>NC_137739.1:41157443-41782499 GCF_963264785.1 Psittacula echo | reverse complement strand
GCCGCTCCCCTGAGATGGTGGTCTGAGCGACGGTGGGCTCCGGCTGTGTCCCCAGGGTGGTGGTCTGGGTGCCCGTGGACTCTGGCTCTGTTGGCTGTGTCCCCAGGCTGGTGGTCTGCACGTCCTTAGACACTGTCTGCGTCACCGCCCTGCTGCTAGCATCCCTCCTCTGATCTGAGGGAACGCCTGCCTGCTGCTTAGGGGCCGTTACAGCCGTCCCTGGATCCTTCGGCGCCACCGAGCTGTCTCGAGATCCCAGCAGCGAGCTTGCCCCATCTGGGGTGTCCACATCCGAAGTGGCAGGCTTGGTGGTGGCAGACTGCTCTCCTTCTTGTCCTCCTCTGGGTCTTCCTCCGTCTCTACCTCGTTCTCCTTTGCTGCCCACCAGACAATCCTCCAGCACATCCCAGTGCACCATGTTGCTGACCTCCTCCGGGTGCGGGTACAGGCCCAGCCTTTCCTTCAGCATTTGCTGGGGAAGCAAGGGATCAAGGGCTTACCAAAGCCATGTAGCCAGGGGCACGGTGGGGCCCACAGGAGCACTCCCACACACACCCAGCACCGCTGGGGACCATGCCCTAGTGCAGAGGGACCGCCTGCGCTGGGCCCCCAGGGATGCAGCCATCTCCTGTCCTCTAGCAGGATCCGGCGTGCTCGTAACCATACCACATCACTGGCCAGAGTCCTTGGGTTGCAGAGGTCCGGCAGCCGGCCGGCAGCGTCCCGGAGGTTCCCCTAGAGTGGGGCGAGGAGAGGGACGGCAGTCAGGACACAGGAGCAGAACGGAAGCATCTGCAAATTAGCTTGGGCACTAGACAGATGGACGCCGAGCAGCCTTGGGCCGGGGGGCTGCTGCTGGATTGTACCAGTAGATCTTGACCCTCCTTCCCAGCACCCATGGTACTTCGATGGGTGTTTAGTTAAGAAGTGCCTTAGCGCCACTTGCGTGGACACACACAGTTACCTCTGCCAGCAGCTTGAGCGGCAGGCAGCGCTGCCCATTTCTGCCCTCCCCGCGGCTCCAGGTAGGGTGGGCTGAGCTCCCACGCTTCCCTCTTGGGGCACCCTTCCCACTCTTCCCTCCCAGCGCCCTTCACACTGGGTGACATCCAAGCCCGGAGGACAGGGTCCGCAGGGAGATGCGGGGTGATGCAGGGAGGGGAGCAAGAGGCCAGCTCCCTCCTGGGGACACCAGCAGCAGCTCACCAAGCCAAGCGCCTCCTGCATCATGCGGATTTCTCCTTGCATGCGGGACTGCGCCTCCTTCAGCTGGCTAATCTCCTCAAGGAGATCCTGGTAGGCAGACGGCTCCTAGGAGAGGCGGGGGGCAGGCATGAGCCCCACGGCAGGGTCCCTGCAGACCAGGAACTTGGTCCCCACCCACCCTGCCCCAATGGAAGCCAGCACACAAACCCATGCCAGCAAGGCTGCATCCAGCCCTGCCTGCCCGTGCTGAGCTCTGCGCAGGAGCCCTGAAGCTGATGCCAAGGGCAAAGAGCCACCCCTGGAGGAGGAGGCGCCTCAACGGGGGAGCACGCAGGGCACTGGGGAGAGCCTCTACCTCAGAGCCGCTGCTCTCGTCGGTTCCCACGCTCTCCACCGGCTGCCGCACGTCGGCAGCCGCATCAGCTTCGCAGCCGCTGGCGGTGTCCTGCAGCGGGTCCTTCGCAGGCAGCTGCTCACCCGGCTGCTGCGCCTGCTGCCCCGCGGCCGGGGTCCTTGCCCTGTCCGGCTCGGCAGGCTGCTCCAAGCCCCGGCTGGAGCGGTCCTGCAGGCCCAGGTGCCCCAGCATGGCCTGCAGCAGGTCGCGCAGCGCTCGGAAGTTCACGGCCTCGGCCTCGGGCGTCCCGATGGCGGCGTCCAGCAGCTGGGTCAAGCTGAGCAGAGCCATGGCTGCCGCTACGGCCGACAACCCGAGTCTGACCTGCTGGCGGTAGGAGAGACAGCGGGCAGCCGGCAGCCTGCCTCCTGCTCACGCGCCCTCAGGCATGTGGCGGCCCCTTCCCCGCCGCCTCTGCCTCCTCCAGCCCTGCCGCCGGCCCCCCTGGCCCCCATTCCCCGCGCCCCGCGGCCCCGTACCTGCAGCAGCTGACCCTGCCCCACGCCCTGCCCTCTTTACCGACCACCACCGCCCGCTCCTCGACACCCATTGGCCGAGCCCGTTGTCGAACGCACAAAGGGCGGCGCTGACGAAAACACCCGTTGCCAGGCGACGCCCCGCGACCCTCTCCTGTCCCGCAGTTCCAGCGCACGGGTGGCGGTTCCGGGACCGGCCCCGCTTCCGCCAGCCCCTGCCCAGGGAACCTCAGCGCCCCGGCAAGGCGAGCTGTCCTGCCGAGGAGGGCAGAGCTATGTGGCAAAAGCAGCACAGGTTTTACTCTCTCCCTTAGACGTGGCACTAGTGGGGGGAAGGCTGCTGCTGACGGCACCACTGTTAGAGGACAGTGAAATTTTCGGTAACCATTCTAGCAGTGATTATATTTGAAAAGTTTGCAAATCAATAGAAAGCCTTTGTACATATGTTAAAATTTTGTAACTTTGCTGTTCTGTATTTTAGATACTGTTCCAGTAGGTGATTGTGTTTAGAAATCATAAATCAATAGAGAAGCTTCATACACTGAATGCTGCAATTGTGTTGGTTTGTACCTTAGCTACTTCATAACTAAACGCTACAATGGTGACTTTAGGAATAGAAACAAATATACCCTTGTATAGTAAAGGGAATGTAGAAAAGAATGTACTGTGAAACTCCAACTTAGCAGAACCAAATTTAAGTAAGCCAGAACCACATACCAAGGGCAACTAAGTGAAGAGAAGAGAATGCGGTGTCCACATAATGGTTGGGATTTGTCCAAAGAACAGAAAGGTGAAAAAAGGACAGAGCGAGGAAGACTCCTTACTTCATCAGGACGACCACCAGACGACCACCAGAGGGGGCTGCGCAAGCGCAGAAGACGCTGATGTCGCCAAGGACTGATGAAGCAATCACTGCTACCTATTGCGAAACTTCTAACGTATAAATTGCGAACGCGATCTGGCGGGGTTAGAACCAGATTTGGGTGCGTACCCCTGTTTCTCGGCGCCTTAATACAGCACCTCGTATAACCATTCCGATGGTTATGTGTTTGTCCTGACGCTAACATTTTGGCGACCCAGATGGGACCTCGCGGGCATTGCTGAGACGGATCGCGTCTCGATCCTGCTCCAGCCGGCACCGAGAGATTCTCGGGGAGCCATCGACCGCGACCGACCTCCGCTGCTCACGACGGACCTCTGATACGGTAAGAAAGGTGCTTTTCTAATTTGGTTACGGTACCGATTGTGGTATGGTATGGTAAAGCCTGCCTGTTAGACGCGGCGAAAGCTGCGCTTGGTTGGGCTAGGGAGCTCTCCGGGGTAAAAGCCTAGGCGCCGTCCGTCAGACAGTGGCGAAAGCCCTGCAGGCTCGGCAAATTTGGTTTGGTAATGGTTGTAATTTAGTGGTGTAAAGGAAACTTGTTTTCTTAAGGACTTTCTTTGTACTCACGAAATGCCGTCGATTCCCAAATCATCCCCGCTGGGCTGTCTTTTAAGCCACTGGAAGGAAGGGGGGTTTGGGCAGAGGGCTTTTGGGCAAAAAAAAAGAAAGAAAAAAAAAAGAAAAAGAAAGAAAAGAAAAATATGCGGAAAAATAAGCTGATTGATTATTGTAACGTTTGGTGGACACAATATGAATTGGAAGGTAAGGAAAAACGGCCTGAAAATGGAACTTTACAGTATAATACTATATTGCAATTGATGTTGTTTTGTAAAAGGGAAGGAAAATGGGATGAAGTGCCGTATGTAGATCTTTTCTGTACTTTAAGAGATAATAAGGAATGGCAAAAATCCTGTGGAATTATGGTTGTTAAAACAAATGCAAATGAACAATGTCAAGTATGTGTTGCTGAGAAAAAGTGTATTGGGTGTCTTGCTTTAGAAGACAGTTTGCAGCACCAGAAGGATGATGAAAATCTTGATTTGGTTGTGGCCCCATCAGCCCCGCCGGTAATAGAGGAAAGGGGGGAGGAGGATGATAGTGAAAGTGATCTTGAGAGTGAGAGTGAGAATGAATGCAAGGGGGATCAGAAGGTAGATCTCCCCGTTACTCCGGTCTCACATCGAACTCGTCAAAGGGAAGGACGAGGGAGAAAAGTGCAGGCTCAGACGCCTGGTGCAGTGCTTGCGCCTTTAAGACAGGGAGTCGGAACAGAAGGACCGGTATACGTTAAAGTACCCTTCTCGCCTGGGGATTTAGTTATCTGGAAACAATCAGCAGTGAACGTATAGAGAAAACCCTGATAAAGTAGCTCGTGTAATGAAAATGAGGAACCCCTTGTGAAAATACAATTGGGAGGAAAAGAAGTGAAATTTCTGGTAGATACAGGGGCTACCTATTCAGTTTTAAACGACTTACACGGGAGGCTAGGAAAGAAAACTACGACAGTTGTGTCCTGGGTTCAGCAGCAGCAGTCAGTTTTTCTTCTTCTTAGTAGCTGGTGCAGCGCTGTGGTTTTGACTTTCTGCCTGGGAAAAATATTGATAAAGCCGATGTTTTCAGTTACTGGTCAGAATGTTTACCCTGACCAAGGACTTTGTGAGTCTGATGCTCTGCCAGGGAGGAGGAGAAGCCGGGAGGAAGCAGGGACAGGACACCTGACCCAAAACTAACCAAAGAGGTATTCCACACCACAGCACGTCATGCCGAGGATGTAGAACTGAGAGTTCCCGGAAGGGCTGGATCATGGCAGGGTGGGGGTGAGGTACCGGTTGGTGAGCGGTTGTATTCTCTATCTTGTTATTTCCTTTATCATTATTACTATTAGTGGTAGCAGCAGTGATTTGTGTTATACCTTAGTTATTAAACTGTTCTTATCTCAACCCGTGGGAGTTGCATTCTTTTGATTCTCCTCCCCGTCGCTCCAGAAGCGGAGGGAAGAAAGGTGGGGGGGGAAGTGGACTGCGTGGTTCTGATTTACGGCCTGGGCTTAAACCACGACAGTTCTATTTTGGCGCCCAACGTGGGGCACGAAGGGTTGAGATAACGACAGATCTGACCGAGGCACAATGCTGATTTATTGGCTCTCAAAGTTGTTCTTTTCGATATCACAGTTTCAGTATGCTGTAGCTTACTTAGAGCCGGTATTTGCTGTGTTAGTGTTTATCAAGTGTGGGCCTTGGGCTAAGGTTCTTGTTTCATTGTATTTTATGGTAATGGCTTGTAATACGGGGGGGCTCCGGCAGCAGGGCGGGATGGACGTGGCCGTGGACTTGTACCTGGCCGTCCCGCTGCTCTTCACTGTCCTGGCCCTCGTCCTCGCGTCCGTCTTTGTGAGGCTGCGGGGAGCTGAGGGGGAGCGGCCCCGGGAGCCGGCGGCGGCCGAAGCGGCCCGGGAGAGCGGCTCCGGCGATCAAGCGGCGGCGGGAGCGGGGCCGGAGGCCGGGAAGGAGGCGGCTGCCGAGCAGCGGGAGGAGGCGGCGGAGGAGCCGAGCCCCACAGCTGAGCCCAGCCCCGCGGCGGCCGAGAGCATTCCCCAGCAGCAGCCCAGCCAGCCCCGTGAGCCTGAGCCGCAGGAGGATGCAGGAGACCCCGCAGCATTTCCCAGCAAGGCAGAGGAGGAAGATCTGGACTCGGAAAAAGAGAAGCTGGTGGTGAGGGGGCCTTCAAGCACAGCAGCTACACCAGGCCCAGTGACAAGTACAGCAGCAGCATTTGAGAGTTTTGAAGGTTTTGAATGGCCTTTGGGTACCCTTGGGACCTGCCTGCTGATTGTGATGGGGATCACCATGTTGGCACACACACAGAGTGTGTTCTACCCACGACCATTTTGTCTGATCCCGAGAGTTAAGCAGAGTCAGGTTTGGGTCTTGTCTGGGTTTAGACAATACAGGGGGACCGAGAGGTTTTCCCCAAGGCTGGACAGTCATGTGTGTTACGGTGCGTGGGACAGTATGGGCGAGTATCTAATCCACTGGGCCCCTCCAGTGCTTTGGAAGCGTCGGAGATGGAAGGCAGCTGTGTGGAGTCCCCGACAACAAGTTGCAGAGACTGCTACAGGGGAGGGTGAATTATTTTAAGCCTGATGGGCCCATCCATCAGGGCGGAGATGCAACACAGAGATGGACTCATGATCGAGGGGTGGACTTTGCAATGGGCCTCACCTGCTCTGAAAGACTGTTACAAGAGATGGAGCCCACCATCATGGACCAAATGGACTCAGCAGCTTTATAGGGATTGGTCCGTGCACTAAGATAAGAGTGCACTGAAATGAGAGTGAGGGTATATGGATAATGTGGGATCTGAGCATGACGTGAATGGTATGGAATAAGGGGTGGATACTGTCCTGGGTTCAGCAGCAGCAGTCAGTTTTTCTTCTTCTTAGTAGCTGGTGCAGCGCTGTGGTTTTGACTTTCGGCCCGGGAAAAATATTGATAAAGCCGATGTTTTCAGTTACTGGTCAGAATGTTTACCCTGACCAAGGACTTTGTGAGTCTGATGCTCTGCCAGGGAGGAGGAGAAGCCGGGAGGAAGCAGGGACAGGACGCCTGACCCAAACTAACCAAAGAGGTATTCCATACCACAGCATGTCATGCCCGCGATGTAGAACTGAGAGTTCCCGGAAGGGCTGGATCATGGCAGGTGGGGGTGAGGTACCGGTTGGTGAGCGGTTGTATTCTCTTCCTTGTTATTTCCTTTATCATTATTACTATTAGTGGTAGCAGCAGTGATTTGTGTTATACCTTAGTTATTAAACTGTTCTTATCTCAACCCGTGGGAGTTGCATTCTTTTGATTCTCCTCCCCGTCGCTCCAGAAGCGGAGGGAAGAAAGGTGGGGGGGGAAGTGGACTGCGTGGTTCTGATTTACGGCCTGGGCTTAAACCACGACAAGTTGTAGGAGCCACAGGGAAGGAGGAAACACGGCAATTCCTGCAGCCCCTAGACCTGCGATTTAGAGGGAAAGAATTGATACACGAATTTCTGTATGTACCTGAGTGCCCTATTCCCCTTTAGGACGAGATTTATTAGCTAAATTGGACGCAGTGATTATCTTTGCAAATGGTGAATTAATAATGCAAATTCCCGAATCAAAAGCAGGACAGATTTTGGTTCTCAAAGATAAACCCATTGCTCGGATCCCAGTGGAGGTAGAGCAGGCTGTGATACCGACGGTTTGGGAAAGAGAAATTCCGGGAAAATCAAAAACGGCTCAGCCACTGGTAGTGGAACTAAAAGATGGAGCTAGGCCAGTAAGAGTTAAACAATATCCCCTGAAATTAGAAGCGAGATAGGGGATTATAAAAACAATTGAGAAATTTTTAAAATATCAGATCTTGGAAGAATGTGAATCAGAATATAACACACCAATTTTCCCTGTGAAGAAACCAAACGGTGAGTATAGGTTAGTACAGGATTTGAGGGCCATAAATAAAATAACAAAAGATATCCACCCGGTGGTAGCAAACCCTTATACATTGTTAACATCTGTGAAGGAAAAGTATAAATGGTTTACAGTGATTGATTTAAAAGATGCCTTCTTCTGCATTCCTCTTGATAAAAGTAGCAGGAAACTGTTTGCATTTGAATGGGAAAACCCACAGAATGGACGAAAGACAGAGCTAACATGGACCAGACTTCCACAAGGATTTAAGAACAGCCCAACTCTCTTTGGGAACCAGATAGCCAAGGAACTGGAAATATGGACTACCCAAGGAAAGGTACAGGTACCGAGATCACAATACCTCTTATTGCAATATGTAGGTGACATCTTTATCGCAACAGAACAAGAGTCATTGTGCATAAAAGTAACTACTGAAATCTTGAACCAGCTAGGCCTGAATGGCTACAAGGTCTCAAAGGAAGAGGCACAAATTGCATGCACAACTGTGTTGTATTTAGGATGTGAAATTTCGCAAGGGCAGCGGAAGCTGGGGATAAATCGCATAGAGGCAATATGTGCTGGGAAAGCGCTGAGGTTCAGTGCTGACAGGGTGGCAACCAAGGCCCACGCTGTGTCAGGCCAGGCAGATGCTGTGTCCTTGCGTCCAGCAAGGCCCAACCCACCGTCTCCCCCCAACCTTTGGGACCCGGTGAATGCAGGGTGCCAGTTTTCCTAAAGCAGGTAGGGATTTTGACTCATCTCCTGGCTTCACGTTAGCCAACTGCTTCCAGCTTCTAGTAAGGTGTGAAGCGAAGCCTGAGGAGAACCTCCCCATCCAGTTCATGTGAGCGGCTATGGAATTCTGCTGGCTCCAGACGAATTTCAAAGCTGAGTAGACTGACTTTTACATGAAGTGGACATTTACCTCTGGAGAGTCACTCATGTACACGTGGATGCTCTGGTAGGAGTGAGACCTGTTTTCTTTGGCCACAAGAAAGTCCTCTTTACAGGATCCCACCTCTAGGCTGCAAGACTTGATTTTCAGCCCTTGCTACGAGCAAGACGGGGATCAGTCACGCTGTTTCAAAGCATAACGCAGCCACCTGCAGAGAGAACCCTACGTGACCACCTTTCTACTCTGGAGCTTTGTACCGTGAGCTGTGATTTTAGTGTTGTGAAAAGTGGATTATCAGATGGATTTAACCTCAAATGAAGAGAAGGAATCAGGAATATAATCGCCTGGTCCTGTCACTCTGTTTTCTTGGTTCTTAGCA
Organism: Psittacula echo; assembly: GCF_963264785.1. NCBI lineage: Eukaryota > Metazoa > Chordata > Aves > Psittaciformes > Psittacidae > Psittacula > Psittacula echo. Next base: position 41,773,827 of record NC_137739.1, on the reverse strand, counting down.
CAAGGAAGGGAGAGAGGAAGGAATTATCAATGTATGAAGAAGGATGTTAAGCAGAAAATCCTGGGAGTTACCAAGATGTCAGAAAAGATTTTTCTCTGTTGGCTCCGAAACCTCTTCTTTTCAGTACCTATTTAGGTGTCCCCTACAGCCTGCAGGGAAATGGTCATTTCAGGGGATATTTACTGTTGGTAACTTTAATTCTTGTGTTTTGCAGGGGCACAAGAGGAAAAACTGGAAGGTGAGGAGATTTGTTTTGAGAGCTGATCCTGCTTTTCTGCACTACTATGACCCCACTAAGGTAGGTGAGTGGGGATTTGCTACCCCCAGAAATCCTCTTACACACCTGCACGTCATAATGAAAATACAATTATGCTGTAGATGTTTCTCTTACTCAAATCTCCTTCTGGCTTCCTCTATCCATTTCCTGGGGATTAAGACCTCTCTCGCCTTACCCTGGAGATTGTCCTTGTAGGGTTTTCTATCCCTGTATCTTCCCTCCTGTCTTTGCCCAGTGAGATTCCTTTTCCTCAGCCGAGTCTTCTTGGGATTTGTCTTCTGCTGTACCCACACAGCCTGGGACCATGCTCCTGCAGGGATTCTTCCTGGGCTGTGATCTTTCTGGGCTGACATCCCACCACTTGAGGGTCATACTGCTACTGGGATTTTTCATTCTTTTATTCCAACACTGGGGAGGGTCTTCTTGATGCCAAAGTATCTGCAGGCATTACAGCTACTCAGTTTTAAACTTGCTCAGGGAATAGTAGAATTTATCTGAATGGATATAATAATCAATGTGAGCAACCCAGAAGGGCATATGGATCCATCCACCCCAGGTGTGTAGGGTATGCCAAAGGCTAACATGTTGCTAAAAGAACATGTATAGAAATGCTTTATGCGACTTTTTAAAGAAAATACAAACACCAGAACAGTGAAGAGAGCTTATGGAGCTGGTTCATTTTCTGTTGCCTGTTTCTTTGTGGGCTTTTTTTTTTTTTTTGCGCTGCAACTCACCCTCGTAATGTCCTAAACTCAAGCTGCAGAATCTGAAGACCAGACAAGGGCAACAGCCTCCTAGTGAAAACAGTCAAATTTTTCCCATCTGTTTTCCGCTGTGTTCTCACTGAAAAGCAGCAGAAATATATATTTTAATATGAATTGTTATTGATAAGACGATACGTAAGTTTGGAATGTGATTGTTGTCCTACCCGTGTGTTTAATTGATCTCCACCACTCCCAGACACATCCGTCAAACATCTCAGACTGAAACAACATAGTAGTGCATTTAATTACGTGTCCTAATTGACTTCTCGTATAACATGGGTATTTTGTACCTGGAAAGACTGGTATTACATCTCCACCTTCATCAAATTAATTGATGTGCTCTTGGAAATTATTCGAATGATGCTATTTTCCCAATAAGCCTCATTTCCTTTTTCTTTGCAGGAAGAACACAGGCCAGTAGGTGGATTTTCTCTGCGTGGCTGTCTTGTCTCAGCTCTGGAGGATAACGGAGTCCCAGCAGGTAAGCACGAGCCTCTAAGCGTTCATACGTACATACTGATGCCATAGCAATGCAGTGTTTAGGTGTGGGTTTGTGTGTGTGGCTGTCTCTGTATGCACAAGTGGGCCGGCCTCCCCTTCCCCTTTGCAAGCAGGGGAAGAGGCACATCAGAAAAAAATCCCCGTACTGCCGGGTTGTCCACACCAGGAGGGACTTTTCTAGGGTTATTTCCACTTCTCTTGGGTGTTCCCCTTCTTAAGGGCTTTTCTCAGTCAGATGACCTTTGAGACAGTCTAAACCACTCATTAATATTCCAGAATTAACAGACAAAGAGGAAACAGTTTCTTTTTTGGATGTTGTTAAACTCAGTCTTGAGCCGTCCCCTGATGCCATCCCTTTTCTGTGTGTTCTCTCTGCTTATGCTCTTACCTTTTCCTTTTCCATCTGCTAGAACCCAAATGTAAGAGAAACCTGAAGACAGCAACACAAAACCCAGTTCTGCTAGGAAATATGCTTAGCTGGGGCATTTGTCCAGAACTTCACCCTCACAGATAAGAGTTTCTGCTGTTAAAGCAATTTATGTTATGGCAGTAAGCACAAGATGTGGATCTTAATTAGGAAACGTCTTTCTAAAGACAAAAGACAGGGTCTGAAAAACATGAGGTGCAGGGGGGAAGGGGGCAAGAAAAAATGGAAAGGTCTGATATTCTAATTCACTAAATTAAAAGTCATCCTTATGAAGCTTCACATTCACCACAAAGCATTTCTCCCTGCAGCTTCCTGATCTGCCGTATTTTTTTCTCTGCAGGAGTGAAGGGCAATGTGCAAGGCAATCTCTTCAAAATCATCACAAAAAATGACATTCATTCTTATATCCAGGCCAGCTCCAAGGCAGAGCGAGCACAGTGGATTGAGGCAATCAAACCACTGACATGACTAAGGTGGACTCCCTGCCAAATGACGAGTCACATCTGTGACCGAGTTTCCTGCTCTCATTGTCTGTGACTGTTGTTTTGCTCTTAGATAGTCTATTTTGTTATTTGTATCTCCATAGCACCCAGCAGTTCCTGACAGACCAGCATCTTAGGTGCCTAGGAGTCATGTAGATCCAGAATAATTCCCCACCAAGAACTTAATCATCTAACAAAAGACAGCAAGTGGATACAGGCAAAGAGGGCTTTACGAAGAAAGAGAGAGATACAATATTCCAAGGTGGAAGAAAAGAATTACTTTTGTACAAGTGTTCAGTCTATATTTGACAGATTCAGGTTGTGCGCTTTATCCTAAAGCAGAAATGCCTTGTTCCTTTCCCCTTTATGAAGGGGTTTATAAACTTGATTAGTTAAGACTGACTGAATCAAAGTCATGAAAGGTCCTGGTGTCTAAGGCTGCCTTTCTTTGTATACACAAGAGTCCTGTGCTAAGCCACAACCCAGCTGCTAGGATAATCACTAATGCTAAACATACAAAGTGTCTGTCAGTCTGTCTGCTCTACCATTTGGTTCTCTGTTAGATTGGAAAAGACCAAAGGATCTTCCTCTCCAGTATACAAATTATTCTTGTGCTGGTAATGGCCCACAGCAGTACAGGATGCTGAGTATCAAACCAGACCAGTGGCAGTTATTCCAGGCAAACGCCTTTGCTGAAGATACTGGGTAAAACCACCCAGTCATAGAAATGAGACTTTTCCTCCTGATTGTGACAGTAAATCCATTTATGTGGAACGCCATTGGGACTGGAAGCTCCAATAGCAGTTATGACTGTTGCTTTTTCTACTTCAAGTCATCAAATCTTCCATTATTTGTCTACTAATCTTGACTTTGGTATCATTACATTTTTTTAAATAGGTCAGTGCGTTTGAACCTCCCGCGCTCTTTAAACATGATTGTTCTCAGAAGGCAGTTTGAATAGATGAAAATGATGGTTTCGTACATGGTAAATGTAGATTTTTATAGAAACTGAGACATTCTCCGCACCACCAGAGGGTATAATGGAATGTATAAGATGATTAAAACCCCCAACCAGCCCGCTGATACACTATTTTCATGAAATTCCTCTTTATTCCTTTTTATACATCCTGACTTCCGCATTCATATAGTGGTAGAGATACTCTGCTCCTGTTCCAGCAGTTGCTAGGGATTCAGAAATCTTCCTCCTTGGTCCTATGGTTAACCCCGTCAGTTTTACTTGCTTAAGAGATAAGCGGCGCCAGTTGTGCTCGCTTAGAGAGATAAGCAGTGTCAGTTGTGTTTGCTTAAGAGATAAGCAGGCGTCGGTTATGCTGGCTCAAGCGATTTCACATTCATTGTTATCTGTCCTTTACATTGAGTTATAAGTCTTAATAAACAATATCCTATTCTATAGTTTCCCACATAAGTCTTAATAAACAATATCCTATAGTTCACACATAAACAATGGGGTATTAGTTGTAAGCCCAAAGATTTTACTCTCGCTGTAGCGAGGCTTTTACAGCTCGGGGTCGTCGAGCAGCCGGTGGATATTCTCCACCCGGAGGTGTGGGATAAATGCACCAAAGCCTTAGCTGAGGTGACTATATCCTCGGGCTCTGGCAAGAGCCTTAAATCATGGGGGAAAGTTATGCAGGCCCTGCGGAAAGCCATACATGAGCAGGAAACCTGGCAGGCTGCAAAATCCTGCCTCCGAGACACCCCAAAACTGGGAATCGGAGCAGCCACGCAGACTCCACACCCCCCTGACATTCCCCTCCCTGACATTCCCGGCTCTCCTGAGCCTGCTGTATCTCGGGAGGGCGACACCCCCCCCCAACTCTCGAACCCCGACACGTCTTCTAACCAACGGACAAATGCAGAATCTTTTTGGGGTGGTCTGGCCGAGGAAGCAAGAAACGCTGCAAGGAATGCTGAGGCCACAGCAGGCTGGGCCGGGCCTCCACCCTACGCACCCCAAGATGGCGCCGAGCTCAAAGGCGGGGGGCGGGGCGAGGACACCCTTGGCGGGAACGGGGAGGAAAAGCCAGCTTCAACAAGCAAGCAGGAACGGGAGGGGGAGGAGAAAGCGAATGAGCACAAAGGCGGGGGGTGGGACGCGAGAGAAAAGCGGACAGCCAATCAGAGCGGCCGCCGTAGGGCCAGTTCCCCCTCGATTGGTGGGCGGGACGAACCAATGGGGAGGAGGGGCAGGCGCAAGGGGAAGGACCGGGCCGCCCTTAAGGGGAAGGAGCGGCCCGCCCACAAGGGGAAGGACTACCCCCCCCCGCAAGGGAAGCGGACGCGGCCGGGGTCCGACAGAAGGATACCGGACACCAGATACAACCAGTCAATCGAGTTCTGATTCTGAATCAGACACTAGCTGGGGATCAGACAATAGTCGGGAGTAGCAGCTCTCGACAGGTTCAAATTTAGAGTGGCCACAAACAGAAATAAACAGAACTAAGGGTTCAGTTATCCCTGCCCAAATTAAAAAGGACTCGCAGGGGGAGGAGGTCCCTCTCACGGACTGGAGGAAAATAATGATTGATTGTGCCGACTCGACCCCATCGTTCCCATTGGCATTTCCAGTCCGAGTGACGGACGCGGGACAGAGGGTCCACTCACCAATAAATCCTAAGGATATGCAAACGATTGTTAAAGCAATTGCAGATAAAGGTCTTAATTCTGCCATGGTCTCTGCCCTTACAGATGGTATCTTTGGGGCAGACGATATGCTCCCATTCGATATAAAACAAACTTGTAGACTGATTTTTGATGGAGCGGGGATGATTGTTTTTAAACAGGAATGGGAAGAAAATTGTGCGAGACAGTTAGCCCAAGCAGTCGGGGCCGATCATCCGCTGCACGGCTCCAGTTTGCAGCGGCTGATGGGCACAGACCCAACAATGATTACCCCCCAAGCGCAGGCCCAGGGCCTGCGGGCTCACGAGGTAATGACAACCACTCGTGCAGCCAGAGAAGCCATTCGCACGGCTTCTAGAGTTGTTGCTAAGCCATCGCCATGGTCCACAATAAAACAAAAAAGGATTTCGCCTTCTTCATGACCTACGTGAGGTAAATAAGACTATCCAGCCTATGGGTCCCGTTCAAACGCTGTTACCCATGAACTCTATGATACCAAAAGGACAACCTTGTGCCGTTCTTGATATTAAGGACTGTTTTTTCTCCATACCCTTACATGAAGAGGACAAAGAACGGTTTGCTTTTTCTGTCGTATTCCCAAATAGCCAACGTCCTAATTTACGTTTCCAGTGGAAAGTACTGCCTCAAGGAATAGTCAATTCACCCACCATCTGTCAGATTACAGTGGATCGAGCCTTGGCACCGATCCGACATAACGACCCAACTGCGACCATCATTCAATATATGGACGATATTTTAATCGCCGCACCATCAGGAAAGCAGGTGGACCAGTTAATATCACTGGTTTCTGAAACTTTAACAACAAATGGGTTCGAAATCGCGAGTGCGAAAATTAAAAGGGGACCATGCGTGAGCTTCTTGGGAGTAGAAATCACGAGTTCCTATATAACTCCACCCCAAGTAAAGATTCACCGACGTGTCAAAACACTCCACGATATGCAACAGCTAGTGGGGTCCCTACAATGGCTCCGCAACATTGTCCTGATCCCTCCAAATATCATGGCCCCGCTGTATGACCTTTTGAAAAGAAAACACCCATGGGAACAAAAGGTGTTAACACCAGAAGCAATGGGCAGTCTTGACTTCATTGAAAAACAGGCGTCGTCAAGCACACTCGCCAGATGGAACCCAGATATGTCGCTTGACCTGTATGTACATTTCACCAAAGGAGGGGGAGTGGGAGCACTGGCTCAGGGACCCCCTGACAAGGCACACCCAATACAGTGGGTAGTTCTCGGAAAACCGTCACGTGCATTTTCCCCCAGAGTCGAGTGCCTTGGTAACCTTATCATGAAAGGTAGAAAACTCACTTTAAGACACCTAGGCATCGAACCTGCCAAGATATTCCTACCCTTTCGTAAACAGCTCCCGACGCAATCGGTGGCAATGTCAGAGCATCTAGCTATAGCCCTCGTCGGATTCGGCGGCGAAGTCCGATATGCTGCAAAGCCCCCCTGGACTCAAATGCTGGCGGTCATCGACATCGACCTTCCACAGAAAATCCTGGATCGGCCTCAACAGGGACCTACAGTTTTTACAGACGCGTCCTCAGCGACTTCAACCGCAGCGGCGGTATGGCAATCAAAGGAAGAATGGCACTGCATAAAAATGACCGACCACACACTTTCGGTTCAACAGTTAGAAGCAGCAGCCGTAGTGCTAGCGTGTGGACTGTTCCCAACGGAGCATCTTAACATAGTCACTGATTCAATGTTTGTAGCCAAACTCTGCCTAGCCATGTCGGGGCCTGGTGTGTCCACATCTTCAATAACTCTTATGCTGGAAGAAGCGCTTTCCACCCGAGAAGGTACCATATCAGTTATTCACATCAATAGTCATGACCCAGTTAAGGGATTTTTTCAAATCGGCAATGACAAAGCAGATGCTGCCGCGAAAGGCCTGTGGACACTAAGAGAAGCCCGTCAGTTACATGAATCCCTCCATATCGGAGCCAAAGCGTTAGCAAAGAAATGCGGACTTTCAGTTACCGACGCAAAACACATAGTGGCAACGTGCCCTCATTGTCAGAAAGCACCACTGTGGCCCTGCGGAGTCAATCCCAGAGGCCTTAAAGCCTCCGAGATATGGCAGACAGATTTTACACTTTGCCAATTACTGAAGCCTCGAGCGTGGCTAGCAGTGACCGTGGACACATACAGCGGAGTAATTGCCGCCACCCAACATCTTAAAACGAGCTCTAAAGCAACTATTCAACATTGGTTGACGGTCATGGCATGGCTTGGCATTCCAAAACAAATCAAAACAGACAATAGCCCAAATTTTATCTCTAAATCAGTTCAAGCATTTGCTTTAAAATGGGGCATCACTCTAACACACGGCATTCCATATAACAGCACAGGGCAGGCCATAGTCGAGCGAGCAAACCAAACCTTGAAATCCAAATTAGAGGTATTAGCAAAGACAGAAGGGTTTAACAATACCATCCCCACAGGAGACCAAGCCCGCCTACTAGCAACCACTCTCTTAGCATTGAATCAGTTTCCCAGGGGAGAGGAAGCAAATAGGCCTGCCCAAAAACATTGGTCCACTCGAGCATTAGATGATGGCCCATTGGTCATAGTCAGAAATGAATTGGGAGAATGGGAACACGGGTGGAGATTAGTCCTAACAGGACGGGGGTACGCTGCAGTCAAAAAAGATAACAGAATTAAATGGTGCCTGATTAAATCAATCAAACCAGATTTGAAGGACAAAACTGATGAAAATTGTGAGTTTTTGTTTACAGGACCGATTCATTGGACACCCTCGTGACCGGTACTTCCCACTACCACAAGGGGACGATGAACCAGCCAATTCCTTACCTGCCCCAAAGAGCCCTCCAACAACTGGACACCCCACGTCGCCAGAGCAACAGCATCGTCAAAAGGCCCCTCGCCAAAAGGGCCTACGGTATCTTTGTGCGATCATGGTTTTGGGGCTTCTCACTGTAGGGAGGGCAGAATCGAATTCTCATTATCCTCATCAACCTTTCAATTGGACACTATATCAATTTGATTCTGGTACAGTTATACAAACCATAACAACGTCAGGGGCTCCTAGTTTTATGGCCACTCTTTGCCAATTGATACCTACAAAGTTCTGCTTCGAACGAGGGGCATACTATTTCTGCCCCAGTTCCAATCCAGGAAAGAGTTACTGCAACTACCCCAGACACTACTATTGCGCTTACTGGGGCTGTGAGACGATTGCAAATGCCTGGATTCCAGAGCCAGGGAAAGACCCCTTTCTGCGGGTATCCTGGGCTCCTTATGGGTGTAGACCCCCACCTATAAATAGAGGTGAAGAATTTCGCTCTCCTTACGCCATACCAACATTTTATGGTACAGAATATTGTAAGCACCTCTATTTGAATGTAAGTAATCCTCAACATCCCAGTTGGCTCTTGGGAAAGATGTGGGGAGTTCGATATTATCAAGCAGGAAAAGATAGAGGTGCCCGCATTCGTATCCAAAAAACATTGATTCCGGCTGATCCATTCCCAGTACACCCTAAACTAACATTTGCTGGTAAAACACTCCTACCAACCCCCGGCCAAAATCATATAGTCAGAAAACTAACTGAACCTGATGTACCTATAGCAAAATTTAGCACCGCATCCACAGTAATATGTAACACAGTGAGACCACACACCAGTACAATTCCTTATGAAGATCCTCTCTGGGGAATGATGCAGGCCAGCTATCGAGTATTGAACAAGACCCATCCGAACTTTACAGAGCATTGCTGGCTATGCTATGGAATAAAACCACCCTTTTATGAGGCCGTAGGAGTTAGTGACATACCTATTCTGGCAAATGGTACAAATCCGCCCCAATGTACATGGGACATGGAAAAACAAAGCATAACACTAGCACATGTGGTAGGAAGCGGTGTATGTCTGGGTGCTGTCCCAGACAACAAACAACAGTTGTGTGTCAGTAAGATACAGGATAATATCTCAGCAAAATGGTTAATACCAGTCACCAATGCTAAATGGATCTGTTCTATTATTGGGGTCACACCCTGTTTATCCTTGGACAACTTTAACAAATTGGCGGAATACTGTGTCCAAGTGTCTATAATTCCCAAGATAATTTACCATCCTGAAGAATTTGTTTATCGCTCGCATCTTACCCCGGAGCACCATTTGTTAAAACGAGAACCCCTTACAGCTATAACAATAGCCACCCTACTATTAGTGGGAGGTGCAGGATTAGGTACAGGCGTAACATCTTTAGTGCAACAGAGTTCAGAATTTCACGCTTTGAGAATGGCCGTCGATGAGGATCTAGCCAGAATCGAACAATCAGTAACTGCATTAGAGCAATCAGTTAGATCATTATCTGAAGTAGTGCTACAGAACCGTAGAGGTCTGGATCTGATGTTTCTTCAACAAGGAGGAGTGTGTGCTGCATTGAAAGAAGAATGTTGCGTATATGCGGACCATACTGGAGTGGTAAGAGACACCATGGCAAAGTTACGAGAGGGTTTGGAAAAACGAAGACAGGAACGAGAAGCACTCCAAAGTTGGTATACATCCTGGTTTACCCAATCGCCATGGTTGACTTCCTTAATATCTACCCTGATGGGACCAATCATAATAATTCTCCTAGCTCTGATCTTCGGACCCTGTATATTGAATAAGCTTGTATCGTTTATTAAGAGCCGGTTAGAAACGGTTAATAATATGCTCGTAGAACGTCGACAATTACTTTAGTACTATCTTTAGTTAATGATACCTCAAGTTATTATGTTTCACTTTAGCTGTTCGGACAAATCCGAACCTCTGGGAGACCTTTTTAGTCACTGTCATTTCCTCTTACCGCGTAGACTGGCCCCCTACGTGGTAACAGGTGTGCACTTTTTAAAACAATTGAAACGCCCGAACCTCGCGCTGAGTGAAGGGAACATAAGCTCATCACAGTCAGGTCAACGTTACCTGCGCGGGGACGCCCGCTAGGGTTGAGTCTGTCACCTCACACAGCACTGATGCCTTTCAGAGCTACTTTACTGACGGTCTTCCCAGAGCATATAGGTTCAAGTTCAACTTTATCACCTCACAGAGATCTTGTCTTTTTAGTTACCTTTAACTCTACCTCGTTCTTTCAGTATACCTCTTCATTATCTACTACCTAATGTGCCTTCTGTCTTTACTCAGGAGTGTGCTTTATAGCGTAGACTTATTTTAAGGTGTGCAATCTAAATAAGATCCCTTTTGGGTATAGTGTTCTTAGTGTTCTTTAAACTTATTGTTTAGGTTATATAATTATGCATAGGGAGGGGGGAAATGTGGGTAGCCAGGGTCTGACAGTCGGAAGATATCGCGCTGTACGGAAAGATAGGGCCCCTCTCCTAGTAGCCAATAGCACTTAATTTATGATGTAAGCAGACGGATGTGACGTTGTAAACCAAAGCTATATAACCATATATTGCCATTAAGCAATAAACGCCATTTGCCGTCCACCACATTGGTGTCAGTGAGCTTATGGCCCGAGCGGCCCAGGGCTGGTCGCCGTGATGTTCCTGAACCAGGTCGCTAAGCCTATGCGAAGGCAACAAATCCCACTCGTACATGTCCAGCTCTCCCAGGATCCGTACAGAACTCAAATCAGGGCTGGACAGAGAAATGTATGAGGTAAAGCCCTGAAATACTCAGCCCTGCAACACCTGAATCCTTTCACAGTCCTACCTCTATACCTGTCTGCCTGTTGCCCAGGTAGCTAACAGCTCGTTACCTTTTTGCTGTTTCTTCCCCTGTGGAAGAAGAGCTGTTTCTGCACTGGTATTGTCTCTTCAGCTGGGAAGAGGAAATTGGGGAATAGAGCCACAGAAAACTATCAGGTTTTAGATAACCAATGGGCATTTTCCCAGTCTCACAGTCCCTCTTCACAGCCCGAGGAAAATAACAGTAAAAACTATGTCCTTCTGAAAAAGAAGTAATTTCTGCAATTGATTTTCTGGGATTCATGAGGCTGAGACGAAAAAATCAACTAGCCTCATAACTGGACTCCTAACCTCAGAGTATGCAGTTGCCCAGGAGTCTGTCAGCTTGAGTCAGATGCTTAACCATACTGGGAAGTCCAGTATCTAAATGGCCTTGAAGAGCTGGTCAGTGGAGCCTGGCCTAAGGAATAGCTGAGTCAGGACATGGAAATGTGACCCTCCAGCCTCTCATGTGGACTACATATTACCTGGACACTGCGTATTTTCCTCCTCCCTCGTCCCACAGAGGTGCTCGTACAGGCCTGCCTGCACCAAATACATACACAGAAAAAACCCCAAACCCAACCGAATCACAAGATTCTTGACAATCAGGGCCCAGCTTCTGGAGTCTTCTCTCAGTCCAGCAAGGTGGTGTGGCCCCAAGCAAGGGCTAGGAAAGATCTCAGGCTAGAGGGAAAACAGCAGCGTAAACTGTAAGCTGCTCCGCATTTTCTTAGGAAAGGTCCGTTGTTTTTCGTGCCTCTGGACGGTGCAGGCTAAAGACCAGTGCAGCTGGGCTCCTTCTGCATCAGAGGGGCTGCAGCAGAAGCCATGCAGTCGCACATGTTGGATACTACAGGGGCACATCTCCAGCAGCAGAGCAAATCACGGACATATTTAAGAAGCGGGGATGGGGCAGGAAGGGGAAGCTTGAGGCCTTCTTTTATTTCAGGCAAAATATCTGAATGTTTTGTATCTATTTTTTCCATTAACGATTAATTACTTTGCTTGCCTGTAGGAACAGTTTCAGGCAACTTCTGAGCTTGCTTTTAAGTTCTCTTTTCTGTTCCTGCAGTTCTGCTTAAGACATGGCATGCAGACTAAAACACCTGATCATCTAGAAAGTTCAGTAAGACATCCTATAAAAGAAGCACAGGGGCAGATACATCTAAGAAGACACGAGGTAATTCAGGAGAAGCTGCAGGATCTTGCAGGGTCTCAAATAGGTGAAGTGGCCAGAGCATAACTCTAAGCAGAAGACATCTAGCGAGTAAGAATGGGCTCCCTTCAGGAGGCCCTTGAAGGGGCAGGTGGAGGCTGGGCAGGGACCAGCTGGACCTTCTGTTGGGCACGACAGCGTGAACATGTTGCCCAGGACAATGCATCTCCCTGCAGGCCCGAACAGAGCTCAGTGGAAGAAATCTCCTGCCAGCCATTTTTCATACTGGCCCACGCAGTGGCAGCACCATCTGGCCAGTGATCAGCACCTGAGAATCAGTAGTAAAGAAGAGAGGGATCCCTTCTTTGAGAGCAAAGAAAATGAGAAGGAAGAGAGAAGAGCAAGGATCCAAGAGCAAGGATATTAATTTGGCTCCTAGAGTGCCTTCGTGCTGCAGAGACAAGCGTAGGCATCGAGACTGGGAGATAGCTGTGCAACCTGGGAAGTTAAAAGGGAGAGTGACCGTGACATAGGGGCCCATGGAAATGAAGGAGCTCCTCCCGCTTCACCAATGTCACCAATGTTACAGAGCAGCTCTAGGGCTAGAGAACACACTGCAAATCTCACACATCCGGCCTCGCTGAGAACAGATGCCGGTGGCTGATCGGCCTTCCTCCAGCTCCAAGTTTCAATGGCACTAGCTGTGTACCCCACGTTTTGCCCATGTATTTGAAGATCAGGAAGGCACTTGCCCCCATGAACCTGTCAGTGGTGTGAAAGCTGCAAAGCAAGAGGACAGCCGGAATTTTTCCTCCCGTGCGTGCCGCTGCTGACCGATGGCAAAGTCATCTGAATGCACTTGTGTGTGGAGACGTGATGAGGGCTGACCCAGCCAGCACTTGAGAAACTGCTCAGGATACCTCCAGGAAATAGATTTTTAGCCCCTACTCTCCGGCAGGATTTGTATTTTTGGCAAGACTACGGTGTTAGTGTGCAAATGGACCGGTTGGGTGAGGAGATCAGGTGTGCCACAGCCACCACCAGCCGGCAGCTGGCCTGTGCCCTGCCATTGTGCTCCTGCACAGGCTGCCCTCCTCCAGCAACGCAGAGGGAATGTGGTGTACTGAGCCAGAGCCATGAATCTTACTAGGAGAGCCTTACCCATGTGTCCTGGGTTCAGCAGCAGCAGTCAGTTTTTCTTCTTCTTAAGTAGCTGGTGCAGCGCTGTGGTTTTGACTTTCGGCCTGGGAAAAATATTGATAAAGCTGATGTTTTCAGTTACTGGTCAGAATGTTTACCCTGACCAAGGACTTTGTGAGTCTCATGCTCTGCCAGGGAGGAGGAGAGGCCGGGAGGAAGCAGGGACAGGACACCTGACCCAAAACTAACCAAAGAGGTATTCCATACCACAGCACGTCATGCCGAGGATGTAGAACTGAGAGTTCCCGGAAGGGCTGGATCACTGCAGGGTGGGGGTGAGGTACCGGTTGGTGAGTAGTTGTATTCTCTTCCTTGTTATTTCCTTTATCGTTATTATTATGGTGGTAGCAGTAGTGATTTGTGTTATACCTTAGTTATTAAACTGTTCTTATCTCAACCCGTGGGAGTTGCATTCTTTTGATTCTCCTCCCCGTCCCTCCAGAAGCGGAGGGAAGAAAGGTGGGGGGGGAAGTGGACTGCGTGGTTCTGATTTACGGCCTGGGCTTAAACCACGACACCATGCAACGAACTAGATCACACATCCAGAGAAGGAAGTTTCTAACAAGAAGCCCAGTGACTGTTGCTACCCAGTAAGCACACTCAGAGAGAACAGAAACACAAGCTGCCTTGAGGAACTGTCTCTTCAGGTGCTTCAGCGTTTGGAAAAGTTGAACAGCAAGGGAAATCAAACAAAAGAGGTAAGAACGAATGCAGAAAAAGAAATACGCAGCTCAGAACAATTCCAGTCACGGAATTTGTTATTCAAATTGTCAAGGTCCAGAAGAGACCTGCTGACCCAGTTTTAAGGATGCAAAAGCGAAACTTCTGTGGCTAGATTCAGTTGTCTAAACCTAAGCAAGCGGTGCTCTCTGAGAAGACCAGGGCATCCTGCCTCGCCTCAGTTGGCCTCTCTGGAAGGGGACAGATTTATCCCAGGACCTGCGTTGGATCTGCCGGGCCATGCAGATGTCTAGGGGCCCCCAGGTGCCTGGATGGCACTGTGTGCCTGTGCACACGCAAGGAAATGGAGAAACTGGACTGAACCCATCCTTCAGGGTTCCTGTGCAGCAAGGGAGAGGCGTACATGTCTTCAGCACTTGGCACCAGAGATGGGGGAGGAATCTCCCCTCCAACGTGCATTTCTCTTTCCAGACACTGTAGAAAGATCCCTGAATATTAACTTACACTGCCCATATCCCTCTCAGAAAACTGAAGCAGTTATTCCCTTTTGTTAGCCACACAAACGTACTCCCCCCCCCAGCATCTCACCTTTGGGTCTTTGTAGACTCAGTAGGAAGCACAAGGGTCCAGAAATATCACACCACCAACCTCCTTATGGTAGACAATGACTTTGGGCTCCGGGACATTGCTCAGTTGGTGGCCTGGTCCAGCCTTGCAGCTCTGACATCCCATGGCCAACTCAGCCTCGTTAGGGGACTCAAGTCATGACAAGCAGTGAAGGGCTGCAGAGCAGATGGGGAAAAGCCCCCAGACAGGCATCTTTCCCGAACTACAGCCCACTGGGGCACTTGCACCAGGGACTGCTCTTCCCCCACCACAATGCTTCTGGGCTATGAAACGTCATGAGAAGGGTCTGGTATTGTCTTTTTAATCTTACTCTTGTCCGCAGCCCCCGAGGGAGCGGTAGCACATTGCAACTGCTTTTCCCTGTTCTTCTGTCATCTGTCCATGTTTCCAAGACACACTCACCCGGAGGCAGTCAGACCCAGCTGCCAGCCCCGAGGGCATCTCCAGCTGGCTAAAGATAATGAGCAACAGGGGAGAGGTTATTTTCAGAGGATGAGACATTTGGATTTCACAGAGAAAGGGCATGCTCAGAGAACTGTAGGATCAGCTCTATTCAAAGGTTGAGAATGCTCGCAGAGAGCAGCAGGAAGGCAGGGAAGAGGTGAGGGAGGACAGGCTCAGCTTTGGCTGCGCAGAGGTTGGCTGGCAGGTCTCTGTGTAGTTACGCAGCTACAAGCCAGCCTGGTTCCACGTAGCTGGCGTGTGCAAGCAAAGCACACTGGAGTCTACTCATGTCAACTCTCTGCGTGCTATGCAATTTCCAAGTCTTGATCCCTTCCATCAGCAAGCACCACAGACAACCCCATGTTTCAGGAGCGGCTGCCACTGGGACATCTGCTCCAAAGGCAGTTCTTGTGAGTTCTCGAATTTCCTTCATGAAGGGAATTCTTGTCATTTCCTTCATGAAGTGGCTGTCACTTTTCCTTTACCCGCATTTGGGAAGACTCTTCTCTCACGGAGTGTATTCAGCAAGCAAGAGACACAGAGCCTTCATAACAGCCTCAAGAAAAACTGCTTTCCGGACCCAGTGCTGCTCCTTATGCATGTCTCTGGCTCTGGCATTTGGTTAATACAGCCTGGTGCATTGCGCACAAACCCCTGTCTCATCTCTTGATCCTCTGCAGTAGCTCACTTCATCGCAGGCATCTTACAGTCCCATAGACACCTGTACTGGCATTCCTCTCACCTAACTAGAGGTAACTGCTGTGTATGTTTCTACATCTAAGCTTGATACCAGGGCTTCCAGGACAGTTCGAGGGTCCACAGTCATGGACCGAAGACTGTTGGTTGCACGGTCCGCACAGACAGTGCAGTCAACAGCACAGTCTCTTAACAGCCACGTACGGTCGGATGACTACAGTCCTTTGGCTTCAATGGGACACAGTGTTAAGCTTTTATTCTGTAGACTTCTGAAGCCAGGGGAGTTGAACCCTAGCCTCAGAAGTCCACACACCCTGTTTCTGGTGGGAGTTAGCTCTCCTGTGCAGTTTGAGGCACCAAATCTCCACAGTCTTGGCTGGCCGCAGCTAGCTGATGTCATGGCTTATTGAAGAGTTAAGGGGCTAGGTACGATCTAAGTTGGACGCCAGAAGCGGTACAGCCACACACGTTGTCTTCCTTGACAGAAACACCAAGGAAGCCAAGTCTAGCATGAAGCCCCGAAGCCCCTTCCTGCGCTGCGCTCTTTACCAATACCGCTGCAATACTCACAATCGGAAAACAAGGGCAACAATACGGGCAAGTTCCCTGCTTTGAGCAGGGAGCTGAGAGCTGTCCCTCGCTCACCCTCTGCTGCTGCCACCACCCTTCCCACCCGGGTGCCAATTTGCTGCCACCTTCAGCAGCAACGGAGCATCCTCCTCCTCCTGCTGCACGGCCCAGCTCCCCCAGCCCCACTTTGGGGCCCACAGGCTCCCCTAGCAGGGGCCATCGGGGCCACACAGGGCTCATGGAGGTGCCAGGCGGAGCGCAGCAGCTCAGGCTGCTCAGACCCTGGGGATGAGGAGCAGGGGGGTGGCCAGCGGCTGTTTTCAGCTCCTTCAGCGACACGTGGCCACAGGCCAAGGGCAGATGCCAAGCCAGGGTCCCCCCACTCAGGCCACACAGGTGCTTTGCTGAGCATCACCCTTTATTGCTGCTGCTGGGAGCTACTTCCTCGCCAGTTGGGGTGCCGGGGCATAGGGATTTATCCGGTGAGCCCCGGTCCTGCCCGGCTGCCGCGTTGCTGCATCCGTCCTGCGGGCCTGGAGGGGCGGGTGAGGCAGGTGTACCTGCAGAAGGTGGCTCTGGGATGAGGCTGACCTGAGTTCCAGGGGGCCAGTGGTGCCTGGGGCTGAGGGGCAGGGGCCAGCCCTGCGGCTGCCCTGCCCCAACAGCTCTATCTTGTCGTGCTGGGGAGGAGAGAGAACCGGTTGGCTAAAGCATGGGGCTGAATTCAAGCAACCCTCTATACCCATCACTCCTGGGGAAACTGAGGCATGGATCCCCCCCAAGATGCTCAGCATCACCCTCCCAACCTCAGTCACCCCCACCAGATCCCTTCTTTCTTCATCCCTACCTTGCTGGGGAGCAGGGTGGATGGCTGGAGGGCCTGCGGGGTGCTGTGCTGGACAAGCTGGAGGCGCAGGCTGCGCTGCAGCGGGGGTGTGAGGGTACGCTGGCCCCCACACTGCCGTGGCACGGTGGGGTACCTGTATGCAGCCATCCGCTCCCTGCAGGATAGGGTATGGGAACAGTCAGCACCCAGCACACAACTCAGCACACGTGGCTTCAGCGCCACTGAGAGAGAGACGGGGCAGCACAGGGGGGAGGCTGTAAAACCCCCCAGGCCTGGGGCAGCCAAGCACAGCTGAGCCCCTGTGGCACATCTCTGCTCCCCTGCCCTGCCCAGGGAGCAGAGCCCTTTACCCTGACTCAGGGAAGGACTCTCCCTTGCTGGGGCAGAGCCATCATGCACCCCAGGGATGGGGATGGGTCCCGTGTCCCCTACCTGTGGGTCTGCTCCGTCTTCAGAACAGGGTGGGACTGTCCAGTGACGTGAGGGACCAGCGGTGGAAGGGGCGGGATGGGCGGGATGGGCCTGGGGAAGGCAAGAGCCATCAGTGGGTGACAGGGGACAAATGACCCACCCTGGCTCGTGGCAGCACCCCAAACCCCACAGGCTTGTACCTCACGGCATCCCCTGCCCGCTGCCCTCAGGGAGGGGTCCTAATCCTCCCGCTGACGGGCAGGCCTGTGGAGGGTGCTGGGCAGGATCGGACCCTCGCAGGCAGACACCCCGAACCCCATGCCTGCTCTGGAGCACCACCAGCACCCATCTCCCCCCATCCCACCCACGCAGACTCCTGATGCGCCTGTGCCGGGTGGTACTCACGAGCCAGGCACCCGCATGCTGAGTTGCCTGTCACAAGACAGGCACTGCAAATCCACCAGCAGCTGCCTGGGGAGGGGAGAAAGGGCTGGGTGAGTTGGGGAACCTGCTCTTGAGCCCGGTTTATCCCCCCCAACACCAACAATGTCCCAGCCTGCTGGCTGGTTACAGAAGAAAGGGGACAGGATGAGGGAGAGTGGTTGGTTGTGGGCTCCCCCCTGGGAAAAAGCTCCACCTCATCTTAGGCACAGGAGAATCCACAGAGAGGAGCGCCCAGAATCCTCCAATGCCGTGGGAACCACTGCCACAGGCATCCAGAGCACCGTGGGAACAGGGGATGCAGGCAAGGACAAAGCGGGAACAAGGTGAGTGCTGTCCCTATTGCACTCACTTCCTAATCCCAGCTGCATCGTCAGCTTCCACTGGTGGTGCCATTTCCTTGAGCTGCTCGAGGCTGCTCTTCCAGTGTTCATCCAGCTGCTGCTGGAATGGCCCCAGCTCCAGGCGATCCAGCTGCAGACAGACACACTCCCTCAGCCAGCGGCTCCGGGATGGGACACTGCATCCCCAGGGAAAAGCCAGGCGCAGGCATCCTCCGGAGGATGCTGCCTCGGGACACCAAGCCCCGAAGGTGCCATTTTTGCGCAGCGGTGATGAGCCGCCCCTCACCTTGGAGGCCATCTCCTCCCGCAGCTGCCGCTGGACCTCGTGCAGCCCCTGCTCCTGGCCTCTCACCCGCCTCAGCACCTCCTGGTTTCTCTCGTTTAGCAGCTCCAGGCTCGCCTCAAATTGGGTGCGACTGACTTTGCTTTCCAAGGCGCCTTTGTCTGCTTTCTAGCAACAGGGAAAGGCAGGAGGACGGTGGGGAAAGGATGGGGGTGCAACAGCCAGGGTCAGCTCAGCGCAGGGGCAGAGGCAAAAGCACTCCTGCAGGACCCCTGTGCCCCTCCCACGGCCGTGTGGTCCCACTCGCCCCATCACCCCCATGGCGTCGGTCCCACCAGCCCAAGGGACGTGGGGGCAGACAGAGGGACCTGCAGCTGGGCTACAAATCCTCCCTCCCCCAGGCCAGCTCTGCCACCAAGCTCCCAGGGGACAAGGGCCATTTGTCACCCTGCCCAGGACCCCCTTGGCTGGTGCTTAGGCCCCTTGAGGTTGTACCTCATCCATTCCCAGCTCCACGTCCTCCTTGTCTGCCTTCTCCTTCTCCAGCCTCTCCATCCACCGGAACAGACCCTTCCAACACAGAAAGCATCCTATGACATTGCGGCAGGAGCACCCCTGCTTCTCCCCCCACACAGAATCCTCTGGGAAAGGTACTTTGGATCTCCACAGGGCAAATCGCTTATGGTCCCCAGCCTGGGCTCTGCCTGGAGGGTGCTCTAAGCCCACGGGGCTTTCAGCCACCTACCTTGATATCTTTCTGCTGCTGGCGACTGTCATCCAGGAGGCTCCCCGTGACAGAGCTGAGCTTTTCATGCTCCCCTTGCACCTGCAGGATGGCATCCTGCACGCGCTTCAGCACCTCCTGGTCCTGCTCCAGGGAGGAAAATAACAAGCTAGTGCCACGCAAGGTGGGGAGGCTGCCCCACGGGGACAGAGACCTGGCTTACTGGGCCAGTGGCCATAGGCTCTCAGGGCCAGCAGCACACCTGCAGCATGGCTTGAATCTCCCTCTATGCTGCAGACTTTACAAGACAATACGGGGGGCAGCAAGGAACTCCCCCACATAACACCAAAGCACAAACAGCCGGGCATGGCTCGGGCGGCCCCCTCCCAAGTCCCCCATGCTGCCATCTCCCTACCTGGCTCTTCCCTGGCAGCTGCCTCACCACCGTGCCCCTCTTCTTCCTCGACATGAGGGAGTCCACCAGCCCCTGCAGCTTCTCATAGCGCCGCAGAAGCTTCCCCAGACGCGTGCTGGTGTCGCTGCTGCACGTGGGGCATACTGCCTCCTCCGGCCCCGTGCTCTCCATCACTCTCACCTCTTCCAGCTGCAGAAGGGGAAGAGGAATCACCTCTGAGACGGGACAGATGCAGCCAACAATCCCAGGTGCCACGGAGGCTCCACGGCCCCAGCCAGCCACGGGATGTGGCTGGCAACCCCACCAGGACCACCTCAAAGAGCCAGCGGGTGGTGGGAGCTCCCCCCACACCTCACCTGCTCCTGCTCCTCCTCGGCCGTCTGGGTCACCAACTGATCCAGTGCAGCCTTGCTTATTTGCTGCTGCTCTGCCAGATCCTTCGTGTCCCGCTTTACCTCCTGCGGTGTGGACCTGGCCAGCGAGACAGGGGCACAGGCAGGCTTAGTCTTCACAAGCTTAGTTGCTCGGGGGGCATCCCTCAACCCCCAGCATGGGATGCTCCCAGCCCTCCTGGGCTCCCCTGCAGCCCCACAGGGAACAAAACCCTCTCCTGTCCTTTTACCCCAATGGCCGGCTGAGTTGGTTGCTGAGGTCCATTTGCCAGCTGGCTCTGGCCGCCTCCAGTTTGCCAAGGGCACTCTCCAGCTTCCTGATCTGGGAACGGCAGTGCGGGCAGAGTCAGGGCATGGCCCCTGTGTCATCCAGCACAGGGGCTCTTCAGCTGCCTCCTCCGTGCCCAACTCTCCCAGCATCCCTGCATCTCCCTTGGGGACTCCTTACCTTCTCCTTCTCTCCGTGCAGGTCCCTGGCCACACCCTGCAGGTCACTGGCCAGGCCCTGCAGGGATGACATCTGGGCCTGGAGGTCACCCAGCATCTTGGCAACGCTCTCCTGGCCTAGAAGAACATGGTACAAGGGGACACACTGTCAGTGAAGGGGTCTCACCCTACGGGCCAGGCTCGGAGCACAGCGAGCTCCAGACCCAGCATTTCAAACACCCCCCACAAGCCTCCCAGAGCTCCCACCTCCCTCCTGGAGGAGCAGGCGCAGCTTCTCCAGTTCAGTCCGCTCCAGCCTGGTGCCTTCGAGCTGGGCCACCTGCTCCTTCAGGGCAGCACAGAGGTGTCTCAGCTGCCCAATCTGCTTGACAGCCTCCACCGTCTCCACGTAGTACTTGTAGGCATTCTGGTAGGCACTGCTGGTGGAGCCCGAGGCCAAGGCCAGCTCTTGCACGTGGGACGCGGCCCTGGCATCAGTGTCGAGTGGGATCTCGAATCCCTGGGCTGTCGGCAGGAGAGTCCCTGCTGCCAGGGGGCCAGCCTGGTGAAGCTGTGTGCCGAGCCGCTCCCCTGAGATGGTGGTCTGAGCGACGGTGGGCTCCGGCTGTGTCCCCAGGGTGGTGGTCTGGGTGCCCGTGGACTCTGGCTCTGTTGGCTGTGTCCCCAGGCTGGTGGTCTGCACGTCCTTAGACACTGTCTGCGTCACCGCCCTGCTGCTAGCATCCCTCCTCTGATCTGAGGGAACGCCTGCCTGCTGCTTAGGGGCCGTTACAGCCGTCCCTGGATCCTTCGGCGCCACCGAGCTGTCTCGAGATCCCAGCAGCGAGCTTGCCCCATCTGGGGTGTCCACATCCGAAGTGGCAGGCTTGGTGGTGGCAGACTGCTCTCCTTCTTGTCCTCCTCTGGGTCTTCCTCCGTCTCTACCTCGTTCTCCTTTGCTGCCCACCAGACAATCCTCCAGCACATCCCAGTGCACCATGTTGCTGACCTCCTCCGGGTGCGGGTACAGGCCCAGCCTTTCCTTCAGCATTTGCTGGGGAAGCAAGGGATCAAGGGCTTACCAAAGCCATGTAGCCAGGGGCACGGTGGGGCCCACAGGAGCACTCCCACACACACCCAGCACCGCTGGGGACCATGCCCTAGTGCAGAGGGACCGCCTGCGCTGGGCCCCCAGGGATGCAGCCATCTCCTGTCCTCTAGCAGGATCCGGCGTGCTCGTAACCATACCACATCACTGGCCAGAGTCCTTGGGTTGCAGAGGTCCGGCAGCCGGCCGGCAGCGTCCCGGAGGTTCCCCTAGAGTGGGGCGAGGAGAGGGACGGCAGTCAGGACACAGGAGCAGAACGGAAGCATCTGCAAATTAGCTTGGGCACTAGACAGATGGACGCCGAGCAGCCTTGGGCCGGGGGGCTGCTGCTGGATTGTACCAGTAGATCTTGACCCTCCTTCCCAGCACCCATGGTACTTCGATGGGTGTTTAGTTAAGAAGTGCCTTAGCGCCACTTGCGTGGACACACACAGTTACCTCTGCCAGCAGCTTGAGCGGCAGGCAGCGCTGCCCATTTCTGCCCTCCCCGCGGCTCCAGGTAGGGTGGGCTGAGCTCCCACGCTTCCCTCTTGGGGCACCCTTCCCACTCTTCCCTCCCAGCGCCCTTCACACTGGGTGACATCCAAGCCCGGAGGACAGGGTCCGCAGGGAGATGCGGGGTGATGCAGGGAGGGGAGCAAGAGGCCAGCTCCCTCCTGGGGACACCAGCAGCAGCTCACCAAGCCAAGCGCCTCCTGCATCATGCGGATTTCTCCTTGCATGCGGGACTGCGCCTCCTTCAGCTGGCTAATCTCCTCAAGGAGATCCTGGTAGGCAGACGGCTCCTAGGAGAGGCGGGGGGCAGGCATGAGCCCCACGGCAGGGTCCCTGCAGACCAGGAACTTGGTCCCCACCCACCCTGCCCCAATGGAAGCCAGCACACAAACCCATGCCAGCAAGGCTGCATCCAGCCCTGCCTGCCCGTGCTGAGCTCTGCGCAGGAGCCCTGAAGCTGATGCCAAGGGCAAAGAGCCACCCCTGGAGGAGGAGGCGCCTCAACGGGGGAGCACGCAGGGCACTGGGGAGAGCCTCTACCTCAGAGCCGCTGCTCTCGTCGGTTCCCACGCTCTCCACCGGCTGCCGCACGTCGGCAGCCGCATCAGCTTCGCAGCCGCTGGCGGTGTCCTGCAGCGGGTCCTTCGCAGGCAGCTGCTCACCCGGCTGCTGCGCCTGCTGCCCCGCGGCCGGGGTCCTTGCCCTGTCCGGCTCGGCAGGCTGCTCCAAGCCCCGGCTGGAGCGGTCCTGCAGGCCCAGGTGCCCCAGCATGGCCTGCAGCAGGTCGCGCAGCGCTCGGAAGTTCACGGCCTCGGCCTCGGGCGTCCCGATGGCGGCGTCCAGCAGCTGGGTCAAGCTGAGCAGAGCCATGGCTGCCGCTACGGCCGACAACCCGAGTCTGACCTGCTGGCGGTAGGAGAGACAGCGGGCAGCCGGCAGCCTGCCTCCTGCTCACGCGCCCTCAGGCATGTGGCGGCCCCTTCCCCGCCGCCTCTGCCCCCTCCAGCCCTGCCGCCGGCCCCCCTGGCCCCCGTTCCCCGCGCCCCGCGGCCCCGTACCTGCAGCAGCTGACCCTGCCCCACGCCCTGCCCTCTTTACCGACCACCACCGCCCGCTCCTCGACACCCATTGGCCGAGCCCGTTGTCGAACGCACAAAGGGCGGCGCTGACGAAAACACCCGTTGCCAGGCGACGCCCCGCGACCCTCTCCTGTCCCGCAGTTCCAGCGCACGGGTGGCGGTTCCGGGACCGGCCCCGCTTCCGCCAGCCCCTGCCCAGGGAACCTCAGCGCCCCGGCAAGGCGAGCTGTGCTGCCGAGGAGGGCAGAGCTATGTGGCAAAAGCAGCACAGGTTTTACTCTCTCCCTTAGACGTGGCACTAGTGGGGGGAAGGCTGCTGCTGACGGCACCACTGTTAGAGGACAGTGAAATTTTCGGTAACCATTCTAGCAGTGATTATATTTGAAAAGTTTGCAAATCAATAGAAAGCCTTTGTACATATGTTAAAATTTTGTAACTTTGCTGTTCTGTATTTTAGATACTGTTCCAGTAGGTGATTGTGTTTAGAAATCATAAATCAATAGAGAAGCTTCATACACTGAATGCTGCAATTGTGTTGGTTTGTATCTTAGCTACTTCATAACTAAAATTTTGAGGGACTTTTCTAGGGTTATTTCCACTTCTCTTGGGTGTTCCCCTTCTTAAGGGCTTTTCTCAGTCAGATGACCTTTGAGACAGTCTAAACCACTCATTAATATTCCAGAATTAACAGACAAAGAGGAAACAGTTTCTTTTTTGGATGTTGTTAAACTCAGTCTTGAGCCGTCCCCTGATGCCATCCCTTTTCTGTGTGTTCTCTCTACTCATGCTCTTACCTTTTCCTTTTCCATCTGCTAGAACCCAAATGTAAGAGAAACCTGAAGACAGCAACACAAAACCCAGTTCTGCTAGGAAATATGCTTAGCTGGGGCATTTGTCCAGAACTTCACCCTCACAGATAAGAGTTTCTGCTGTTAAAGCAATTTATGTTATGGCAGTAAGCACAAGATGTGGATCTTAATTAGGAAACGTCTTTCTAAAGACAAAAGACAGGGTCTGAAAAACATGAGGTGCAGGGGGGAAGGGGGCAAGAAAAAATGGAAAGGTCTGATATTCTAATTCACTAAATTAAAAGTCATCCTTATGAAGCTTCACATTCACCACAAAGCATTTCTCCCTGCAGCTTCCTGATCTGCCGTATTTTTTTCTCTGCAGGAGTGAAGGGCAATGTGCAAGGCAATCTCTTCAAAATCATCACAAAAAATGACATTCATTCTTATATCCAGGCCAGCTCCAAGGCAGAGCGAGCACAGTGGATTGAGGCAATCAAACCACTGACATGACTAAGGTGGACTCCCTGCCAAATGACGAGTCACATCTGTGACCGAGTTTCCTGCTCTCATTGTCTGTGACTGTTGTTTTGCTCTTAGATAGTCTATTTTGTTATTTGTATCTCCATAGCACCCAGCAGTTCCTGACAGACCAGCATCTTAGGTGCCTAGGAGTCATGTAGATCCAGAATAATTCCCCACCAAGAACTTAATCATCTAACAAAAGACAGCAAGTGGATACAGGCAAAGAGGGCTTTACGAAGAAAGAGAGAGATACAATATTCCAAGGTGGAAGAAAAGAATTACTTTTGTACAAGTGTTCAGTCTATATTTGACAGATTCAGGTTGTGCGCTTTATCCTAAAGCAGAAATGCCTTGTTCCTTTCCCCTTTATGAAGGGGTTTATAAACTTGATTAGTTAAGACTGACTGAATCAAAGTCATGAAAGGTCCTGGTGTCTAAGGCTGCCTTTCTTGGTATACACAAGAGTCCTGTGCTAAGCCACAACCCAGCTGCTAGGATAATCACTAATGCTAAACATACAAAGTGTCTGTCAGTCTGTCTGCTCTACCATTTGGTTCTCTGTTAGATTGGAAAAGACCAAAGGATCTTCCTCTCCAGTATACAAATTATTCTTGTGCTGGTAATGGCCCACAGCAGTACAGGATGCTGAGTATCAAACCAGACCAGTGGCAGTTATTCCAGGCAAACGCCTTTGCTGAAGATACTGGGTAAAACCACCCAGTCATAGAAATGAGACTTTTCCTCCTGATTGTGACAGTAAATCCATTTATGTGGAACGCCATTGGGACTGGAAGCTCCAATAGCAGTTATGACTGTTGCTTTTTCTACTTCAAGTCATCAAATCTTCCATTATTTGTCTACTAATCTTGACTTTGGTATCATTACATTTTTTTAAATAGGTCAGTGCGTTTGAACCTCCCGCGCTCTTTAAACATGATTGTTCTCAGAAGGCAGTTTGAATAGATGAAAATGATGGTTTCGTACATGGTAAATGTAGATTTTTATAGAAACTGAGACATTCTCCACACCACCAGAGGGTATAATGGAATGTATAAGATGATTAAAACCCCCAACCAGCCTGCTGATACACTATTTTCATGAAATTCCTCATGTTATCTGAGTACCCATATCTGACAGCCAGACTCTGCAGAGGCTCCAGAATCACTCTGAAGACAACATGCTATACATCTTCCCTGAAGCCACAGAAGAATTTGATAGCCCTCTATCCACAGAACCACCTCTTTGCAGATTGTTGGTTCTCTAAGTTATGCTTTGGTGAATCCCTGTGGGTAGCCAGGGTCTGACGGTCGGAAGATATCGCGCTGTACGGAAAGATAGGGCCCCTCTCCTAGTAGCCAATAGCACTTAATTTATGATGTAAGCAGACGGATGTGACGTTGTAAACCAAAGCTATATAACACCATGCCATTAAGCAATAAGCGCCATTTGCCGTCCTCCACATTGGTGCTAGTGAGCTTATGGCCCGAGCGGCCCAGGGCTGGTCGCCGTGACGTTCCTGAACCAGGTCGCTAAGCCTACGCGAAGGCAACAAGTGGTGCCGAAACCCGGGACATCGCCTGGACGGGTGAACGTTGGCCGGAGCAGCGAGAGTAGCCCGGTGGGGAGGACACTCCCGGACCCACGAGGAGGATGGAGTCCATTGTGAAGGTCGTATCCGAAATACATAAACTGTTATAAATTGAGACCACAATGGATCGTAATTCCAATTACAATTTTATTAATTGTAGCAAGTAGAATATGAGCAAAGACAGCGCTGGACGGCAGGGGAGTCTGCGCTCCGCCAACTACCGTACCTAGTAAATCAGACTGTCCCTTTTTATACATCCTGACTTCCGCATTCATATAGTGGTAGAGATACTCTGCTCCTGTTCCAGCAGTTGCTAGGGATTCAGAAATCTTCCTCCTTGGTCCTATGGTTAACCCCGTCAGTTTTACTTGCTTAAGAGATAAGCGGCGCCAGTTGTGCTCGCTTAGAGAGATAAGCAGTGTCAGTTGTGTTTGCTTAAGAGATAAGCAGGCGTCGGTTATGCTGGCTCAAGCGATTTCACATTCATTGTTATCTGTCCTTTACATTGAGTTATAAGTCTTAATAAACAATATCCTATTCTATAGTTTCCCACATAAGTCTTAATAAACAATATCCTATAGTTCACACATAAACAATGGGGTATTAGTTGTAAGCCCAAAGATTTTACTCTCGCTGTAGCGAGGCTTTTACAGCTCGGGGTCGTCGAGCAGCCGGTGGATATTCTCCACCCGGAGGTGTGGGATAAATGCACCAAAGCCTTAGCTGAGGTGACTATATCCTCGGGCTCTGGCAAGAGCCTTAAATCATGGGGGAAAGTTATGCAGGCCCTGCGGAAAGCCATACATGAGCAGGAAACCTGGCAGGCTGCAAAATCCTGCCTCCGAGACACCCCAAAACTGGGAATCGGAGCAGCCACGCAGACTCCACACCCCCCTGACATTCCCCTCCCTGACATTCCCGGCTCTCCTGAGCCTGCTGTATCTCGGGAGGGCGACACCCCCCCCCAACTCTCGAACCCCGACACGTCTTCTAACCAACGGACAAATGCAGAATCTTTTTGGGGTGGTCTGGCCGAGGAAGCAAGAAACGCTGCAAGGAATGCTGAGGCCACAGCAGGCTGGGCCGGGCCTCCACCCTACGCACCCCAAGATGGCGCCGAGCTCAAAGGCGGGGGGCGGGGCGAGGACACCCTTGGCGGGAACGGGGAGGAAAAGCCAGCTTCAACAAGCAAGCAGGAACGGGAGGGGGAGGAGAAAGCGAATGAGCACAAAGGCGGGGGGTGGGACGCGAGAGAAAAGCGGACAGCCAATCAGAGCGGCCGCCGTAGGGCCAGTTCCCCCTCGATTGGTGGGCGGGACGAACCAATGGGGAGGAGGGGCAGGCGCAAGGGGAAGGACCGGGCCGCCCTTAAGGGGAAGGAGCGGCCCGCCCACAAGGGGAAGGACTACCCCCCCCCCGCAAGGGAAGCGGACGCGGCCGGGGTCCGACAGAAGGATACCGGACACCAGATACAACCAGTCAATCGAGTTCTGATTCTGAATCAGACACTAGCTGGGGATCAGACAATAGTCGGGAGTAGCAGCTCTCGACAGGTTCAAATTTAGAGTGGCCACAAACAGAAATAAACAGAACTAAGGGTTCAGTTATCCCTGCCCAAATTAAAAAGGACTCGCAGGGGGAGGAGGTCCCTCTCACGGACTGGAGGAAAATAATGATTGATTGTGCCGACTCGACCCCATCGTTCCCATTGGCATTTCCAGTCCGAGTGACGGACGCGGGACAGAGGGTCCACTCACCAATAAATCCTAAGGATATGCAAACGATTGTTAAAGCAATTGCAGATAAAGGTCTTAATTCTGCCATGGTCTCTGCCCTTACAGATGGTATCTTTGGGGCAGACGATATGCTCCCATTCGATATAAAACAAACTTGTAGACTGATTTTTGATGGAGCGGGGATGATTGTTTTTAAACAGGAATGGGAAGAAAATTGTGCGAGACAGTTAGCCCAAGCAGTCGGGGCCGATCATCCGCTGCACGGCTCCAGTTTGCAGCGGCTGATGGGCACAGACCCAACAATGATTACCCCCCAAGCGCAGGCCCAGGGCCTGCGGGCTCACGAGGTAATGACAACCACTCGTGCAGCCAGAGAAGCCATTCGCACGGCTTCTAGAGTTGTTGCTAAGCCATCGCCATGGTCCACAATAAAACAAAAAAGGATTTCGCCTTCTTCATGACCTACGTGAGGTAAATAAGACTATCCAGCCTATGGGTCCCGTTCAAACGCTGTTACCCATGAACTCTATGATACCAAAAGGACAACCTTGTGCCGTTCTTGATATTAAGGACTGTTTTTTCTCCATACCCTTACATGAAGAGGACAAAGAACGGTTTGCTTTTTCTGTCGTATTCCCAAATAGCCAACGTCCTAATTTACGTTTCCAGTGGAAAGTACTGCCTCAAGGAATAGTCAATTCACCCACCATCTGTCAGATTACAGTGGATCGAGCCTTGGCACCGATCCGACATAACGACCCAACTGCGACCATCATTCAATATATGGACGATATTTTAATCGCCGCACCATCAGGAAAGCAGGTGGACCAGTTAATATCACTGGTTTCTGAAACTTTAACAACAAATGGGTTCGAAATCGCGAGTGCGAAAATTAAAAGGGGACCATGCGTGAGCTTCTTGGGAGTAGAAATCACGAGTTCCTATATAACTCCACCCCAAGTAAAGATTCACCGACGTGTCAAAACACTCCACGATATGCAACAGCTAGTGGGGTCCCTACAATGGCTCCGCAACATTGTCCTGATCCCTCCAAATATCATGGCCCCGCTGTATGACCTTTTGAAAAGAAAACACCCATGGGAACAAAAGGTGTTAACACCAGAAGCAATGGGCAGTCTTGACTTCATTGAAAAACAGGCGTCGTCAAGCACACTCGCCAGATGGAACCCAGATATGTCGCTTGACCTGTATGTACATTTCACCAAAGGAGGGGGAGTGGGAGCACTGGCTCAGGGACCCCCTGACAAGGCACACCCAATACAGTGGGTAGTTCTCGGAAAACCGTCACGTGCATTTTCCCCCAGAGTCGAGTGCCTTGGTAACCTTATCATGAAAGGTAGAAAACTCACTTTAAGACACCTAGGCATCGAACCTGCCAAGATATTCCTACCCTTTCGTAAACAGCTCCCGACGCAATCGGTGGCAATGTCAGAGCATCTAGCTATAGCCCTCGTCGGATTCGGCGGCGAAGTCCGATATGCTGCAAAGCCCCCCTGGACTCAAATGCTGGCGGTCATCGACATCGACCTTCCACAGAAAATCCTGGATCGGCCTCAACAGGGACCTACAGTTTTTACAGACGCGTCCTCAGCGACTTCAACCGCAGCGGCGGTATGGCAATCAAAGGAAGAATGGCACTGCATAAAAATGACCGACCACACACTTTCGGTTCAACAGTTAGAAGCAGCAGCCGTAGTGCTAGCGTGTGGACTGTTCCCAACGGAGCATCTTAACATAGTCACTGATTCAATGTTTGTAGCCAAACTCTGCCTAGCCATGTCGGGGCCTGGTGTGTCCACATCTTCAATAACTCTTATGCTGGAAGAAGCGCTTTCCACCCGAGAAGGTACCATATCAGTTATTCACATCAATAGTCATGACCCAGTTAAGGGATTTTTTCAAATCGGCAATGACAAAGCAGATGCTGCCGCGAAAGGCCTGTGGACACTAAGAGAAGCCCGTCAGTTACATGAATCCCTCCATATCGGAGCCAAAGCGTTAGCAAAGAAATGCGGACTTTCAGTTACCGACGCAAAACACATAGTGGCAACGTGCCCTCATTGTCAGAAAGCACCACTGTGGCCCTGCGGAGTCAATCCCAGAGGCCTTAAAGCCTCCGAGATATGGCAGACAGATTTTACACTTTGCCAATTACTGAAGCCTCGAGCGTGGCTAGCAGTGACCGTGGACACATACAGCGGAGTAATTGCCGCCACCCAACATCTTAAAACGAGCTCTAAAGCAACTATTCAACATTGGTTGACGGTCATGGCATGGCTTGGCATTCCAAAACAAATCAAAACAGACAATGGCCCAAATTTTATCTCTAAATCAGTTCAAGCATTTGCTTTAAAATGGGGCATCACTCTAACACACGGCATTCCATATAACAGCACAGGGCAGGCCATAGTCGAGCGAGCAAACCAAACCTTGAAATCCAAATTAGAGGTATTAGCAAAGACAGAAGGGTTTAACAATACCATCCCCACAGGAGACCAAGCCCGCCTACTAGCAACCACTCTCTTAGCATTGAATCAGTTTCCCAGGGGAGAGGAAGCAAATAGGCCTGCCCAAAAACATTGGTCCACTCGAGCATTAGATGATGGCCCATTGGTCATAGTCAGAAATGAATTGGGAGAATGGGAACACGGGTGGAGATTAGTCCTAACAGGACGGGGGTACGCTGCAGTCAAAAAAGATAACAGAATTAAATGGTGCCCGATTAAATCAATCAAACCAGATTTGAAGGACAAAACTGATGAAAATTGTGAGTTTTTGTTTACAGGACCGATTCATTGGACACCCTCGTGACCGGTACTTCCCACTACCACAAGGGGACGATGAACCAGCCAATTCCTTACCTGCCCCAAAGAGCCCTCCAACAACTGGACACCCCACGTCGCCAGAGCAACAGCATCGTCAAAAGGCCCCTCGCCAAAAGGGCCTACGGTATCTTTGTGCGATCATGGTTTTGGGGCTTCTCACTGTAGGGAGGGCAGAATCGAATTCTCATTATCCTCATCAACCTTTCAATTGGACACTATATCAATTTGATTCTGGTACAGTTATACAAACCATAACAACGTCAGGGGCTCCTAGTTTTATGGCCACTCTTTGCCAATTGATACCTACAAAGTTCTGCTTCGAACGAGGGGCATACTATTTCTGCCCCAGTTCCAATCCAGGAAAGAGTTACTGCAACTACCCCAGACACTATTATTGCGCTTACTGGGGCTGTGAGACGATTGCAAATGCCTGGATTCCAGAGCCAGGGAAAGACCCCTTTCTGCGGGTATCCTGGGCTCCTTATGGGTGTAGACCCCCACCTATAAATAGAGGTGAAGAATTTCGCTCTCCTTACGCCATACCAACATTTTATGGTACAGAATATTGTAAGCACCTCTATTTGAATGTAAGTAATCCTCAACATCCCAGTTGGCTCTTGGGAAAGATGTGGGGAGTTCGATATTATCAAGCAGGAAAAGATAGAGGTGCCCGCATTCGTATCCAAAAAACATTGATTCCGGCTGATCCATTCCCAGTACACCCTAAACTAACATTTGCTGGTAAAACACTCCTACCAACCCCCGGCCAAAATCATATAGTCAGAAAACTAACTGAACCTGATGTACCTATAGCAAAATTTAGCACCGCATCCACAGTAATATGTAACACAGTGAGACCACACACCAGTACAATTCCTTATGAAGATCCTCTCTGGGGAATGATGCAGGCCAGCTATCGAGTATTGAACAAGACCCATCCGAACTTTACAGAGCATTGCTGGCTATGCTATGGAATAAAACCACCCTTTTATGAGGCCGTAGGAGTTAGTGACATACCTATTCTGGCAAATGGTACAAATCCGCCCCAATGTACATGGGACATGGAAAAACAAAGCATAACACTAGCACATGTGGTAGGAAGCGGTGTATGTCTGGGTGCTGTCCCAGACAACAAACAACAGTTGTGTGTCAGTAAGATACAGGATAATATCTCAGCAAAATGGTTAATACCAGTCACCAATGCTAAATGGATCTGTTCTATTATTGGGGTCACACCCTGTTTATCCTTGGACAACTTTAACAAATTGGCGGAATACTGTGTCCAAGTGTCTATAATTCCCAAGATAATTTACCATCCTGAAGAATTTGTTTATCGCTCGCATCTTACCCCGGAGCACCATTTGTTAAAACGAGAACCCCTTACAGCTATAACAATAGCCACCCTACTATTAGTGGGAGGTGCAGGATTAGGTACAGGCGTAACATCTTTAGTGCAACAGAGTTCAGAATTTCACGCTTTGAGAATGGCCGTCGATGAGGATCTAGCCAGAATCGAACAATCAGTAACTGCATTAGAGCAATCAGTTAGATCATTATCTGAAGTAGTGCTACAGAACCGTAGAGGTCTGGATCTGATGTTTCTTCAACAAGGAGGAGTGTGTGCTGCATTGAAAGAAGAATGTTGCGTATATGCGGACCATACTGGAGTGGTAAGAGACACCATGGCAAAGTTACGAGAGGGTTTGGAAAAACGAAGACAGGAACGAGAAGCACTCCAAAGTTGGTATACATCCTGGTTTACCCAATCGCCATGGTTGACTTCCTTAATATCTACCCTGATGGGACCAATCATAATAATTCTCCTAGCTCTGATCTTCGGACCCTGTATATTGAATAAGCTTGTATCGTTTATTAAGAGCCGGTTAGAAACGGTTAATAATATGCTCGTAGAACGTCGACAATTACTTTAGTACTATCTTTAGTTAATGATACCTCAAGTTATTATGTTTCACTTTAGCTGTTCGGACAAATCCGAACCTCTGGGAGACCTTTTTAGTCACTGTCATTTCCTCTTACCGCGTAGACTGGCCCCCTACGTGGTAACAGGTGTGCACTTTTTAAAACAATTGAAACGCCCGAACCTCGCGCTGAGTGAAGGGAACATAAGCTCATCACAGTCAGGTCAACGTTACCTGCGCGGGGACGCCCGCTAGGGTTGAGTCTGTCACCTCACACAGCACTGATGCCTTTCAGAGCTACTTTACTGACGGTCTTCCCAGAGCATATAGGTTCAAGTTCAACTTTATCACCTCACAGAGATCTTGTCTTTTTAGTTACCTTTAACTCTACCTCGTTCTTTCAGTATACCTCTTCATTATCTACTACCTAATGTGCCTTCTGT
Source organism: Psittacula echo (assembly GCF_963264785.1). NCBI lineage: Eukaryota > Metazoa > Chordata > Aves > Psittaciformes > Psittacidae > Psittacula > Psittacula echo. The sequence continues at coordinate 41,740,822 of NC_137739.1, read as the reverse complement.
CTTTACTCAGGAGTGTGCTTTATAGCGTAGACTTATTTTAAGGTGTGCAATCTAAATAAGATCCCTTTTGGGTATAGTGTTCTTAGTGTTCTTTAAACTTATTGTTTAGGTTATATAATTATGCATAGGGAGGGGGGAAATGTGGGTAGCCAGGGTCTGACAGTCGGAAGATATCGCGCTGTACGGAAAGATAGGGCCCCTCTCCTAGTAGCCAATAGCACTTAATTTATGATGTAAGCAGACGGATGTGACGTTGTAAACCAAAGCTATATAACCATATATTGCCATTAAGCAATAAACGCCATTTGCCGTCCACCACATTGGTGTCAGTGAGCTTATGGCCCGAGCGGCCCAGGGCTGGTCGCCGTGATGTTCCTGAACCAGGTCGCTAAGCCTATGCGAAGGCAACAAATCCCACTCGTACATGTCCAGCTCTCCCAGGATCCGTACAGAACTCAAATCAGGGCTGGACAGAGAAATGTATGAGGTAAAGCCCTGAAATACTCAGCCCTGCAACACCTGAATCCTTTCACAGTCCTACCTCTATACCTGTCTGCCTGTTGCCCAGGTAGCTAACAGCTCGTTACCTTTTTGCTGTTTCTTCCCCTGTGGAAGAAGAGCTGTTTCTGCACTGGTATTGTCTCTTCAGCTGGGAAGAGGAAATTGGGGAATAGAGCCACAGAAAACTATCAGGTTTTAGATAACCAATGGGCATTTTCCCAGTCTCACAGTCCCTCTTCACAGCCCGAGGAAAATAACAGTAAAAACTATGTCCTTCTGAAAAAGAAGTAATTTCTGCAATTGATTTTCTGGGATTCATGAGGCTGAGACGAAAAAATCAACTAGCCTCATAACTGGACTCCTAACCTCAGAGTATGCAGTTGCCCAGGAGTCTGTCAGCTTGAGTCAGATGCTTAACCATACTGGGAAGTCCAGTATCTAAATGGCCTTGAAGAGCTGGTCAGTGGAGCCTGGCCTAAGGAATAGCTGAGTCAGGACATGGAAATGTGACCCTCCAGCCTCTCATGTGGACTACATATTACCTGGACACTGCGTATTTTCCTCCTCCCTCGTCCCACAGAGGTGCTCGTACAGGCCTGCCTGCACCAAATACATACACAGAAAAAACCCCAAACCCAACCGAATCACAAGATTCTTGACAATCAGGGCCCAGCTTCTGGAGTCTTCTCTCAGTCCAGCAAGGTGGTGTGGCCCCAAGCAAGGGCTAGGAAAGATCTCAGGCTAGAGGGAAAACAGCAGCGTAAACTGTAAGCTGCTCCGCATTTTCTTAGGAAAGGTCCGTTGTTTTTCGTGCCTCTGGACGGTGCAGGCTAAAGACCAGTGCAGCTGGGCTCCTTCTGCATCAGAGGGGCTGCAGCAGAAGCCATGCAGTCGCACATGTTGGATACTACAGGGGCACATCTCCAGCAGCAGAGCAAATCACGGACATATTTAAGAAGCGGGGATGGGGCAGGAAGGGGAAGCTTGAGGCCTTCTTTTATTTCAGGCAAAATATCTGAATGTTTTGTATCTATTTTTTCCATTAACGATTAATTACTTTGCTTGCCTGTAGGAACAGTTTCAGGCAACTTCTGAGCTTGCTTTTAAGTTCTCTTTTCTGTTCCTGCAGTTCTGCTTAAGACATGGCATGCAGACTAAAACACCTGATCATCTAGAAAGTTCAGTAAGACATCCTATAAAAGAAGCACAGGGGCAGATACATCTAAGAAGACACGAGGTAATTCAGGAGAAGCTGCAGGATCTTGCAGGGTCTCAAATAGGTGAAGTGGCCAGAGCATAACTCTAAGCAGAAGACATCTAGCGAGTAAGAATGGGCTCCCTTCAGGAGGCCCTTGAAGGGGCAGGTGGAGGCTGGGCAGGGACCAGCTGGACCTTCTGTTGGGCACGACAGCGTGAACATGTTGCCCAGGACAATGCATCTCCCTGCAGGCCCGAACAGAGCTCAGTGGAAGAAATCTCCTGCCAGCCATTTTTCATATTGGCCCACGCAGTGGCAGCACCATCTGGCCAGTGATCAGCACCTGAGAATCAGTAGTAAAGAAGAGAGGGATCCCTTCTTTGAGAGCAAAGAAAATGAGAAGGAAGAGAGAAGAGCAAGGATCCAAGAGCAAGGATATTAATTTGGCTCCTAGAGTGCCTTCGTGCTGCAGAGACAAGCGTAGGCATCAAGACTGGGAGACAGCTGTGCAACCTGGGAAGTTAAAAGGGAGAGTGACCGTGACATAGGGGCCCATGGAAATGAAGGAGCTCCTCCCACTTCACCAATGTCACCAATGTTACAGAGCAGCTCTAGGGCTAGAGAACACACTGCAAATCTCACACATCCGGCCTCGCTGAGAACAGATGCCGGTGGCTGATCGGCCTTCCTCCAGCTCCAAGTTTCAATGGCACTAGCTGTGTACCCCACGTTTTGCCCATGTATTTGAAGATCAGGAAGGCACTTGCCCCCATGAACCTGTCAGTGGTGTGAAAGCTGCAAAGCAAGAGGACAGCCGGAATTTTTCCTCCCGTGCGTGCCGCTGCTGACCGATGGCAAAGTCATCTGAATGCACTTGTGTGTGGAGAAGTGATGAGGGCTGACCCAGCCAGCACTTGAGAAACTGCTCAGGATACCTCCAGGAAATAGATTTTTAGCCCCTACTCTCCGGCAGGATTTGTATTTTTGGCAAGACTACGGTGTTAGTGTGCAAATGGACCGGTTGGGTGAGGAGATCAGGTGTGCCACAGCCACCACCAGCCGGCAGCTGGCCTGTGCCCTGCCATTGTGCTCCTGCACAGGCTGCCCTCCTCCAGCAACGCAGAGGGAATGTGGTGTACTGAGCCAGAGCCATGAATCTTACTAGGAGAGCCTTACCCATGTGTCCTGGGTTCAGCAGCAGCAGTCAGTTTTTCTTCTTCTTAAGTAGCTGGTGCAGCGCTGTGGTTTTGACTTTCGGCCTGGGAAAAATATTGATAAAGCTGATGTTTTCAGTTGCTGGTCAGAATGTTTACCCTGACCAAGGACTTTGTGAGTCTCATGCTCTGCCAGGGAGGAGGAGAGGCCGGGAGGAAGCAGGGACAGGACACCTGACCCAAAACTAACCAAAGAGGTATTCCATACCACAGCACGTCATGCCAAGGATGTAGAACTGAGAGTTCCCGGAAGGGCTGGATCATGGCAGGGTGGGGGTGAGGTACCGGTTGGTGAATAGTTGTATTCTCTTCCTTGTTATTTCCTTTATCATTATTACTATTAGTGGTAGCAGCAGTGATTTGTGTTATACCTTAGTTATTAAACTGTTCTTATCTCAACCCGTGGGAGTTGCATTCTTTTGATTCTCCTCCCCGTCCCTCCAGAAGCGGAGGGAAGAAAGGTGGGGGGGGAAGTGGACTGCGTGGTTCTGATTTACGGCCTGGGCTTAAACCACGACACCATGCAACGAACTAGATCACACATCCAGAGAAGGAAGTTTCTAACAAGAAGCCCAGTGACTGTTGCTACCCAGTAAGCACACTCAGAGAGAACAGAAACACAAGCTGCCTTGAGGAACTGTCTCTTCAGGTGCTTCAGCGTTTGGAAAAGTTGAACAGCAAGGGAAATCAAACAAAAGAGGTAAGAACGAATGCAGAAAAAGAAATACGCAGCTCAGAACAATTCCAGTCACGGAATTTGTTATTCAAATTGTCAAGGTCCAGAAGAGACCTGCTGACCCAGTTTTAAGGATGCAAAAGCGAAACTTCTTTGGCTAGATTCAGTTGTCTAAACCTAAGCAAGCGGTGCTCTCTGAGAAGACCAGGGCATCCTGCCTCGCCTCAGTTGGCCTCTCTGGAAGGGGACAGATTTATCCCAGGACCTGCGTTGGATCTGCCGGGCCATGCAGATGTCTAGGGGCCCCCAGGTGCCTGGATGGCACTGTGTGCCTGTGCACACGCAAGGAAATGGAGAAACTGGACTGAACCCATCCTTCAGGGTTCCTGTGCAGCAAGGGAGAGGCGTACATGTCTTCAGCACTTGGCACCAGAGATGGGGGAGGAATCTCCCCTCCAACGTGCATTTCTCTTTCCAGACACTGTAGAAAGATCCCTGAATATTAACTTACACTGCCCATATCCCTCTCAGAAAACTGAAGCAGTTATTCCCTTTTGTTAGCCACACAAACGTACTCCCCCCCCCAGCATCTCACCTTTGGGTCTTTGTAGACTCAGTAGGAAGCACAAGGGTCCAGAAATATCACACCACCAACCTCCTTATGGTAGACAATGACTTTGGGCTCCGGGACATTGCTCAGTTGGTGGCCTGGTCCAGCCTTGCAGCTCTGACATCCCATGGCCAACTCAGCCTCGTTAGGGGACTCAAGTCATGACAAGCAGTGAAGGGCTGCAGAGCAGATGGGGAAAAGCCCCCAGACAGGCATCTTTCCCGAACTACAGCCCACTGGGGCACTTGCACCAGGGACTGCTCTTCCCCCACCACAATGCTTCTGGGCTATGAAACGTCATGAGAAGGGTCTGGTATTGTCTTTTTAATCTTACTCTTGTCCGCAGCCCCCGAGGGAGCGGTAGCACATTGCAACTGCTTTTCCCTGTTCTTCTGTCATCTGTCCATGTTTCCAAGACACACTCACCCGGAGGCAGTCAGACCCAGCTGCCAGCCCCGAGGGCATCTCCAGCTGGCTAAAGATAATGAGCAACAGGGGAGAGGTTATTTTCAGAGGATGAGACATTTGGATTTTACAGAGAAAGGGCATGCTCAGAGAACTGTAGGATCAGCTCTATTCAAAGGTTGAGAATGCTCGCAGAGAGCAGCAGGAAGGCAGGGAAGAGGTGAGGGAGGACAGGCTCAGCTTTGGCTGCGCAGAGGTTGGCTGGCAGGTCTCTGTGTAGTTACGCAGCTACAAGCCAGCCTGGTTCCACGTAGCTGGCGTGTGCAAGCAAAGCACACTGAAGTCTACTCATGTCAACTCTCTGCGTGCTATGCAATTTCCAAGTCTTGATCCCTTCCATCAGCAAGCACCACAGACAACCCCATGTTTCAGGAGCGGCTGCCACTGGGACATCTGCTCCAAAGGCAGTTCTTGTGAGTTCTCGAATTTCCTTCATGAAGGGAATTCTTGTCATTTCCTTCATGAAGTGGCTGTCACTTTTCCTTTACCCGCATTTGGGAAGACTCTTCTCTCACAGAGTGTATTCAGCAAGCAAGAGACACAGAGCCTTCATAACAGCCTCAAGAAAAACTGCTTTCCGGACCCAGTGCTGCTCCTTATGCATGTCTCTGGCTCTGGCATTTGGTTAATACAGCCTGGTGCATTGCGCACAAACCCCTGTCTCATCTCTTGATCCTCTGCAGTAGCTCACTTCATCGCAGGCATCTTACAGTCCCATAGACACCTGTACTGGCATTCCTCTCACCTAACTAGAGGTAACTGCTGTGTATGTTTCTACATCTAAGCTTGATACCAGGGCTTCCAGGACAGTTCGAGGGTCCACAGTCATGGATCGAAGACTGTTGGTTGCACGGTCCGCACAGACAGTGCACTCAACAGCACAGTCTCTTAACAGCCACATACGGTCGGATGACTACAGTCCTTTGGCTTCAATGGGACACAGTGTTAAGCTTTTATTCTGTAGACTTCTGAAGCCAGGGGAGTTGAACCCTAGCCTCAGAAGTCCACACACCCTGTTTCTGGTGGGAGTTAGCTCTCCTGTGCAGTTTGAGGCACCAAACCTCCACAGTCTTGGCTGGCCGCAGCTAGCTGATGTCATGGCTTATTGAAGAGTTAAGGGGCTAGGTACGATCTAAGTTGGACGCCAGAAGCGGTACAGCCACACACGTTGTCTTCCTTGACAGAAACACCAAGGAAGCCAAGTCTAGCATGAAGCCCCGAAGCCCCTTCCTGCGCTGCGCTCTTTACCAATACCGCTGCAATACTCACAATCGGAAAACAAGGGCAACAATACGGGCAAGTTCCCTGCTTTGAGCAGGGAGCTGAGAGCTGTCCCTCGCTCACCCTCTGCTGCTGCCACCACCCTTCCCACCCGGGTGCCAATTTGCTGCCACCTTCAGCAGCAACGGAGCATCCTCCTCCTCCTGCTGCACGGCCCAGCTCCCCCAGCCCCACTTTGGGGCCCACAGGCTCCCCTAGCAGGGGCCATCGGGGCCACACAGGGCTCATGGAGGTGCCAGGCGGAGCGCAGCAGCTCAGGCTGCTCAGACCCTGGGGATGAGGAGCAGGGGGGTGGCCAGCGGCTGTTTTCAGCTCCTTCAGCGACACGTGGCCACAGGCCAAGGGCAGATGCCAAGCCAGGGTCCCCCCACTCAGGCCACACAGGTGCTTTGCTGAGCATCACCCTTTATTGCTGCTGCTGGGAGCTACTTCCTCGCCAGTTGGGGTGCCGGGGCATAGGGATTTATCCGGTGAGCCCCGGTCCTGCCCGGCTGCCGCGTTGCTGCATCCGTCCTGCGGGCCTGGAGGGGCGGGTGAGGCAGGTGTACCTGCAGAAGGTGGCTCTGGGATGAGGCTGACCTGAGTTCCAGGGGGCCAGTGGTGCCTGGGGCTGAGGGGCAGGGGCCAGCCCTGCGGCTGCCCTGCCCCAACAGCTCTATCTTGTCGTGCTGGGGAGGAGAGAGAACCGGTTGGCTAAAGCATGGGGCTGAATTCAGCATCCCCAAGCAACCCTCTATACCCATCACTCCTGGGGAAACTGAGGCATGGATCCCCCCCAAGATGCTCAGCATCACCCTCCCAACCTCAGTCACCCCCACCAGATCCCTTCTTTCTTCATCCCTACCTTGCTGGGGAGCAGGGTGGATGGCTGGAGGGCCTGCGGGGTGCTGTGCTGGACAAGCTGGAGGCGCAGGCTGCGCTGCAGCGGGGGTGTGAGGGTACGCTGGCCCCCACACTGCCGTGGCACGGTGGGGTACCTGTATGCAGCCATCCGCTCCCTGCAGGATAGGGTATGGGAACAGTCAGCACCCAGCACACAACTCAGCACACGTGGCTTCAGCGCCACTGAGAGAGAGACGGGGCAGCACAGGGGGGAGGCTGTAAAACCCCCCAGGCCTGGGGCAGCCAAGCACAGCTGAGCCCCTGTGGCACATCTCTGCTCCCCTGCCCTGCCCAGGGAGCAGAGCCCTTTACCCTGACTCAGGGAAGGACTCTCCCTTGCTGGGGCAGAGCCATCATGCACCCCAGGGATGGGGATGGGTCCCGTGTCCCCTACCTGTGGGTCTGCTCCGTCTTCAGAACAGGGTGGGACTGTCCAGTGACGTGAGGGACCAGCGGTGGAAGGGGCGGGATGGGCGGGATGGGCCTGGGGAAGGCAAGAGCCATCAGTGGGTGACAGGGGACAAATGACCCACCCTGGCTCGTGGCAGCACCCCAAACCCCACAGGCTTGTACCTCACGGCATCCCCTGCCCGCTGCCCTCAGGGAGGGGTCCTAATCCTCCCGCTGACGGGCAGGCCTGTGGAGGGTGCTGGGCAGGATCGGACCCTCGCAGGCAGACACCCTGAACCCCATGCCTGCTCTGGAGCACCACCAGCACCCATCTCCCCCCATCCCACCCACGCAGACTCCTGATGCGCCTGTGCCGGGTGGTACTCACGAGCCAGGCACCCGCATGCTGAGTTGCCTGTCACAAGACAGGCACTGCAAATCCACCAGCAGCTGCCTGGGGAGGGGAGAAAGGGCTGGGTGAGTTGGGGAACCTGCTCTTGAGCCCGGTTTATCCCCCCCAACACCAACAATGTCCCAGCCTGCTGGCTGGTTACAGAAGAAAGGGGACAGGATGAGGGAGAGTGGTTGGTTGTGGGCTCCCCCCTGGGAAAAAGCTCCACCTCATCTTAGGCACAGGAGAATCCACAGAGAGGAGCGCCCAGAATCCTCCAATGCCGTGGGAACCACTGCCACAGGCATCCAGAGCACCGTGGGAACAGGGGATGCAGGCAAGGACAAAGCGGGAACAAGGTGAGTGCTGTCCCTATTGCACTCACTTCCTAATCCCAGCTGCATCGTCAGCTTCCACTGGTGGTGCCATTTCCTTGAGCTGCTCGAGGCTGCTCTTCCAGTGTTCATCCAGCTGCTGCTGGAATGGCCCCAGCTCCAGGCGATCCAGCTGCAGACAGACACACTCCCTCAGCCAGCGGCTCCGGGATGGGACACTGCATCCCCAGGGAAAAGCCAGGCGCAGGCATCCTCCGGAGGATGCTGCCTCGGGACACCAAGCCCCGAAGGTGCCATTTTTGCGCAGCGGTGATGAGCCGCCCCTCACCTTGGAGGCCATCTCCTCCCGCAGCTGCCGCTGGACCTCGTGCAGCCCCTGCTCCTGGCCTCTCACCCGCCTCAGCACCTCCTGGTTTCTCTCGTTTAGCAGCTCCAGGCTCGCCTCAAATTGGGTGCGACTGACTTTGCTTTCCAAGGCGCCTTTGTCTGCTTTCTAGCAACAGGGAGAGGCAGGAGGACGGTGGGGAAAGGATGGGGGTGCAACAGCCAGGGTCAGCTCAGCGCAGGGGCAGAGGCAAAAGCACTCCTGCAGGACCCCTGTGTCCCTCCCACGGCCGTGTGGTCCCACTCGCCCCATCACCCCCATGGCGTCGGTCCCACCAGCCCAAGGGACGTGGGGGCAGACAGAGGGACCTGCAGCTGGGCTACAAATCCTCCCTCCCCCAGGCCAGCTCTGCCACCAAGCTCCCAGGGGACAAGGGCCATTTGTCACCCTGCCCAGGACCCCCTTGGCTGGTGCTTAGGCCCCTTGAGGTTGTACCTCATCCATTCCCAGCTCCACGTCCTCCTTGTCTGCCTTCTCCTTCTCCAGCCTCTCCATCCACCGGAACAGACCCTTCCAACACAGAAAGCATCCTATGACATTGCGGCAGGAGCACCCCTGCTTCTCCCCCCACACAGAATCCTCTGGGAAAGGTACTTTGGATCTCCACAGGGCAAATCGCTTATGGTCCCCAGCCTGGGCTCTGCCTGGAGGGTGCTCTAAGCCCACGGGGCTTTCAGCCACCTACCTCGATATCTTTCTGCTGCTGGCGACTGTCATCCAGGAGGCTCCCCGTGACAGAGCTGAGCTTTTCATGCTCCCCTTGCACCTGCAGGATGGCATCCTGCACGCGCTTCAGCACCTCCTGGTCCTGCTCCAGGGAGGAAAATAACAAGCTAGTGCCACGCAAGGTGGGGAGGCTGCCCCACGGGGACAGAGACCTGGCTTACTGGGCCAGTGGCCATAGGCTCTCAGGGCCAGCAGCACACCTGCAGCATGGCTTGAATCTCCCTCTATGCTGCAGACTTTACAAGACAATACGGGGGGCAGCAAGGAACTCCCCCACATAACACCAAAGCACAAACAGCCGGGCATGGCTCGGGCGGCCCCCTCCCAAGTCCCCCATGCTGCCATCTCCCTACCTGGCTCTTCCCTGGCAGCTGCCTCACCACCGTGCCCCTCTTCTTCCTCGACATGAGGGAGTCCACCAGCCCCTGCAGCTTCTCATAGCGCCGCAGAAGCTTCCCCAGACGCGTGCTGGTGTCGCTGCTGCACGTGGGGCATACTGCCTCCTCCGGCCCCGTGCTCTCCATCACTCTCACCTCTTCCAGCTGCAGAAGGGGAAGAGGAATCACCTCTGAGACGGGACAGATGCAGCCAACAATCCCAGGTGCCACGGAGGCTCCACGGCCCCAGCCAGCCACGGGATGTGGCTGGCAACCCCACCAGGACCACCTCAAAGAGCCAGCGGGTGGTGGGAGCTCCCCCCACACCTCACCTGCTCCTGCTCCTCCTCGGCCGTCTGGGTCACCAACTGATCCAGTGCAGCCTTGCTTATTTGCTGCTGCTCTGCCAGATCCTTCGTGTCCCGCTTTACCTCCTGCGGTGTGGACCTGGCCAGCGAGACAGGGGCACAGGCAGGCTTAGTCTTCACAAGCTTAGTTGCTCGGGGGGCATCCCTCAACCCCCAGCATGGGATGCTCCCAGCCCTCCTGGGCTCCCCTGCAGCCCCACAGGGAACAAAACCCTCTCCTGTCCTTTTACCCCAATGGCCGGCTGAGTTGGTTGCTGAGGTCCATTTGCCAGCTGGCTCTGGCCGCCTCCAGTTTGCCAAGGGCACTCTCCAGCTTCCTGATCTGGGAACGGCAGTGCGGGCAGAGTCAGGGCATGGCCCCTGTGTCATCCAGCACAGGGGCTCTTCAGCTGCCTCCTCCGTGCCCAACTCTCCCAGCATCCCTGCATCTCCCTTGGGGACTCCTTACCTTCTCCTTCTCTCCGTGCAGGTCCCTGGCCACACCCTGCAGGTCACTGGCCAGGCCCTGCAGGGATGACATCTGGGCCTGGAGGTCACCCAGCATCTTGGCAACGCTCTCCTGGCCTAGAAGAACATGGTACAAGGGGACACACTGTCAGTGAAGGGGTCTCACCCTACGGGCCAGGCTCGGAGCACAGCGAGCTCCAGACCCAGCATTTCAAACACCCCCCACAAGCCTCCCAGAGCTCCCACCTCCCTCCTGGAGGAGCAGGCGCAGCTTCTCCAGTTCAGTCCGCTCCAGCCTGGTGCCTTCGAGCTGGGCCACCTGCTCCTTCAGGGCAGCACAGAGGTGTCTCAGCTGCCCAATCTGCTTGACAGCCTCCACCGTCTCCACGTAGTACTTGTAGGCATTCTGGTAGGCACTGCTGGTGGAGCCCGAGGCCAAGGCCAGCTCTTGCACGTGGGACGCGGCCCTGGCATCAGTGTCGAGTGGGATCTCGAATCCCTGGGCTGTCGGCAGGAGAGTCCCTGCTGCCAGGGGGCCAGCCTGGTGAAGCTGTGTGCCGAGCCGCTCCCCTGAGATGGTGGTCTGAGCGACGGTGGGCTCCGGCTGTGTCCCCAGGGTGGTGGTCTGGGTGCCCGTGGACTCTGGCTCTGTTGGCTGTGTCCCCAGGCTGGTGGTCTGCACGTCCTTAGACACTGTCTGCGTCACCGCCCTGCTGCTAGCATCCCTCCTCTGATCTGAGGGAACGCCTGCCTGCTGCTTAGGGGCCGTTACAGCCGTCCCTGGATCCTTCGGCGCCACCGAGCTGTCTCGAGATCCCAGCAGCGAGCTTGCCCCATCTGGGGTGTCCACATCCGAAGTGGCAGGCTTGGTGGTGGCAGACTGCTCTCCTTCTTGTCCTCCTCTGGGTCTTCCTCCGTCTCTACCTCGTTCTCCTTTGCTGCCCACCAGACAATCCTCCAGCACATCCCAGTGCACCATGTTGCTGACCTCCTCCGGGTGCGGGTACAGGCCCAGCCTTTCCTTCAGCATTTGCTGGGGAAGCAAGGGATCAAGGGCTTACCAAAGCCATGTAGCCAGGGGCACGGTGGGGCCCACAGGAGCACTCCCACACACACCCAGCACCGCTGGGGACCATGCCCTAGTGCAGAGGGACCGCCTGCGCTGGGCCCCCAGGGATGCAGCCATCTCCTGTCCTCTAGCAGGATCCGGCGTGCTCGTAACCATACCACATCACTGGCCAGAGTCCTTGGGTTGCAGAGGTCCGGCAGCCGGCCGGCAGCGTCCCGGAGGTTCCCCTAGAGTGGGGCGAGGAGAGGGACGGCAGTCAGGACACAGGAGCAGAACGGAAGCATCTGCAAATTAGCTTGGGCACTAGACAGATGGACGCCGAGCAGCCTTGGGCCGGGGGGCTGCTGCTGGATTGTACCAGTAGATCTTGACCCTCCTTCCCAGCACCCATGGTACTTTGATGGGTGTTTAGTTAGGAAGTGCCTTAGTGCCACTTGCGTGGACACACACAGTTACCTCTGCCAGCAGCTTGAGCGGCAGGCAGCGCTGCCCATTTCTGCCCTCCCCGCGGCTCCAGGTAGGGTGGGCTGAGCTCCCACGCTTCCCTCCCAGCGCCCTTCACACTGGGTGACATCCAAGCCCGGAGGACAGGGTCCGCAGGGAGATGCGGGGTGATGCAGGGAGGGGAGCAAGAGGCCAGCTCCCTCCTGGGGACACCAGCAGCAGCTCACCAAGCCAAGCGCCTCCTGCATCATGCGGATTTCTCCTTGCATGCGGGACTGCGCCTCCTTCAGCTGGCTAATCTCCTCAAGGAGATCCTGGTAGGCAGACGGCTCCTAGGAGAGGCGGGGGGCAGGCATGAGCCCCACGGCAGGGTCCCTGCAGACCAGGAACTTGGTCCCCACCCACCCTGCCCCAATGGAAGCCAGCACACAAACCCATGCCAGCAGGGCTGCATCCAGCCCTGCCTGCCCGTGCTGAGCTCTGCGCAGGAGCCCTGAAGCTGATGCCAAGGGCAAAGAGCCACCCCTGGAGGAGGAGGCGCTTCAACGGGGGAGCACGCAGGGCACTGGGGAGAGCCTCTATCTCAGAGCCGCTGCTCTCGTCGGTTCCCACGCTCTCCACCGGCTGCCGCACGTCGGCAGCCGCATCAGCTTCGCAGCCGCTGGCGGTGTCCTGCAGCGGGTCCTTCGCAGGCAGCTGCTCACCCGGCTGCTGCGCCTGCTGCCCCGCGGCCGGGGTCCTTGCCCTGTCCGGCTCGGCAGGCTGCTCCAAGCCTCGGCTGGAGCGGTCCTGCAGGCCCAGGTGCCCCAGCATGGCCTGCAGCAGGTCGCGCAGCGCTCGGAAGTTCACGGCCTCGGCCTCGGGCGTCCCGATGGCGGCGTCCAGCAGCTGGGTCAAGCTGAGCAGAGCCATGGCTGCCGCTACGGCCGACAACCCGAGTCTGACCTGCTGGCGGTAGGAGAGACAGCGGGCAGCCGGCAGCCTGCCTCCTGCTCACGCGCCCTATGGGTCAGAAGAGGATTGGGTAAGACAACAATTAAACCTCTGGGTTAATAATAAAAAACCCCTTAACCCGGAGGAAAGTCAGTATGCAGAAGTGTGGCTAAAAAGACCAGGAGCTAGACTTTATCCACTGAATGAAGTAAAAACTAAACAAAAGAAAAAGAAGGAAGAGTTAGATGAAATCCTTCTAACCCCCCCCTCCTTATATTCCTCCTCCTGCTCCCACAGCCCCTCTAGAGGTCCCCAGAGCGCCCACTTCCCCACCAGAATCAGAACAAGGGTCTCCCCCTCCCCCTAGACGTGTGACTAGAAGTCAAAAAGGGGCAGCTCAGATGTATCCTTTAAGGGAAATGCCCATGGGGGGACCTCAACCTGTGATTGGATATATTTCTGTACCCCTAAGCTCGGCAGACCTACGAGATTTTAAAAGAACCGAGATGGGAAACCTAATTGAGGACCCACTCGGAGTGGCAGAAAGATTAGATCAATTTTTAGGACCAAACCTTTATACTTGGGATGAAATGCAATCTATCCTTGGTCAATTATTTACTACCGAGGAAAGAGGCATGATTAGAGGAGCAGGAATGAGATTGTGGGATGCTCAACATGCTCAGGGACCTCAAGCAGATATTAAATGGCCACTCCAAAGACCTAATTGGGATAATCAGGATCCGGTGCATAGAACTCATATGCAGGACCTAAGAACTATAGTAATTCAGGGGATTAGAGAAGCAGTACCCCGTGGCCAGAATATCAATAAAGCATTTAATGAAATGCAGAAGAAAGATGAAAGCCCTACTGAGTGGCTGGAACGACTGAGGAAAGCCCTTCAGCTGTACTCCGGGGTAAATCCAGACGACCCTTTAGGGCAAGCGCTCCTCAAAACTCAGTTTGTGGCAAAATCGTGGGAGGATATCAGAAAGAAGATTGAAAAGTTAGAAGACTGGCAGAATAGAGGGTTAGATGAATTATTGAGGGAAGCTCAGAAAGTATATGTAAGGAGAGAGGAAGAGAGCAGCAAGCGACAGATAAAAATGATGGTAGCAGCGGTCAGAGAGGATCGTAAAGGGCAGACAAATAAACACAGATCTGCTGAAACGAAACAGGGGAACATAGTAGTAAGGAAGGAACAGAGATTTTGTTTTTATTGTGGAAAGAAGGGACATATAAAGAAGAATTGCAGAGAAAGGATCAGGGATGAGGAAATATCAAAAACGGAATAGGAAAGTCAGGGGCTTTATATCTTAGGGGACCGGAGTCATCATGAGCCCTTGATAAAATTAAAAATAGGTCCCCATAAACAAGAGTTCACCTTTTTAGTAGACACTGGGGCTGAAAAATCGACTATTAGAAAAATACCCGAGGGATATAAAATTTCCCCTGAAAAAGTACAAGTAATTGGGGCAAAAGGAGAACCCTTTAAAGTAAGCAAAATAAAAAATGTAATATTTGAAACTGAAAATAAATTTGGAATGGGTGAACTCTTGCTCGTCCCTGAAGCAGAATTTAATCTGCTGGGGCGAGATTTAATTGTTGAATTGCAATTAGAAATTAAAGTAAAAAATCAAGAGCTAACAGTGTCTGCTTATCCTTTGACCGTGGATGATCAAAACCAAATTAACCCCGATGTCTGGTATTCTCCGGACACAATTAGTAGACTGGAAATCCCACCGATTAAAATCCAAATTTCTGAACCCCACATACCAGTGAGGGTAAAGCAATATACCATATCCCTAGAAGGACAGAGAGGATTAAAACCAGAAATTGATCGATTATTAGCACAAGGAATCTTAGAGCCTTGTATGTCACCCTTTAACACCCCCATTTTGCCTGTAACGAAACCAAATGGGAAATATCAGCTCGTGCATGACTTAAGGGAAATAAACAAAAGAACTATCACCCGGTTCCCTGTAGTGGCAAATCCATACACACTGCTAAGCAAGCTAGGACCCCATAATTCCTGGTATAGTGTGATTGATTTAAAGGATGCCTTTTGGGCCTGTCCACTGGCAGAAGAATGCCGTGATTATTTTGCCTTTGAATGGGAAGATATAGAGACAGGCCGTAAACAACAATTGAGATGGACCGTGCTCCCCCAAGGGTTCACTGAGTCCCTTAATTTGTTTGGCCAGGCCCTGGAAAAGCTCTTGAAGGAATACCAGGTACAAACGGGAAACGTGCTTTTACAATATGTAGATGATCTGCTCATAGCAGGGAATAATCAGGAGGATGTAAGAAAAGAAAGCATTCGACTCCTAAACTTCCTTGCACAAAAGGGACTACGGGTATCACAAGAAAAGTTACAATTTGTGGAGGAAAAAGTGAAATATTTGGGGTATTATTTGTTTAACGGCAAAAAGATATTGGATCCAGAGCGCATTAAAGGAATTCTGGAATTACCTATGCCTGTCACTAAGAGGCAAATTAGGCAGGCATTAGGGCTATTTGGCTATTGTAGACAATGGATAGAGAACTACAGCTTTAAGGTTAAATTCCTATATGAACAACTGTCTAAAGACAAAATACCCAAGTGGACCCCTCAGGATCAAGAGCAGTTTGCCAGTCTCAAAAGGGAGCTAAGTCAAGCACCGGTTCTAAGTTTGCCAGATTTAAAGCGGCCATTCCATTTATTTGTTAACATACATGAAGGAACGGCATTTGGAGTATTAACTCAGGAATGGGCCGGACAAAAGAAACCGGTGGCATACCTATCAAAGCTGTTGGACCCTGTGAGCAGGGGTTGGCCGAGTTGTTTACAGATCATTGTTGCCGCTGCCTTATTACTTGAAGAAACAAACCGTATTACCTTTAATGGGGAAATTGTCCTATATGCGCCTCATAACATAAGAGGAGTGTTACAACAAAAAGCAGAAAAATGGCTTACAGATAGTCGATTATTGAAATATGAAGGAATACTTATAGAATCCCCTAAATTAACTTTAAAAACTATTGGAGCAGTTAATCCCGCTGAATTTTTGTACCCAGGAGAAGGTGATGAACTATTGCACAATTGTTTCCAAACAATTGAACAGCAGACACGCATTAGGCCAGATCTAGAAGAAGAACAACTACAATGTGGGGAAATATTATTTATAGACGGATCATCACGAATAGTAGAAGGTAGACGATTGTCTGGATATGCCGTAGTTAAGTTGGAAAAAAGGAGAATTTAAGACAATAGAATCAGGCCCCCTGAGTGCTAGCTGGTCGGCTCAAGCCTGTGAACTGTATGCATTGTGGAAAGCATTAGTATCACTGAAGGGAAAGGATGGAACTATATGAAAATATGGGAGGAAAGAGGATTTGTTAACTCACAGGGAAAAGAACTGATACACCCGGAATTAATTCGGCGAGTTCTGGGGGCATTGAAAATGCCGAATAAAATAGCAGTTGTACATATAAAGGGACACCAACGAGGTACAAGTTATCAAGTTAGGGGAAATAACGCAGCTGATACAGAAGCAAAACAAGTGGCAGGCAATTATAGTATGATTTTGACTATGCAACAAGTACCTGTTAATAAAAATTTGAGTTTTGAGTCTGCAGAAAAAGGAAAACAAATGGGAGCTAAGGAACAAGATGAAACAGCTGTCCGGACTGCTGAGCGTGGATGGATACATGCCAGTCGCGTTAAGGGACCAGTAAATCCTCCACAGTGGAAGATTGTCAGCTCATCTGGAGACACCAAGCTTGTGTTAAAACGATAAGCAGTAACCCTGAAAAGATAATGCAATGATAGAAACTTTATTTGATTATTTTGCCACATTACCCTTTGGTATAAAGTGTGTATTGTTGTTTATAGTTGCAATAATTATCTCTCTCTCTGTATATTATATGTGGAAGTGTACAAAATGTGCTAAAGGAAATTGTTAAACCTATGCAACCACACAATATTGAATATAGAAGATATGCTGATATAAATAATATATATGTATTTTAGACATACGAATTAGATGTAATAATTCAAACTGCAACTGTTATCCATTTGCTTGTTTCAGGTGTAAGGTATGTCAGGATAAATGGTGGACACACTGTGAATGTGGATATCCTCCAATAGGAATTTGCACACAGTGTTGGAAAATCCAAAGAACTCTCACTGAGTGGAAATTAAAAACAATTAGAGTCTAGACAAGAAATTATTCGGGAATCCTATAAGTGGTGGGAAATTTCTGCTAAAGGAATAAATCCTCAATATTATTGTTACCACCCCAACGAACCAGTCCCCTTTATAGCTGAAATTTTGGCTATAAAGTGCAGAAGGGAAGTACTAACTGTGTCTTGCTTTGCCCCATTAGTTAAAGCTGCAAAGTGGGAAGCCTATATAAACAGGCAGAAAGCCCGAAGCAGCTGTTCTCCTGAAGAATTCCCTTGCTGCCGAGAAGATGGTACACCCCGTGGCTCGAAGCAACCGAGTCGACGGGCGAGGCAGAGGAGGAACAAACTGTGGAGAAAAGAACCAGAACAATGGGACACAAAAGCAGCAATGGCCGAACTTCCCCAGGACTGGTAAAAATATACTTAAATTGGCAAAATTGACAGAAACCCTTTTTCCTGGTATACCGTTAGTTTTGTTATTGATAATAACCCAAGCAAATGGAAACCCTCATGAACCTATGGCCTGGAAATTATATCATTTACCAGAGTCAAAATTAATTCAAACTCAGATCGGTCCAGGGAAGTGGAATTTCTCTGTGAATCTATATTCCCTGATACCTATAGAACAAGACTCCCCTGTTTTTACTCCAGATCTAGCAAAGCTTCAGGCCCAATGCAAGGCATTTTATATATGTCCATCAAGTAACCCTGGCAGAAGTTATTGTAATTATCCAGGTCATTTTTACTGTGGCTATTGGGGTTGTGAAACTATTGCTTCAGATTAGAAAACGTGGGAGATAAATATATAGATGTAACTTGGGGACCACCGGGCTGCACTCCCCCAAAACATGATTTTGATGGACACCCTACAAGACCTTGTGGCAGCGTGTCTTGTAACAGAATTGAAATCATTAACCAATATAAAAAGACACAAGAATCAAAATGACAAATGGGCTATCCCAACACCAGGAGCTAAATGGGTTTGTTCAGACATCGGAATAACGCCTTGCCTATCCTTAAACGTATTTAATCAATCTCAGTTTTGCATACAGGTGATTATTGTTCCTCGCCTGATCTATCACACCTCTGAGGAGGTGTTACGCCACTTTGAAGGAGACCTGAATAGACAAAAACGAGAGCCAATTACAGTGGTAACCCTAGCTACACTGTTGATAACGGGCGGAGTTGGAGCAGGTACAGGCATAGCCTCCCTAGTAAAAGGTCAGGAATTACAAAGTTTACAGATGGCTGTAGATGAGGATTTAGCAAGAATAGAACAATCTATCCTAAATTTAGCCAATTCAGTAAAGTCTTTATCAAAAGTAGTGCTGCAAAATAGAAGAGGATTAGATCTATTGTTCTTAAAGGAAGGAGGATTATGTGTAGCTCTCAATGAAGAATGTTGTTCTTTTGCTGACCATACGGGAATAGTCCAGGACAACATGTCTGAACTCCGAAAAAGGTTAGATCAACGTAAAAAGATCGTGAGGTAGGCAGATCATGGTATGAAAACTGGTTTAATGTCTCACCTTGGCTAACCACTTTATTATCTGCTTTAGCAGGACCGCTTATTCTGTAGATTCTGGGACTTACATTTGGACCTTGTATAATACGCTATATTTTAAACTTTATTAGAGAACGGCTTGACATAGCTAAATTACTTATTCTGAAGTCTGAGGTAAAATATAAAAGTGTATCTATTAATGAAGATGAAGATGAAAAAGATTGTTGTGAATGCGTTATGCCGCGGAAGAACTATGATTGTAATTGTGAGATATTACCCTGTGAATGTTATGATAAATGTTGGGAGTGTGGAAGAAGGATTGCTTACAGTACCAAGAATGAAAGTAGCCTTTAATAAACAATAATAGAATAAAAAGAAAAAGGGGGGATTGTGAGAACTATAGAATAGGATATTGTTTATTAAGACTTATGTGGGAAACTATAGAATAGGATATTGTCTATTAAGACTTATAAGTCAATGTAAAGGACAGATAACAATGAATGTGAAATCACTTGAGCCAGCAAAACCGACGCCTGCTTATCTCTTAAGCAAACAAAACCGACACTGCTTATCTCCCTAAGCGAGCACAGCTGGCTCCACTTATCTCTTAAGCAAGTAAAACTGACGGGGTTAACCATAGGACCAAGGAGGAAGATTTCTGAATCCCTAGCAACTGCTGGAACAGGAGCAGAGTATCTCTACCACTATATGAACGCGGAAGTCAGGATGTATAAAAAGGGACAGTCTGATTTACTAGGTACGGTAGTTGGCGGAGCGCAGACTCCCCTGCCGTCCAGCGCTGTCTTTGCTCATATTCTACTTGCTACAATTAATAAAATTGTAATTGGAATTACGATCCATTGTGGTCTCAATTTATAACAGAAATCATAAATCAATAGAGAAGCTTCATACACTGAATGCTGCAATTGTGTTGGTTTGTATCTTAGCTACTTCATAACTAAACGCTACAATGGTGACTTTAGGAATAGAAACAAATATACCCTTGTATAGTAAAGGGAATGTAGAAAAGAATGTACTGTGAAACTCCAACTTAGCAGAACCAAATTTAAGTAAGCCAGAACCACATACCAAGGGCAACTAAGTGAAGAGAAGAGAATGCTGTGTCCACATAATGGTTGGGATTTGTCCAAAGAACAGAAAGGTGAAAAAAGGACAGAGCGAGGAAGACTCCTTACTTCATCAGGACGACCACCAGACGACCACCAGAGGGGGCTGCGCAAGCGCAGAAGACGCTGATGTCGCCAAGGACTGATGAAGCAATCACTGCTACCTATTGCGAAACTTCTAACGTATAAATTGCGAACGCGATCTGGCGGGGTTAGAACCAGATTTGGGTGCGTACCCCTGTTTCTCGGCGCCTTAATACAGCACCTCGTATAACCATTCCGATGGTTATGTGTTTGTCCTGACGCTAACATTTTGGCGACCCAGATGGGACCTCGCGGGCATTGCTGAGACGGATCGCGTCTCGATCCTGCTCCAGCCGGCACCGAGAGATTCTCGGGGAGCCATCGACCGCGACCGACCTCCGCTGCTCACGTCGGACCTCTGATACGGTAAGAAAGGTGCTTTTCTAATTTGGTTACGGTACCGATTGTGGTATGGTATGGTAAAGCCTGCCTGTTAGACGCGGCGAAAGCTGCGCTTGGTTGGGCTAGGGAGCTCTCCGGGGTAAAAGCCTAGGCGCCGTCCGTCAGACAGTGGCGAAAGCCCTGCAGGCTCGGCAAATTTGGTTTGGTAATGGTTGTAATTTAGTGGTGTAAAGGAAACTTGTTTTCTTAAGGACTTTCTTTGTACTCACGAAATGCCGTCGATTCCCAAATCATCCCCGCTGGGCTGTCTTCTAAGCCACTGGAAGGAAGGGGGGTTTGGGCAGAGGGCTTTTGGGCAAAAAAAAGAAAAAAAAAAAAAGAAAAAGAAATAAAAGAAAAATATGCGGAAAAATAAGCTGATTGATTATTGTAACGTTTGGTGGACACAATATGAATTGGAAGGTAAGGAAAAACGGCCTGAAAATGGAACTTTACAGTATAATACTATATTGCAATTGATGTTGTTTTGTAAAAGGGAAGGAAAATGGGATGAAGTGCCGTATGTAGATCTTTTCTGTACTTTAAGAGATAATAAGGAATGGCAAAAATCCTGTGGAATTATGGTTGTTAAAACAAATGCAAATGAACAATGTCAGGTATGTGTTGCTGAGAAAAAGTGTATTGGGTGTCTTGCTTTAGAAGACAGTTTGCAGCACCAGAAGGATGATGAAAATCTTGATTTGGTTGTGGCCCCATCAGCCCCGCCGGTAATAGAGGAAAGGGGGGAGGAGGATGATAGTGAAAGTGATCTTGAGAGTGAGAGTGAGAATGAATGCAAGGGGGATCAGAAGGTAGATCTCCCCGTTACTCCGGTCTCACATCGAACTCGTCAAAGGGAAGGACGAGGGAGAAAAGTGCAGGCTCAGACGCCTGGTGCAGTGCTTGCGCCTTTAAGACAGGGAGTCGGAACAGAAGGACCGGTATACGTTAAAGTACCCTTCTCGCCTGGGGATTTAGTTATCTGGAAACTATCAGCAGGAACGTATAGAGAAAACCCTGATAAAGTAGCTCGTGTAATGAAAATGAGGAACCCCTTGTGAAAATACAATTGGGAGGAAAAGAAGTGAAATTTCTGGTAGATACAGGGGCTACCTATTCAGTTTTAAACGACTTACACGGGAGGCTAGGAAAGAAAACTACGACAGTTGTGTCCTGTGTTCAGCAGCAGCAGTCAGTTTTTCTTCTTCTTAGTAGCTGGTGCAGCGCTGTGGTTTTGACTTTCTGCCTGGGAAAAATATTGATAAAGCCGATGTTTTCAGTTACTGGTCAGAATGTTTACCCTGACCAAGGACTTTGTGAGTCTCATGCTCTGCCAGGGAGGAGGAGAAGCCGGGAGGAAGCAGGGACAGGACACCTGACCCAAAACTAACCAAAGAGGTATTCCATACCACAGCACGTCATGCCGAGGATGTAGAACTGAGAGTTCCCGGAAGGGCTGGATCATGGCAGGGTGGGGGTGAGGTACCGGTTGGTGAGCGGTTGTATTCTCTATCTTGTTATTTCCTTTATCATTATTACTATTAGTGGTAGCAGCAGTGATTTGTGTTATACCTTAGTTATTAAACTGTTCTTATCTCAACCCGTGGGAGTTGCATTCTTTTGATTCTCCTCCCCGTCGCTCCAGAAGCGGAGGGAAGAAAGGTGGGGGGGGAAGTGGACTGCGTGGTTCTGATTTACGGCCTGGGCTTAAACCACGACAGTTCTATTTTGGCGCCCAACGTGGGGCACGAAGGGTTGAGATAACGACAGATCTGACCGAGGCACAATGCTGATTTATTGGCTCTCAAAGTTGTTCTTTTCGATATCACAGTTTCAGTATGCTGTAGCTTACTTAGAGCCGGTATTTGCTGTGTTAGTGTTTATCAAGTGTGGGCCTTGGGCTAAGGTTCTTGTTTCATTGTATTTTATGGTAATGGCTTGTAATACGGGGGGGGGCTCCGGCAGCAGGGCGGGATGGACGTGGCCGTGGACTTGTACCTGGCCGTCCCGCTGCTCTTCACTGTCCTGGCCCTCGTCCTCGCGTCCGTCTTTGTGAGGCTGCGGGGAGCTGAGGGGGAGCGGCCCCGGGAGCCGGCGGCGGCCGAAGCGGCCCGGGAAAGCGGCTCCGGCGATCAAGCGGCGGCGGGAGCGGGGCCGGAGGCCGGGAAGGAGGCGGCTGCCGAGCAGCGGGAGGAGGCGGCGGAGGAGCCGAGCCCCACAGCTGAGCCCAGCCCCGCGGCGGCCGAGAGCATTCCCCAGCAGCAGCCCAGCCAGCCCCGTGAGCCTGAGCCGCAGGAGGATGCAGGAGACCCCGCAGCATTTCCCAGCAAGGCAGAGGAGGAAGATCTGGACTCGGAAAAAGAGAAGCTGGTGGTGAGGGGGCCTTCAAGCACAGCAGCTACACCAGGCCCAGTGACAAGTACAGCAGCAGCATTTGAGAGTTTTGAAGGTTTTGAATGGCCTTTGGGTACCCTTGGGACCTGCCTGCTGATTGTGATGGGGATCACCATGTTGGCACACACACAGAGTGTGTTCTACCCACGACCATTTTGTCTGATCCCGAGAGTTAAGCAGAGTCAGGTTTGGGTCTTGTCTGGGTTTAGACAATACAGGGGGACCGAGAGGTTTTCCCCAAGGCTGGACAGTCATGTGTGTTACGGTGCGTGGGACAGTATGGGCGAGTATCTAATCCACTGGGCCCCTCCAGTGCTTTGGAAGCGTCGGAGATGGAAGACAGCTGTGTGGAGTCCCCGACAACAAGTTGCAGAGACTGCTACAGGGGAGGGTGAATTATTTTAAGCCTGATGGGCCCATCCATCAGGGCGGAGATGCAACACAGAGATGCACTCATGATCGAGGGGTGGACTTTGCAATGGGCCTCACCTGCTCTGAAAGACTGTTACAAGAGATGGAGCCCACCATCATGGACCAAATGGACTCAGCAGCTTTATAGGGATTGGTCCGTGCACTAAGATAAGAGTGCACTGAAATGAGAGTGAGGGTATATGGATAATGTGGGATCTGAGCATGACGTGAATGGTATGGAATAAGGGGTGGATACTGTCCTGGGTTCAGCAGCAGCAGTCAGTTTTTCTTCTTCTTAGTAGCTGGTGCAGCGCTGTGGTTTTGACTTTCGGCCCGGGAAAAATATTGATAAAGCCGATGTTTTCAGTTACTGGTCAGAATGTTTACCCTGACCAAGGACTTTGTGAGTCTGATGCTCTGCCAGGGAGGAGGAGAAGCCGGGAGGAAGCAGGGACAGGACGCCTGACCCAAACTAACCAAAGAGGTATTCCATACCACAGCATGTCATGCCCGCGATGTAGAACTGAGAGTTCCCGGAAGGGCTGGATCATGGCAGGTGGGGGTGAGGTACCGGTTGGTGAGCGGTTGTATTCTCTATCTTGTTATTTCCTTTATCATTATTACTATTAGTGGTAGCAGCAGTGATTTGTGTTATACCTTAGTTATTAAACTGTTCTTATCTCAACCCGTGGGAGTTGCATTCTTTTGATTCTCCTCCCCGTCCCTCCAGAAGCGGAGGGAAGAAAGGTGGGGGGGGAAGTGGACTGCGTGGTTCTGATTTACGGCCTGGGCTTAAACCACGACAAGTTGTAGGAGCCACAGGGAAGGAGGAAACACGGCCATTCCTGCAGCCCCTAGACCTGCGATTTAGAGGGAAAGAATTGATACACGAATTTCTGTATGTACCTGAGTGCCCTATTCCCCTTTTAGGACGAGATTTATTAGCTAAATTGGATGCAGTGATTATCTTTGCAAATGGTGAATTAACAATGCAAATTCCCGAATCAAAAGCAGGACAGATTTTGGTTCTCAAAGATAAACCCATTGCTCGGATCCCAGTGGAGGTAGAGCAGGCTGTGATACCGACAGTTTGGGAAAAAAAAAAAAAAAAAAAAAAAAAAAGCAGGGCTTTGGGTTCTTTGATAACAGCTGGTTTTATAAGGCTCCAGTCCGGATGATGGCACGTGGGAAATGTTTAACTCACAGAGGCAAAAGGATGCTGGGGCATGAATTAACAGGGCTCATTTGGAGAGCTTTAAACTAGATTCGAAGGGGGATGGGGTTGTAACTGGGCTTGCCCCAGTGGGGCAGCACTCTAGAATTGATGAAGACTGAGAGGCCTCCTATAATCCTAGGGTGAAATTGGTGAGCTCAGCTCCCTCCTTGAAATGCCTGTACACCAATGCGTGCAGCATGGGAAATAAGCAGGAGGAGTTGGAGACCTGTGTTAAGTCAGGAGATTATGATCTGGTGGCAATTACAGAGACGTGGTGGGACAGCTCACATGACTGGAATATAGTCATGGAGGGCTATGTCCTTTTCAGGAAAGACAGGCCAGCCAGGCGGGGTGGTGGGGTTGCTCTTTATGTTCGAGAGCAGCTGCAATGTACTGAGTTCTGTCCAGGGGCAGAGGACGAGCGAGTTGAGAGTCTGTGGGTGAGAATTAAGGGGCAGGCTGGCAGGGGTGATACTGTTGTGGGTGTCTGTTACAGGCCACCAGATCAGGGTGAGGAAGTTGATGAGGCCTTCTACAGGCAGCTGAGAGCGGCCTCACAGTCACAGGCTGTGGTTGTTGTGGGGGATTTTAACTTCCCTGATGTTTGCTGGAAGGACTACTCAGCAACCCAGCCACAGTCCAGGAGGTTCCTCCAGTGTATGGATGATAACTTCCTCATCCAAATGGTGGATCAGCCAACCAGGAGAGGAGCGCTGCTGGATCTCATCCTCACTAACAAGGAGGGTCTGGTCGAAGCAGTAAAGGTTGAGGGCTGCCTTGGTTGCAGCGACCACGAGATGGTGGAATTCAGGATCTTGTGTGATAGGACCAGTACAATAGCAAGTAGAATTGCAACCCTGGACTTTAGCAGGGCAAACTTTGGCCTTTTCAAGCAATTGCTAGGGGAAATCCCATGGGCAAGGCTGCTTGAAGGTAAAGGGGCCCAAGATAGTTGGTTGACATTCAAGAATTGCTTATTCCAAGCTCAAGAGCTGAGCATCCCGACACGTAGGAAGTCAAGGAAGAGGACCAGAAGACCTGTGTGGCTAAATAAGGAACTGCTGGGTATGCTCAAGTGGAAGAGGAGAGTTTATAGGTCATGGAAGGAGGGGCTGGCCACTCGGGAGGAATATAAGGCTGCTGCTAGAGGATGTAGGAAGGCAGCTAGGATGGCTAAGGCCTCCTTAGAATTAAATCTGGCCAGAGGGGTCAAGGACAGCAGAAAGAGCTTTTTCAAATACATAGCTGATAAAACTAACACCAGAGGCAAGGTTGGCCCACTGGTGAATGGGATGGGTGCCCTGGTGACAGAAGATACAGAGATGGCAGAGTTATTGAATGCCTTCTTTGTCTCAGTCTACTCTGCAGGAGGCAGTCCTGAAGAGCCCTGTACTCCTGAGACCTCAGATGAAGTCAGGTCACTGGAGCAGTTTGCCTTAGTCGACGAGGAATGGGTTAGGGACCAGTTGAGCAATCTGGACATCCATAAATCCATGGGTCCAGATGGGATGCACCTGCGGGTGCTGAGGGAACTGGCAGAAGTCATTGCTAGACCACTCTCCATCATCTTTACCAACTCTTGGGAAACGGGAGAGGTGCCTGAGGACTGGAGGAAAGCAAATGTCACTCCAGTCTTCAAAAAGGGCAAGAAGGAGGATCCGGGTAACTATAGACCGGTCAGCCTCACCTCCATCCCTGGGAAAGTGATGGAACACCTTATCCTTGATGCCATCTTAAGGCATGTCAAGGATAAGAGGGTTATGAGGGGCAGTCAACATGGCTTTACCAAGGGGAAGTCATGCTTGACCAACCTCATAGCCTTTTATGAGGAAATAACACGGTGGATGGATGATGGCAGAGCGGTGGACGTGGTCTACCTTGACTTCAGCAAAGCATTTGACACAGTCTCCCACAGCATCCTCATAGCTAAATTGAGGAAGTGTGGCCTGGATGATCAGGTAGTGAGGTGGACTGCAAACTGGCTGAAGGACAGAAGCCAGAGAGTTGTAGTCTATGGGGCGGAGTCCAGTTGGAGGCCTGTATCTAGTGGAGTGCCTCAAGGGTCAGTATTGGGACCAGTATTATTTAATATATTCATCAATGATTTAGATGAGGGAATTGAGTGTACTGTCAGCAAGTTTGCTGATGACACTAAGCTGGGAGGAGTGGCTGACACGCCAGAAGGCTGTGCTGCCATCCAGCGAGACCTGGACAGGCTGGAGAGTTGGGCAGGGAGAAACTTGATGAAATATAACAAGGGAAAGTGTAGAGTCCTGCATCTGGGCAGGAACAACCCCAGGTTCCAGTATAGGTTGGGGAATGACCTGTTAGAGAGCAGTGTAGGGGAGAGGGACCTGGGGGTCCTAGTGGATGGCAGGATGACCATGAGCCAACACTGTGCCCTTGTGGCCAAGAAGGCCAATGGCATCCTGGGGTGTATTAGAAGGGGGGTGGTCAGTAGGTCAAGAGAGGTCCTCCTTCCCCTCTACTCTGCCCTGGTGAGACCGCATCTGGAATATTGTGTCCAGTTCTGGGCCCCTCAGTTCAAGAAGGACAGGGACCTGCTGGAGAGAGTCCAGTGCAGGGCGACAAAGATGATTAAGGGAGTGGAGCATCTCCCTTATGAGGAAAGGCTGAGGGAGCTGGGTCTCTATAGTTTGGAGAAGAGGAGACTGCGGGGGGACCTTATTAGTGTATATAAATATATAAAGGGGGAGTGTCATGAGGATGGAGCCAGGCTCTTCTCAGTGGCAAACAGTGATAGGACAAGGGGTAATGGGTACAAACTGGAACACAAGAGGTTCCACTTAAACTTGAGAAGAAACTTCCTCTCAGTGAGGGTGACAGAACACTGGAACAGGCTGCCCAGGGGGGTTGTGGAGTCTCCTTCTCTGGAGACATTCAAAACCCGCCTGGACACATTCCTGTGTAACCTTATCTAGGTGTTCCTGCTCTGGCAGGGGGATTGGACTAGATGATCTTTTGAGGTCCCTTCCAATCTCTAACATACTGTGATACTGTGAAACAGAAATTCCAGGAAAATCAAAAACGGCTCAGCCACTGATAGTGGAACTAAAAGATGGAGCTAGGCCAGTAAGAGTTAAACAATATCCCCTGAAATTAGAAGCGAGATAGGGGATTATAAAAACAATTGAGAAATTTTTAAAATATCAGATCTTGGAAGAATGTGAATCAGAATATAACACACCAATTTTCCCTGTGAAGAAACCAAACGGTGAGTATAGGTTAGTACAGGATTTGAGGGCCATAAATAAAATAACAAAAGATATCCACCCGGTGGTAGCAAACCCTTATACATTGTTAACATCTGTGAAGGAAAAGTATAAATGGTTTACAGTGATTGATTTAAAAGATGCCTTCTTCTGCATTCCTCTTGATAAAAGTAGCAGGAAACTGTTTGCATTTGAATGGGAAAACCCACAGAATGGACGAAAGACAGAGCTAACATGGACCAGACTTCCACAAGGATTTAAGAACAGCCCAACTCTCTTTGGGAACCAGATAGCCAAGGAACTGGAAATATGGACTACCCAAGGAAAGGTACAGGTACCGAGATCACAATACCTCTTATTGCAATATGTAGGTGACATCTTTATCGCAACAGAACAAGAGTCATTGTGCATAAAAGTAACTACTGAAATCTTGAACCAGCTAGGCCTGAATGGCTACAAGGTCTCAAAGGAAGAGGCACAAATTGCATGCACAACTGTGTTGTATTTAGGATGTGAAATTTCGCAAGGGCAGCGGAAGCTGGGGATAAATCGCATAGAGGCAATATGTGCTGGGAAAGCGCTGAGGTTCAGTGCTGACAGGGTGGCAACCAAGGCCCACGCTGTGTCAGGCCAGGCAGATGCTGTGTCCTTGCGTCCAGCAAGGCCCAACCCACCGTCTCCCCCCAACCTTTGGGACCCGGTGAATGCAGGGTGCCAGTTTTCCTAAAGCAGGTAGGGATTTTGACTCATCTCCTGGCTTCACGTTAGCCAACTGCTTCCAGCTTCTAGTAAGGTGTGAAGCGAAGCCTGAGGAGAACCTCCCCATCCAGTTCATGTGAGCAGCTATGGAATTCTGCTGGCTCCAGACGAATTTCAAAGCTGAGTAGACTGACTTTTACATGAAGTGGACATTTACCTCTGGAGAGTCACTCATGTACACGTGGATGCTCTGGTAGGAGTGAGACCTGTTTTCTTTGGCCACAAGAAAGTCCTCTTTACAGGATCCCACCTCTAGGCTGCAAGACTTGATTTTCAGCCCTTGCTACGAGCAAGACGGGGATCAGTCACGCTGTTTCAAAGCATAACGCAGCCACCTGCAGAGAGAACCCTACGTGACCACCTTTCTACTCTGGAGCTTTGTACCGTGAGCTGTGATTTTAGTGTTGTGAAAAGTGGATTATCAGATGGATTTAACCTCAAATGAAGAGAAGGAATCAGGAATATAATCGCCTGGTCCTGTCACTCTGTTTTCTTGGTTCTTAGCACAAGGAAGGGAGAGAGGAAGGAATTATCAATGTATGAAGAAGGATGTTAAGCAGAAAATCCTGGGAGTTACCAAGATGTCAGAAAAGATTTTTCTCTGTTGGCTCCGAAACCTCTTCTTTTCAGTACCTATTTAGGTGTCCCCTACAGCCTGCAGGGAAATGGTCATTTCAGGGGATATTTACTGTTGGTAACTTTAATTCTTGTGTTTTGCAGGGGCACAAGAGGAAAAACTGGAAGGTGAGGAGATTTGTTTTGAGAGCTGATCCTGCTTTTCTGCACTACTATGACCCCACTAAGGTAGGTGAGTGGGGATTTGCTACCCCCAGAAATCCTCTTACACACCTGCACGTCATAATGAAAATACAATTATGCTGTAGATGTTTCTCTTACTCAAATCTCCTTCTGGCTTCCTCTATCCATTTCCTGGGGATTAAGACCTCTCTCGCCTTACCCTGGAGATTGTCCTTGTAGGGTTTTCTATCCCTGTATCTTCCCTCCTGTCTTTTCCCAGTGAGATTCCTTTTCCTCAGCCGAGTCTTCTTGGGATTTGTCTTCTGCTGTACCCACACAGCCTGGGACCATGCTCCTGCAGGGATTCTTCCTGGGCTGTGATCTTTCTGGGCTGACATCCCACCACTTGAGGGTCATACTGCTACTGGGATTTTTCATTCTTTTATTCCAACACTGGGGAGGGTCTTCTTGATGCCAAAGTATCTGCAGGCATTACAGCTACTCAGTTTTAAACTTGCTCAGGGAATAGTAGAATTTATCTGAATGGATATAATAATCAATGTGAGCAACCCAGAAGGGCATATGGATCCATCCACCCCAGGTGTGTAGGGTATGCCAAAGGCTAACATGTTGCTAAAAGAACATGTATAGAAATGCTTTATGCGACTTTTTAAAGAAAATACAAACACCAGAACAGTGAAGAGAGCTTATGGAGCTGGTTCATTTTCTGTTGCCTGTTTCTTTGTGGGCTTTTTTTTTTTTTTTGCGCTGCAACTCACCCTCGTAATGTCCTAAACTCAAGCTGCAGAATCTGAAGACCAGACAAGGGCAACAGCCTCCTAGTGAAAACAGTCAAATTTTTCCCATCTGTTTTCCGCTGTGTTCTCACTGAAAAGCAGCAGAAATATATATTTTAATATGAATTGTTATTGATAAGACGATACGTAAGTTTGGAATGTGATTGTTGTCCTACCCGTGTGTTTAATTGATCTCCACCACTCCCAGACACATCCGTCAAACATCTCAGACTGAAACAACATAGTAGTGCATTTAATTACGTGTCCTAATTGACTTCTCGTATAACATGGGTGTTTTGTACCTGGAAAGACTGGTATTACATCTCCACCTTCATCAAATTAATTGATGTGCTCTTGGAAATTATTCGAATGATGCTATTTTCCCAATAAGCCTCATTTCCTTTTTCTTTGCAGGAAGAACACAGGCCAGTAGGTGGATTTTCTCTGCGTGGCTGTCTTGTCTCAGCTCTGGAGGATAACGGAGTCCCAGCAGGTAAGCACGAGCCTCTAAGCGTTCATACGTACATACTGATGCCATAGCAATGCAGTGTTTAGGTGTGGGTTTGTGTGTGTGGCTGTCTCTGTATGCACAAGTGGGCCGGCCTCCCCTTCCCCTTTGCAAGCAGGGGAAGAGGCACATCAGAAAAAAATCCCCGTACTGCCGGGTTGTCCACACCAGGAGGGACTTTTCTAGGGTTATTTCCACTTCTCTTGGGTGTTCCCCTTCTTAAGGGCTTTTCTCAGTCAGATGACCTTTGAGACAGTCTAAACCACTCATTAATATTCCAGAATTAACAGACAAAGAGGAAACAGTTTCTTTTTTGGATGTTGTTAAACTCAGTCTTGAGCCGTCCCCTGATGCCATCCCTTTTCTGTGTGTTCTCTCTGCTTATGCTCTTACCTTTTCCTTTTCCATCTGCTAGAACCCAAATGTAAGAGAAACCTGAAGACAGCAACACAAAACCCAATTCTGCTAGGAAATATGCTTAGCTGGGGCATTTGTCCAGAACTTCACCCTCACAGATAAGAGTTTCTGCTGTTAAAGCAATTTATGTTATGGCAGTAAGCACAAGGTGTGGATCTTAATTAGGAAACGTCTTTCTAAAGACAAAAGACAGGGTCTGAAAAACATGAGGTGCAGGGGGGAAGGGGGCAAGAAAAATAGAGCCCATTGCTAAGAGGAACCCTAGGTTGGGCATAAGCAAATCTAATCTACTGCACAAACTGGTCAGGAGTTCATCCCTCCATTGTACAACTCAAGTAAGATTCTCCATTTAAACAGTGGCTATTTTATATCTGATGCATGGTGAACAGTAGTTCCTACAGTCTATGTGAGGGGTGTCTGTACTGTATCTTCATTTTGCAGAAGGGAAATCAAAGACACAAGAGCTATCTCTAATGAAATGGAAAGGTCTGATATTCTAATTCACTAAATTAAAAGTCATCCTTATGAAGCTTCATATTCACCACAAAGCATTTCTCCCTGCAGCTTCCTGATCTGCCGTATTTTTTTCTCTGCAGGAGTGAAGGGCAATGTGCAAGGCAATCTCTTCAAAATCATCACAAAAAATGACATTCATTCTTATATCCAGGCCAGCTCCAAGGCAGAGCGAGCACAGTGGATTGAGGCAATCAAACCACTGACATGACTAAGGTGGACTCCCTGCCAAATGACGAGTCACATCTGTGACCGAGTTTCCTGCTCTCATTGTCTGTGACTGTTGTTTTGCTCTTAGATAGTCTATTTTGTTATTTGTATCTCCATAGCACCCAGCAGTTCCTGACAGACCAGCATCTTAGGTGCCTAGGAGTCATGTAGATCCAGAATAATTCCCCACCAAGAACTTAATCATCTAACAAAAGACAGCAAGTGGATACAGGCAAAGAGGGCTTTACGAAGAAAGAGAGAGATACAATATTCCAAGGTGGAAGAAAAGAATTACTTTTGTACAAGTGTTCAGTCTATATTTGACAGATTCAGGTTGTGCGCTTTATCCTAAAGCAGAAATGCCTTGTTCCTTTCCCCTTTATGAAGGGGTTTATAAACTTGATTAGTTAAGACTGTGACTGAATCAAAGTCATGAAAGGTCCTGGTGTCTAAGGCTGCCTTTCTTGGTATACACAAGAGTCCTGTGCTAAGCCACAACCCAGCTGCTAGGATAATCACTAATGCTAAACATACAAAGTGTCTGTCAGTCTGTCTGCTCTACCATTTGGTTCTCTGTTAGATTGGAAAAGACCAAAGGATCTTCCTCTCCAGTATACAAATTATTCTTGTGCTGGTAATGGCCCACAGCAGTACAGGATGCTGAGTATCAAACCAGACCAGTGGCAGTTATTCCAGGCAAACGCCTTTGCTGAAGATACTGGGTAAAACCACCCAGTCATAGAAATGAGACTTTTCCTCCTGATTGTGACAGTAAATCCATTTATGTGGAACGCCATTGGGACTGAAAGCTCCAATAGCAGTTATGACTGTTGCTTTTTCTACTTCAAGTCATCAAATCTTCCATTATTTGTCTACTAATCTTGACTTTGGTATCATTACATTTTTTTAAATAGGTCAGTGCGTTTGAACCTCCCGCGCTCTTTAAACATGATTGTTCTCAGAAGGCAGTTTGAATAGATGAAAATGATGGTTTCGTACATGGTAAATGTAGATTTTTATAGAAACTGAGACATTCTCCGCACCACCAGAGGGTATAATGGAATGTATAAGATGATTAAAACCCCCAACCAGCCCGCTGATACACTATTTTCATGAAATTCCTCATGTTATCTGAGTACCCATATCTGACAGCCAGACTCTGCAGAGGCTCCAGAATCACTCTGAAGACAACATGCTATACATCTTCCCTGAAGCCACAGAAGAATTTGATAGCCCTCTATCCACAGAACCACCTCTTTGCAGATTGTTGGTTCTCTAAGTTATGCTTTGGTGAATCCCACTCGTACATGTCCAGCTCTCCCAGGATCCGTACAGAACTCAAATCAGGGCTGGACAGAGAAATGTATGAGGTAAAGCCCTGAAATACTCAGCCCTGCAACACCTGAATCCTTTCACAGTCCTACCTCTATACCTGTCTGCCTGTTGCCCAGGTAGCTAACAGCTCGTTACCTTTTTGCTGTTTCTTCCCCTGTGGAAGAAGAGCTGTTTCTGCACTGGTATTGTCTCTTCAGCTGGGAAGAGGAAATTGGGGAATAGAGCCACAGAAAACTATCAGGTTTTAGATAACCAATGGGCATTTTCCCAGTCTCACAGTCCCTCTTCACAGCCCGAGGAAAATAACAGTAAAAACTATGTCCTTCTGAAAAAGAAGTAATTTCTGCAATTGATTTTCTGGGATTCATGAGGCTGAGACGAAAAAATCAACTAGCCTCATAACTGGACTCCTAACCTCAGAGTATGCAGTTGCCCAGGAGTCTGTCAGCTTGAGTCAGATGCTTAACCATACTGGGAAGTCCAGTATCTAAATGGCCTTGAAGAGCTGGTCAGTGGAGCCTGGCCTAAGGAATAGCTGAGTCAGGACATGGAAATGTGACCCTCCAGCCTCTCATGTGGACTACATATTACCTGGACACTGCGTATTTTCCTCCTCCCTCATCCCACAGAGGTGCTCGTACAGGCCTGCCTGCACCAAATACATACACAGAAAAAACCCCAAACCCAACCGAATCACAAGATTCTTGACAATCAGGGCCCAGCTTCTGGAGTCTTCTCTCAGTCCAGCAAGGTGGTGTGGCCCCAAGCAAGGGCTAGGAAAGATCTCAGGCTAGAGGGAAAACAGCAGCGTAAACTGTAAGCTGCTCCGCATTTTCTTAGGAAAGGTCCGTTGTTTTTCGTGCCTCTGGACGGTGCAGGCTAAAGACCAGTGCAGCTGGGCTCCTTCTGCATCAGAGGGGCTGCAGCAGAAGCCATGCAGTCGCACATGTTGGATACTACAGGGGCACATCTCCAGCAGCAGAGCAAATCACGGACATATTTAAGAAGCGGGGATGGGGCAGGAAGGGGAAGCTTGAGGCCTTCTTTTATTTCAGGCAAAATATCTGAATGTTTTGTATCTATTTTTTCCATTAACGATTAATTACTTTGCTTGCCTGTAGGAACAGTTTCAGGCAACTTCTGAGCTTGCTTTTAAGTTCTCTTTTCTGTTCCTGCAGTTCTGCTTAAGACATGGCATGCAGACTAAAACACCTGATCATCTAGAAAGTTCAGTAAGACATCCTATAAAAGAAGCACAGGGGCAGATACATCTAAGAAGACACGAGGTAATTCAGGGGAAGCTGCAGGATCTTGCAGGGTCTCAAATAGGTGAAGTGGCCAGAGCATAACTCTAAGCAGAAGACATCTAGCGAGTAAGAATGGGCTCCCTTCAGGAGGCCCTTGAAGGGGCAGGTGGAGGCTGGGCAGGGACCAGCTGGACCTTCTGTTGGGCACGACAGCGTGAACATGTTGCCCAGGACAATGCATCTCCCTGCAGGCCCGAACAGAGCTCAGTGGAAGAAATCTCCTGCCAGCCATTTTTCATACTGGCCCACGCAGTGGCAGCACCATCTGGCCAGTGATCAGCACCTGAGAATCAGTAGTAAAGAAGAGAGGGATCCCTTCTTTGAGAGCAAAGAAAATGAGAAGGAAGAGAGAAGAGCAAGGATCCAAGAGCAAGGATATTAATTTGGCTCCTAGAGTGCCTTCGTGCTGCAGAGACAAGCGTAGGCATCGAGACTGGGAGATAGCTGTGCAACCTGGGAAGTTAAAAGGGAGAGTGACCGTGACATAGGGGCCCATGGAAATGAAGGAGCTCCTCCCGCTTCACCAATGTCACCAATGTTACAGAGCAGCTCTAGGGCTAGAGAACACACTGCAAATCTCACACATCCGGCCTCGCTGAGAACAGATGCCGGTGGCTGATCGGCCTTCCTCCAGCTCCAAGTTTCAATGGCACTAGCTGTGTACCCCACGTTTTGCCCATGTATTTGAAGATCAGGAAGGCACTTGCCCCCATGAACCTGTCAGTGGTGTGAAAGCTGCAAAGCAAGAGGACAGCCGGAACTTTTCCTCCCGTGCGTGCCGCTGCTGACCGATGGCAAAGTCATCTGAATGCACTTGTGTGTGGAGACGTGATGAGGGCTGACCCAGCCAGCACTTGAGAAACTGCTCAGGATACCTCCAGGAAATAGATTTTTAGCCCCTACTCTCCGGCAGGATTTGTATTTTTGGCAAGACTACGGTGTTAGTGTGCAAATGGACCGGCTGGGTGAGGAGATCAGGTGTGCCACAGCCACCACCAGCCGGCAGCTGGCCTGTGCCCTGCCATTGTGCTCCTGCACAGGCTGCCCTCCTCCAGCAACGCAGAGGGAATGTGGTGTACTGAGCCAGAGCCATGAATCTTACTAGGAGAGCCTTACCCATGTGTCCTGGGTTCAGCAGCAGCAGTCAGTTTTTCTTCTTCTTAAGTAGCTGGTGCAGCGCTGTGGTTTTGACTTTCGGCCTGGGAAAAATATTGATAAAGCCGATGTTTTCAGTTACTGGTCAGAATGTTTACCCTGACCAAGGACTTTGTGAGTCTGATGCTCTGCCAGGGAGGAGGAGAAGCCGGGAGGAAGCAGGGACAGGACACCTGACCCAAAACTAACCAAAGAGGTATTCCATACCACAGCACGTCATGCCGAGGATGTAGAACTGAGAGTTCCCGGAAGGGCTGGATCATGGCAGGGTGGGGGTGAGGTACCGGTTGGTGAGTAGTTGTATTCTCTTCCCTTGTTATTTCCTTTATCATTATTCTTATTGCTGATAGCAGTAGTGATTTGTGTTATACCTTAGTTATTAAACTGTTCTTATCTCAACCCGTGGGAGTTGCATTCTTTTGATTCTCCTCCCCGTCCCTCCAGAAGCGGAGGGAAGAAAGGTGGGGGGGGAAGTGGACTGCGTGGTTCTGATTTACAGCCTGGGCTTAAACCACGACACCATGCAACGAACTAGATCACACATCCAGAGAAGGAAGTTTCTAACAAGAAGCCCAGTGACTGTTGCTACCCAGTAAGCACACTCAGAGAGAACAGAAACACAAGCTGCCTTGAGGAACTGTCTCTTCAGGTGCTTCAGCGTTTGGAAAAGTTGAACAGCAAGGGAAATCAAACAAAAGAGGTAAGAACCAATGCAGAAAAAGAAATACGCAGCTCAGAACAATTCCAGTCACGGAATTTGTTATTCAAATTGTCAAGGTCCAGAAGAGACCTGCTGACCCAGTTTTAAGGATGCAAAAGCGAAACTTCTGTGGCTAGATTCAGTTGTCTAAACCTAAGCAAGCGGTGCTCTCTGAGAAGACCAGGGCATCCTGCCTCGCCTCAGTTGGCCTCTCTGGAAGGGGACAGATTTATCCCAGGTCCTGCGTTGGATCTGCCGGGCCATGCAGATGTCTAGGGGCCCCCAGGTGCCTGGATGGCACTGTGTGCCTGTGCACACGCAAGGAAATGGAGAAACTGGACTGAACCCATCCTTCAGGGTTCCTGTGCAGCAAGGGAGAGGCGTACATGTCTTCAGCACTTGGCACCAGAGATGGGGGAGGAATCTCCCCTCCAACGTGCATTTCTCTTTCCAGACACTGTAGAAAGATCCCTGAATATTAACTTACACTGCCCATATCCCTCTCAGAAAACTGAAGCAGTTATTCCCTTTTGTTAGCCACACAAACGTACTCCCCCCCCCCCCAGCATCTCACCTTTGGGTCTTTGTAGACTCAGTAGGAAGCACAAGGGTCCAGAAATATCACACCACCAACCTCCTTATGGTAGACAATGACTTTGGGCTCCGGGACATTGCTCAGTTGGTGGCCTGGTCCAGCCTTGCAGCTCTGACATCCCATGGCCAACTCAGCCTCGTTAGGGGACTCAAGTCATGACAAGCAGTGAAGGGCTGCAGAGCAGATGGGGAAAAGCCCCCAGACAGGCATCTTTCCCGAACTACAGCCCACTGGGGCACTTGCACCAGGGACTGCTCTTCCCCCACCACAATGCTTCTGGGCTATGAAATGTCATGAGAAGGGTCTGGTATTGTCTTTTTAATCTTACTCTTGTCCGCAGCCCCCGAGGGAGCGGTAGCACATTGCAACTGCTTTTCCCTGTTCTTCTGTCATCTGTCCATGTTTCCAAGACACACTCACCCGGAGGCAGTCAGACCCAGCTGCCAGCCCCGAGGGCATCTCCAGCTGGCTAAAGATAATGAGCAACAGGGGAGAGGTTATTTTCAGAGGATGAGACATTTGGATTTCACAGAGAAAGGGCATGCTCAGAGAACTGTAGGATCAGCTCTATTCAAAGGTTGAGAATGCTCGCAGAGAGCAGCAGGAAGGCAGGGAAGAGGTGAGGGAGGACAGGCTCAGCTTTGGCTGCGCAGAGGTTGGCTGGCAGGTCTCTGTGTAGTTACGCAGCTACAAGCCAGCCTGGTTCCACGTAGCTGGCGTGTGCAAGCAAAGCACACTGGAGTCTACTCATGTCAGCTCTCTGCGTGCTATGCAATTTCCAAGTCTTGATCCCTTCCATCAGCAAGCACCACAGACAACCCCATGTTTCAGGAGCGGCTGCCACTGGGACATCTGCTCCAAAGGCAGTTCTTGTGAGTTCTCGAATTTCCTTCATGAAGGGAATTCTTGTCATTTCCTTCATGAAGTGGCTGTCACTTTTCCTTTACCCGCATTTGGGAAGACTCTTCTCTCACGGAGTGTATTCAGCAAGCAAGAGACACAGAGCCTTCATAACAGCCTCAAGAAAAACTGCTTTCCGGACCCAGTGCTGCTCCTTATGCATGTCTCTGGCTCTGGCATTTGGTTAATACAGCCTGGTGCATTGCGCACAAACCCCTGTCTCATCTCTTGATCCTCTGCAGTAGCTCACTTCATCGCAGGCATCTTACAGTCCCATAGACACCTGTACTGGCATTCCTCTCACCTAACTAGAGGTAACTGCTGTGTATGTTTCTACATCTAAGCTTGATACCAGGGCTTCCAGGACAGTTCGAGGGTCCACAGTCATGGACCGAAGACTGTTGGTTGCACGGTCCGCACAGACAGTGCACTCAACAGCACAGTCTCTTAACAGCCACATACGGTCGGATGACTACAGTCCTTTGGCTTCAATGGGACACAGTGTTAAGCTTTTATTCTGTAGACTTCTGAAGCCAGGGGAGTTGAACCCTAGCCTCAGAAGTCCACACACCCTGTTTCTGGTGGGAGTTAGCTCTCCTGTGCAGTTTGAGGCACCAAATCTCCACAGTCTTGGCTGGCCGCAGCTAGCTGATGTCATGGCTTATTGAAGAGTTAAGGGGCTAGGTACGATCTAAGTTGGACGCCAGAAGCGGTACAGCCACACACGTTGTCTTCCTTGACAGAAACACCAAGGAAGCCAAGTCTAGCATGAAGCCCCGAAGCCCCTTCCTGCGCTGCGCTCTTTACCAATACCGCTGCAATACTCACAATCGGAAAACAAGGGCAACAATACGGGCAAGTTCCCTGCTTTGAGCAGGGAGCTGAGAGCTGTCCCTCGCTCACCCTCTGCTGCTGCCACCACCCTTCCCACCCGGGTGCCAATTTGCTGCCACCTTCAGCAGCAACGGAGCATCCTCCTCCTCCTGCTGCACGGCCCAGCTCCCCCAGCCCCACTTTGGGGCCCACAGGCTCCCCTAGCAGGGGCCATCGGGGCCACACAGGGCTCATGGAGGTGCCAGGCGGAGCGCAGCAGCTCAGGCTGCTCAGACCCTGGGGATGAGGAGCAGGGGGGTGGCCAGCGGCTGTTTTCAGCTCCTTCAGCGACACGTGGCCACAGGCCAAGGGCAGATGCCAAGCCAGGGTCCCCCCACTCAGGCCACACAGGTGCTTTGCTGAGCATCACCCTTTATTGCTGCTGCTGGGAGCTACTTCCTCGCCAGTTGGGGTGCCGGGGCATAGGGATTCAGCCGGCGAGCCCCGGTCCTGCCCGGCTGCCGCGTTGCTGCATCCGTCCTGCGGGCCTGGAGGGGCGGGTGAGGCAGGTGTACCTGCAGAAGGTGGCTCTGGGATGAGGCTGACCTGAGTTCCAGGGGGCCAGTGGTGCCTGGGGCTGAGGGGCAGGGGCCAGCCCTGCGGCTGCCCTGCCCCAACAGCTCTATCTTGTCGTGCTGGGGAGGAGAGAGAACCGGTTGGCTAAAGCATGGGGCTGAATTCAGCATCCCCAAGCAACCCTCTATACCCATCACTCCTGGGGAAACTGAGGCATGGATCCCCCCCAAGATGCTCAGCATCACCCTCCCAACCTCAGTCACCCCCACCAGATCCCTTCTTTCTTCATCCCTACCTTGCTGGGGAGCAGGGTGGATGGCTGGAGGGCCTGCGGGGTGCTGTGCTGGACAAGCTGGAGGCGCAGGCTGCGCTGCAGCGGGGGTGTGAGGGTACGCTGGCCCCCACACTGCCGTGGCACGGTGGGGTACCTGTATGCAGCCATCCGCTCCCTGCAGGATAGGGTATGGGAACAGTCAGCACCCAGCACACAACTCAGCACACGTGGCTTCAGCGCCACTGAGAGAGAGACGGGGCAGCACAGGGGGGAGGCTGTAAAACCCCCCAGGCCTGGGGCAGCCAAGCACAGCTGAGCCCCTGTGGCACATCTCTGCTCCCCTGCCCTGCCCAGGGAGCAGAGCCCTTTACCCTGACTCAGGGAAGGACTCTCCCTTGCTGGGGCAGAGCCATCATGCACCCCAGGGATGGGGATGGGTCCCGTGTCCCCTACCTGTGGGTCTGCTCCGTCTTCAGAACAGGGTGGGACTGTCCAGTGACGTGAGGGACCAGCGGTGGAAGGGGCGGGATGGGCGGGATGGGCCTGGGGAAGGCAAGAGCCATCAGTGGGTGACAGGGGACAAATGACCCACCCTGGCTCGTGGCAGCACCCCAAACCCCACAGGCTTGTACCTCACGGCATCCCCTGCCCGCTGCCCTCAGGGAGGGGTCCTAATCCTCCCGCTGACGGGCAGGCCTGTGGAGGGTGCTGGGCAGGATCGGACCCTCGCAGGCAGACACCCCGAACCCCATGCCT
This sequence comes from Psittacula echo, assembly GCF_963264785.1. Taxonomy (NCBI): domain Eukaryota; kingdom Metazoa; phylum Chordata; class Aves; order Psittaciformes; family Psittacidae; genus Psittacula; species Psittacula echo. Next base: position 41,701,263 of record NC_137739.1, on the reverse strand, counting down.
GCTCTGGAGCACCACCAGCACCCATCTCCCCCCATCCCACCCACGCAGACTCCTGATGCGCCTGTGCCGGGTGGTACTCACGAGCCAGGCACCCGCATGCTGAGTTGCCTGTCACAAGACAGGCACTGCAAATCCACCAGCAGCTGCCTGGGGAGGGGAGAAAGGGCTGGGTGAGTTGGGGAACCTGCTCTTGAGCCCGGTTTATCCCCCCCAACACCAACAATGTCCCAGCCTGCTGGCTGGTTACAGAAGAAAGGGGACAGGATGAGGGAGAGTGGTTGGTTGTGGGCTCCCCCCTGGGAAAAAGCTCCACCTCATCTTAGGCACAGGAGAATCCACAGAGAGGAGCGCCCAGAATCCTCCAATGCCGTGGGAACCACTGCCACAGGCATCCAGAGCACCGTGGGAACAGGGGATGCAGGCAAGGACAAAGCGGGAACAAGGTGAGTGCTGTCCCTATTGCACTCACTTCCTAATCCCAGCTGCATCGTCAGCTTCCACTGGTGGTGCCATTTCCTTGAGCTGCTCGAGGCTGCTCTTCCAGTGTTCATCCAGCTGCTGCTGGAATGGCCCCAGCTCCAGGCGATCCAGCTGCAGACAGACACACTCCCTCAGCCAGCGGCTCCGGGATGGGACACTGCATCCCCAGGGAAAAGCCAGGCGCAGGCATCCTCCGGAGGATGCTGCCTCGGGACACCAAGCCCCGAAGGTGCCATTTTTGCGCAGCGGTGATGAGCCGCCCCTCACCTTGGAGGCCATCTCCTCCCGCAGCTGCCGCTGGACCTCGTGCAGCCCCTGCTCCTGGCCTCTCACCCGCCTCAGCACCTCCTGGTTTCTCTCGTTTAGCAGCTCCAGGCTCGCCTCAAATTGGGTGCGACTGACTTTGCTTTCCAAGGCGCCTTTGTCTGCTTTCTAGCAACAGGGAAAGGCAGGAGGACGGTGGGGAAAGGATGGGGGTGCAACAGCCAGGGTCAGCTCAGCGCAGGGGCAGAGGCAAAAGCACTCCTGCAGGACCCCTGTGCCCCTCCCACGGCCGTGTGGTCCCACTCGCCCCATCACCCCCATGGCGTCGGTCCCACCAGCCCAAGGGACGTGGGGGCAGACAGAGGGACCTGCAGCTGGGCTACAAATCCTCCCTCCCCCAGGCCAGCTCTGCCACCAAGCTCCCACGGGACAAGGGCCATTTGTCACCCTGCCCAGGACCCCCTTGGCTGGTGCTTAGGCCCCTTGAGGTTGTACCTCATCCATTCCCAGCTCCACGTCCTCCTTGTCTGCCTTCTCCTTCTCCAGCCTCTCCATCCACCGGAACAGACCCTTCCAACACAGAAAGCATCCTATGACATTGCGGCAGGAGCACCCCTGCTTCTCCCCCCACACAGAATCCTCTGGGAAAGGTACTTTGGATCTCCACAGGGCAAATCGCTTATGGTCCCCAGCCTGGGCTCTGCCTGGAGGGTGCTCTAAGCCCACGGGGCTTTCAGCCACCTACCTCGATATCTTTCTGCTGCTGGCGACTGTCATCCAGGAGGCTCCCCGTGACAGAGCTGAGCTTTTCATGCTCCCCTTGCACCTGCAGGATGGCATCCTGCACGCGCTTCAGCACCTCCTGGTCCTGCTCCAGGGAGGAAAATAACAAGCTAGTGCCACGCAAGGTGGGGAGGCTGCCCCACGGGGACAGAGACCTGGCTTACTGGGCCAGTGGCCATAGGCTCTCAGGGCCAGCAGCACACCTGCAGCATGGCTTGAATCTCCCTCTATGCTGCAGACTTTACAAGACAATACGGGGGGCAGCAAGGAACTCCCCCACATAACACCAAAGCACAAACAGCCGGGCATGGCTCGGGCGGCCCCCTCCCAAGTCCCCCATGCTGCCATCTCCCTACCTGGCTCTTCCCTGGCAGCTGCCTCACCACCGTGCCCCTCTTCTTCCTCGACATGAGGGAGTCCACCAGCCCCTGCAGCTTCTCATAGCGCCGCAGAAGCTTCCCCAGACGCGTGCTGGTGTCGCTGCTGCACGTGGGGCATACTGCCTCCTCCGGCCCCGTGCTCTCCATCACTCTCACCTCTTCCAGCTGCAGAAGGGGAAGAGGAATCACCTCTGAGACGGGACAGATGCAGCCAACAATCCCAGGTGCCACGGAGGCTCCACGGCCCCAGCCAGCCACGGGATGTGGCTGGCAACCCCACCAGGACCACCTCAAAGAGCCAGCGGGTGGTGGGAGCTCCCCCCACACCTCACCTGCTCCTGCTCCTCCTCGGCCGTCTGGGTCACCAACTGATCCAGTGCAGCCTTGCTTATTTGCTGCTGCTCTGCCAGATCCTTCGTGTCCCGCTTTACCTCCTGCGGTGTGGACCTGGCCAGCGAGACAGGGGCACAGGCAGGCTTAGTCTTCACAAGCTTAGTTGCTCGGGGGGCATCCCTCAACCCCCAGCATGGGATGCTCCCAGCCCTCCTGGGCTCCCCTGCAGCCCCACAGGGAACAAAACCCTCTCCTGTCCTTTTACCCCAATGGCCGGCTGAGTTGGTTGCTGAGGTCCATTTGCCAGCTGGCTCTGGCCGCCTCCAGTTTGCCAAGGGCACTCTCCAGCTTCCTGATCTGGGAACGGCAGTGCGGGCAGAGTCAGGGCATGGCCCCTGTGTCATCCAGCACAGGGGCTCTTCAGCTGCCTCCTCCGTGCCCAACTCTCCCAGCATCCCTGCATCTCCCTTGGGGACTCCTTACCTTCTCCTTCTCTCCGTGCAGGTCCCTGGCCACACCCTGCAGGTCACTGGCCAGGCCCTGCAGGGATGACATCTGGGCCTGGAGGTCACCCAGCATCTTGGCAACGCTCTCCTGGCCTAGAAGAACATGGTACAAGGGGACACACTGTCAGTGAAGGGGTCTCACCCTACGGGCCAGGCTCGGAGCACAGCGAGCTCCAGACCCAGCATTTCAAACACCCCCCACAAGCCTCCCAGAGCTCCCACCTCCCTCCTGGAGGAGCAGGCGCAGCTTCTCCAGTTCAGTCCGCTCCAGCCTGGTGCCTTCGAGCTGGGCCACCTGCTCCTTCAGGGCAGCACAGAGGTGTCTCAGCTGCCCAATCTGCTTGACAGCCTCCACCGTCTCCACGTAGTACTTGTAGGCATTCTGGTAGGCACTGCTGGTGGAGCCCGAGGCCAAGGCCAGCTCTTGCACGTGGGACGCGGCCCTGGCATCAGTGTCGAGTGGGATCTCGAATCCCTGGGCTGTCGGCAGGAGAGTCCCTGCTGCCAGGGGGCCAGCCTGGTGAAGCTGTGTGCCGAGCCGCTCCCCTGAGATGGTGGTCTGAGCGACGGTGGGCTCCGGCTGTGTCCCCAGGGTGGTGGTCTGGGTGCCCGTGGACTCTGGCTCTGTTGGCTGTGTCCCCAGGCTGGTGGTCTGCACGTCCTTAGACACTGTCTGCGTCACCGCCCTGCTGCTAGCATCCCTCCTCTGATCTGAGGGAACGCCTGCCTGCTGCTTAGGGGCCGTTACAGCCGTCCCTGGATCCTTCGGCGCCACCGAGCTGTCTCGAGATCCCAGCAGCGAGCTTGCCCCATCTGGGGTGTCCACATCCGAAGTGGCAGGCTTGGTGGTGGCAGACTGCTCTCCTTCTTGTCCTCCTCTGGGTCTTCCTCCGTCTCTACCTCGTTCTCCTTTGCTGCCCACCAGACAATCCTCCAGCACATCCCAGTGCACCATGTTGCTGACCTCCTCCGGGTGCGGGTACAGGCCCAGCCTTTCCTTCAGCATTTGCTGGGGAAGCAAGGGATCAAGGGCTTACCAAAGCCATGTAGCCAGGGGCACGGTGGGGCCCACAGGAGCACTCCCACACACACCCAGCACCGCTGGGGACCATGCCCTAGTGCAGAGGGACCGCCTGCGCTGGGCCCCCAGGGATGCAGCCATCTCCTGTCCTCTAGCAGGATCCGGCGTGCTCGTAACCATACCACATCACTGGCCAGAGTCCTTGGGTTGCAGAGGTCCGGCAGCCGGCCGGCAGCGTCCCGGAGGTTCCCCTAGAGTGGGGCGAGGAGAGGGACGGCAGTCAGGACACAGGAGCAGAACGGAAGCATCTGCAAATTAGCTTGGGCACTAGACAGATGGACGCCGAGCAGCCTTGGGCCGGGGGGCTGCTGCTGGATTGTACCAGTAGATCTTGACCCTCCTTCCCAGCACCCATGGTACTTTGATGGGTGTTTAGTTAAGAAGTGCCTTAGCGCCACTTGCGTGGACACACACAGTTACCTCTGCCAGCAGCTTGAGCGGCAGGCAGCGCTGCCCATTTCTGCCCTCCCCGCGGCTCCAGGTAGGGTGGGCTGAGCTCCCACGCTTCCCTCTTGGGGCACCCTTCCCACTCTTCCCTCCCAGCGCCCTTCACACTGGGTGACATCCAAGCCCGGAGGACAGGGTCCGCAGGGAGATGCGGGGTGATGCAGGGAGGGGAGCAAGAGGCCAGCTCCCTCCTGGGGACACCAGCAGCAGCTCACCAAGCCAAGCGCCTCCTGCATCATGCGGATTTCTCCTTGCATGCGGGACTGCGCCTCCTTCAGCTGGCTAATCTCCTCAAGGAGATCCTGGTAGGCAGACGGCTCCTAGGAGAGGCGGGGGGCAGGCATGAGCCCCACGGCAGGGTCCCTGCAGACCAGGAACTTGGTCCCCACCCACCCTGCCCCAATGGAAGCCAGCACACAAACCCATGCCAGCAAGGCTGCATCCAGCCCTGCCTGCCCGTGCTGAGCTCTGCGCAGGAGCCCTGAAGCTGATGCCAAGGGCAAAGAGCCACCCCTGGAGGAGGAGGCGCCTCAACGGGGGAGCACGCAGGGCACTGGGGAGAGCCTCTACCTCAGAGCCGCTGCTCTCGTCGGTTCCCACGCTCTCCACCGGCTGCCGCACGTCGGCAGCCGCATCAGCTTCGCAGCCGCTGGCGGTGTCCTGCAGCGGGTCCTTCGCAGGCAGCTGCTCACCCGGCTGCTGCGCCTGCTGCCCCGCGGCCGGGGTCCTTGCCCTGTCCGGCTCGGCAGGCTGCTCCAAGCCCCGGCTGGAGCGGTCCTGCAGGCCCAGGTGCCCCAGCATGGCCTGCAGCAGGTCGCGCAGCGCTCGGAAGTTCACGGCCTCGGCCTCGGGCGTCCCGATGGCGGCGTCCAGCAGCTGGGTCAAGCTGAGCAGAGCCATGGCTGCCGCTACGGCCGACAACCCGAGTCTGACCTGCTGGCGGTAGGAGAGACAGCGGGCAGCCGGCAGCCTGCCTCCTGCTCACGCGCCCTATGGGTCAGAAGAGGATTGGGTAAGACAACAATTAAACCTCTGGGTTAATAATAAAAAACCCCTTAACCCGGAGGAAAGTCAGTATGCAGAAGTGTGGCTAAAAAGACCAGGAGCTAGACTTTATCCACTGAATGAAGTAAAAACTAAACAAAAGAAAAAGAAGGAAGAGTTAGATGAAATCCTTCTAACCCCCCCCTCCTTATATTCCTCCTCCTGCTCCCACAGCCCCTCTAGAGGTCCCCAGAGCGCCCACTTCCCCACCAGAATCAGAACAAGGGTCTCCCCCTCCCCCTAGACGTGTGACTAGAAGTCAAAAAGGGGCAGCTCAGGTGTATCCTTTAAGGGAAATGCCCATGGGGGGACCTCAACCTGTGATTGGATATATTTCTGTACCCCTAAGCTCGGCAGACCTACGAGATTTTAAAAGAACCGAGATGGGAAACCTAATTGAGGACCCACTCGGAGTGGCAGAAAGATTAGATCAATTTTTAGGACCAAACCTTTATACTTGGGATGAAATGCAATCTATCCTTGGTCAATTATTTACTACCGAGGAAAGAGGCATGATTAGAGGAGCAGGAATGAGATTGTGGGATGCTCAACATGCTCAGGGACCTCAAGCAGATATTAAATGGCCACTCCAAAGACCTAATTGGGATAATCAGGATCCGGTGCATAGAACTCATATGCAGGACCTAAGAACTATAGTAATTCAGGGGATTAGAGAAGCAGTACCCCGTGGCCAGAATATCAATAAAGCATTTAATGAAATGCAGAAGAAAGATGAAAGCCCTACTGAGTGGCTGGAACGACTGAGGAAAGCCCTTCAGCTGTACTCCGGGGTAAATCCAGACGACCCTTTAGGGCAAGCGCTCCTCAAAACTCAGTTTGTGGCAAAATCGTGGGAGGATATCAGAAAGAAGATTGAAAAGTTAGAAGACTGGCAGAATAGAGGGTTAGATGAATTATTGAGGGAAGCTCAGAAAGTATATGTAAGGAGAGAGGAAGAGAGCAGCAAGCGACAGATAAAAATGATGGTAGCAGCGGTCAGAGAGGATCGTAAAGGGCAGACAAATAAACACAGATCTGCTGAAACGAAACAGGGGAACATAGTAGTAAGGAAGGAACAGAGATTTTGTTTTTATTGTGGAAAGAAGGGACATATAAAGAAGAATTGCAGAGAAAGGATCAGGGATGAGGAAATATCAAAAACGGAATAGGAAAGTCAGGGGCTTTATATCTTAGGGGACCGGAGTCATCATGAGCCCTTGATAAAATTAAAAATAGGTCCCCATAAACAAGAGTTCACCTTTTTAGTAGACACTGGGGCTGAAAAATCGACTATTAGAAAAATACCCGAGGGATATAAAATTTCCCCTGAAAAAGTACAAGTAATTGGGGCAAAAGGAGAACCCTTTAAAGTAAGCAAAATAAAAAATGTAATATTTGAAACTGAAAATAAATTTGGAATGGGTGAACTCTTGCTCGTCCCTGAAGCAGAATTTAATCTGCTGGGGCGAGATTTAATTGTTGAATTGCAATTAGAAATTAAAGTAAAAAATCAAGAGCTAACAGTGTCTGCTTATCCTTTGACCGTGGATGATCAAAACCAAATTAACCCCGATGTCTGGTATTCTCCGGACACAATTAGTAGACTGGAAATCCCACCGATTAAAATCCAAATTTCTGAACCCCACATACCAGTGAGGGTAAAGCAATATACCATATCCCTAGAAGGACAGAGAGGATTAAAACCAGAAATTGATCGATTATTAGCACAAGGAATCTTAGAGCCTTGTATGTCACCCTTTAACACCCCCATTTTGCCTGTAACGAAACCAAATGGGAAATATCAGCTCGTGCATGACTTAAGGGAAATAAACAAAAGAACTATCACCCAGTTCCCTGTAGTGGCAAATCCATACACACTGCTAAGCAAGCTAGGACCCCATAATTCCTGGTATAGTGTGATTGATTTAAAGGATGCCTTTTGGGCCTGTCCACTGGCAGAAGAATGCCGTGATTATTTTGCCTTTGAATGGGAAGATATAGAGACAGGCCGTAAACAACAATTGAGATGGACCGTGCTCCCCCAAGGGTTCACTGAGTCCCTTAATTTGTTTGGCCAGGCCCTGGAAAAGCTCTTGAAGGAATACCAGGTACAAACGGGAAACGTGCTTTTACAATATGTAGATGATCTGCTCATAGCAGGGAATAATCAGGAGGATGTAAGAAAAGAAAGCATTCGACTCCTAAACTTCCTTGCACAAAAGGGACTACGGGTATCACAAGAAAAGTTACAATTTGTGGAGGAAAAAGTGAAATATTTGGGGTATTATTTGTTTAACGGCAAAAAGATATTGGATCCAGAGCGCATTAAAGGAATTCTGGAATTACCTATGCCTGTCACTAAGAGGCAAATTAGGCAGGCATTAGGGCTATTTGGCTATTGTAGACAATGGATAGAGAACTACAGCTTTAAGGTTAAATTCCTATATGAACAACTGTCTAAAGACAAAATACCCAAGTGGACCCCTCAGGATCAAGAGCAGTTTGCCAGTCTCAAAAGGGAGCTAAGTCAAGCACCGGTTCTAAGTTTGCCAGATTTAAAGCGGCCATTCCATTTATTTGTTAACATACATGAAGGAACGGCATTTGGAGTATTAACTCAGGAATGGGCCGGACAAAAGAAACCGGTGGCATACCTATCAAAGCTGTTGGACCCTGTGAGCAGGGGTTGGCCGAGTTGTTTACAGATCATTGTTGCCGCTGCCTTATTACTTGAAGAAACAAACCGTATTACCTTTAATGGGGAAATTGTCCTATATGCGCCTCATAACATAAGAGGAGTGTTACAACAAAAAGCAGAAAAATGGCTTACAGATAGTCGATTATTGAAATATGAAGGAATACTTATAGAATCCCCTAAATTAACTTTAAAAACTATTGGAGCAGTTAATCCCGCTGAATTTTTGTACCCAGGAGAAGGTGATGAACTATTGCACAATTGTTTCCAAACAATTGAACAGCAGACACGCATTAGGCCAGATCTAGAAGAAGAACAACTACAATGTGGGGAAATATTATTTATAGACGGATCATCACGAATAGTAGAAGGTAGACGATTGTCTGGATATGCCGTAGTTAAGTTGGAAAAAAGGAGAATTTAAGACAATAGAATCAGGCCCCCTGAGTGCTAGCTGGTCGGCTCAAGCCTGTGAACTGTATGCATTGTGGAAAGCATTAGTATCACTGAAGGGAAAGGATGGAACTATATGAAAATATGGGAGGAAAGAGGATTTGTTAACTCACAGGGAAAAGAACTGATACACCCGGAATTAATTCGGCGAGTTCTGGGGGCATTGAAAATGCCGAATAAAATAGCAGTTGTACATATAAAGGGACACCAACGAGGTACAAGTTATCAAGTTAGGGGAAATAACGCAGCTGATACAGAAGCAAAACAAGTGGCAGGCAATTATAGTATGATTTTGACTATGCAACAAGTACCTGTTAATAAAAATTTGAGTTTTGAGTCTGCAGAAAAAGGAAAACAAATGGGAGCTAAGGAACAAGATGAAACAGCTGTCCGGACTGCTGAGCGTGGATGGATACATGCCAGTCGCGTTAAGGGACCAGTAAATCCTCCACAGTGGAAGATTGTCAGCTCATCTGGAGACACCAAGCTTGTGTTAAAACGATAAGCAGTAACCCTGAAAAGATAATGCAATGATAGAAACTTTATTTGATTATTTTGCCACATTACCCTTTGGTATAAAGTGTGTATTGTTGTTTATAGTTGCAATAATTATCTCTCTCTCTGTATATTATATGTGGAAGTGTACAAAATGTGCTAAAGGAAATTGTTAAACCTATGCAACCACACAATATTGAATATAGAAGATATGCTGATATAAATAATATATATGTATTTTAGACATACGAATTAGATGTAATAATTCAAACTGCAACTGTTATCCATTTGCTTGTTTCAGGTGTAAGGTATGTCAGGATAAATGGTGGACACACTGTGAATGTGGATATCCTCCAATAGGAATTTGCACACAGTGTTGGAAAATCCAAAGAACTCTCACTGAGTGGAAATTAAAAACAATTAGAGTCTAGACAAGAAATTATTCGGGAATCCTATAAGTGGTGGGAAATTTCTGCTAAAGGAATAAATCCTCAATATTATTGTTACCACCCCAACGAACCAGTCCCCTTTATAGCTGAAATTTTGGCTATAAAGTGCAGAAGGGAAGTACTAACTGTGTCTTGCTTTGCCCCATTAGTTAAAGCTGCAAAGTGGGAAGCCTATATAAACAGGCAGAAAGCCCGAAGCAGCTGTTCTCCTGAAGAATTCCCTTGCTGCCGAGAAGATGGTACACCCCGTGGCTCGAAGCAACCGAGTCGACGGGCGAGGCAGAGGAGGAACAAACTGTGGAGAAAAGAACCAGAACAATGGGACACAAAAGCAGCAATGGCCGAACTTCCCCAGGACTGGTAAAAATATACTTAAATTGGCAAAATTGACAGAAACCCTTTTTCCTGGTATACCGTTAGTTTTGTTATTGATAATAACCCAAGCAAATGGAAACCCTCATGAACCTATGGCCTGGAAATTATATCATTTACCAGAGTCAAAATTAATTCAAACTCAGATCGGTCCAGGGAAGTGGAATTTCTCTGTGAATCTATATTCCCTGATACCTATAGAACAAGACTCCCCTGTTTTTACTCCAGATCTAGCAAAGCTTCAGGCCCAATGCAAGGCATTTTATATATGTCCATCAAGTAACCCTGGCAGAAGTTATTGTAATTATCCAGGTCATTTTTACTGTGGCTATTGGGGTTGTGAAACTATTGCTTCAGATTAGAAAACGTGGGAGATAAATATATAGATGTAACTTGGGGACCACCGGGCTGCACTCCCCCAAAACATGATTTTGATGGACACCCTACAAGACCTTGTGGCAGCGTGTCTTGTAACAGAATTGAAATCATTAACCAATATAAAAAGACACAAGAATCAAAATGACAAATGGGCTATCCCAACACCAGGAGCTAAATGGGTTTGTTCAGACATCGGAATAACGCCTTGCCTATCCTTAAACGTATTTAATCAATCTCAGTTTTGCATACAGGTGATTATTGTTCCTCGCCTGATCTATCACACCTCTGAGGAGGTGTTACGCCACTTTGAAGGAGACCTGAATAGACAAAAACGAGAGCCAATTACAGTGGTAACCCTAGCTACACTGTTGATAACGGGCGGAGTTGGAGCAGGTACAGGCATAGCCTCCCTAGTAAAAGGTCAGGAATTACAAAGTTTACAGATGGCTGTAGATGAGGATTTAGCAAGAATAGAACAATCTATCCTAAATTTAGCCAATTCAGTAAAGTCTTTATCAAAAGTAGTGCTGCAAAATAGAAGAGGATTAGATCTATTGTTCTTAAAGGAAGGAGGATTATGTGTAGCTCTCAATGAAGAATGTTGTTCTTTTGCTGACCATACGGGAATAGTCCAGGACAACATGTCTGAACTCCGAAAAAGGTTAGATCAACGTAAAAAGATCGTGAGGTAGGCAGATCATGGTATGAAAACTGGTTTAATGTCTCACCTTGGCTAACCACTTTATTATCTGCTTTAGCAGGACCGCTTATTCTGTAGATTCTGGGACTTACATTTGGACCTTGTATAATACGCTATATTTTAAACTTTATTAGAGAACGGCTTGACATAGCTAAATTACTTATTCTGAAGTCTGAGGTAAAATATAAAAGTGTATCTATTAATGAAGATGAAGATGAAAAAGATTGTTGTGAATGCGTTATGCCGCGGAAGAACTATGATTGTAATTGTGAGATATTACCCTGTGAATGTTATGATAAATGTTGGGAGTGTGGAAGAAGGATTGCTTACAGTACCAAGAATGAAAGTAGCCTTTAATAAACAATAATAGAATAAAAAGAAAAAGGGGGGATTGTGAGAACTATAGAATAGGATATTGTTTATTAAGACTTATGTGGGAAACTATAGAATAGGATATTGTCTATTAAGACTTATAAGTCAATGTAAAGGACAGATAACAATGAATGTGAAATCACTTGAGCCAGCAAAACCGACGCCTGCTTATCTCTTAAGCAAACAAAACCGACACTGCTTATCTCCCTAAGCGAGCACAGCTGGCTCCACTTATCTCTTAAGCAAGTAAAACTGACGGGGTTAACCATAGGACCAAGGAGGAAGATTTCTGAATCCCTAGCAACTGCTGGAACAGGAGCAGAGTATCTCTACCACTATATGAACGCGGAAGTCAGGATGTATAAAAAGGGACAGTCTGATTTACTAGGTACGGTAGTTGGCGGAGCGCAGACTCCCCTGCCGTCCAGCGCTGTCTTTGCTCATATTCTACTTGCTACAATTAATAAAATTGTAATTGGAATTACGATCCATTGTGGTCTCAATTTATAACAGAAATCATAAATCAATAGAGAAGCTTCATACACTGAATGCTGCAATTGTGTTGGTTTGTATCTTAGCTACTTCATAACTAAACGCTACAATGGTGACTTTAGGAATAGAAACAAATATACCCTTGTATAGTAAAGGGAATGTAGAAAAGAATGTACTGTGAAACTCCAACTTAGCAGAACCAAATTTAAGTAAGCCAGAACCACATACCAAGGGCAACTAAGTGAAGAGAAGAGAATGCTGTGTCCACATAATGGTTGGGATTTGTCCAAAGAACAGAAAGGTGAAAAAAGGACAGAGCGAGGAAGACTCCTTACTTCATCAGGACGACCACCAGACGACCACCAGAGGGGGCTGCGCAAGCGCAGAAGACGCTGATGTCGCCAAGGACTGATGAAGCAATCACTGCTACCTATTGCGAAACTTCTAACGTATAAATTGCGAACGCGATCTGGCGGGGTTAGAACCAGATTTGGGTGCGTACCCCTGTTTCTCGGCGCCTTAATACAGCACCTCATATAACCATTCCGATGGTTATGTGTTTGTCCTGACGCTAACATTTTGGCGACCCAGATGGGACCTCGCGGGCATTGCTGAGACGGATCGCGTCTCGATCCTGCTCCAGCCGGCACCGAGAGATTCTCGGGGAGCCATCGACCGCGCCCGACCTCCGCTGCTCACGTCGGACCTCTGATACGGTAAGAAAGGTGCTTTTCTAATTTGGTTACGGTACCGATTGTGGTATGGTATGGTAAAGCCTGCCTGTTAGACGCGGCGAAAGCTGCGCTTGGTTGGGCTAGGGAGCTCTCCGGGGTAAAAGCCTAGGCACCGTCCGTCAGACAGTGGCGAAAGCCCTGCAGGCTCGGCAAATTTGGTTTGGTAATGGTTGTAATTTAGTGGTGTAAAGGAAACTTGTTTTCTTAAGGACTTTCTTTGTACTCACGAAATGCCGTCGATTCCCAAATCATCCCCGCTGGGCTGTCTTCTAAGCCACTGGAAGGAAGGGGGGTTTGGGCAGAGGGCTTTTGGGCAAAAAAAAGAAAAAAAAAAAAAGAAAAAGAAAGAAAAGAAAAATATGCGGAAAAATAAGCTGATTGATTATTGTAACGTTTGGTGGACACATTATGAATTGGAAGGTAAGGAAAAACGGCCTGAAAATGGAACTTTACAGTATAATACTATATTGCAATTGATGTTGTTTTGTAAAAGGGAAGGAAAATGGGATGAAGTGCCGTATGTAGATCTTTTCTGTACTTTAAGAGATAATAAGGAATGGCAAAAATCCTGTGGAATTATGGTTGTTAAAACAAATGCAAATGAACAATGTCAGGTATGTGTTGCTGAGAAAAAGTGTATTGGGTGTCTTGCTTTAGAAGACAGTTTGCAGCACCAGAAGGATGATGAAAATCTTGATTTGGTTGTGGCCCCATCAGCCCCGCCGGTAATAGAGGAAAGGGGGGAGGAGGATGATAGTGAAAGTGATCTTGAGAGTGAGAGTGAGAATGAATGCAAGGGGGATCAGAAGGTAGATCTCCCCGTTACTCCGGTCTCACATCGAACTCGTCAAAGGGAAGGACGAGGGAGAAAAGTGCAGGCTCAGACGCCTGGTGCAGTGCTTGCGCCTTTAAGACAGGGAGTCGGAACAGAAGGACCGGTATACGTTAAAGTACCCTTCTCGCCTGGGGATTTAGTTATCTGGAAACTATCAGCAGTGAACGTATAGAGAAAACCCTGATAAAGTAGCTCGTGTAATGAAAATGAGGAACCCCTTGTGAAAATACAATTGGGAGGAAAAGAAGTGAAATTTCTGGTAGATACAGGGGCTACCTATTCAGTTTTAAACGACTTACACGGGAGGCTAGGAAAGAAAACTACGACAGTTGTGTGACAGTTGTGTGACAGTTGACGTCCACAGCACGTCATGCCGAGGATGTAGAACTGAGAGTTCCCGGAAGGGCTGGATCATGGCAGGGTGGGGGTGAGGTACCGGTTGGTGAGCGGTTGTATTCTCTATCTTGTTATTTCCTTTATCATTATTACTATTAGTGGTAGCAGCAGTGATTTGTGTTATACCTTAGTTATTAAACTGTTCTTATCTCAACCCGTGGGAGTTGCATTCTTTTGATTCTCCTCCCCGTCGCTCCAGAAGCGGAGGGAAGAAAGGTGGGGGGGGAAGTGGACTGCGTGGTTCTGATTTACGGCCTGGGCTTAAACCACGACAGTTCTATTTTGGCGCCCAACGTGGGGCACGAAGGGTTGAGATAACGACAGATCTGACCGAGGCACAATGCTGATTTATTGGCTCTCAAAGTTGTTCTTTTCGATATCACAGTTTCAGTATGCTGTAGCTTACTTAGAGCCGGTATTTGCTGTGTTAGTGTTTATCAAGTGTGGGCCTTGGGCTAAGGTTCTTGTTTCATTGTATTTTATGGTAATGGCTTGTAATACGGGGGGGGGCTCCGGCAGCAGGGCGGGATGGACGTGGCCGTGGACTTGTACCTGGCCGTCCCGCTGCTCTTCACTGTCCTGGCCCTCGTCCTCGCGTCCGTCTTTGTGAGGCTGCGGGGAGCTGAGGGGGAGCGGCCCCGGGAGCCGGCGGCGGCCGAAGCGGCCCGGGAGAGCGGCTCCGGCGATCAAGCGGCGGCGGGAGCGGGGCCGGAGGCCGGGAAGGAGGCGGCTGCCGAGCAGCGGGAGGAGGCGGCGGAGGAGCCGAGCCCCACAGCTGAGCCCAGCCCCGCGGCGGCCGAGAGCATTCCCCAGCAGCAGCCCAGCCAGCCCCGTGAGCCTGAGCCGCAGGAGGATGCAGGAGACCCCGCAGCATTTCCCAGCAAGGCAGAGGAGGAAGATCTGGACTCGGAAAAAGAGAAGCTGGTGGTGAGGGGGCCTTCAAGCACAGCAGCTACACCAGGCCCAGTGACAAGTACAGCAGCAGCATTTGAGAGTTTTGAAGGTTTTGAATGGCCTTTGGGTACCCTTGGGACCTGCCTGCTGATTGTGATGGGGATCACCATGTTGGCACACACACAGAGTGTGTTCTACCCACGACCATTTTGTCTGATCCCGAGAGTTAAGCAGAGTCAGGTTTGGGTCTTGTCTGGGTTTAGACAATACAGGGGGACCGAGAGGTTTTCCCCAAGGCTGGACAGTCATGTGTGTTACGGTGCGTGGGACAGTATGGGCGAGTATCTAATCCACTGGGCCCCTCCAGTGCTTTGGAAGCGTCGGAGATGGAAGAGAGCTGTGTGGAGTCCCCGACAACAAGTTGCAGAGACTGCTACAGGGGAGGGTGAATTATTTTAAGCCTGATGGGCCCATCCATCAGGGCGGAGATGCAACACAGAGATGCACTCATGATCGAGGGGTGGACTTTGCAATGGGCCTCACCTGCTCTGAAAGACTGTTACAAGAGATGGAGCCCACCATCATGGACCAAATGGACTCAGCAGCTTTATAGGGATTGGTCCGTGCACTAAGATAAGAGTGCACTGAAATGAGAGTGAAGGTATATGGATAATGTGGGATCTGAGCATGACGTGAATGGTATGGAATAAGGGGTGGATACTGTCCTGGGTTCAGCAGCAGCAGTCAGTTTTTCTTCTTCTTAGTAGCTGGTGCAGCGCTGTGGTTTTGACTTTCGGCCCGGGAAAAATATTGATAAAGCCGATGTTTTCAGTTACTGGTCAGAATGTTTACCCTGACCAAGGACTTTGTGAGTCTGATGCTCTGCCAGGGAGGAGGAGAAGCCGGGAGGAAGCAGGGACAGGACGCCTGACCCAAACTAACCAAAGAGGTATTCCATACCACAGCATGTCATGCCCGCGATGTAGAACTGAGAGTTCCCGGAAGGGCTGGATCATGGCAGGTGGGGGTGAGGTACCGGTTGGTGAGCGGTTGTATTCTCTATCTTGTTATTTCCTTTATCATTATTACTATTAGTGGTAGCAGCAGTGATTTGTGTTATACCTTAGTTATTAAACTGTTCTTATCTCAACCCGTGGGAGTTGCATTCTTTTGATTCTCCTCCCCGTCGCTCCAGAAGCGGAGGGAAGAAAGGTGGGGGGGGAAGTGGACTGCGTGGTTCTGATTTACGGCCTGGGCTTAAACCACGACAAGTTGTAGGAGCCACAGGGAAGGAGGAAACACGGCCATTCCTGCAGCCCCTAGACCTGCGATTTAGAGGGAAAGAATTGATACACGAATTTCTGTATGTACCTGAGTGCCCTATTCCCCTTTTAGGACGAGATTTATTAGCTAAATTGGATGCAGTGATTATCTTTGCAAATGGTGAATTAACAATGCAAATTCCCGAATCAAAAGCAGGACAGATTTTGGTTCTCAAAGATAAACCCATTGCTCGGATCCCAGTGGAGGTAGAGCAGGCTGTGATACCGACAGTTTGGGAAAAAAAAAAAAAAAAAAAAAAAAAAAGCAGGGCTTTGGGTTCTTTGATAACAGCTGGTTTTATAAGGCTCCAGTCCGGATGATGGCACGTGGGAAATGTTTAACTCACAGAGGCAAAAGGATGCTGGGGCATGAATTAACAGGGCTCATTTGGAGAGCTTTAAACTAGATTCGAAGGGGGATGGGGTTGTAACTGGGCTTGCCCCAGTGGGGCAGCACTCTAGAATTGATGAAGACTGAGAGGCCTCCTATAATCCTAGGGTGAAATTGGTGAGCTCAGCTCCCTCCTTGAAATGCCTGTACACCAATGCGTGCAGCATGGGAAATAAGCAGGAGGAGTTGGAGACCTGTGTTAAGTCAGGAGATTATGATCTGGTGGCAATTACAGAGACGTGGTGGGACAGCTCACATGACTGGAATATAGTCATGGAGGGCTATGTCCTTTTCAGGAAAGACAGGCCAGCCAGGCGGGGTGGTGGGGTTGCTCTTTATGTTCGAGAGCAGCTGCAATGTACTGAGTTCTGTCCAGGGGCAGAGGACGAGCGAGTTGAGAGTCTGTGGGTGAGAATTAAGGGGCAGGCTGGCAGGGGTGATACTGTTGTGGGTGTCTGTTACAGGCCACCAGATCAGGGTGAGGAAGTTGATGAGGCCTTCTACAGGCAGCTGAGAGCGGCCTCACAGTCACAGGCTGTGGTTGTTGTGGGGGATTTTAACTTCCCTGATGTTTGCTGGAAGGACTACTCAGCAACCCAGCCACAGTCCAGGAGGTACCTCCAGTGTATGGATGATAACTTCCTCATCCAAATGGTGGATCAGCCAACCAGGAGAGGAGCGCTGCTGGATCTCATCCTCACTAACAAGGAGGGTCTGGTCGAAGCAGTAAAGGTTGAGGGCTGCCTTGGTTGCAGCGACCACGAGATGGTGGAATTCAGGATCTTGTGTGATAGGACCAGTACAATAGCAAGTAGAATTGCAACCCTGGACTTTAGCAGGGCAAACTTTGGCCTTTTCAAGCAATTGCTAGGGGAAATCCCATGGGCAAGGCTGCTTGAAGGTAAAGGGGCCCAAGATAGTTGGTTGACATTCAAGAATTGCTTATTCCAAGCTCAAGAGCTGAGCATCCCGACACGTAGGAAGTCAAGGAAGAGGACCAGAAGACCTGTGTGGCTAAATAAGGAACTGCTGGGTATGCTCAAGTGGAAGAGGAGAGTTTATAGGTCATGGAAGGAGGGGCTGGCCACTCGGGAGGAATATAAGGCTGCTGCTAGAGGATGTAGGAAGGCAGCTAGGATGGCTAAGGCCTCCTTAGAATTAAATCTGGCCAGAGGGGTCAAGGACAGCAGAAAGAGCTTTTTCAAATACATAGCTGATAAAACTAACACCAGAGGCAAGGTTGGCCCACTGGTGAATGGGATGGGTGCCCTGGTGACAGAAGATACAGAGATGGCAGAGTTATTGAATGCCTTCTTTGTCTCAGTCTACTCTGCCGGAGGCAGTCCTGAAGAGCCCTGTACTCCTGAGACCTCAGATGAAGTCAGGTCACTGGAGCAGTTTGCCTTAGTCGACGAGGAATGGGTTAGGGACCAGTTGAGCAATCTGGACATCCATAAATCCATGGGTCCAGATGGGATGCACCTGCGGGTGCTGAGGGAACTGGCAGAAGTCATTGCTAGACCACTCTCCATCATCTTTACCAACTCTTGGGAAACGGGAGAGGTGCCTGAGGACTGGAGGAAAGCAAATGTCACTCCAGTCTTCAAAAAGGGCAAGAAGGAGGATCCGGGTAACTATAGACCGGTCAGCCTCACCTCCATCCCTGGGAAAGTGATGGAACACCTTATCCTTGATGCCATCTTAAGGCATGTCAAGGATAAGAGGGTTATGAGGGGCAGTCAACATGGCTTTACCAAGGGGAAGTCATGCTTGACCAACCTCATAGCCTTTTATGAGGAAATAACACGGTGGATGGATGATGGCAGAGCGGTGGACGTGGTCTACCTTGACTTCAGCAAAGCATTTGACACAGTCTCCCACAGCATCCTCATAGCTAAATTGAGGAAGTGTGGCCTGGATGATCAGGTAGTGAGGTGGACTGCAAACTGGCTGAAGGACAGAAGCCAGAGAGTTGTAGTCTATGGGGCGGAGTCCAGTTGGAGGCCTGTATCTAGTGGAGTGCCTCAAGGGTCAGTATTGGGACCAGTATTATTTAATATATTCATCAATGATTTAGATGAGGGAATTGAGTGTACTGTCAGCAAGTTTGCTGATGACACTAAGCTGGGAGGAGTGGCTGACACGCCAGAAGGCTGTGCTGCCATCCAGCGAGACCTGGACAGGCTGGAGAGTTGGGCAGGGAGAAACTTGATGAAATATAACAAGGGAAAGTGTAGAGTCCTGCATCTGGGCAGGAACAACCCCAGGTTCCAGTATAGGTTGGGGAATGACCTGTTAGAGAGCAGTGTAGGGGAGAGGGACCTGGGGGTCCTAGTGGATGGCAGGATGACCATGAGCCAACACTGTGCCCTTGTGGCCAAGAAGGCCAATGGCATCCTGGGGTGTATTAGAAGGGGGGTGGTCAGTAGGTCGAGAGAGGTCCTCCTTCCCCTCTACTCTGCCCTGGTGAGACCGCATCTGGAATATTGTGTCCAGTTCTGGGCCCCTCAGTTCAAGAAGGACAGGGACCTGCTGGAGAGAGTCCAGTGCAGGGCGACAAAGATGATTAAGGGAGTGGAGCATCTCCCTTATGAGGAAAGGCTGAGGGAGCTGGGTCTCTATAGTTTGGAGAAGAGGAGACTGCGGGGGGACCTTATTAGTGTATATAAATATATAAAGGGGGAGTGTCATGAGGATGGAGCCAGGCTCTTCTCAGTGGCAAACAGTGATAGGACAAGGGGTAATGGGTACAAACTGGAACACAAGAGGTTCCACTTAAACTTGAGAAGAAACTTCCTCTCAGTGAGGGTGACAGAACACTGGAACAGGCTGCCCAGGGGGGTTGTGGAGTCTCCTTCTCTGGAGACATTCAAAACCCGCCTGGACACATTCCTGTGTAACCTTATCTAGGTGTTCCTGCTCTGGCAGGGGGATTGGACTAGATGATCTTTTGAGGTCCCTTCCAATCTCTAACATACTGTGATACTGTGAAACAGAAATTCCAGGAAAATCAAAAACGGCTCAGCCACTGATAGTGGAACTAAAAGATGGAGCTAGGCCAGTAAGAGTTAAACAATATCCCCTGAAATTAGAAGCGAGATAGGGGATTATAAAAACAATTGAGAAATTTTTAAAATATCAGATCTTGGAAGAATGTGAATCAGAATATAACACACCAATTTTCCCTGTGAAGAAACCAAACGGTGAGTATAGGTTAGTACAGGATTTGAGGGCCATAAATAAAATAACAAAAGATATCCACCCGGTGGTAGCAAACCCTTATACATTGTTAACATCTGTGAAGGAAAAGTATAAATGGTTTACAGTGATTGATTTAAAAGATGCCTTCTTCTGCATTCCTCTTGATAAAAGTAGCAGGAAACTGTTTGCATTTGAATGGGAAAACCCACAGAATGGACGAAAGACAGAGCTAACATGGACCAGACTTCCACAAGGATTTAAGAACAGCCCAACTCTCTTTGGGAACCAGATAGCCAAGGAACTGGAAATATGGACTACCCAAGGAAAGGTACAGGTACCGAGATCACAATACCTCTTATTGCAATATGTAGGTGACATCTTTATCGCAACAGAACAAGAGTCATTGTGCATAAAAGTAACTACTGAAATCTTGAACCAGCTAGGCCTGAATGGCTACAAGGTCTCAAAGGAAGAGGCACAAATTGCATGCACAACTGTGTTGTATTTAGGATGTGAAATTTCGCAAGGGCAGCGGAAGCTGGGGATAAATCGCATAGAGGCAATATGTGCTGGGAAAGCGCTGAGGTTCAGTGCTGACAGGGTGGCAACCAAGGCCCACGCTGTGTCAGGCCAGGCAGATGCTGTGTCCTTGCATCCAGCAAGGCCCAACCCACCGTCTCCCCCCAACCTTTGGGACCCGGTGAATGCAGGGTGCCAGTTTTCCTAAAGCAGGTAGGGATTTTGACTCATCTCCTGGCTTCACGTTAGCCAACTGCTTCCAGCTTCTAGTAAGGTGTGAAGCGAAGCCTGAGGAGAACCTCCCCATCCAGTTCATGTGAGCGGCTATGGAATTCTGCTGGCTCCAGACGAATTTCAAAGCTGAGTAGACTGACTTTTACATGAAGTGGACATTTACCTCTGGAGAGTCACTCATGTACACGTGGATGCTCTGGTAGGAGTGAGACCTGTTTTCTTTGGCCACAAGAAAGTCCTCTTTACAGGATCCCACCTCTAGGCTGCAAGACTTGATTTTCAGCCCTTGCTACGAGCAAGACGGGGATCAGTCACGCTGTTTCAAAGCATAACGCAGCCACCTGCAGAGAGAACCCTACGTGACCACCTTTCTACTCTGGAGCTTTGTACCGTGAGCTGTGATTTTAGTGTTGTGAAAAGTGGATTATCAGATGGATTTAACCTCAAATGAAGAGAAGGAATCAGGAATATAATCGCCTGGTCCTGTCACTCTGTTTTCTTGGTTCTTAGCACAAGGAAGGGAGAGAGGAAGGAATTATCAATGTATGAAGAAGGATGTTAAGCAGAAAATCCTGGGAGTTACCAAGATGTCAGAAAAGATTTTTCTCTGTTGGCTCCGAAACCTCTTCTTTTCAGTACCTATTTAGGTGTCCCCTACAGCCTGCAGGGAAATGGTCATTTCAGGGGATATTTACTGTTGGTAACTTTAATTCTTGTGTTTTGCAGGGGCACAAGAGGAAAAACTGGAAGGTGAGGAGGTTTGTTTTGAGAGCTGATCCTGCTTTTCTGCACTACTATGACCCCACTAAGGTAGGTGAGTGGGGATTTGCTACCCCCAGAAATCCTCTTACAGACCTGCACGTCATAATGAAAATACAATTATGCTGTAGATGTTTCTCTTACTCAAATCTCCTTCTGGCTTCCTCTATCCATTTCCTGGGGATTAAGACCTCTCTCGCCTTACCCTGGAGATTGTCCTTGTAGGGTTTTCTATCCCTGTATCTTCCCTCCTGTCTTTGCCCAGTGAGATTCCTTTTCCTCAGCCGAGTCTTCTTGGGATTTGTCTTCTGCTGTACCCACACAGCCTGGGACCATGCTCCTGCAGGGATTCTTCCTGGGCTGTGATCTTTCTGGGCTGACATCCCACCACTTGAGGGTCATACTGCTACTGGGATTTTTCATTCTTTTATTCCAACACTGGGGAGGGTCTTCTTGATGCCAAAGTATCTGCAGGCATTACAGCTACTCAGTTTTAAACTTGCTCAGGGAATAGTAGAATTTATCTGAATGGATATAATAATCAATGTGAGCAACCCAGAAGGGCATATGGATCCATCCACCCCAGGTGTGTAGGGTATGCCAAAGGCTAACATGTTGCTAAAAGAACATGTATAGAAATGCTTTATGCGACTTTTTAAAGAAAATACAAACACCAGAACAGTGAAGAGAGCTTATGGAGCTGGTTCATTTTCTGTTGCCTGTTTCTTTGTGGGCTTTTTTTTTTTTTTTTGCGCTGCAACTCACCCTCGTAATGTCCTAAACTCAAGCTGCAGAATCTGAAGACCAGACAAGGGCAACAGCCTCCTAGTGAAAACAGTCAAATTTTTCCCATCTGTTTTCCGCTGTGTTCTCACTGAAAAGCAGCAGAAATATATATTTTAATATGAATTGTTATTGATAAGACGATACGTAAGTTTGGAATGTGATTGTTGTCCTACCCGTGTGTTTAATTGATCTCCACCACTCCCAGACACATCCGTCAAACATCTCAGACTGAAACAACATAGTAGTGCATTTAATTACGTGTCCTAATTGACTTCTCGTATAACATGGGTGTTTTGTACCTGGAAAGACTGGTATTACATCTCCACCTTCATCAAATTAATTGATGTGCTCTTGGAAATTATTCGAATGATGCTATTTTCCCAATAAGCCTCATTTCCTTTTTCTTTGCAGGAAGAACACAGGCCAGTAGGTGGATTTTCTCTGCGTGGCTGTCTTGTCTCAGCTCTGGAGGATAACGGAGTCCCAGCAGGTAAGCACGAGCCTCTAAGCGTTCATACGTACATACTGATGCCATAGCAATGCAGTGTTTAGGTGTGGGTTTGTGTGTGTGGCTGTCTCTGTATGCACAAGTGGGCCGGCCTCCCCTTCCCCTTTGCAAGCAGGGGAAGAGGCACATCAGAAAAAAATCCCCGTACTGCCGGGTTGTCCACACCAGGAGGGACTTTTCTAGGGTTATTTCCACTTCTCTTGGGTGTTCCCCTTCTTAAGGGCTTTTCTCAGTCAGATGACCTTTGAGACAGTCTAAACCACTCATTAATATTCCAGAATTAACAGACAAAGAGGAAACAGTTTCTTTTTTGGATGTTGTTAAACTCAGTCTTGAGCCGTCCCCTGATGCCATCCCTTTTCTGTGTGTTCTCTCTGCTTATGCTCTTACCTTTTCCTTTTCCATCTGCTAGAACCCAAATGTAAGAGAAACCTGAAGACAGCAACACAAACCCCAGTTCTGCTAGGAAATATGCTTAGCTGGGGCATTTGTCCAGAACTTCACCCTCACAGATAAGAGTTTCTGCTGTTAAAGCAATTTATGTTATGGCAGTAAGCACAAGGTGTGGATCTTAATTAGGAAACGTCTTTCTAAAGACAAAAGACAGGGTCTGAAAAACATGAGGTGCAGGGGGGAAGGGGGCAAGAAAAATAGAGCCCATTGCTAAGAGGAACCCTAGGTTGGGCATAAGCAAATCTAATCTACTGCACAAACTGGTCAGGAGTTCATCCCTCCATTGTACAACTCAAGTAAGATTCTCCATTTAAACAGTGGCTATTTTATATCTGATGCATGGTGAACAGTAGTTCCTACAGTCTATGTGAGGGGTGTCTGTACTGTATCTTCATTTTGCAGAAGGGAAATCAAAGACACAAGAGCTATCTCTAATGAAATGGAAAGGTCTGATATTCTAATTCACTAAATTTAAAGTCATCCTTATGAAGCTTCACATTCACCACAAAGCATTTCTCCCTGCAGCTTCCTGATCTGCCGTATTTTTTTCTCTGCAGGAGTGAAGGGCAATGTGCAAGGCAATCTCTTCAAAATCATCACAAAAAATGACATTCATTCTTATATCCAGGCCAGCTCCAAGGCAGAGCGAGCACAGTGGATTGAGGCAATCAAACCACTGACATGACTAAGGTGGACTCCCTGCCAAATGACGAGTCACATCTGTGACCGAGTTTCCTGCTCTCATTGTCTGTGACTGTTGTTTTGCTCTTAGATAGTCTATTTTGTTATTTGTATCTCCATAGCACCCAGCAGTTCCTGACAGACCAGCATCTTAGGTGCCTAGGAGTCATGTAGATCCAGAATAATTCCCCACCAAGAACTTAATCATCTAACAAAAGACAGCAAGTGGATACAGGCAAAGAGGGCTTTACGAAGAAAGAGAGAGATACAATATTCCAAGGTGGAAGAAAAGAATTACTTTTGTACAAGTGTTCAGTCTATATTTGACAGATTCAGGTTGTGCGCTTTATCCTAAAGCAGAAATGCCTTGTTCCTTTCCCCTTTATGAAGGGGTTTATAAACTTGATTAGTTAAGACTGTGACTGAATCAAAGTCATGAAAGGTCCTGGTGTCTAAGGCTGCCTTTCTTGGTATACACAAGAGTCCTGTGCTAAGCCACAACCCAGCTGCTAGGATAATCACTAATGCTAAACATACAAAGTGTCTGTCAGTCTGTCTGCTCTACCATTTGGTTCTCTGTTAGATTGGAAAAGACCAAAGGATCTTCCTCTCCAGTATACAAATTATTCTTGTGCTGGTAATGGCCCACAGCAGTACAGGATGCTGAGTATCAAACCAGACCAGTGGCAGTTATTCCAGGCAAACGCCTTTGCTGAAGATACTGGGTAAAACCACCCAGTCATAGAAATGAGACTTTTCCTCCTGATTGTGACAGTAAATCCATTTATGTGGAACGCCATTGGGACTGAAAGCTCCAATAGCAGTTATGACTGTTGCTTTTTCTACTTCAAGTCATCAAATCTTCCATTATTTGTCTACTAATCTTGACTTTGGTATCATTACATTTTTTTAAATAGGTCAGTGCGTTTGAACCTCCCGCGCTCTTTAAACATGATTGTTCTCAGAAGGCAGTTTGAATAGATGAAAATGATGGTTTCGTACATGGTAAATGTAGATTTTTATAGAAACTGAGACATTCTCCGCACCACCAGAGGGTATAATGGAATGTATAAGATGATTAAAACCCCCAACCAGCCTGCTGATACACTATTTTCATGAAATTCCTCATGTTATCTGAGTACCCATATCTGACAGCCAGACTCTGCAGAGGCTCCAGAATCACTCTGAAGACAACATGCTATACATCTTCCCTGAAGCCACAGAAGAATTTGATAGCCCTCTATCCACAGAACCACCTCTTTGCAGATTGTTGGTTCTCTAAGTTATGCTTTGGTGAATCCCACTCGTACATGTCCAGCTCTCCCAGGATCCGTACAGAACTCAAATCAGGGCTGGACAGAGAAATGTATGAGGTAAAGCCCTGAAATACTCAGCCCTGCAACACCTGAATCCTTTCACAGTCCTACCTCTATACCTGTCTGCCTGTTGCCCAGGTAGCTAACAGCTCGTTACCTTTTTGCTGTTTCTTCCCCTGTGGAAGAAGAGCTGTTTCTGCACTGGTATTGTCTCTTCAGCTGGGAAGAGGAAATTGGGGAATAGAGCCACAGAAAACTATCAGGTTTTAGATAACCAATGGGCATTTTCCCAGTCTCACAGTCCCTCTTCACAGCCCGAGGAAAATAACAGTAAAAACTATGTCCTTCTGAAAAAGAAGTAATTTCTGCAATTGATTTTCTGGGATTCATGAGGCTGAGACGAAAAAATCAACTAGCCTCATAACTGGACTCCTAACCTCAGAGTATGCAGTTGCCCAGGAGTCTGTCAGCTTGAGTCAGATGCTTAACCATACTGGGAAGTCCAGTATCTAAATGGCCTTGAAGAGCTGGTCAGTGGAGCCTGGCCTAAGGAATAGCTGAGTCAGGACATGGAAATGTGACCCTCCAGCCTCTCATGTGGACTACATATTACCTGGACACTGCGTATTTTCCTCCTCCCTCGTCCCACAGAGGTGCTCGTACAGGCCTGCCTGCACCAAATACATACACAGAAAAAACCCCAAACCCAACCGAATCACAAGATTCTTGACAATCAGGGCCCAGCTTCTGGAGTCTTCTCTCAGTCCAGCAAGGTGGTGTGGCCCCAAGCAAGGGCTAGGAAAGATCTCAGGCTAGAGGGAAAACAGCAGCGTAAACTGTAAGCTGCTCCGCATTTTCTTAGGAAAGGTCCGTTGTTTTTCGTGCCTCTGGACGGTGCAGGCTAAAGACCAGTGCAGCTGGGCTCCTTCTGCATCAGAGGGGCTGCAGCAGAAGCCATGCAGTCGCACATGTTGGATACTACAGGGGCACATCTCCAGCAGCAGAGCAAATCACGGACATATTTAAGAAGCGGGGATGGGGCAGGAAGGGGAAGCTTGAGGCCTTCTTTTATTTCAGGCAAAATATCTGAATGTTTTGTATCTATTTTTTCCATTAACGATTAATTACTTTGCTTGCCTGTAGGAACAGTTTCAGGCAACTTCTGAGCTTGCTTTTAAGTTCTCTTTTCTGTTCCTGCAGTTCTGCTTAAGACATGGCATGCAGACTAAAACACCTGATCATCTAGAAAGTTCAGTAAGACATCCTATAAAAGAAGCACAGGGGCAGATACATCTAAGAAGACACGAGGTAATTCAGGAGAAGCTGCAGGATCTTGCAGGGTCTCAAATAGGTGAAGTGGCCAGAGCATAACTCTAAGCAGAAGACATCTAGCGAGTAAGAATGGGCTCCCTTCAGGAGGCCCTTGAAGGGGCAGGTGGAGGCTGGGCAGGGACCAGCTGGACCTTCTGTTGGGCACGACAGCGTGAACATGTTGCCCAGGACAATGCATCTCCCTGCAGGCCCGAACAGAGCTCAGTGGAAGAAATCTCCTGCCAGCCATTTTTCATATTGGCCCACGCAGTGGCAGCACCATCTGGCCAGTGATCAGCACCTGAGAATCAGTAGTAAAGAAGAGAGGGATCCCTTCTTTGAGAGCAAAGAAAATGAGAAGGAAGAGAGAAGAGCAAGGATCCAAGAGCAAGGATATTAATTTGGCTCCTAGAGTGCCTTCGTGCTGCAGAGACAAGCGTAGGCATCGAGACTGGGAGATAGCTGTGCAACCTGGGAAGTTAAAAGGGAGAGTGACCGTGACATAGGGGCCCATGGAAATGAAGGAGCTCCTCCCGCTTCACCAATGTCACCAATGTTACAGAGCAGCTCTAGGGCTAGAGAACACACTGCAAATCTCACACATCCGGCCTCGCTGAGAACAGATGCCGGTGGCTGATCGGCCTTCCTCCAGCTCCAAGTTTCAATGGCACTAGCTGTGTACCCCACGTTTTGCCCATGTATTTGAAGATCAGGAAGGCACTTGCCCCCATGAACCTGTCAGTGGTGTGAAAGCTGCAAAGCAAGAGGACAGCTGGAACTTTTCCTCCCGTGCGTGCCGCTGCTGACCGATGGCAAAGTCATCTGAATGCACTTGTGTGTGGAGACGTGATGAGGGCTGACCCAGCCAGCACTTGAGAAACTGCTCAGGATACCTCCAGGAAATAGATTTTTAGCCCCTACTCTCCGGCAGGATTTGTATTTTTGGCAAGACTACGGTGTTAGTGTGCAAATGGACCGGCTGGGTGAGGAGATCAGGTGTGCCACAGCCACCACCAGCCGGCAGCTGGCCTGTGCCCTGCCATTGTGCTCCTGCACAGGCTGCCCTCCTCCAGCAACGCAGAGGGAATGTGGTGTACTGAGCCAGAGCCATGAATCTTACTAGGAGAGCCTTACCCATGTGTCCTGGGTTCAGCAGCAGCAGTCAGTTTTTCTTCTTCTTAAGTAGCTGGTGCAGCGCTGTGGTTTTGACTTTCGGCCTGGGAAAAATATTGATAAAGCCGATGTTTTCAGTTACTGGTCAGAATGTTTACCCTGACCAAGGACTTTGTGAGTCTCATGCTCTGCCAGGGAGGAGGAGAAGCCGGGAGGAAGCAGGGACAGGACACCTGACCCAAAACTAACCAAAGAGGTATTCCATACCACAGCACGTCATGCCGAGGATGTAGAACTGAGAGTTCCCGGAAGGGCTGGATCATGGCAGGGTGGGGGTGAGGTACCGGTTGGTGAATAATTGTATTCTCTTCCTTGTTATTTCCTTTATCGTTATTCTTATTGCTGATAGCAGTAGTGATTTGTGTTATACCTTAGTTATTAAACTGTTCTTATCTCAACCCGTGGGAGTTGCATTCTTTTGATTCTCCTCCCAGTCCCTCCAGAAGCGGAGGGAAGAAAGGTGGGGGGGGAAGTGGACTGCGTGGTTCTGATTTACAGCCTGGGCTTAAACCACGACACCATGCAACGAACTAGATCACACATCCAGAGAAGGAAGTTTCTAACAAGAAGCCCAGTGACTGTTGCTACCCAGTAAGCACACTCAGAGAGAACAGAAACACAAGCTGCCTTGAGGAACTGTCTCTTCAGGTGCTTCAGCGTTTGGAAAAGTTGAACAGCAAGGGAAATCAAACAAAAGAGGTAAGAACGAATGCAGAAAAAGAAATACGCAGCTCAGAACAATTCCAGTCACGGAATTTGTTATTCAAATTGTCAAGGTCCAGAAGAGACCTGCTGACCCAGTTTTAAGGATGCAAAAGCGAAACTTCTTTGGCTAGATTCAGTTGTCTAAACCTAAGCAAGCGGTGCTCTCTGAGAAGACCAGGGCATCCTGCCTCGCCTCAGTTGGCCTCTCTGGAAGGGGACAGATTTATCCCAGGACCTGCGTTGGATCTGCTGGGCCATGCAGATGTCTAGGGGCCCCCAGGTGCCTGGATGGCACTGTGTGCCTGTGCACACGCAAGGAAATGGAGAAACTGGACTGAACCCATCCTTCAGGGTTCCTGTGCAGCAAGGGAGAGGCGTACATGTCTTCAGCACTTGGCACCAGAGATGGGGGAGGAATCTCCCCTCCAACGTGCATTTCTCTTTCCAGACACTGTAGAAAGATCCCTGAATATTAACTTACACTGCCCATATCCCTCTCAGAAAACTGAAGCAGTTATTCCCTTTTGTTAGCCACACAAACGTACTCCCCCCCCCCCCCAACATCTCACCTTTGGGTCTTTGTAGACTCAGTAGGAAGCACAAGGGTCCAGAAATATCACACCACCAACCTCCTTATGGTAGACAATGACTTTGGGCTCCGGGACATTGCTCAGTTGGTGGCCTGGTCCAGCCTTGCAGCTCTGACATCCCATGGCCAACTCAGCCTCGTTAGGGGACTCAAGTCATGACAAGCAGTGAAGGGCTGCAGAGCAGATGGGGAAAAGCCCCCAGACAGGCATCTTTCCCGAACTACAGCCCACTGGGGCACTTGCACCAGGGACTGCTCTTCCCCCACCACAATGCTTCTGGGCTATGAAACGTCATGAGAAGGGTCTGGTATTGTCTTTTTAATCTTACTCTTGTCCGCAGCCCCCGAGGGAGCGGTAGCACGTTGCAACTGCTTTTCCCTGTTCTTCTGTCATCTGTCCATGTTTCCAAGACACACTCACCCGGAGGCAGTCAGACCCAGCTGCCAGCCCCGAGGGCATCTCCAGCTGGCTAAAGATAATGAGCAACAGGGGAGAGGTTATTTTCAGAGGATGAGACATTTGGATTTCACAGAGAAAGGGCATGCTCAGAGAACTGTAGGATCAGCTCTATTCAAAGGTTGAGAATGCTCGCAGAGAGCAGCAGGAAGGCAGGGAAGAGGTGAGGGAGGACAGGCTCAGCTTTGGCTGCGCAGAGGTTGGCTGGCAGGTCTCTGTGTAGTTACGCAGCTACAAGCCAGCCTGGTTCCACGTAGCTGGCGTGTGCAAGCAAAGCACACTGAAGTCTACTCATGTCAACTCTCTGCGTGCTATGCAATTTCCAAGTCTTGATCCCTTCCATCAGCAAGCACCACAGACAACCCCATGTTTCAGGAGCGGCTGCCACTGGGACATCTGCTCCAAAGGCAGTTCTTGTGAGTTCTCGAATTTCCTTCATGAAGGGAATTCTTGTCATTTCCTTCATGAAGTGGCTGTCACTTTTCCTTTACCCGCATTTGGGAAGACTCTTCTCTCACGGAGTGTATTCAGCAAGCAAGAGACACAGAGCCTTCATAACAGCCTCAAGAAAAACTGCTTTCCGGACCCAGTGCTGCTCCTTATGCATGTCTCTGGCTCTGGCATTTGGTTAATACAGCCTGGTGCATTGCGCACAAACCCCTGTCTCATCTCTTGATCCTCTGCAGTAGCTCACTTCATCGCAGGCATCTTACAGTCCCATAGACACCTGTACTGGCATTCCTCTCACCTAACTAGAGGTAACTGCTGTGTATGTTTCTACATCTAAGCTTGATACCAGGGCTTCCAGGACAGTTCGAGGGTCCACAGTCATGGATCGAAGACTGTTGGTTGCACGGTCCGCACAGACAGTGCACTCAACAGCACAGTCTCTTAACAGCCACATACGGTCGGATGACTACAGTCCTTTGGCTTCAATGGGACACAGTGTTAAGCTTTTATTCTGTAGACTTCTGAAGCCAGGGGAGTTGAACCCTAGCCTCAGAAGTCCACACACCCTGTTTCTGGTGGGAGTTAGCTCTCCTGTGCAGTTTGAGGCACCAAACCTCCACAGTCTTGGCTGGCCGCAGCTAGCTGATGTCATGGCTTATTGAAGAGTTAAGGGGCTAGGTACGATCTAAGTTGGACGCCAGAAGCGGTACAGCCACACACGTTGTCTTCCTTGACAGAAACACCAAGGAAGCCAAGTCTAGCATGAAGCCCCGAAGCCCCTTCCTGCGCTGCGCTCTTTACCAATACCGCTGCAATACTCACAATCGGAAAACAAGGGCAACAATACGGGCAAGTTCCCTGCTTTGAGCAGGGAGCTGAGAGCTGTCCCTCGCTCACCCTCTGCTGCTGCCACCACCCTTCCCACCCGGGTGCCAATTTGCTGCCACCTTCAGCAGCAACGGAGCATCCTCCTCCTCCTGCTGCACGGCCCAGCTCCCCCAGCCCCACTTTGGGGCCCACAGGCTCCCCTAGCAGGGGCCATCGGGGCCACACAGGGCTCATGGAGGTGCCAGGCGGAGCGCAGCAGCTCAGGCTGCTCAGACCCTGGGGATGAGGAGCAGGGGGGTGGCCAGCGGCTGTTTTCAGCTCCTTCAGCGACACGTGGCCACAGGCCAAGGGCAGATGCCAAGCCAGGGTCCCCCCACTCAGGCCACACAGGTGCTTTGCTGAGCATCACCCTTTATTGCTGCTGCTGGGAGCTACTTCCTCGCCAGTTGGGGTGCCGGGGCATAGGGATTCAGCCGGCGAGCCCCGGTCCTGCCCGGCTGCCGCGTTGCTGCATCCGTCCTGCGGGCCTGGAGGGGCGGGTGAGGCAGGTGTACCTGCAGAAGGTGGCTCTGGGATGAGGCTGACCTGAGTTCCAGGGGGCCAGTGGTGCCTGGGGCTGAGGGGCAGGGGCCAGCCCTGCGGCTGCCCTGCCCCAACAGCTCTATCTTGTCGTGCTGGGGAGGAGAGAGAACCGGTTGGCTAAAGCATGGGGCTGAATTCAAGCAACCCTCTATACCCATCACTCCTGGGGAAACTGAGGCATGGATCCCCCCCAAGATGCTCAGCATCACCCTCCCAACCTCAGTCACCCCCACCAGATCCCTTCTTTCTTCATCCCTACCTTGCTGGGGAGCAGGGTGGATGGCTGGAGGGCCTGCGGGGTGCTGTGCTGGACAAGCTGGAGGCGCAGGCTGCGCTGCAGCGGGGGTGTGAGGGTACGCTGGCCCCCACACTGCCGTGGCACGGTGGGGTACCTGTATGCAGCCATCCGCTCCCTGCAGGATAGGGTATGGGAACAGTCAGCACCCAGCACACAACTCAGCACACGTGGCTTCAGCGCCACTGAGAGAGAGACGGGGCAGCACAGGGGGGAGGCTGTAAAACCCCCCAGGCCTGGGGCAGCCAAGCACAGCTGAGCCCCTGTGGCACATCTCTGCTCCCCTGCCCTGCCCAGGGAGCAGAGCCCTTTACCCTGACTCAGGGAAGGACTCTCCCTTGCTGGGGCAGAGCCATCATGCACCCCAGGGATGGGGATGGGTCCCGTGTCCCCTACCTGTGGGTCTGCTCCGTCTTCAGAACAGGGTGGGACTGTCCAGTGACGTGAGGGACCAGCGGTGGAAGGGGCGGGATGGGCGGGATGGGCCTGGGGAAGGCAAGAGCCATCAGTGGGTGACAGGGGACAAATGACCCACCCTGGCTCGTGGCAGCACCCCAAACCCCACAGGCTTGTACCTCACGGCATCCCCTGCCCGCTGCCCTCAGGGAGGGGTCCTAATCCTCCCGCTGACGGGCAGGCCTGTGGAGGGTGCTGGGCAGGATCGGACCCTCGCAGGCAGACACCCCGAACCCCATGCCTGCTCTGGAGCACCACCAGCACCCATCTCCCCCCATCCCACCCACGCAGACTCCTGATGCGCCTGTGCCGGGTGGTACTCACGAGCCAGGCACCCGCATGCTGAGTTGCCTGTCACAAGACAGGCACTGCAAATCCACCAGCAGCTGCCTGGGGAGGGGAGAAAGGGCTGGGTGAGTTGGGGAACCTGCTCTTGAGCCCGGTTTATCCCCCCCAACACCAACAATGTCCCAGCCTGCTGGCTGGTTACAGAAGAAAGGGGACAGGATGAGGGAGAGTGGTTGGTTGTGGGCTCCCCCCTGGGAAAAAGCTCCACCTCATCTTAGGCACAGGAGAATCCACAGAGAGGAGCGCCCAGAATCCTCCAATGCCGTGGGAACCACTGCCACAGGCATCCAGAGCACCGTGGGAACAGGGGATGCAGGCAAGGACAAAGCGGGAACAAGGTGAGTGCTGTCCCTATTGCACTCACTTCCTAATCCCAGCTGCATCGTCAGCTTCCACTGGTGGTGCCATTTCCTTGAGCTGCTCGAGGCTGCTCTTCCAGTGTTCATCCAGCTGCTGCTGGAATGGCCCCAGCTCCAGGCGATCCAGCTGCAGACAGACACACTCCCTCAGCCAGCGGCTCCGGGATGGGACACTGCATCCCCAGGGAAAAGCCAGGCGCAGGCATCCTCCGGAGGATGCTGCCTCGGGACACCAAGCCCCGAAGGTGCCATTTTTGCGCAGCGGTGATGAGCCGCCCCTCACCTTGGAGGCCATCTCCTCCCGCAGCTGCCGCTGGACCTCGTGCAGCCCCTGCTCCTGGCCTCTCACCCGCCTCAGCACCTCCTGGTTTCTCTCGTTTAGCAGCTCCAGGCTCGCCTCAAATTGGGTGCGACTGACTTTGCTTTCCAAGGCGCCTTTGTCTGCTTTCTAGCAACAGGGAAAGGCAGGAGGACGGTGGGGAAAGGATGGGGGTGCAACAGCCAGGGTCAGCTCAGCGCAGGGGCAGAGGCAAAAGCACTCCTGCAGGACCCCTGTGTCCCTCCCACGGCCGTGTGGTCCCACTCGCCCCATCACCCCCATGGCGTCGGTCCCACCAGCCCAAGGGACGTGGGGGCAGACAGAGGGACCTGCAGCTGGGCTACAAATCCTCCCTCCCCCAGGCCAGCTCTGCCACCAAGCTCCCACGGGACAAGGGCCATTTGTCACCCTGCCCAGGACCCCCTTGGCTGGTGCTTAGGCCCCTTGAGGTTGTACCTCATCCATTCCCAGCTCCACGTCCTCCTTGTCTGCCTTCTCCTTCTCCAGCCTCTCCATCCACCGGAACAGACCCTTCCAACACAGAAAGCATCCTATGACATTGCGGCAGGAGCACCCCTGCTTCTCCCCCCACACAGAATCCTCTGGGAAAGGTACTTTGGATCTCCACAGGGCAAATCGCTTATGGTCCCCAGCCTGGGCTCTGCCTGGAGGGTGCTCTAAGCCCACGGGGCTTTCAGCCACCTACCTCGATATCTTTCTGCTGCTGGCGACTGTCATCCAGGAGGCTCCCCGTGACAGAGCTGAGCTTTTCATGCTCCCCTTGCACCTGCAGGATGGCATCCTGCACGCGCTTCAGCACCTCCTGGTCCTGCTCCAGGGAGGAAAATAACAAGCTAGTGCCACGCAAGGTGGGGAGGCTGCCCCACGGGGACAGAGACCTGGCTTACTGGGCCAGTGGCCATAGGCTCTCAGGGCCAGCAGCACACCTGCAGCATGGCTTGAATCTCCCTCTATGCTGCAGACTTTACAAGACAATACGGGGGGGCAGCAAGGAACTCCCCCACATAACACCAAAGCACAAACAGCCGGGCATGGCTCGGGCGGCCCCCTCCCAAGTCCCCCATGCTGCCATCTCCCTACCTGGCTCTTCCCTGGCAGCTGCCTCACCACCGTGCCCCTCTTCTTCCTCGACATGAGGGAGTCCACCAGCCCCTGCAGCTTCTCATAGCGCCGCAGAAGCTTCCCCAGACGCGTGCTGGTGTCGCTGCTGCACGTGGGGCATACTGCCTCCTCCGGCCCCGTGCTCTCCATCACTCTCACCTCTTCCAGCTGCAGAAGGGGAAGAGGAATCACCTCTGAGACGGGACAGATGCAGCCAACAATCCCAGGTGCCACGGAGGCTCCACGGCCCCAGCCAGCCACGGGATGTGGCTGGCAACCCCACCAGGACCACCTCAAAGAGCCAGCGGGTGGTGGGAGCTCCCCCCACACCTCACCTGCTCCTGCTCCTCCTCGGCCGTCTGGGTCACCAACTGATCCAGTGCAGCCTTGCTTATTTGCTGCTGCTCTGCCAGATCCTTCGTGTCCCGCTTTACCTCCTGCGGTGTGGACCTGGCCAGCGAGACAGGGGCACAGGCAGGCTTAGTCTTCACAAGCTTAGTTGCTCGGGGGGCATCCCTCAACCCCCAGCATGGGATGCTCCCAGCCCTCCTGGGCTCCCCTGCAGCCCCACAGGGAACAAAACCCTCTCCTGTCCTTTTACCCCAATGGCCGGCTGAGTTGGTTGCTGAGGTCCATTTGCCAGCTGGCTCTGGCCGCCTCCAGTTTGCCAAGGGCACTCTCCAGCTTCCTGATCTGGGAACGGCAGTGCGGGCAGAGTCAGGGCATGGCCCCTGTGTCATCCAGCACAGGGGCTCTTCAGCTGCCTCCTCCGTGCCCAACTCTCCCAGCATCCCTGCATCTCCCTTGGGGACTCCTTACCTTCTCCTTCTCTCCGTGCAGGTCCCTGGCCACACCCTGCAGGTCACTGGCCAGGCCCT
Source organism: Psittacula echo (assembly GCF_963264785.1). NCBI lineage: Eukaryota > Metazoa > Chordata > Aves > Psittaciformes > Psittacidae > Psittacula > Psittacula echo. The sequence continues at coordinate 41,666,638 of NC_137739.1, read as the reverse complement.
GCAGGGATGACATCTGGGCCTGGAGGTCACCCAGCATCTTGGCAACGCTCTCCTGGCCTAGAAGAACATGGTACAAGGGGACACACTGTCAGTGAAGGGGTCTCACCCTACGGGCCAGGCTCGGAGCACAGCGAGCTCCAGACCCAGCATTTCAAACACCCCCCACAAGCCTCCCAGAGCTCCCACCTCCCTCCTGGAGGAGCAGGCGCAGCTTCTCCAGTTCAGTCCGCTCCAGCCTGGTGCCTTCGAGCTGGGCCACCTGCTCCTTCAGGGCAGCACAGAGGTGTCTCAGCTGCCCAATCTGCTTGACAGCCTCCACCGTCTCCACGTAGTACTTGTAGGCATTCTGGTAGGCACTGCTGGTGGAGCCCGAGGCCAAGGCCAGCTCTTGCACGTGGGACGCGGCCCTGGCATCAGTGTCGAGTGGGATCTCGAATCCCTGGGCTGTCGGCAGGAGAGTCCCTGCTGCCAGGGGGCCAGCCTGGTGAAGCTGTGTGCCGAGCCGCTCCCCTGAGATGGTGGTCTGAGCGACGGTGGGCTCCGGCTGTGTCCCCAGGGTGGTGGTCTGGGTGCCCGTGGACTCTGGCTCTGTTGGCTGTGTCCCCAGGCTGGTGGTCTGCACGTCCTTAGACACTGTCTGCGTCACCGCCCTGCTGCTAGCATCCCTCCTCTGATCTGAGGGAACGCCTGCCTGCTGCTTAGGGGCCGTTACAGCCGTCCCTGGATCCTTCGGCGCCACCGAGCTGTCTCGAGATCCCAGCAGCGAGCTTGCCCCATCTGGGGTGTCCACATCCGAAGTGGCAGGCTTGGTGGTGGCAGACTGCTCTCCTTCTTGTCCTCCTCTGGGTCTTCCTCCGTCTCTACCTCGTTCTCCTTTGCTGCCCACCAGACAATCCTCCAGCACATCCCAGTGCACCATGTTGCTGACCTCCTCCGGGTGCGGGTACAGGCCCAGCCTTTCCTTCAGCATTTGCTGGGGAAGCAAGGGATCAAGGGCTTACCAAAGCCATGTAGCCAGGGGCACGGTGGGGCCCACAGGAGCACTCCCACACACACCCAGCACCGCTGGGGACCATGCCCTAGTGCAGAGGGACCGCCTGCGCTGGGCCCCCAGGGATGCAGCCATCTCCTGTCCTCTAGCAGGATCCGGCGTGCTCGTAACCATACCACATCACTGGCCAGAGTCCTTGGGTTGCAGAGGTCCGGCAGCCGGCCGGCAGCGTCCCGGAGGTTCCCCTAGAGTGGGGCGAGGAGAGGGACGGCAGTCAGGACACAGGAGCAGAACGGAAGCATCTGCAAATTAGCTTGGGCACTAGACAGATGGACGCCGAGCAGCCTTGGGCCGGGGGGCTGCTGCTGGATTGTACCAGTAGATCTTGACCCTCCTTCCCAGCACCCATGGTACTTCGATGGGTGTTTAGTTAAGAAGTGCCTTAGCGCCACTTGCGTGGACACACACAGTTACCTCTGCCAGCAGCTTGAGCGGCAGGCAGCGCTGCCCATTTCTGCCCTCCCCGCGGCTCCAGGTAGGGTGGGCTGAGCTCCCACGCTTCCCTCTTGGGGCACCCTTCCCACTCTTCCCTCCCAGCGCCCTTCACACTGGGTGACATCCAAGCCCGGAGGACAGGGTCCGCAGGGAGATGCGGGGTGATGCAGGGAGGGGAGCAAGAGGCCAGCTCCCTCCTGGGGACACCAGCAGCAGCTCACCAAGCCAAGCGCCTCCTGCATCATGCGGATTTCTCCTTGCATGCGGGACTGCGCCTCCTTCAGCTGGCTAATCTCCTCAAGGAGATCCTGGTAGGCAGACGGCTCCTAGGAGAGGCGGGGGGCAGGCATGAGCCCCACGGCAGGGTCCCTGCAGACCAGGAACTTGGTCCCCACCCACCCTGCCCCAATGGAAGCCAGCACACAAACCCATGCCAGCAAGGCTGCATCCAGCCCTGCCTGCCCGTGCTGAGCTCTGCGCAGGAGCCCTGAAGCTGATGCCAAGGGCAAAGAGCCACCCCTGGAGGAGGAGGCGCCTCAACGGGGGAGCACGCAGGGCACTGGGGAGAGCCTCTACCTCAGAGCCGCTGCTCTCGTCGGTTCCCACGCTCTCCACCGGCTGCCGCACGTCGGCAGCCGCATCAGCTTCGCAGCCGCTGGCGGTGTCCTGCAGCGGGTCCTTCGCAGGCAGCTGCTCACCCGGCTGCTGCGCCTGCTGCCCCGCGGCCGGGGTCCTTGCCCTGTCCGGCTCGGCAGGCTGCTCCAAGCCCCGGCTGGAGCGGTCCTGCAGGCCCAGGTGCCCCAGCATGGCCTGCAGCAGGTCGCGCAGCGCTCGGAAGTTCACGGCCTCGGCCTCGGGCGTCCCGATGGCGGCGTCCAGCAGCTGGGTCAAGCTGAGCAGAGCCATGGCTGCCGCTACGGCCGACAACCCGAGTCTGACCTGCTGGCGGTAGGAGAGACAGCGGGCAGCCGGCAGCCTGCCTCCTGCTCACGCGCCCTCAGGCATGTGGCGGCCCCTTCCCCGCCGCCTCTGCCCCCTCCAGCCCTGCCGCCGGCCCCCCTGGCCCCCGTTCCCCGCGCCCCGCGGCCCCGTACCTGCAGCAGCTGACCCTGCCCCACGCCCTGCCCTCTTTACCGACCACCACCGCCCGCTCCTCGACACCCATTGGCCGAGCCCGTTGTCGAACGCACAAAGGGCGGCGCTGACGAAAACACCCGTTGCCAGGCGACGCCCCGCGACCCTCTCCCGTCCCGCAGTTCCAGCGCACGGGTGGCGGTTCCGGGACCGGCCCCGCTTCCGCCAGCCCCTGCCCAGGGAACCTCAGCGCCCCGGCAAGGCGAGCTGTCCTGCCGAGGAGGGCAGAGCTATGTGGCAAAAGCAGCACAGGTTTTACTCTCTCCCTTAGACGTGGCACTAGTGGGGGGAAGGCTGCTGCTGACGGCACCACTGTTAGAGGACAGTGAAATTTTCGGTAACCATTCTAGCAGTGATTATATTTGAAAAGTTTGCAAATCAATAGAAAGCCTTTGTACATATGTTAAAATTTTGTAACTTTGCTGTTCTGTATTTTAGATACTGTTCCAGTAGGTGATTGTGTTTAGAAATCATAAATCAATAGAGAAGCTTCATACACTGAATGCTGCAATTGTGTTGGTTTGTACCTTAGCTACTTCATAACTAAACGCTACAATGGTGACTTTAGGAATAGAAACAAATATACCCTTGTATAGTAAAGGGAATGTAGAAAAGAATGTACTGTGAAACTCCAACTTAGCAGAACCAAATTTAAGTAAGCCAGAACCACATACCAAGGGCAACTAAGTGAAGAGAAGAGAATGCGGTGTCCACATAATGGTTGGGATTTGTCCAAAGAACAGAAAGGTGAAAAAAGGACAGAGCGAGGAAGACTCCTTACTTCATCAGGACGACCACCAGACGACCACCAGAGGGGGCTGCGCAAGCGCAGAAGACGCTGATGTCGCCAAGGACTGATGAAGCAATCACTGCTACCTATTGCGAAACTTCTAACGTATAAATTGCGAACGCGATCTGGCGGGGTTAGAACCAGATTTGGGTGCGTACCCCTGTTTCTCGGCGCCTTAATACAGCACCTCGTATAACCATTCCGATGGTTATGTGTTTGTCCTGACGCTAACATTTTGGCGACCCAGATGGGACCTCGCGGGCATTGCTGAGACGGATCGCGTCTCGATCCTGCTCCAGCCGGCACCGAGAGATTCTCGGGGAGCCATCGACCGCGACCGACCTCCGCTGCTCACGACGGACCTCTGATACGGTAAGAAAGGTGCTTTTCTAATTTGGTTACGGTACCGATTGTGGTATGGTATGGTAAAGCCTGCCTGTTAGACGCGGCGAAAGCTGCGCTTGGTTGGGCTAGGGAGCTCTCCGGGGTAAAAGCCTAGGCGCCGTCCGTCAGACAGTGGCGAAAGCCCTGCAGGCTCGGCAAATTTGGTTTGGTAATGGTTGTAATTTAGTGGTGTAAAGGAAACTTGTTTTCTTAAGGACTTTCTTTGTACTCACGAAATGCCGTCGATTCCCAAATCATCCCCGCTGGGCTGTCTTTTAAGCCACTGGAAGGAAGGGGGGTTTGGGCAGAGGGCTTTTGGGCAAAAAAAAAGAAAGAAAAAAAAAAGAAAAAGAAAGAAAAGAAAAATATGCGGAAAAATAAGCTGATTGATTATTGTAACGTTTGGTGGACACAATATGAATTGGAAGGTAAGGAAAAACGGCCTGAAAATGGAACTTTACAGTATAATACTATATTGCAATTGATGTTGTTTTGTAAAAGGGAAGGAAAATGGGATGAAGTGCCGTATGTAGATCTTTTCTGTACTTTAAGAGATAATAAGGAATGGCAAAAATCCTGTGGAATTATGGTTGTTAAAACAAATGCAAATGAACAATGTCAAGTATGTGTTGCTGAGAAAAAGTGTATTGGGTGTCTTGCTTTAGAAGACAGTTTGCAGCACCAGAAGGATGATGAAAATCTTGATTTGGTTGTGGCCCCATCAGCCCCGCCGGTAATAGAGGAAAGGGGGGAGGAGGATGATAGTGAAAGTGATCTTGAGAGTGAGAGTGAGAATGAATGCAAGGGGGATCAGAAGGTAGATCTCCCCGTTACTCCGGTCTCACATCGAACTCGTCAAAGGGAAGGACGAGGGAGAAAAGTGCAGGCTCAGACGCCTGGTGCAGTGCTTGCGCCTTTAAGACAGGGAGTCGGAACAGAAGGACCGGTATACGTTAAAGTACCCTTCTCGCCTGGGGATTTAGTTATCTGGAAACAATCAGCAGTGAACGTATAGAGAAAACCCTGATAAAGTAGCTCGTGTAATGAAAATGAGGAACCCCTTGTGAAAATACAATTGGGAGGAAAAGAAGTGAAATTTCTGGTAGATACAGGGGCTACCTATTCAGTTTTAAACGACTTACACGGGAGGCTAGGAAAGAAAACTACGACAGTTGTGTCCTGGGTTCAGCAGCAGCAGTCAGTTTTTCTTCTTCTTAGTAGCTGGTGCAGCGCTGTGGTTTTGACTTTCTGCCTGGGAAAAATATTGATAAAGCCGATGTTTTCAGTTACTGGTCAGAATGTTTACCCTGACCAAGGACTTTGTGAGTCTCATGCTCTGCCAGGGAGGAGGAGAAGCCGGGAGGAAGCAGGGACAGGACACCTGACCCAAAACTAACCAAAGAGGTATTCCACACCACAGCACGTCATGCCGAGGATGTAGAACTGAGAGTTCCCGGAAGGGCTGGATCATGGCAGGGTGGGGGTGAGGTACCGGTTGGTGAGCGGTTGTATTCTCTATCTTGTTATTTCCTTTATCATTATTACTATTAGTGGTAGCAGCAGTGATTTGTGTTATACCTTAGTTATTAAACTGTTCTTATCTCAACCCGTGGGAGTTGCATTCTTTTGATTCTCCTCCCCGTCGCTCCAGAAGCGGAGGGAAGAAAGGTGGGGGGGGAAGTGGACTGCGTGGTTCTGATTTACGGCCTGGGCTTAAACCACGACAGTTCTATTTTGGCGCCCAACGTGGGGCACGAAGGGTTGAGATAACGACAGATCTGACCGAGGCACAATGCTGATTTATTGGCTCTCAAAGTTGTTCTTTTCGATATCACAGTTTCAGTATGCTGTAGCTTACTTAGAGCCGGTATTTGCTGTGTTAGTGTTTATCAAGTGTGGGCCTTGGGCTAAGGTTCTTGTTTCATTGTATTTTATGGTAATGGCTTGTAATACGGGGGGGCTCCGGCAGCAGGGCGGGATGGACGTGGCCGTGGACTTGTACCTGGCCGTCCCGCTGCTCTTCACTGTCCTGGCCCTCGTCCTCGCGTCCGTCTTTGTGAGGCTGCGGGGAGCTGAGGGGGAGCGGCCCCGGGAGCCGGCGGCGGCCGAAGCGGCCCGGGAGAGCGGCTCCGGCGATCAAGCGGCGGCGGGAGCGGGGCCGGAGGCCGGGAAGGAGGCGGCTGCCGAGCAGCGGGAGGAGGCGGCGGAGGAGCCGAGCCCCACAGCTGAGCCCAGCCCCGCGGCGGCCGAGAGCATTCCCCAGCAGCAGCCCAGCCAGCCCCGTGAGCCTGAGCCGCAGGAGGATGCAGGAGACCCCGCAGCATTTCCCAGCAAGGCAGAGGAGGAAGATCTGGACTCGGAAAAAGAGAAGCTGGTGGTGAGGGGGCCTTCAAGCACAGCAGCTACACCAGGCCCAGTGACAAGTACAGCAGCAGCATTTGAGAGTTTTGAAGGTTTTGAATGGCCTTTGGGTACCCTTGGGACCTGCCTGCTGATTGTGATGGGGATCACCATGTTGGCACACACACAGAGTGTGTTCTACCCACGACCATTTTGTCTGATCCCGAGAGTTAAGCAGAGTCAGGTTTGGGTCTTGTCTGGGTTTAGACAATACAGGGGGACCGAGAGGTTTTCCCCAAGGCTGGACAGTCATGTGTGTTACGGTGCGTGGGACAGTATGGGCGAGTATCTAATCCACTGGGCCCCTCCAGTGCTTTGGAAGCGTCGGAGATGGAAGACAGCTGTGTGGAGTCCCCGACAACAAGTTGCAGAGACTGCTACAGGGGAGGGTGAATTATTTTAAGCCTGATGGGCCCATCCATCAGGGCGGAGATGCAACACAGAGATGGACTCATGATCGAGGGGTGGACTTTGCAATGGGCCTCACCTGCTCTGAAAGACTGTTACAAGAGATGGAGCCCACCATCATGGACCAAATGGACTCAGCAGCTTTATAGGGATTGGTCCGTGCACTAAGATAAGAGTGCACTGAAATGAGAGTGAGGGTATATGGATAATGTGGGATCTGAGCATGACGTGAATGGTATGGAATAAGGGGTGGATACTGTCCTGGGTTCAGCAGCAGCAGTCAGTTTTTCTTCTTCTTAGTAGCTGGTGCAGCGCTGTGGTTTTGACTTTCGGCCCGGGAAAAATATTGATAAAGCCGATGTTTTCAGTTACTGGTCAGAATGTTTACCCTGACCAAGGACTTTGTGAGTCTCATGCTCTGCCAGGGAGGAGGAGAAGCCGGGAGGAAGCAGGGACAGGACGCCTGACCCAAACTAACCAAAGAGGTATTCCATACCACAGCATGTCATGCCCGCGATGTAGAACTGAGAGTTCCCGGAAGGGCTGGATCATGGCAGGTGGGGGTGAGGTACCGGTTGGTGAGCGGTTGTATTCTCTTCCTTGTTATTTCCTTTATCATTATTACTATTAGTGGTAGCAGCAGTGATTTGTGTTATACCTTAGTTATTAAACTGTTCTTATCTCAACCCGTGGGAGTTGCATTCTTTTGATTCTCCTCCCCGTCGCTCCAGAAGCGGAGGGAAGAAAGGTGGGGGGGGAAGTGGACTGCGTGGTTCTGATTTACGGCCTGGGCTTAAACCACGACAAGTTGTAGGAGCCACAGGGAAGGAGGAAACACGGCCATTCCTGCAGCCCCTAGACCTGCGATTTAGAGGGAAAGAATTGATACACGAATTTCTGTATGTACCTGAGTGCCCTATTCCCCTTTTAGGACGAGATTTATTAGCTAAATTGGATGCAGTGATTATCTTTGCAAATGGTGAATTAACAATGCAAATTCCCGAATCAAAAGCAGGACAGATTTTGGTTCTCAAAGATAAACCCATTGCTCGGATCCCAGTGGAGGTAGAGCAGGCTGTGATACCGACAGTTTGGGAAAAAAAAAAAAAAAAAAAAAAAAAAAGCAGGGCTTTGGGTTCTTTGATAACAGCTGGTTTTATAAGGCTCCAGTCCGGATGATGGCACGTGGGAAATGTTTAACTCACAGAGGCAAAAGGATGCTGGGGCATGAATTAACAGGGCTCATTTGGAGAGCTTTAAACTAGATTCGAAGGGGGATGGGGTTGTAACTGGGCTTGCCCCAGTGGGGCAGCACTCTAGAATTGATGAAGACTGAGAGGCCTCCTATAATCCTAGGGTGAAATTGGTGAGCTCAGCTCCCTCCTTGAAATGCCTGTACACCAATGCGTGCAGCATGGGAAATAAGCAGGAGGAGTTGGAGACCTGTGTTAAGTCAGGAGATTATGATCTGGTGGCAATTACAGAGACGTGGTGGGACAGCTCACATGACTGGAATATAGTCATGGAGGGCTATGTCCTTTTCAGGAAAGACAGGCCAGCCAGGCGGGGTGGTGGGGTTGCTCTTTATGTTCGAGAGCAGCTGCAATGTACTGAGTTCTGTCCAGGGGCAGAGGACGAGCGAGTTGAGAGTCTGTGGGTGAGAATTAAGGGGCAGGCTGGCAGGGGCGATACTGTTGTGGGTGTCTGTTACAGGCCACCAGATCAGGGTGAGGAAGTTGATGAGGCCTTCTACAGGCAGCTGAGAGCGGCCTCACAGTCACAGGCTGTGGTTGTTGTGGGGGATTTTAACTTCCCTGATGTTTGCTGGAAGGACTACTCAGCAACCCAGCCACAGTCCAGGAGGTTCCTCCAGTGTATGGATGATAACTTCCTCATCCAAATGGTGGATCAGCCAACCAGGAGAGGAGCGCTGCTGGATCTCATCCTCACTAACAAGGAGGGTCTGGTCGAAGCAGTAAAGGTTGAGGGCTGCCTTGGTTGCAGCGACCACGAGATGGTGGAATTCAGGATCTTGTGTGATAGGACCAGTACAATAGCAAGTAGAATTGCAACCCTGGACTTTAGCAGGGCAAACTTTGGCCTTTTCAAGCAATTGCTAGGGGAAATCCCATGGGCAAGGCTGCTTGAAGGTAAAGGGGCCCAAGATAGTTGGTTGACATTCAAGAATTGCTTATTCCAAGCTCAAGAGCTGAGCATCCCGACACGTAGGAAGTCAAGGAAGAGGACCAGAAGACCTGTGTGGCTAAATAAGGAACTGCTGGGTATGCTCAAGTGGAAGAGGAGAGTTTATAGGTCATGGAAGGAGGGGCTGGCCACTCGGGAGGAATATAAGGCTGCTGCTAGAGGATGTAGGAAGGCAGCTAGGATGGCTAAGGCCTCCTTAGAATTAAATCTGGCCAGAGGGGTCAAGGACAGCAGAAAGAGCTTTTTCAAATACATAGCTGATAAAACTAACACCAGAGGCAAGGTTGGCCCACTGGTGAATGGGATGGGTGCCCTGGTGACAGAAGATACAGAGATGGCAGAGTTATTGAATGCCTTCTTTGTCTCAGTCTACTCTGCCGGAGGCAGTCCTGAAGAGCCCTGTACTCCTGAGACCTCAGATGAAGTCAGGTCACTGGAGCAGTTTGCCTTAGTCGACGAGGAATGGGTTAGGGACCAGTTGAGCAATCTGGACATCCATAAATCCATGGGTCCAGATGGGATGCACCTGCGGGTGCTGAGGGAACTGGCAGAAGTCATTGCTAGACCACTCTCCATCATCTTTACCAACTCTTGGGAAACGGGAGAGGTGCCTGAGGACTGGAGGAAAGCAAATGTCACTCCAGTCTTCAAAAAGGGCAAGAAGGAGGATCCGGGTAACTATAGACCGGTCAGCCTCACCTCCATCCCTGGGAAAGTGATGGAACACCTTATCCTTGATGCCATCTTAAGGCATGTCAAGGATAAGAGGGTTATGAGGGGCAGTCAACATGGCTTTACCAAGGGGAAGTCATGCTTGACCAACCTCATAGCCTTTTATGAGGAAATAACACGGTGGATGGATGATGGCAGAGCGGTGGACGTGGTCTACCTTGACTTCAGCAAAGCATTTGACACAGTCTCCCACAGCATCCTCATAGCTAAATTGAGGAAGTGTGGCCTGGATGATCAGGTAGTGAGGTGGACTGCAAACTGGCTGAAGGACAGAAGCCAGAGAGTTGTAGTCTATGGGGCGGAGTCCAGTTGGAGGCCTGTATCTAGTGGAGTGCCTCAAGGGTCAGTATTGGGACCAGTATTATTTAATATATTCATCAATGATTTAGATGAGGGAATTGAGTGTACTGTCAGCAAGTTTGCTGATGACACTAAGCTGGGAGGAGTGGCTGACACGCCAGAAGGCTGTGCTGCCATCCAGCGAGACCTGGACAGGCTGGAGAGTTGGGCAGGGAGAAACTTGATGAAATATAACAAGGGAAAGTGTAGAGTCCTGCATCTGGGCAGGAACAACCCCAGGTTCCAGTATAGGTTGGGGAATGACCTGTTAGAGAGCAGTGTAGGGGAGAGGGACCTGGGGGTCCTAGTGGATGGCAGGATGACCATGAGCCAACACTGTGCCCTTGTGGCCAAGAAGGCCAATGGCATCCTGGGGTGTATTAGAAGGGGGGTGGTCAGTAGGTCGAGAGAGGTCCTCCTTCCCCTCTACTCTGCCCTGGTGAGACCGCATCTGGAATATTGTGTCCAGTTCTGGGCCCCTCAGTTCAAGAAGGACAGGGACCTGCTGGAGAGAGTCCAGTGCAGGGCGACAAAGATGATTAAGGGAGTGGAGCATCTCCCTTATGAGGAAAGGCTGAGGGAGCTGGGTCTCTATAGTTTGGAGAAGAGGAGACTGCGGGGGGACCTTATTAGTGTATATAAATATATAAAGGGGGAGTGTCATGAGGATGGAGCCAGGCTCTTCTCAGTGGCAAACAGTGATAGGACAAGGGGTAATGGGTACAAACTGGAACACAAGAGGTTCCACTTAAACTTGAGAAGAAACTTCCTCTCAGTGAGGGTGACAGAACACTGGAACAGGCTGCCCAGGGGGGTTGTGGAGTCTCCTTCTCTGGAGACATTCAAAACCCGCCTGGACACATTCCTGTGTAACCTTATCTAGGTGTTCCTGCTCCGGCAGGGGGATTGGACTAGATGATCTTTTGAGGTCCCTTCCAATCTCTAACATACTGTGATACTGTGAAACAGAAATTCCAGGAAAATCAAAAACGGCTCAGCCACTGATAGTGGAACTAAAAGATGGAGCTAGGCCAGTAAGAGTTAAACAATATCCCCTGAAATTAGAAGCGAGATAGGGGATTATAAAAACAATTGAGAAATTTTTAAAATATCAGATCTTGGAAGAATGTGAATCAGAATATAACACACCAATTTTCCCTGTGAAGAAACCAAACGGTGAGTATAGGTTAGTACAGGATTTGAGGGCCATAAATAAAATAACAAAAGATATCCACCCGGTGGTAGCAAACCCTTATACATTGTTAACATCTGTGAAGGAAAAGTATAAATGGTTTACAGTGATTGATTTAAAAGATGCCTTCTTCTGCATTCCTCTTGATAAAAGTAGCAGGAAACTGTTTGCATTTGAATGGGAAAACCCACAGAATGGACGAAAGACAGAGCTAACATGGACCAGACTTCCACAAGGATTTAAGAACAGCCCAACTCTCTTTGGGAACCAGATAGCCAAGGAACTGGAAATATGGACTACCCAAGGAAAGGTACAGGTACCGAGATCACAATACCTCTTATTGCAATATGTAGGTGACATCTTTATCGCAACAGAACAAGAGTCATTGTGCATAAAAGTAACTACTGAAATCTTGAACCAGCTAGGCCTGAATGGCTACAAGGTCTCAAAGGAAGAGGCACAAATTGCATGCACAACTGTGTTGTATTTAGGATGTGAAATTTCGCAAGGGCAGCGGAAGCTGGGGATAAATCGCATAGAGGCAATATGTGCTGGGAAAGCGCTGAGGTTCAGTGCTGACAGGGTGGCAACCAAGGCCCACGCTGTGTCAGGCCAGGCAGATGCTGTGTCCTTGCGTCCAGCAAGGCCCAACCCACCGTCTCCCCCCAACCTTTGGGACCCGGTGAATGCAGGGTGCCAGTTTTCCTAAAGCAGGTAGGGATTTTGACTCATCTCCTGGCTTCACGTTAGCCAACTGCTTCCAGCTTCTAGTAAGGTGTGAAGCGAAGCCTGAGGAGAACCTCCCCATCCAGTTCATGTGAGCGGCTATGGAATTCTGCTGGCTCCAGACGAATTTCAAAGCTGAGTAGACTGACTTTTACATGAAGTGGACATTTACCTCTGGAGAGTCACTCATGTACACGTGGATGCTCTGGTAGGAGTGAGACCTGTTTTCTTTGGCCACAAGAAAGTCCTCTTTACAGGATCCCACCTCTAGGCTGCAAGACTTGATTTTCAGCCCTTGCTACGAGCAAGACGGGGATCAGTCACGCTGTTTCAAAGCATAACGCAGCCACCTGCAGAGAGAACCCTACGTGACCACCTTTCTACTCTGGAGCTTTGTACCGTGAGCTGTGATTTTAGTGTTGTGAAAAGTGGATTATCAGATGGATTTAACCTCAAATGAAGAGAAGGAATCAGGAATATAATCGCCTGGTCCTGTCACTCTGTTTTCTTGGTTCTTAGCACAAGGAAGGGAGAGAGGAAGGAATTATCAATGTATGAAGAAGGATGTTAAGCAGAAAATCCTGGGAGTTACCAAGATGTCAGAAAAGATTTTTCTCTGTTGGCTCCGAAACCTCTTCTTTTCAGTACCTATTTAGGTGTCCCCTACAGCCTGCAGGGAAATGGTCATTTCAGGGGATATTTACTGTTGGTAACTTTAATTCTTGTGTTTTGCAGGGGCACAAGAGGAAAAACTGGAAGGTGAGGAGGTTTGTTTTGAGAGCTGATCCTGCTTTTCTGCACTACTATGACCCCACTAAGGTAGGTGAGTGGGGATTTGCTACCCCCAGAAATCCTCTTACAGACCTGCACGTCATAATGAAAATACAATTATGCTGTAGATGTTTCTCTTACTCAAATCTCCTTCTGGCTTCCTCTATCCATTTCCTGGGGATTAAGACCTCTCTTGCCTTACCCTGGAGATTGTCCTTGTAGGGTTTTCTATCCCTGTATCTTCCCTCCTGTCTTTGCCCAGTGAGATTCCTTTTCCTCAGCCGAGTCTTCTTGGGATTTGTCTTCTGCTGTACCCACACAGCCTGGGACCATGCTCCTGCAGGGATTCTTCCTGGGCTGTGATCTTTCTGGGCTGACATCCCACCACTTGAGGGTCATACTGCTACTGGGATTTTTCATTCTTTTATTCCAACACTGGGGAGGGTCTTCTTGATGCCAAAGTATCTGCAGGCATTACAGCTACTCAGTTTTAAACTTGCTCAGGGAATAGTAGAATTTATCTGAATGGATATAATAATCAATGTGAGCAACCCAGAAGGGCATATGGATCCATCCACCCCAGGTGTGTAGGGTATGCCAAAGGCTAACATGTTGCTAAAAGAACATGTATAGAAATGCTTTATGCGACTTTTTAAAGAAAATACAAACACCAGAACAGTGAAGAGAGCTTATGGAGCTGGTTCATTTTCTGTTGCCTGTTTCTTTGTGGGCTTTTTTTTTTTTTTTTGCGCTGCAACTCACCCTTGTAATGTCCTAAACTCAAGCTGCAGAATCTGAAGACCAGACAAGGGCAACAGCCTCCTAGTGAAAACAGTCAAATTTTTCCCATCTGTTTTCCGCTGTGTTCTCACTGAAAAGCAGCAGAAATATATATTTTAATATGAATTGTTATTGATAAGACGATACGTAAGTTTGGAATGTGATTGTTGTCCTACCCGTGTGTTTAATTGATCTCCACCACTCCCAGACACATCCGTCAAACATCTCAGACTGAAACAACATAGTAGTGCATTTAATTACGTGTCCTAATTGACTTCTCGTATAACATGGGTGTTTTGTACCTGGAAAGACTGGTATTACATCTCCACCTTCATAAAATTAATTGATGTGCTCTTGGAAATTATTCGAATGATGCTATTTTCCCAATAAGCCTCATTTCCTTTTTCTTTGCAGGAAGAACACAGGCCAGTAGGTGGATTTTCTCTGCGTGGCTGTCTTGTCTCAGCTCTGGAGGATAACGGAGTCCCAGCAGGTAAGCACGAGCCTCTAAGCGTTCATACGTACATACTGATGCCATAGCAATGCAGTGTTTAGGTGTGGGTTTGTGTGTGTGGCTGTCTCTGTATGCACAAGTGGGCCGGCCTCCCCTTCCCCTTTGCAAGCAGGGGAAGAGGCACATCAGAAAAAAATCCCCGTACTGCCGGGTTGTCCACACCAGGAGGGACTTTTCTAGGGTTATTTCCACTTCTCTTGGGTGTTCCCCTTCTTAAGGGCTTTTCTCAGTCAGATGACCTTTGAGACAGTCTAAACCACTCATTAATATTCCAGAATTAACAGACAAAGAGGAAACAGTTTCTTTTTTGGATGTTGTTAAACTCAGTCTTGAGCCGTCCCCTGATGCCATCCCTTTTCTGTGTGTTCTCTCTGCTTATGCTCTTACCTTTTCCTTTTCCATCTGCTAGAACCCAAATGTAAGAGAAACCTGAAGACAGCAACACAAACCCCAGTTCTGCTAGGAAATATGCTTAGCTGGGGCATTTGTCCAGAACTTCACCCTCACAGATAAGAGTTTCTGCTGTTAAAGCAATTTATGTTATGGCAGTAAGCACAAGGTGTGGATCTTAATTAGGAAACGTCTTTCTAAAGACAAAAGACAGGGTCTGAAAAACATGAGGTGCAGGGGGGAAGGGGGCAAGAAAAATAGAGCCCATTGCTAAGAGGAACCCTAGGTTGGGCATAAGCAAATCTAATCTACTGCACAAACTGGTCAGGAGTTCATCCCTCCATTGTACAACTCAAGTAAGATTCTCCATTTAAACAGTGGCTATTTTATATCTGATGCATGGTGAACAGTAGTTCCTACAGTCTATGTGAGGGGTGTCTGTACTGTATCTTCATTTTGCAGAAGGGAAATCAAAGACACAAGAGCTATCTCTAATGAAATGGAAAGGTCTGATATTCTAATTCACTAAATTTAAAGTCATCCTTATGAAGCTTCACATTCACCACAAAGCATTTCTCCCTGCAGCTTCCTGATCTGCCGTATTTTTTTCTCTGCAGGAGTGAAGGGCAATGTGCAAGGCAATCTCTTCAAAATCATCACAAAAAATGACATTCATTCTTATATCCAGGCCAGCTCCAAGGCAGAGCGAGCACAGTGGATTGAGGCAATCAAACCACTGACATGACTAAGGTGGACTCCCTGCCAAATGACGAGTCACATCTGTGACCGAGTTTCCTGCTCTCATTGTCTGTGACTGTTGTTTTGCTCTTAGATAGTCTATTTTGTTATTTGTATCTCCATAGCACCCAGCAGTTCCTGACAGACCAGCATCTTAGGTGCCTAGGAGTCATGTAGATCCAGAATAATTCCCCACCAAGAACTTAATCATCTAACAAAAGACAGCAAGTGGATACAGGCAAAGAGGGCTTTACGAAGAAAGAGAGAGATACAATATTCCAAGGTGGAAGAAAAGAATTACTTTTGTACAAGTGTTCAGTCTATATTTGACAGATTCAGGTTGTGTGCTTTATCCTAAAGCAGAAATGCCTTGTTCCTTTCCCCTTTATGAAGGGGTTTATAAACTTGATTAGTTAAGACTGTGACTGAATCAAAGTCATGAAAGGTCCTGGTGTCTAAGGCTGCCTTTCTTGGTATACACAAGAGTCCTGTGCTAAGCCACAACCCAGCTGCTAGGATAATCACTAATGCTAAACATACAAAGTGTCTGTCAGTCTGTCTGCTCTACCATTTGGTTCTCTGTTAGATTGGAAAAGACCAAAGGATCTTCCTCTCCAGTATACAAATTATTCTTGTGCTGGTAATGGCCCACAGCAGTACAGGATGCTGAGTATCAAACCAGACCAGTGGCAGTTATTCCAGGCAAACGCCTTTGCTGAAGATACTGGGTAAAACCACCCAGTCATAGAAATGAGACTTTTCCTCCTGATTGTGACAGTAAATCCATTTATGTGGAACGCCATTGGGACTGAAAGCTCCAATAGCAGTTATGACTGTTGCTTTTTCTACTTCAAGTCATCAAATCTTCCATTATTTGTCTACTAATCTTGACTTTGGTATCATTACATTTTTTTAAATAGGTCAGTGCGTTTGAACCTCCCGCGCTCTTTAAACATGATTGTTCTCAGAAGGCAGTTTGAATAGATGAAAATGATGGTTTCGTACATGGTAAATGTAGATTTTTATAGAAACTGAGACATTCTCCGCACCACCAGAGGGTATAATGGAATGTATAAGATGATTAAAACCCCCAACCAGCCTGCTGATACACTATTTTCATGAAATTCCTCATGTTATCTGAGTACCCATATCTGACAGCCAGACTCTGCAGAGGCTCCAGAATCACTCTGAAGACAACATGCTATACATCTTCCCTGAAGCCACAGAAGAATTTGATAGCCCTCTATCCACAGAACCACCTCTTTGCAGATTGTTGGTTCTCTAAGTTATGCTTTGGTGAATCCCACTCGTACATGTCCAGCTCTCCCAGGATCCGTACAGAACTCAAATCAGGGCTGGACAGAGAAATGTATGAGGTAAAGCCCTGAAATACTCAGCCCTGCAACACCTGAATCCTTTCACAGTCCTACCTCTATACCTGTCTGCCTGTTGCCCAGGTAGCTAACAGCTCGTTACCTTTTTGCTGTTTCTTCCCCTGTGGAAGAAGAGCTGTTTCTGCACTGGTATTGTCTCTTCAGCTGGGAAGAGGAAATTGGGGAATAGAGCCACAGAAAACTATCAGGTTTTAGATAACCAATGGGCATTTTCCCAGTCTCACAGTCCCTCTTCACAGCCCGAGGAAAATAACAGTAAAAACTATGTCCTTCTGAAAAAGAAGTAATTTCTGCAATTGATTTTCTGGGATTCATGAGGCTGAGACGAAAAAATCAACTAGCCTCATAACTGGACTCCTAACCTCAGAGTATGCAGTTGCCCAGGAGTCTGTCAGCTTGAGTCAGATGCTTAACCATACTGGGAAGTCCAGTATCTAAATGGCCTTGAAGAGCTGGTCAGTGGAGCCTGGCCTAAGGAATAGCTGAGTCAGGACATGGAAATGTGACCCTCCAGCCTCTCATGTGGACTACATATTACCTGGACACTGCGTATTTTCCTCCTCCCTCGTCCCACAGAGGTGCTCGTACAGGCCTGCCTGCACCAAATACATACACAGAAAAAACCCCAAACCCAACCGAATCACAAGATTCTTGACAATCAGGGCCCAGCTTCTGGAGTCTTCTCTCAGTCCAGCAAGGTGGTGTGGCCCCAAGCAAGGGCTAGGAAAGATCTCAGGCTAGAGGGAAAACAGCAGCGTAAACTGTAAGCTGCTCCGCATTTTCTTAGGAAAGGTCCGTTGTTTTTCGTGCCTCTGGACGGTGCAGGCTAAAGACCAGTGCAGCTGGGCTCCTTCTGCATCAGAGGGGCTGCAGCAGAAGCCATGCAGTCGCACATGTTGGATACTACAGGGGCACATCTCCAGCAGCAGAGCAAATCACGGACATATTTAAGAAGCGGGGATGGGGCAGGAAGGGGAAGCTTGAGGCCTTCTTTTATTTCAGGCAAAATATCTGAATGTTTTGTATCTATTTTTTCCATTAACGATTAATTACTTTGCTTGCCTGTAGGAACAGTTTCAGGCAACTTCTGAGCTTGCTTTTAAGTTCTCTTTTCTGTTCCTGCAGTTCTGCTTAAGACATGGCATGCAGACTAAAACACCTGATCATCTAGAAAGTTCAGTAAGACATCCTATAAAAGAAGCACAGGGGCAGATACATCTAAGAAGACACGAGGTAATTCAGGAGAAGCTGCAGGATCTTGCAGGGTCTCAAATAGGTGAAGTGGCCAGAGCATAACTCTAAGCAGAAGACATCTAGCGAGTAAGAATGGGCTCCCTTCAGGAGGCCCTTGAAGGGGCAGGTGGAGGCTGGGCAGGGACCAGCTGGACCTTCTGTTGGGCACGACAGCGTGAACATGTTGCCCAGGACAATGCATCTCCCTGCAGGCCCGAACAGAGCTCAGTGGAAGAAATCTCCTGCCAGCCATTTTTCATATTGGCCCACGCAGTGGCAGCACCATCTGGCCAGTGATCAGCACCTGAGAATCAGTAGTAAAGAAGAGAGGGATCCCTTCTTTGAGAGCAAAGAAAATGAGAAGGAAGAGAGAAGAGCAAGGATCCAAGAGCAAGGATATTAATTTGGCTCCTAGAGTGCCTTCGTGCTGCAGAGACAAGCGTAGGCATCGAGACTGGGAGATAGCTGTGCAACCTGGGAAGTTAAAAGGGAGAGTGACCGTGACATAGGGGCCCATGGAAATGAAGGAGCTCCTCCCGCTTCACCAATGTCACCAATGTTACAGAGCAGCTCTAGGGCTAGAGAACACACTGCAAATCTCACACATCCGGCCTCGCTGAGAACAGATGCCGGTGGCTGATCGGCCTTCCTCCAGCTCCAAGTTTCAATGGCACTAGCTGTGTACCCCACGTTTTGCCCATGTATTTGAAGATCAGGAAGGCACTTGCCCCCATGAACCTGTCAGTGGTGTGAAAGCTGCAAAGCAAGAGGACAGCTGGAACTTTTCCTCCCGTGCGTGCCGCTGCTGACCGATGGCAAAGTCATCTGAATGCACTTGTGTGTGGAGACGTGATGAGGGCTGACCCAGCCAGCACTTGAGAAACTGCTCAGGATACCTCCAGGAAATAGATTTTTAGCCCCTACTCTCCGGCAGGATTTGTATTTTTGGCAAGACTACGGTGTTAGTGTGCAAATGGACCGGCTGGGTGAGGAGATCAGGTGTGCCACAGCCACCACCAGCCGGCAGCTGGCCTGTGCCCTGCCATTGTGCTCCTGCACAGGCTGCCCTCCTCCAGCAACGCAGAGGGAATGTGGTGTACTGAGCCAGAGCCATGAATCTTACTAGGAGAGCCTTACCCATGTGTCCTGGGTTCAGCAGCAGCAGTCAGTTTTTCTTCTTCTTAAGTAGCTGGTGCAGCGCTGTGGTTTTGACTTTCGGCCTGGGAAAAATATTGATAAAGCCGATGTTTTCAGTTACTGGTCAGAATGTTTACCCTGACCAAGGACTTTGTGAGTCTCATGCTCTGCCAGGGAGGAGGAGAAGCCGGGAGGAAGCAGGGACAGGACACCTGACCCAAAACTAACCAAAGAGGTATTCCATACCACAGCACGTCATGCCGAGGATGTAGAACTGAGAGTTCCCGGAAGGGCTGGATCATGGCAGGGTGGGGGTGAGGTACCGGTTGGTGAATAGTTGTATTCTCTTCCTTGTTATTTCCTTTATCGTTATTCTTATTGCTGATAGCAGTAGTGATTTGTGTTATACCTTAGTTATTAAACTGTTCTTATCTCAACCCGTGGGAGTTGCATTCTTTTGATTCTCCTCCCAGTCCCTCCAGAAGCGGAGGGAAGAAAGGTGGGGGGGGAAGTGGACTGCGTGGTTCTGATTTACAGCCTGGGCTTAAACCACGACACCATGCAACGAACTAGATCACACATCCAGAGAAGGAAGTTTCTAACAAGAAGCCCAGTGACTGTTGCTACCCAGTAAGCACACTCAGAGAGAACAGAAACACAAGCTGCCTTGAGGAACTGTCTCTTCAGGTGCTTCAGCGTTTGGAAAAGTTGAACAGCAAGGGAAATCAAACAAAAGAGGTAAGAACGAATGCAGAAAAAGAAATACGCAGCTCAGAACAATTCCAGTCACGGAATTTGTTATTCAAATTGTCAAGGTCCAGAAGAGACCTGCTGACCCAGTTTTAAGGATGCAAAAGCGAAACTTCTTTGGCTAGATTCAGTTGTCTAAACCTAAGCAAGCGGTGCTCTCTGAGAAGACCAGGGCATCCTGCCTCGCCTCAGTTGGCCTCTCTGGAAGGGGACAGATTTATCCCAGGACCTGCGTTGGATCTGCCGGGCCATGCAGATGTCTAGGGGCCCCCAGGTGCCTGGATGGCACTGTGTGCCTGTGCACACGCAAGGAAATGGAGAAACTGGACTGAACCCATCCTTCAGGGTTCCTGTGCAGCAAGGGAGAGGCGTACATGTCTTCAGCACTTGGCACCAGAGATGGGGGAGGAATCTCCCCTCCAACGTGCATTTCTCTTTCCAGACACTGTAGAAAGATCCCTGAATATTAACTTACACTGCCCATATCCCTCTCAGAAAACTGAAGCAGTTATTCCCTTTTGTTAGCCACACAAACGTACTCCCCCCCCCCCCCAACATCTCACCTTTGGGTCTTTGTAGACTCAGTAGGAAGCACAAGGGTCCAGAAATATCACACCACCAACCTCCTTATGGTAGACAATGACTTTGGGCTCCGGGACATTGCTCAGTTGGTGGCCTGGTCCAGCCTTGCAGCTCTGACATCCCATGGCCAACTCAGCCTCGTTAGGGGACTCAAGTCATGACAAGCAGTGAAGGGCTGCAGAGCAGATGGGGAAAAGCCCCCAGACAGGCATCTTTCCCGAACTACAGCCCACTGGGGCACTTGCACCAGGGACTGCTCTTCCCCCACCACAATGCTTCTGGGCTATGAAACGTCATGAGAAGGGTCTGGTATTGTCTTTTTAATCTTACTCTTGTCCGCAGCCCCCGAGGGAGCGGTAGCACGTTGCAACTGCTTTTCCCTGTTCTTCTGTCATCTGTCCATGTTTCCAAGACACACTCACCCGGAGGCAGTCAGACCCAGCTGCCAGCCCCGAGGGCATCTCCAGCTGGCTAAAGATAATGAGCAACAGGGGAGAGGTTATTTTCAGAGGATGAGACATTTGGATTTCACAGAGAAAGGGCATGCTCAGAGAACTGTAGGATCAGCTCTATTCAAAGGTTGAGAATGCTCGCAGAGAGCAGCAGGAAGGCAGGGAAGAGGTGAGGGAGGACAGGCTCAGCTTTGGCTGCGCAGAGGTTGGCTGGCAGGTCTCTGTGTAGTTACGCAGCTACAAGCCAGCCTGGTTCCACGTAGCTGGCGTGTGCAAGCAAAGCACACTGAAGTCTACTCATGTCAACTCTCTGCGTGCTATGCAATTTCCAAGTCTTGATCCCTTCCATCAGCAAGCACCACAGACAACCCCATGTTTCAGGAGCGGCTGCCACTGGGACATCTGCTCCAAAGGCAGTTCTTGTGAGTTCTCGAATTTCCTTCATGAAGGGAATTCTTGTCATTTCCTTCATGAAGTGGCTGTCACTTTTCCTTTACCCGCATTTGGGAAGACTCTTCTCTCACGGAGTGTATTCAGCAAGCAAGAGACACAGAGCCTTCATAACAGCCTCAAGAAAAACTGCTTTCCGGACCCAGTGCTGCTCCTTATGCATGTCTCTGGCTCTGGCATTTGGTTAATACAGCCTGGTGCATTGCGCACAAACCCCTGTCTCATCTCTTGATCCTCTGCAGTAGCTCACTTCATCGCAGGCATCTTACAGTCCCATAGACACCTGTACTGGCATTCCTCTCACCTAACTAGAGGTAACTGCTGTGTATGTTTCTACATCTAAGCTTGATACCAGGGCTTCCAGGACAGTTCGAGGGTCCACAGTCATGGATCGAAGACTGTTGGTTGCACGGTCCGCACAGACAGTGCAGTCAACAGCACAGTCTCTTAACAGCCACATACGGTCGGATGACTACAGTCCTTTGGCTTCAATGGGACACAGTGTTAAGCTTTTATTCTGTAGACTTCTGAAGCCAGGGGAGTTGAACCCTAGCCTCAGAAGTCCACACACCCTGTTTCTGGTGGGAGTTAGCTCTCCTGTGCAGTTTGAGGCACCAAACCTCCACAGTCTTGGCTGGCCGCAGCTAGCTGATGTCATGGCTTATTGAAGAGTTAAGGGGCTAGGTACGATCTAAGTTGGACGCCAGAAGCGGTACAGCCACACACGTTGTCTTCCTTGACAGAAACACCAAGGAAGCCAAGTCTAGCATGAAGCCCCGAAGCCCCTTCCTGCGCTGCGCTCTTTACCAATACCGCTGCAATACTCACAATCGGAAAACAAGGGCAACAATACGGGCAAGTTCCCTGCTTTGAGCAGGGAGCTGAGAGCTGTCCCTCGCTCACCCTCTGCTGCTGCCACCACCCTTCCCACCCGGGTGCCAATTTGCTGCCACCTTCAGCAGCAACGGAGCATCCTCCTCCTCCTGCTGCACGGCCCAGCTCCCCCAGCCCCACTTTGGGGCCCACAGGCTCCCCTAGCAGGGGCCATCGGGGCCACACAGGGCTCATGGAGGTGCCAGGCGGAGCGCAGCAGCTCAGGCTGCTCAGACCCTGGGGATGAGGAGCAGGGGGGTGGCCAGCGGCTGTTTTCAGCTCCTTCAGCGACACGTGGCCACAGGCCAAGGGCAGATGCCAAGCCAGGGTCCCCCCACTCAGGCCACACAGGTGCTTTGCTGAGCATCACCCTTTATTGCTGCTGCTGGGAGCTACTTCCTCGCCAGTTGGGGTGCCGGGGCATAGGGATTCAGCCGGCGAGCCCCGGTCCTGCCCGGCTGCCGCGTTGCTGCATCCGTCCTGCGGGCCTGGAGGGGCGGGTGAGGCAGGTGTACCTGCAGAAGGTGGCTCTGGGATGAGGCTGACCTGAGTTCCAGGGGGCCAGTGGTGCCTGGGGCTGAGGGGCAGGGGCCAGCCCTGCGGCTGCCCTGCCCCAACAGCTCTATCTTGTCGTGCTGGGGAGGAGAGAGAACCGGTTGGCTAAAGCATGGGGCTGAATTCAAGCAACCCTCTATACCCATCACTCCTGGGGAAACTGAGGCATGGATCCCCCCCAAGATGCTCAGCATCACCCTCCCAACCTCAGTCACCCCCACCAGATCCCTTCTTTCTTCATCCCTACCTTGCTGGGGAGCAGGGTGGATGGCTGGAGGGCCTGCGGGGTGCTGTGCTGGACAAGCTGGAGGCGCAGGCTGCGCTGCAGCGGGGGTGTGAGGGTACGCTGGCCCCCACACTGCCGTGGCACGGTGGGGTACCTGTATGCAGCCATCCGCTCCCTGCAGGATAGGGTATGGGAACAGTCAGCACCCAGCACACAACTCAGCACACGTGGCTTCAGCGCCACTGAGAGAGAGACGGGGCAGCACAGGGGGGAGGCTGTAAAACCCCCCAGGCCTGGGGCAGCCAAGCACAGCTGAGCCCCTGTGGCACATCTCTGCTCCCCTGCCCTGCCCAGGGAGCAGAGCCCTTTACCCTGACTCAGGGAAGGACTCTCCCTTGCTGGGGCAGAGCCATCATGCACCCCAGGGATGGGGATGGGTCCCGTGTCCCCTACCTGTGGGTCTGCTCCGTCTTCAGAACAGGGTGGGACTGTCCAGTGACGTGAGGGACCAGCGGTGGAAGGGGCGGGATGGGCGGGATGGGCCTGGGGAAGGCAAGAGCCATCAGTGGGTGACAGGGGACAAATGACCCACCCTGGCTCGTGGCAGCACCCCAAACCCCACAGGCTTGTACCTCACGGCATCCCCTGCCCGCTGCCCTCAGGGAGGGGTCCTAATCCTCCCGCTGACGGGCAGGCCTGTGGAGGGTGCTGGGCAGGATCGGACCCTCGCAGGCAGACACCCCGAACCCCATGCCTGCTCTGGAGCACCACCAGCACCCATCTCCCCCCATCCCACCCACGCAGACTCCTGATGCGCCTGTGCCGGGTGGTACTCACGAGCCAGGCACCCGCATGCTGAGTTGCCTGTCACAAGACAGGCACTGCAAATCCACCAGCAGCTGCCTGGGGAGGGGAGAAAGGGCTGGGTGAGTTGGGGAACCTGCTCTTGAGCCCGGTTTATCCCCCCCAACACCAACAATGTCCCAGCCTGCTGGCTGGTTACAGAAGAAAGGGGACAGGATGAGGGAGAGTGGTTGGTTGTGGGCTCCCCCCTGGGAAAAAGCTCCACCTCATCTTAGGCACAGGAGAATCCACAGAGAGGAGCGCCCAGAATCCTCCAATGCCGTGGGAACCACTGCCACAGGCATCCAGAGCACCGTGGGAACAGGGGATGCAGGCAAGGACAAAGCGGGAACAAGGTGAGTGCTGTCCCTATTGCACTCACTTCCTAATCCCAGCTGCATCGTCAGCTTCCACTGGTGGTGCCATTTCCTTGAGCTGCTCGAGGCTGCTCTTCCAGTGTTCATCCAGCTGCTGCTGGAATGGCCCCAGCTCCAGGCGATCCAGCTGCAGACAGACACACTCCCTCAGCCAGCGGCTCCGGGATGGGACACTGCATCCCCAGGGAAAAGCCAGGCGCAGGCATCCTCCGGAGGATGCTGCCTCGGGACACCAAGCCCCGAAGGTGCCATTTTTGCGCAGCGGTGATGAGCCGCCCCTCACCTTGGAGGCCATCTCCTCCCGCAGCTGCCGCTGGACCTCGTGCAGCCCCTGCTCCTGGCCTCTCACCCGCCTCAGCACCTCCTGGTTTCTCTCGTTTAGCAGCTCCAGGCTCGCCTCAAATTGGGTGCGACTGACTTTGCTTTCCAAGGCGCCTTTGTCTGCTTTCTAGCAACAGGGAAAGGCAGGAGGACGGTGGGGAAAGGATGGGGGTGCAACAGCCAGGGTCAGCTCAGCGCAGGGGCAGAGGCAAAAGCACTCCTGCAGGACCCCTGTGTCCCTCCCACGGCCGTGTGGTCCCACTCGCCCCATCACCCCCATGGCGTCGGTCCCACCAGCCCAAGGGACGTGGGGGCAGACAGAGGGACCTGCAGCTGGGCTACAAATCCTCCCTCCCCCAGGCCAGCTCTGCCACCAAGCTCCCAGGGGACAAGGGCCATTTGTCACCCTGCCCAGGACCCCCTTGGCTGGTGCTTAGGCCCCTTGAGGTTGTACCTCATCCATTCCCAGCTCCACGTCCTCCTTGTCTGCCTTCTCCTTCTCCAGCCTCTCCATCCACCGGAACAGACCCTTCCAACACAGAAAGCATCCTATGACATTGCGGCAGGAGCACCCCTGCTTCTCCCCCCACACAGAATCCTCTGGGAAAGGTACTTTGGATCTCCACAGGGCAAATCGCTTATGGTCCCCAGCCTGGGCTCTGCCTGGAGGGTGCTCTAAGCCCACGGGGCTTTCAGCCACCTACCTCGATATCTTTCTGCTGCTGGCGACTGTCATCCAGGAGGCTCCCTGTGACAGAGCTGAGCTTTTCATGCTCCCCTTGCACCTGCAGGATGGCATCCTGCACGCGCTTCAGCACCTCCTGGTCCTGCTCCAGGGAGGAAAATAACAAGCTAGTGCCACGCAAGGTGGGGAGGCTGCCCCACGGGGACAGAGACCCGGCTTACTGGGCCAGTGGCCATAGGCTCTCAGGGCCAGCAGCACACCTGCAGCATGGCTTGAATCTCCCTCTATGCTGCAGACTTTACAAGACAATACGGGGGGCAGCAAGGAACTCCCCCACATAACACCAAAGCACAAACAGCCGGGCATGGCTCGGGCGGCCCCCTCCCAAGTCCCCCATGCTGCCATCTCCCTACCTGGCTCTTCCCTGGCAGCTGCCTCACCACCGTGCCCCTCTTCTTCCTCGACATGAGGGAGTCCACCAGCCCCTGCAGCTTCTCATAGCGCCGCAGAAGCTTCCCCAGACGCGTGCTGGTGTCGCTG
This sequence comes from Psittacula echo, assembly GCF_963264785.1. Lineage (NCBI taxonomy): Eukaryota > Metazoa > Chordata > Aves > Psittaciformes > Psittacidae > Psittacula > Psittacula echo. The sequence goes on along the minus strand of NC_137739.1, from coordinate 41,641,231 downwards.
CTGCACGTGGGGCATACTGCCTCCTCCGGCCCCGTGCTCTCCATCACTCTCACCTCTTCCAGCTGCAGAAGGGGAAGAGGAATCACCTCTGAGACGGGACAGATGCAGCCAACAATCCCAGGTGCCACGGAGGCTCCACGGCCCCAGCCAGCCACGGGATGTGGCTGGCAACCCCACCAGGACCACCTCAAAGAGCCAGCGGGTGGTGGGAGCTCCCCCCACACCTCACCTGCTCCTGCTCCTCCTCGGCCGTCTGGGTCACCAACTGATCCAGTGCAGCCTTGCTTATTTGCTGCTGCTCTGCCAGATCCTTCGTGTCCCGCTTTACCTCCTGCGGTGTGGACCTGGCCAGCGAGACAGGGGCACAGGCAGGCTTAGTCTTCACAAGCTTAGTTGCTCGGGGGGCATCCCTCAACCCCCAGCATGGGATGCTCCCAGCCCTCCTGGGCTCCCCTGCAGCCCCACAGGGAACAAAACCCTCTCCTGTCCTTTTACCCCAATGGCCGGCTGAGTTGGTTGCTGAGGTCCATTTGCCAGCTGGCTCTGGCCGCCTCCAGTTTGCCAAGGGCACTCTCCAGCTTCCTGATCTGGGAACGGCAGTGCGGGCAGAGTCAGGGCATGGCCCCTGTGTCATCCAGCACAGGGGCTCTTCAGCTGCCTCCTCCGTGCCCAACTCTCCCAGCATCCCTGCATCTCCCTTGGGGACTCCTTACCTTCTCCTTCTCTCCGTGCAGGTCCCTGGCCACACCCTGCAGGTCACTGGCCAGGCCCTGCAGGGATGACATCTGGGCCTGGAGGTCACCCAGCATCTTGGCAACGCTCTCCTGGCCTAGAAGAACATGGTACAAGGGGACACACTGTCAGTGAAGGGGTCTCACCCTACGGGCCAGGCTCGGAGCACAGCGAGCTCCAGACCCAGCATTTCAAACACCCCCCACAAGCCTCCCAGAGCTCCCACCTCCCTCCTGGAGGAGCAGGCGCAGCTTCTCCAGTTCAGTCCGCTCCAGCCTGGTGCCTTCGAGCTGGGCCACCTGCTCCTTCAGGGCAGCACAGAGGTGTCTCAGCTGCCCAATCTGCTTGACAGCCTCCACCGTCTCCACGTAGTACTTGTAGGCATTCTGGTAGGCACTGCTGGTGGAGCCCGAGGCCAAGGCCAGCTCTTGCACGTGGGACGCGGCCCTGGCATCAGTGTCGAGTGGGATCTCGAATCCCTGGGCTGTCGGCAGGAGAGTCCCTGCTGCCAGGGGGCCAGCCTGGTGAAGCTGTGTGCCGAGCCGCTCCCCTGAGATGGTGGTCTGAGCGACGGTGGGCTCCGGCTGTGTCCCCAGGGTGGTGGTCTGGGTGCCCGTGGACTCTGGCTCTGTTGGCTGTGTCCCCAGGCTGGTGGTCTGCACGTCCTTAGACACTGTCTGCGTCACCGCCCTGCTGCTAGCATCCCTCCTCTGATCTGAGGGAACGCCTGCCTGCTGCTTAGGGGCCGTTACAGCCGTCCCTGGATCCTTCGGCGCCACCGAGCTGTCTCGAGATCCCAGCAGCGAGCTTGCCCCATCTGGGGTGTCCACATCCGAAGTGGCAGGCTTGGTGGTGGCAGACTGCTCTCCTTCTTGTCCTCCTCTGGGTCTTCCTCCGTCTCTACCTCGTTCTCCTTTGCTGCCCACCAGACAATCCTCCAGCACATCCCAGTGCACCATGTTGCTGACCTCCTCCGGGTGCGGGTACAGGCCCAGCCTTTCCTTCAGCATTTGCTGGGGAAGCAAGGGATCAAGGGCTTACCAAAGCCATGTAGCCAGGGGCACGGTGGGGCCCACAGGAGCACTCCCACACACACCCAGCACCGCTGGGGACCATGCCCTAGTGCAGAGGGACCGCCTGCGCTGGGCCCCCAGGGATGCAGCCATCTCCTGTCCTCTAGCAGGATCCGGCGTGCTCGTAACCATACCACATCACTGGCCAGAGTCCTTGGGTTGCAGAGGTCCGGCAGCCGGCCGGCAGCGTCCCGGAGGTTCCCCTAGAGTGGGGCGAGGAGAGGGACGGCAGTCAGGACACAGGAGCAGAACGGAAGCATCTGCAAATTAGCTTGGGCACTAGACAGATGGACGCCGAGCAGCCTTGGGCCGGGGGGCTGCTGCTGGATTGTACCAGTAGATCTTGACCCTCCTTCCCAGCACCCATGGTACTTCGATGGGTGTTTAGTTAAGAAGTGCCTTAGCGCCACTTGCGTGGACACACACAGTTACCTCTGCCAGCAGCTTGAGCGGCAGGCAGCGCTGCCCATTTCTGCCCTCCCCGCGGCTCCAGGTAGGGTGGGCTGAGCTCCCACGCTTCCCTCTTGGGGCACCCTTCCCACTCTTCCCTCCCAGCGCCCTTCACACTGGGTGACATCCAAGCCCGGAGGACAGGGTCCGCAGGGAGATGCGGGGTGATGCAGGGAGGGGAGCAAGAGGCCAGCTCCCTCCTGGGGACACCAGCAGCAGCTCACCAAGCCAAGCGCCTCCTGCATCATGCGGATTTCTCCTTGCATGCGGGACTGCGCCTCCTTCAGCTGGCTAATCTCCTCAAGGAGATCCTGGTAGGCAGACGGCTCCTAGGAGAGGCGGGGGGCAGGCATGAGCCCCACGGCAGGGTCCCTGCAGACCAGGAACTTGGTCCCCACCCACCCTGCCCCAATGGAAGCCAGCACACAAACCCATGCCAGCAAGGCTGCATCCAGCCCTGCCTGCCCGTGCTGAGCTCTGCGCAGGAGCCCTGAAGCTGATGCCAAGGGCAAAGAGCCACCCCTGGAGGAGGAGGCGCCTCAACGGGGGAGCACGCAGGGCACTGGGGAGAGCCTCTACCTCAGAGCCGCTGCTCTCGTCGGTTCCCACGCTCTCCACCGGCTGCCGCACGTCGGCAGCCGCATCAGCTTCGCAGCCGCTGGCGGTGTCCTGCAGCGGGTCCTTCGCAGGCAGCTGCTCACCCGGCTGCTGCGCCTGCTGCCCCGCGGCCGGGGTCCTTGCCCTGTCCGGCTCGGCAGGCTGCTCCAAGCCCCGGCTGGAGCGGTCCTGCAGGCCCAGGTGCCCCAGCATGGCCTGCAGCAGGTCGCGCAGCGCTCGGAAGTTCACGGCCTCGGCCTCGGGCGTCCCGATGGCGGCGTCCAGCAGCTGGGTCAAGCTGAGCAGAGCCATGGCTGCCGCTACGGCCGACAACCCGAGTCTGACCTGCTGGCGGTAGGAGAGACAGCGGGCAGCCGGCAGCCTGCCTCCTGCTCACGCGCCCTCAGGCATGTGGCGGCCCCTTCCCCGCCGCCTCTGCCCCCTCCAGCCCTGCCGCCGGCCCCCCTGGCCCCCGTTCCCCGCGCCCCGCGGCCCCGTACCTGCAGCAGCTGACCCTGCCCCACGCCCTGCCCTCTTTACCGACCACCACCGCCCGCTCCTCGACACCCATTGGCCGAGCCCGTTGTCGAACGCACAAAGGGCGGCGCTGACGAAAACACCCGTTGCCAGGCGACGCCCCGCGACCCTCTCCTGTCCCGCAGTTCCAGCGCACGGGTGGCGGTTCCGGGACCGGCCCCGCTTCCGCCAGCCCCTGCCCAGGGAACCTCAGCGCCCCGGCAAGGCGAGCTGTCCTGCCGAGGAGGGCAGAGCTATGTGGCAAAAGCAGCACAGGTTTTACTCTCTCCCTTAGACGTGGCACTAGTGGGGGGAAGGCTGCTGCTTACGGCACCACTGTTAGAGGACAGTGAAATTTTCGGTAACCATTCTAGCAGTGATTATATTTGAAAAGTTTGCAAATCAATAGAAAGCCTTTGTACATATGTTAAAATTTTGTAACTTTGCTGTTCTGTATTTTAGATACTGTTCCAGTAGGTGATTGTGTTTAGAAATCATAAATCAATAGAGAAGCTTCATACACTGAATGCTGCAATTGTGTTGGTTTGTACCTTAGCTACTTCATAACTAAACGCTACAATGGTGACTTTAGGAATAGAAACAAATATACCCTTGTATAGTAAAGGGAATGTAGAAAAGAATGTACTGTGAAACTCCAACTTAGCAGAACCAAATTTAAGTAAGCCAGAACCACATACCAAGGGCAACTAAGTGAAGAGAAGAGAATGCGGTGTCCACATAATGGTTGGGATTTGTCCAAAGAACAGAAAGGTGAAAAAAGGACAGAGCGAGGAAGACTCCTTACTTCATCAGGACGACCACCAGACGACCACCAGAGGGGGCTGCGCAAGCGCAGAAGACGCTGATGTCGCCAAGGACTGATGAAGCAATCACTGCTACCTATTGCGAAACTTCTAACGTATAAATTGCGAACGCGATCTGGCGGGGTTAGAACCAGATTTGGGTGCGTACCCCTGTTTCTCGGCGCCTTAATACAGCACCTCGTATAACCATTCCGATGGTTATGTGTTTGTCCTGACGCTAACATTTTGGCGACCCAGATGGGACCTCGCGGGCATTGCTGAGACGGATCGCGTCTCGATCCTGCTCCAGCCGGCACCGAGAGATTCTCGGGGAGCCATCGACCGCGACCGACCTCCGCTGCTCACGACGGACCTCTGATACGGTAAGAAAGGTGCTTTTCTAATTTGGTTACGGTACCGATTGTGGTATGGTATGGTAAAGCCTGCCTGTTAGACGCGGCGAAAGCTGCGCTTGGTTGGGCTAGGGAGCTCTCCGGGGTAAAAGCCTAGGCGCCGTCCGTCAGACAGTGGCGAAAGCCCTGCAGGCTCGGCAAATTTGGTTTGGTAATGGTTGTAATTTAGTGGTGTAAAGGAAACTTGTTTTCTTAAGGACTTTCTTTGTACTCACGAAATGCCGTCGATTCCCAAATCATCCCCGCTGGGCTGTCTTTTAAGCCACTGGAAGGAAGGGGGGTTTGGGCAGAGGGCTTTTGGGCAAAAAAAAAGAAAGAAAAAAAAAAGAAAAAGAAAGAAAAGAAAAATATGGGGAAAAATAAGCTGATTGATTATTGTAACGTTTGGTGGACACAATATGAATTGGAAGGTAAGGAAAAACGGCCTGAAAATGGAACTTTACAGTATAATACTATATTGCAATTGATGTTGTTTTGTAAAAGGGAAGGAAAATGGGATGAAGTGCCGTATGTAGATCTTTTCTGTACTTTAAGAGATAATAAGGAATGGCAAAAATCCTGTGGAATTATGGTTGTTAAAACAAATGCAAATGAACAATGTCAAGTATGTGTTGCTGAGAAAAAGTGTATTGGGTGTCTTGCTTTAGAAGACAGTTTGCAGCACCAGAAGGATGATGAAAATCTTGATTTGGTTGTGGCCCCATCAGCCCCGCCGGTAATAGAGGAAAGGGGGGAGGAGGATGATAGTGAAAGTGATCTTGAGAGTGAGAGTGAGAATGAATGCAAGGGGGATCAGAAGGTAGATCTCCCCGTTACTCCGGTCTCACATCGAACTCGTCAAAGGGAAGGACGAGGGAGAAAAGTGCAGGCTCAGACGCCTGGTGCAGTGCTTGCGCCTTTAAGACAGGGAGTCGGAACAGAAGGACCGGTATACGTTAAAGTACCCTTCTCGCCTGGGGATTTAGTTATCTGGAAACAATCAGCAGTGAACGTATAGAGAAAACCCTGATAAAGTAGCTCGTGTAATGAAAATGAGGAACCCCTTGTGAAAATACAATTGGGAGGAAAAGAAGTGAAATTTCTGGTAGATACAGGGGCTACCTATTCAGTTTTAAACGACTTACACGGGAGGCTAGGAAAGAAAACTACGACAGTTGTGTCCTGGGTTCAGCAGCAGCAGTCAGTTTTTCTTCTTCTTAGTAGCTGGTGCAGCGCTGTGGTTTTGACTTTCTGCCTGGGAAAAATATTGATAAAGCCGATGTTTTCAGTTACTGGTCAGAATGTTTACCCTGACCAAGGACTTTGTGAGTCTCATGCTCTGCCAGGGAGGAGGAGAAGCCGGGAGGAAGCAGGGACAGGACACCTGACCCAAAACTAACCAAAGAGGTATTCCACACCACAGCACGTCATGCCGAGGATGTAGAACTGAGAGTTCCCGGAAGGGCTGGATCATGGCAGGGTGGGGGTGAGGTACCGGTTGGTGAGCGGTTGTATTCTCTATCTTGTTATTTCCTTTATCATTATTACTATTAGTGGTAGCAGCAGTGATTTGTGTTATACCTTAGTTATTAAACTGTTCTTATCTCAACCCGTGGGAGTTGCATTCTTTTGATTCTCCTCCCCGTCGCTCCAGAAGCGGAGGGAAGAAAGGTGGGGGGGGAAGTGGACTGCGTGGTTCTGATTTACGGCCTGGGCTTAAACCACGACAGTTCTATTTTGGCGCCCAACGTGGGGCACGAAGGGTTGAGATAACGACAGATCTGACCGAGGCACAATGCTGATTTATTGGCTCTCAAAGTTGTTCTTTTCGATATCACAGTTTCAGTATGCTGTAGCTTACTTAGAGCCGGTATTTGCTGTGTTAGTGTTTATCAAGTGTGGGCCTTGGGCTAAGGTTCTTGTTTCATTGTATTTTATGGTAATGGCTTGTAATACGGGGGGGCTCCGGCAGCAGGGCGGGATGGACGTGGCCGTGGACTTGTACCTGGCCGTCCCGCTGCTCTTCACTGTCCTGGCCCTCGTCCTCGCGTCCGTCTTTGTGAGGCTGCGGGGAGCTGAGGGGGAGCGGCCCCGGGAGCCGGCGGCGGCCGAAGCGGCCCGGGAGAGCGGCTCCGGCGATCAAGCGGCGGCGGGAGCGGGGCCGGAGGCCGGGAAGGAGGCGGCTGCCGAGCAGCGGGAGGAGGCGGCGGAGGAGCCGAGCCCCACAGCTGAGCCCAGCCCCGCGGCGGCCGAGAGCATTCCCCAGCAGCAGCCCAGCCAGCCCCGTGAGCCTGAGCCGCAGGAGGATGCAGGAGACCCCGCAGCATTTCCCAGCAAGGCAGAGGAGGAAGATCTGGACTCGGAAAAAGAGAAGCTGGTGGTGAGGGGGCCTTCAAGCACAGCAGCTACACCAGGCCCAGTGACAAGTACAGCAGCAGCATTTGAGAGTTTTGAAGGTTTTGAATGGCCTTTGGGTACCCTTGGGACCTGCCTGCTGATTGTGATGGGGATCACCATGTTGGCACACACACAGAGTGTGTTCTACCCACGACCATTTTGTCTGATCCCGAGAGTTAAGCAGAGTCAGGTTTGGGTCTTGTCTGGGTTTAGACAATACAGGGGGACCGAGAGGTTTTCCCCAAGGCTGGACAGTCATGTGTGTTACGGTGCGTGGGACAGTATGGGCGAGTATCTAATCCACTGGGCCCCTCCAGTGCTTTGGAAGCGTCGGAGATGGAAGGCAGCTGTGTGGAGTCCCCGACAACAAGTTGCAGAGACTGCTACAGGGGAGGGTGAATTATTTTAAGCCTGATGGGCCCATCCATCAGGGCGGAGATGCAACACAGAGATGGACTCATGATCGAGGGGTGGACTTTGCAATGGGCCTCACCTGCTCTGAAAGACTGTTACAAGAGATGGAGCCCACCATCATGGACCAAATGGACTCAGCAGCTTTATAGGGATTGGTCCGTGCACTAAGATAAGAGTGCACTGAAATGAGAGTGAGGGTATATGGATAATGTGGGATCTGAGCATGACGTGAATGGTATGGAATAAGGGGTGGATACTGTCCTGGGTTCAGCAGCAGCAGTCAGTTTTTCTTCTTCTTAGTAGCTGGTGCAGCGCTGTGGTTTTGACTTTCGGCCCGGGAAAAATATTGATAAAGCCGATGTTTTCAGTTACTGGTCAGAATGTTTACCCTGACCAAGGACTTTGTGAGTCTGATGCTCTGCCAGGGAGGAGGAGAAGCCGGGAGGAAGCAGGGACAGGACGCCTGACCCAAACTAACCAAAGAGGTATTCCATACCACAGCATGTCATGCCCGCGATGTAGAACTGAGAGTTCCCGGAAGGGCTGGATCATGGCAGGTGGGGGTGAGGTACCGGTTGGTGAGCGGTTGTATTCTCTTCCTTGTTATTTCCTTTATCATTATTACTATTAGTGGTAGCAGCAGTGATTTGTGTTATACCTTAGTTATTAAACTGTTCTTATCTCAACCCGTGGGAGTTGCATTCTTTTGATTCTCCTCCCCGTCGCTCCAGAAGCGGAGGGAAGAAAGGTGGGGGGGGAAGTGGACTGCGTGGTTCTGATTTACGGCCTGGGCTTAAACCACGACAAGTTGTAGGAGCCACAGGGAAGGAGGAAACACGGCAATTCCTGCAGCCCCTAGACCTGCGATTTAGAGGGAAAGAATTGATACACGAATTTCTGTATGTACCTGAGTGCCCTATTCCCCTTTTAGGACGAGATTTATTAGCTAAATTGGATGCAGTGATTATCTTTGCAAATGGTGAATTAATAATGCAAATTCCCGAATCAAAAGCAGGATAGATTTTGGTTCTCAAAGATAAACCCATTGCTCGGATCCCAGTGGAGGTAGAGCAGGCTGTGATACCGACGGTTTGGGAAAGAGAAATTCCGGGAAAATCAAAAACGGCTCAGCCACTGATAGTGGAACTAAAAGATGGAGCTAGGCCAGTAAGAGTTAAACAATATCCCCTGAAATTAGAAGCGAGATAGGGGATTATAAAAACAATTGAGAAATTTTTAAAATATCAGATCTTGGAAGAATGTGAATCAGAATATAACACACCAATTTTCCCTGTGAAGAAACCAAACGGTGAGTATAGGTTAGTACAGGATTTGAGGGCCATAAATAAAATAACAAAAGATATCCACCCGGTGGTAGCAAACCCTTATACATTGTTAACATCTGTGAAGGAAAAGTATAAATGGTTTACAGTGATTGATTTAAAAGATGCCTTCTTCTGCATTCCTCTTGATAAAAGTAGCAGGAAACTGTTTGCATTTGAATGGGAAAACCCACAGAATGGACGAAAGACAGAGCTAACATGGACCAGACTTCCACAAGGATTTAAGAACAGCCCAACTCTCTTTGGGAACCAGATAGCCAAGGAACTGGAAATATGGACTACCCAAGGAAAGGTACAGGTACCGAGATCACAATACCTCTTATTGCAATATGTAGGTGACATCTTTATCGCAACAGAACAAGAGTCATTGTGCATAAAAGTAACTACTGAAATCTTGAACCAGCTAGGCCTGAATGGCTACAAGGTCTCAAAGGAAGAGGCACAAATTGCATGCACAACTGTGTTGTATTTAGGATGTGAAATTTCGCAAGGGCAGCGGAAGCTGGGGATAAATCGCATAGAGGCAATATGTGCTGGGAAAGCGCTGAGGTTCAGTGCTGACAGGGTGGCAACCAAGGCCCACGCTGTGTCAGGCCAGGCAGATGCTGTGTCCTTGCGTCCAGCAAGGCCCAACCCACCGTCTCCCCCCAACCTTTGGGACCCGGTGAATGCAGGGTGCCAGTTTTCCTAAAGCAGGTAGGGATTTTGACTCATCTCCTGGCTTCACGTTAGCCAACTGCTTCCAGCTTCTAGTAAGGTGTGAAGCGAAGCCTGAGGAGAACCTCCCCATCCAGTTCATGTGAGCGGCTATGGAATTCTGCTGGCTCCAGACGAATTTCAAAGCTGAGTAGACTGACTTTTACATGAAGTGGACATTTACCTCTGGAGAGTCACTCATGTACACGTGGATGCTCTGGTAGGAGTGAGACCTGTTTTCTTTGGCCACAAGAAAGTCCTCTTTACAGGATCCCACCTCTAGGCTGCAAGACTTGATTTTCAGCCCTTGCTACGAGCAAGACGGGGATCAGTCACGCTGTTTCAAAGCATAACGCAGCCACCTGCAGAGAGAACCCTACGTGACCACCTTTCTACTCTGGAGCTTTGTACCGTGAGCTGTGATTTTAGTGTTGTGAAAAGTGGATTATCAGATGGATTTAACCTCAAATGAAGAGAAGGAATCAGGAATATAATCGCCTGGTCCTGTCACTCTGTTTTCTTGGTTCTTAGCACAAGGAAGGGAGAGAGGAAGGAATTATCAATGTATGAAGAAGGATGTTAAGCAGAAAATCCTGGGAGTTACCAAGATGTCAGAAAAGATTTTTCTCTGTTGGCTCCGAAACCTCTTCTTTTCAGTACCTATTTAGGTGTCCCCTACAGCCTGCAGGGAAATGGTCATTTCAGGGGATATTTACTGTTGGTAACTTTAATTCTTGTGTTTTGCAGGGGCACAAGAGGAAAAACTGGAAGGTGAGGAGATTTGTTTTGAGAGCTGATCCTGCTTTTCTGCACTACTATGACCCCACTAAGGTAGGTGAGTGGGGATTTGCTACCCCCAGAAATCCTCTTACACACCTGCACGTCATAATGAAAATACAATTATGCTGTAGATGTTTCTCTTACTCAAATCTCCTTCTGGCTTCCTCTATCCATTTCCTGGGGATTAAGACCTCTCTCGCCTTACCCTGGAGATTGTCCTTGTAGGGTTTTCTATCCCTGTATCTTCCCTCCTGTCTTTGCCCAGTGAGATTCCTTTTCCTCAGCCGAGTCTTCTTGGGATTTGTCTTCTGCTGTACCCACACAGCCTGGGACCATGCTCCTGCAGGGATTCTTCCTGGGCTGTGATCTTTCTGGGCTGACATCCCACCACTTGAGGGTCATACTGCTACTGGGATTTTTCATTCTTTTATTCCAACACTGGGGAGGGTCTTCTTGATGCCAAAGTATCTGCAGGCATTACAGCTACTCAGTTTTAAACTTGCTCAGGGAATAGTAGAATTTATCTGAATGGATATAATAATCAATGTGAGCAACCCAGAAGGGCATATGGATCCATCCACCCCAGGTGTGTAGGGTATGCCAAAGGCTAACATGTTGCTAAAAGAACATGTATAGAAATGCTTTATGCGACTTTTTAAAGAAAATACAAACACCAGAACAGTGAAGAGAGCTTATGGAGCTGGTTCATTTTCTGTTGCCTGTTTCTTTGTGGGCTTTTTTTTTTTTTTTGCGCTGCAACTCACCCTTGTAATGTCCTAAACTCAAGCTGCAGAATCTGAAGACCAGACAAGGGCAACAGCCTCCTAGTGAAAACAGTCAAATTTTTCCCATCTGTTTTCCGCTGTGTTCTCACTGAAAAGCAGCAGAAATATATATTTTAATATGAATTGTTATTGATAAGACGATACGTAAGTTTGGAATGTGATTGTTGTCCTACCCGTGTGTTTAATTGATCTCCACCACTCCCAGACACATCCGTCAAACATCTCAGACTGAAACAACATAGTAGTGCATTTAATTACGTGTCCTAATTGACTTCTCGTATAACATGGGTGTTTTGTACCTGGAAAGACTGGTATTACATCTCCACCTTCATAAAATTAATTGATGTGCTCTTGAAAATTATTCGAATGATGCTATTTTCCCAATAAGCCTCATTTCCTTTTTCTTTGCAGGAAGAACACAGGCCAGTAGGTGGATTTTCTCTGCGTGGCTGTCTTGTCTCAGCTCTGGAGGATAACGGAGTCCCAGCAGGTAAGCACGAGCCTCTAAGCGTTCATACGTACATACTGATGCCATAGCAATGCAGTGTTTAGGTGTGGGTTTGTGTGTGTGGCTGTCTCTGTATGCACAAGTGGGCCGGCCTCCCCTTCCCCTTTGCAAGCAGGGGAAGAGGCACATCAGAAAAAAATCCCCGTACTGCCGGGTTGTCCACACCAGGAGGGACTTTTCTAGGGTTATTTCCACTTCTCTTGGGTGTTCCCCTTCTTAAGGGCTTTTCTCAGTCAGATGACCTTTGAGACAGTCTAAACCACTCATTAATATTCCAGAATTAACAGACAAAGAGGAAACAGTTTCTTTTTTGGATGTTGTTAAACTCAGTCTTGAGCCGTCCCCTGATGCCATCCCTTTTCTGTGTGTTCTCTCTGCTTATGCTCTTACCTTTTCCTTTTCCATCTGCTAGAACCCAAATGTAAGAGAAACCTGAAGACAGCAACACAAACCCCAGTTCTGCTAGGAAATATGCTTAGCTGGGGCATTTGTCCAGAACTTCACCCTCACAGATAAGAGTTTCTGCTGTTAAAGCAATTTATGTTATGGCAGTAAGCACAAGGTGTGGATCTTAATTAGGAAACGTCTTTCTAAAGACAAAAGACAGGGTCTGAAAAACATGAGGTGCAGGGGGGAAGGGGGCAAGAAAAATAGAGCCCATTGCTAAGAGGAACCCTAGGTTGGGCATAAGCAAATCTAATCTACTGCACAAACTGGTCAGGAGTTCATCCCTCCATTGTACAACTCAAGTAAGATTCTCCATTTAAACAGTGGCTATTTTATATCTGATGCATGGTGAACAGTAGTTCCTACAGTCTATGTGAGGGGTGTCTGTACTGTATCTTCATTTTGCAGAAGGGAAATCAAAGACACAAGAGCTATCTCTAATGAAATGGAAAGGTCTGATATTCTAATTCACTAAATTAAAAGTCATCCTTATGAAGCTTCACATTCACCACAAAGCATTTCTCCCTGCAGCTTCCTGATCTGCCGTATTTTTTTCTCTGCAGGAGTGAAGGGCAATGTGCAAGGCAATCTCTTCAAAATCATCACAAAAAATGACATTCATTCTTATATCCAGGCCAGCTCCAAGGCAGAGCGAGCACAGTGGATTGAGGCAATCAAACCACTGACATGACTAAGGTGGACTCCCTGCCAAATGACGAGTCACATCTGTGACCGAGTTTCCTGCTCTCATTGTCTGTGACTGTTGTTTTGCTCTTAGATAGTCTATTTTGTTATTTGTATCTCCATAGCACCCAGCAGTTCCTGACAGACCAGCATCTTAGGTGCCTAGGAGTCATGTAGATCCAGAATAATTCCCCACCAAGAACTTAATCATCTAACAAAAGACAGCAAGTGGATACAGGCAAAGAGGGCTTTACGAAGAAAGAGAGAGATACAATATTCCAAGGTGGAAGAAAAGAATTACTTTTGTACAAGTGTTCAGTCTATATTTGACAGATTCAGGTTGTGTGCTTTATCCTAAAGCAGAAATGCCTTGTTCCTTTCCCCTTTATGAAGGGGTTTATAAACTTGATTAGTTAAGACTGTGACTGAATCAAAGTCATGAAAGGTCCTGGTGTCTAAGGCTGCCTTTCTTGGTATACACAAGAGTCCTGTGCTAAGCCACAACCCAGCTGCTAGGATAATCACTAATGCTAAACATACAAAGTGTCTGTCAGTCTGTCTGCTCTACCATTTGGTTCTCTGTTAGATTGGAAAAGACCAAAGGATCTTCCTCTCCAGTATACAAATTATTCTTGTGCTGGTAATGGCCCACAGCAGTACAGGATGCTGAGTATCAAACCAGACCAGTGGCAGTTATTCCAGGCAAACGCCTTTGCTGAAGATACTGGGTAAAACCACCCAGTCATAGAAATGAGACTTTTCCTCCTGATTGTGACAGTAAATCCATTTATGTGGAACGCCATTGGGACTGAAAGCTCCAATAGCAGTTATGACTGTTGCTTTTTCTACTTCAAGTCATCAAATCTTCCATTATTTGTCTACTAATCTTGACTTTGGTATCATTACATTTTTTTAAATAGGTCAGTGCGTTTGAACCTCCCGCGCTCTTTAAACATGATTGTTCTCAGAAGGCAGTTTGAATAGATGAAAATGATGGTTTCGTACATGGTAAATGTAGATTTTTATAGAAACTGAGACATTCTCCGCACCACCAGAGGGTATAATGGAATGTATAAGATGATTAAAACCCCCAACCAGCCTGCTGATACACTATTTTCATGAAATTCCTCATGTTATCTGAGTACCCATATCTGACAGCCAGACTCTGCAGAGGCTCCAGAATCACTCTGAAGACAACATGCTATACATCTTCCCTGAAGCCACAGAAGAATTTGATAGCCCTCTATCCACAGAACCACCTCTTTGCAGATTGTTGGTTCTCTAAGTTATGCTTTGGTGAATCCCACTCGTACATGTCCAGCTCTCCCAGGATCCGTACAGAACTCAAATCAGGGCTGGACAGAGAAATGTATGAGGTAAAGCCCTGAAATACTCAGCCCTGCAACACCTGAATCCTTTCACAGTCCTACCTCTATACCTGTCTGCCTGTTGCCCAGGTAGCTAACAGCTCGTTACCTTTTTGCTGTTTCTTCCCCTGTGGAAGAAGAGCTGTTTCTGCACTGGTATTGTCTCTTCAGCTGGGAAGAGGAAATTGGGGAATAGAGCCACAGAAAACTATCAGGTTTTAGATAACCAATGGGCATTTTCCCAGTCTCACAGTCCCTCTTCACAGCCCGAGGAAAATAACAGTAAAAACTATGTCCTTCTGAAAAAGAAGTAATTTCTGCAATTGATTTTCTGGGATTCATGAGGCTGAGACGAAAAAATCAACTAGCCTCATAACTGGACTCCTAACCTCAGAGTATGCAGTTGCCCAGGAGTCTGTCAGCTTGAGTCAGATGCTTAACCATACTGGGAAGTCCAGTATCTAAATGGCCTTGAAGAGCTGGTCAGTGGAGCCTGGCCTAAGGAATAGCTGAGTCAGGACATGGAAATGTGACCCTCCAGCCTCTCATGTGGACTACATATTACCTGGACACTGCGTATTTTCCTCCTCCCTCGTCCCACAGAGGTGCTCGTACAGGCCTGCCTGCACCAAATACATACACAGAAAAAACCCCAAACCCAACCGAATCACAAGATTCTTGACAATCAGGGCCCAGCTTCTGGAGTCTTCTCTCAGTCCAGCAAGGTGGTGTGGCCCCAAGCAAGGGCTAGGAAAGATCTCAGGCTAGAGGGAAAACAGCAGCGTAAACTGTAAGCTGCTCCGCATTTTCTTAGGAAAGGTCCGTTGTTTTTCGTGCCTCTGGACGGTGCAGGCTAAAGACCAGTGCAGCTGGGCTCCTTCTGCATCAGAGGGGCTGCAGCAGAAGCCATGCAGTCGCACATGTTGGATACTACAGGGGCACATCTCCAGCAGCAGAGCAAATCACGGACATATTTAAGAAGCGGGGATGGGGCAGGAAGGGGAAGCTTGAGGCCTTCTTTTATTTCAGGCAAAATATCTGAATGTTTTGTATCTATTTTTTCCATTAACGATTAATTACTTTGCTTGCCTGTAGGAACAGTTTCAGGCAACTTCTGAGCTTGCTTTTAAGTTCTCTTTTCTGTTCCTGCAGTTCTGCTTAAGACATGGCATGCAGACTAAAACACCTGATCATCTAGAAAGTTCAGTAAGACATCCTATAAAAGAAGCACAGGGGCAGATACATCTAAGAAGACACGAGGTAATTCAGGAGAAGCTGCAGGATCTTGCAGGGTCTCAAATAGGTGAAGTGGCCAGAGCATAACTCTAAGCAGAAGACATCTAGCGAGTAAGAATGGGCTCCCTTCAGGAGGCCCTTGAAGGGGCAGGTGGAGGCTGGGCAGGGACCAGCTGGACCTTCTGTTGGGCACGACAGCGTGAACATGTTGCCCAGGACAATGCATCTCCCTGCAGGCCCGAACAGAGCTCAGTGGAAGAAATCTCCTGCCAGCCATTTTTCATATTGGCCCACGCAGTGGCAGCACCATCTGGCCAGTGATCAGCACCTGAGAATCAGTAGTAAAGAAGAGAGGGATCCCTTCTTTGAGAGCAAAGAAAATGAGAAGGAAGAGAGAAGAGCAAGGATCCAAGAGCAAGGATATTAATTTGGCTCCTAGAGTGCCTTCGTGCTGCAGAGACAAGCGTAGGCATCGAGACTGGGAGATAGCTGTGCAACCTGGGAAGTTAAAAGGGAGAGTGACCGTGACATAGGGGCCCATGGAAATGAAGGAGCTCCTCCCGCTTCACCAATGTCACCAATGTTACAGAGCAGCTCTAGGGCTAGAGAACACACTGCAAATCTCACACATCCGGCCTCGCTGAGAACAGATGCCGGTGGCTGATCGGCCTTCCTCCAGCTCCAAGTTTCAATGGCACTAGCTGTGTACCCCACGTTTTGCCCATGTATTTGAAGATCAGGAAGGCACTTGCCCCCATGAACCTGTCAGTGGTGTGAAAGCTGCAAAGCAAGAGGACAGCCGGAATTTTTCCTCCCGTGCGTGCCGCTGCTGACCGATGGCAAAGTCATCTGAATGCACTTGTGTGTGGAGACGTGATGAGGGCTGACCCAGCCAGCACTTGAGAAACTGCTCAGGATACCTCCAGGAAATAGATTTTTAGCCCCTACTCTCCGGCAGGATTTGTATTTTTGGCAAGACTACGGTGTTAGTGTGCAAATGGACCGGTTGGGTGAGGAGATCAGGTGTGCCACAGCCACCACCAGCCGGCAGCTGGCCTGTGCCCTGCCATTGTGCTCCTGCACAGGCTGCCCTCCTCCAGCAACGCAGAGGGAATGTGGTGTACTGAGCCAGAGCCATGAATCTTACTAGGAGAGCCTTACCCATGTGTCCTGGGTTCAGCAGCAGCAGTCAGTTTTTCTTCTTCTTAAGTAGCTGGTGCAGCGCTGTGGTTTTGACTTTCGGCCTGGGAAAAATATTGATAAAGCCGATGTTTTCAGTTACTGGTCAGAATGTTTACCCTGACCAAGGACTTTGTGAGTCTGATGCTCTGCCAGGGAGGAGGAGAAGCCGGGAGGAAGCAGGGACAGGACACCTGACCCAAAACTAACCAAAGAGGTATTCCATACCACAGCACGTCATGCCGAGGATGTAGAACTGAGAGTTCCCGGAAGGGCTGGATCATGGCAGGGTGGGGGTGAGGTACCGGTTGGTGAGTAGTTGTATTCTCTTCCCTTGTTATTTCCTTTATCATTATTCTTATTGCTGATAGCAGTAGTGATTTGTGTTATACCTTAGTTATTAAACTGTTCTTATCTCAACCCGTGGGAGTTGCATTCTTTTGATTCTCCTCCCCGTCCCTCCAGAAGCGGAGGGAAGAAAGGTGGGGGGGGAAGTGGACTGCGTGGTTCTGATTTACAGCCTGGGCTTAAACCACGACACCATGCAACGAACTAGATCACACATCCAGAGAAGGAAGTTTCTAACAAGAAGCCCAGTGACTGTTGCTACCCAGTAAGCACACTCAGAGAGAACAGAAACACAAGCTGCCTTGAGGAACTGTCTCTTCAGGTGCTTCAGCGTTTGGAAAAGTTGAACAGCAAGGGAAATCAAACAAAAGAGGTAAGAACGAATGCAGAAAAAGAAATACGCAGCTCAGAACAATTCCAGTCACGGAATTTGTTATTCAAATTGTCAAGGTCCAGAAGAGACCTGCTGACCCAGTTTTAAGGATGCAAAAGCGAAACTTCTTTGGCTAGATTCAGTTGTCTAAACCTAAGCAAGCGGTGCTCTCTGAGAAGACCAGGGCATCCTGCCTCGCCTCAGTTGGCCTCTCTGGAAGGGGACAGATTTATCCCAGGTCCTGCGTTGGATCTGCCGGGCCATGCAGATGTCTAGGGGCCCCCAGGTGCCTGGATGGCACTGTGTGCCTGTGCACACGCAAGGAAATGGAGAAACTGGACTGAACCCATCCTTCAGGGTTCCTGTGCAGCAAGGGAGAGGCGTACATGTCTTCAGCACTTGGCACCAGAGATGGGGGAGGAATCTCCCCTCCAACGTGCATTTCTCTTTCCAGACACTGTAGAAAGATCCCTGAATATTAACTTACACTGCCCATATCCCTCTCAGAAAACTGAAGCAGTTATTCCCTTTTGTTAGCCACACAAACGTACTCCCCCCCCCAGCATCTCACCTTTGGGTCTTTGTAGACTCAGTAGGAAGCACAAGGGTCCAGAAATATCACACCACCAACCTCCTTATGGTAGACAATGACTTTGGGCTCCGGGACATTGCTCAGTTGGTGGCCTGGTCCAGCCTTGCAGCTCTGACATCCCATGGCCAACTCAGCCTCGTTAGGGGACTCAAGTCATGACAAGCAGTGAAGGGCTGCAGAGCAGATGGGGAAAAGCCCCCAGACAGGCATCTTTCCCGAACTACAGCCCACTGGGGCACTTGCACCAGGGACTGCTCTTCCCCCACCACAATGCTTCTGGGCTATGAAACGTCATGAGAAGGGTCTGGTATTGTCTTTTTAATCTTACTCTTGTCCGCAGCCCCCGAGGGAGCGGTAGCACATTGCAACTGCTTTTCCCTGTTCTTCTGTCATCTGTCCATGTTTCCAAGACACACTCACCCGGAGGCAGTCAGACCCAGCTGCCAGCCCCGAGGGCATCTCCAGCTGGCTAAAGATAATGAGCAACAGGGGAGAGGTTATTTTCAGAGGATGAGACATTTGGATTTTACAGAGAAAGGGCATGCTCAGAGAACTGTAGGATCAGCTCTATTCAAAGGTTGAGAATGCTCGCAGAGAGCAGCAGGAAGGCAGGGAAGAGGTGAGGGAGGACAGGCTCAGCTTTGGCTGCGCAGAGGTTGGCTGGCAGGTCTCTGTGTAGTTACGCAGCTACAAGCCAGCCTGGTTCCACGTAGCTGGCGTGTGCAAGCAAAGCACACTGGAGTCTACTCATGTCAGCTCTCTGCGTGCTATGCAATTTCCAAGTCTTGATCCCTTCCATCAGCAAGCACCACAGACAACCCCATGTTTCAGGAGCGGCTGCCACTGGGACATCTGCTCCAAAGGCAGTTCTTGTGAGTTCTCGAATTTCCTTCATGAAGGGAATTCTTGTCATTTCCTTCATGAAGTGGCTGTCACTTTTCCTTTACCCGCATTTGGGAAGACTCTTCTCTCACGGAGTGTATTCAGCAAGCAAGAGACACAGAGCCTTCATAACAGCCTCAAGAAAAACTGCTTTCCGGACCCAGTGCTGCTCCTTATGCATGTCTCTGGCTCTGGCATTTGGTTAATACAGCCTGGTGCATTGCGCACAAACCCCTGTCTCATCTCTTGATCCTCTGCAGTAGCTCACTTCATCGCAGGCATCTTACAGTCCCATAGACACCTGTACTGGCATTCCTCTCACCTAACTAGAGGTAACTGCTGTGTATGTTTCTACATCTAAGCTTGATACCAGGGCTTCCAGGACAGTTCGAGGGTCCACAGTCATGGATCGAAGACTGTTGGTTGCACGGTCCGCACAGACAGTGCACTCAACAGCACAGTCTCTTAACAGCCACATACGGTCGGATGACTACAGTCCTTTGGCTTCAATGGGACACAGTGTTAAGCTTTTATTCTGTAGACTTCTGAAGCCAGGGGAGTTGAACCCTAGCCTCAGAAGTCCACACACCCTGTTTCTGGTGGGAGTTAGCTCTCCTGTGCAGTTTGAGGCACCAAACCTCCACAGTCTTGGCTGGCCGCAGCTAGCTGATGTCATGGCTTATTGAAGAGTTAAGGGGCTAGGTACGATCTAAGTTGGACGCCAGAAGCGGTACAGCCACACACGTTGTCTTCCTTGACAGAAACACCAAGGAAGCCAAGTCTAGCATGAAGCCCCGAAGCCCCTTCCTGCGCTGCGCTCTTTACCAATACCGCTGCAATACTCACAATCGGAAAACAAGGGCAACAATACGGGCAAGTTCCCTGCTTTGAGCAGGGAGCTGAGAGCTGTCCCTCGCTCACCCTCTGCTGCTGCCACCACCCTTCCCACCCGGGTGCCAATTTGCTGCCACCTTCAGCAGCAACGGAGCATCCTCCTCCTCCTGCTGCACGGCCCAGCTCCCCCAGCCCCACTTTGGGGCCCACAGGCTCCCCTAGCAGGGGCCATCGGGGCCACACAGGGCTCATGGAGGTGCCAGGCGGAGCGCAGCAGCTCAGGCTGCTCAGACCCTGGGGATGAGGAGCAGGGGGGTGGCCAGCGGCTGTTTTCAGCTCCTTCAGCGACACGTGGCCACAGGCCAAGGGCAGATGCCAAGCCAGGGTCCCCCCACTCAGGCCACACAGGTGCTTTGCTGAGCATCACCCTTTATTGCTGCTGCTGGGAGCTACTTCCTCGCCAGTTGGGGTGCCGGGGCATAGGGATTCAGCCGGCGAGCCCCGGTCCTGCCCGGCTGCCGCGTTGCTGCATCCGTCCTGCGGGCCTGGAGGGGCGGGTGAGGCAGGTGTACCTGCAGAAGGTGGCTCTGGGATGAGGCTGACCTGAGTTCCAGGGGGCCAGTGGTGCCTGGGGCTGAGGGGCAGGGGCCAGCCCTGCGGCTGCCCTGCCCCAACAGCTCTATCTTGTCGTGCTGGGGAGGAGAGAGAACCGGTTGGCTAAAGCATGGGGCTGAATTCAAGCAACCCTCTATACCCATCACTCCTGGGGAAACTGAGGCATGGATCCCCCCCAAGATGCTCAGCATCACCCTCCCAACCTCAGTCACCCCCACCAGATCCCTTCTTTCTTCATCCCTACCTTGCTGGGGAGCAGGGTGGATGGCTGGAGGGCCTGCGGGGTGCTGTGCTGGACAAGCTGGAGGCGCAGGCTGCGCTGCAGCGGGGGTGTGAGGGTACGCTGGCCCCCACACTGCCGTGGCACGGTGGGGTACCTGTATGCAGCCATCCGCTCCCTGCAGGATAGGGTATGGGAACAGTCAGCACCCAGCACACAACTCAGCACACGTGGCTTCAGCGCCACTGAGAGAGAGACGGGGCAGCACAGGGGGGAGGCTGTAAAACCCCCCAGGCCTGGGGCAGCCAAGCACAGCTGAGCCCCTGTGGCACATCTCTGCTCCCCTGCCCTGCCCAGGGAGCAGAGCCCTTTACCCTGACTCAGGGAAGGACTCTCCCTTGCTGGGGCAGAGCCATCATGCACCCCAGGGATGGGGATGGGTCCCGTGTCCCCTACCTGTGGGTCTGCTCCGTCTTCAGAACAGGGTGGGACTGTCCAGTGACGTGAGGGACCAGCGGTGGAAGGGGCGGGATGGGCGGGATGGGCCTGGGGAAGGCAAGAGCCATCAGTGGGTGACAGGGGACAAATGACCCACCCTGGCTCGTGGCAGCACCCCAAACCCCACAGGCTTGTACCTCACGGCATCCCCTGCCCGCTGCCCTCAGGGAGGGGTCCTAATCCTCCCGCTGACGGGCAGGCCTGTGGAGGGTGCTGGGCAGGATCGGACCCTCGCAGGCAGACACCCCGAACCCCATGCCTGCTCTGGAGCACCACCAGCACCCATCTCCCCCCATCCCACCCACGCAGACTCCTGATGCGCCTGTGCCGGGTGGTACTCACGAGCCAGGCACCCGCATGCTGAGTTGCCTGTCACAAGACAGGCACTGCAAATCCACCAGCAGCTGCCTGGGGAGGGGAGAAAGGGCTGGGTGAGTTGGGGAACCTGCTCTTGAGCCCGGTTTATCCCCCCCAACACCAACAATGTCCCAGCCTGCTGGCTGGTTACAGAAGAAAGGGGACAGGATGAGGGAGAGTGGTTGGTTGTGGGCTCCCCCCTGGGAAAAAGCTCCACCTCATCTTAGGCACAGGAGAATCCACAGAGAGGAGCGCCCAGAATCCTCCAATGCCGTGGGAACCACTGCCACAGGCATCCAGAGCACCGTGGGAACAGGGGATGCAGGCAAGGACAAAGCGGGAACAAGGTGAGTGCTGTCCCTATTGCACTCACTTCCTAATCCCAGCTGCATCGTCAGCTTCCACTGGTGGTGCCATTTCCTTGAGCTGCTCGAGGCTGCTCTTCCAGTGTTCATCCAGCTGCTGCTGGAATGGCCCCAGCTCCAGGCGATCCAGCTGCAGACAGACACACTCCCTCAGCCAGCGGCTCCGGGATGGGACACTGCATCCCCAGGGAAAAGCCAGGCGCAGGCATCCTCCGGAGGATGCTGCCTCGGGACACCAAGCCCCGAAGGTGCCATTTTTGCGCAGCGGTGATGAGCCGCCCCTCACCTTGGAGGCCATCTCCTCCCGCAGCTGCCGCTGGACCTCGTGCAGCCCCTGCTCCTGGCCTCTCACCCGCCTCAGCACCTCCTGGTTTCTCTCGTTTAGCAGCTCCAGGCTCGCCTCAAATTGGGTGCGACTGACTTTGCTTTCCAAGGCGCCTTTGTCTGCTTTCTAGCAACAGGGAAAGGCAGGAGGACGGTGGGGAAAGGATGGGGGTGCAACAGCCAGGGTCAGCTCAGCGCAGGGGCAGAGGCAAAAGCACTCCTGCAGGACCCCTGTGTCCCTCCCACGGCCGTGTGGTCCCACTCGCCCCATCACCCCCATGGCGTCGGTCCCACCAGCCCAAGGGACGTGGGGGCAGACAGAGGGACCTGCAGCTGGGCTACAAATCCTCCCTCCCCCAGGCCAGCTCTGCCACCAAGCTCCCACGGGACAAGGGCCATTTGTCACCCTGCCCAGGACCCCCTTGGCTGGTGCTTAGGCCCCTTGAGGTTGTACCTCATCCATTCCCAGCTCCACGTCCTCCTTGTC
This sequence comes from Psittacula echo, assembly GCF_963264785.1. Lineage (NCBI taxonomy): Eukaryota > Metazoa > Chordata > Aves > Psittaciformes > Psittacidae > Psittacula > Psittacula echo. The sequence continues at coordinate 41,618,937 of NC_137739.1, read as the reverse complement.
TGCCTTCTCCTTCTCCAGCCTCTCCATCCACCGGAACAGACCCTTCCAACACAGAAAGCATCCTATGACATTGCGGCAGGAGCACCCCTGCTTCTCCCCCCACACAGAATCCTCTGGGAAAGGTACTTTGGATCTCCACAGGGCAAATCGCTTATGGTCCCCAGCCTGGGCTCTGCCTGGAGGGTGCTCTAAGCCCACGGGGCTTTCAGCCACCTACCTCGATATCTTTCTGCTGCTGGCGACTGTCATCCAGGAGGCTCCCCGTGACAGAGCTGAGCTTTTCATGCTCCCCTTGCACCTGCAGGATGGCATCCTGCACGCGCTTCAGCACCTCCTGGTCCTGCTCCAGGGAGGAAAATAACAAGCTAGTGCCACGCAAGGTGGGGAGGCTGCCCCACGGGGACAGAGACCCGGCTTACTGGGCCAGTGGCCATAGGCTCTCAGGGCCAGCAGCACACCTGCAGCATGGCTTGAATCTCCCTCTATGCTGCAGACTTTACAAGACAATACGGGGGGCAGCAAGGAACTCCCCCACATAACACCAAAGCACAAACAGCCGGGCATGGCTCGGGCGGCCCCCTCCCAAGTCCCCCATGCTGCCATCTCCCTACCTGGCTCTTCCCTGGCAGCTGCCTCACCACCGTGCCCCTCTTCTTCCTCGACATGAGGGAGTCCACCAGCCCCTGCAGCTTCTCATAGCGCCGCAGAAGCTTCCCCAGACGCGTGCTGGTGTCGCTGCTGCACGTGGGGCATACTGCCTCCTCCGGCCCCGTGCTCTCCATCACTCTCACCTCTTCCAGCTGCAGAAGGGGAAGAGGAATCACCTCTGAGACGGGACAGATGCAGCCAACAATCCCAGGTGCCACGGAGGCTCCACGGCCCCAGCCAGCCACGGGATGTGGCTGGCAACCCCACCAGGACCACCTCAAAGAGCCAGCGGGTGGTGGGAGCTCCCCCCACACCTCACCTGCTCCTGCTCCTCCTCGGCCGTCTGGGTCACCAACTGATCCAGTGCAGCCTTGCTTATTTGCTGCTGCTCTGCCAGATCCTTCGTGTCCCGCTTTACCTCCTGCGGTGTGGACCTGGCCAGCGAGACAGGGGCACAGGCAGGCTTAGTCTTCACAAGCTTAGTTGCTCGGGGGGCATCCCTCAACCCCCAGCATGGGATGCTCCCAGCCCTCCTGGGCTCCCCTGCAGCCCCACAGGGAACAAAACCCTCTCCTGTCCTTTTACCCCAATGGCCGGCTGAGTTGGTTGCTGAGGTCCATTTGCCAGCTGGCTCTGGCCGCCTCCAGTTTGCCAAGGGCACTCTCCAGCTTCCTGATCTGGGAACGGCAGTGCGGGCAGAGTCAGGGCATGGCCCCTGTGTCATCCAGCACAGGGGCTCTTCAGCTGCCTCCTCCGTGCCCAACTCTCCCAGCATCCCTGCATCTCCCTTGGGGACTCCTTACCTTCTCCTTCTCTCCGTGCAGGTCCCTGGCCACACCCTGCAGGTCACTGGCCAGGCCCTGCAGGGATGACATCTGGGCCTGGAGGTCACCCAGCATCTTGGCAACGCTCTCCTGGCCTAGAAGAACATGGTACAAGGGGACACACTGTCAGTGAAGGGGTCTCACCCTACGGGCCAGGCTCGGAGCACAGCGAGCTCCAGACCCAGCATTTCAAACACCCCCCACAAGCCTCCCAGAGCTCCCACCTCCCTCCTGGAGGAGCAGGCGCAGCTTCTCCAGTTCAGTCCGCTCCAGCCTGGTGCCTTCGAGCTGGGCCACCTGCTCCTTCAGGGCAGCACAGAGGTGTCTCAGCTGCCCAATCTGCTTGACAGCCTCCACCGTCTCCACGTAGTACTTGTAGGCATTCTGGTAGGCACTGCTGGTGGAGCCCGAGGCCAAGGCCAGCTCTTGCACGTGGGACGCGGCCCTGGCATCAGTGTCGAGTGGGATCTCGAATCCCTGGGCTGTCGGCAGGAGAGTCCCTGCTGCCAGGGGGCCAGCCTGGTGAAGCTGTGTGCCGAGCCGCTCCCCTGAGATGGTGGTCTGAGCGACGGTGGGCTCCGGCTGTGTCCCCAGGGTGGTGGTCTGGGTGCCCGTGGACTCTGGCTCTGTTGGCTGTGTCCCCAGGCTGGTGGTCTGCACGTCCTTAGACACTGTCTGCGTCACCGCCCTGCTGCTAGCATCCCTCCTCTGATCTGAGGGAACGCCTGCCTGCTGCTTAGGGGCCGTTACAGCCGTCCCTGGATCCTTCGGCGCCACCGAGCTGTCTCGAGATCCCAGCAGCGAGCTTGCCCCATCTGGGGTGTCCACATCCGAAGTGGCAGGCTTGGTGGTGGCAGACTGCTCTCCTTCTTGTCCTCCTCTGGGTCTTCCTCCGTCTCTACCTCGTTCTCCTTTGCTGCCCACCAGACAATCCTCCAGCACATCCCAGTGCACCATGTTGCTGACCTCCTCCGGGTGCGGGTACAGGCCCAGCCTTTCCTTCAGCATTTGCTGGGGAAGCAAGGGATCAAGGGCTTACCAAAGCCATGTAGCCAGGGGCACGGTGGGGCCCACAGGAGCACTCCCACACACACCCAGCACCGCTGGGGACCATGCCCTAGTGCAGAGGGACCGCCTGCGCTGGGCCCCCAGGGATGCAGCCATCTCCTGTCCTCTAGCAGGATCCGGCGTGCTCGTAACCATACCACATCACTGGCCAGAGTCCTTGGGTTGCAGAGGTCCGGCAGCCGGCCGGCAGCGTCCCGGAGGTTCCCCTAGAGTGGGGCGAGGAGAGGGACGGCAGTCAGGACACAGGAGCAGAACGGAAGCATCTGCAAATTAGCTTGGGCACTAGACAGATGGACGCCGAGCAGCCTTGGGCCGGGGGGCTGCTGCTGGATTGTACCAGTAGATCTTGACCCTCCTTCCCAGCACCCATGGTACTTTGATGGGTGTTTAGTTAGGAAGTGCCTTAGCGCCACTTGCGTGGACACACACAGTTACCTCTGCCAGCAGCTTGAGCGGCAGGCAGCGCTGCCCATTTCTGCCCTCCCCGCGGCTCCAGGTAGGGTGGGCTGAGCTCCCACGCTTCCCTCTTGGGGCACCCTTCCCACTCTTCCCTCCCAGCGCCCTTCACACTGGGTGACATCCAAGCCCGGAGGACAGGGTCCGCAGGGAGATGCGGGGTGATGCAGGGAGGGGAGCAAGAGGCCAGCTCCCTCCTGGGGACACCAGCAGCAGCTCACCAAGCCAAGCGCCTCCTGCATCATGCGGATTTCTCCTTGCATGCGGGACTGCGCCTCCTTCAGCTGGCTAATCTCCTCAAGGAGATCCTGGTAGGCAGACGGCTCCTAGGAGAGGCGGGGGGCAGGCATGAGCCCCACGGCAGGGTCCCTGCAGACCAGGAACTTGGTCCCCACCCACCCTGCCCCAATGGAAGCCAGCACACAAACCCATGCCAGCAAGGCTGCATCCAGCCCTGCCTGCCCGTGCTGAGCTCTGCGCAGGAGCCCTGAAGCTGATGCCAAGGGCAAAGAGCCACCCCTGGAGGAGGAGGCGCCTCAACGGGGGAGCACGCAGGGCACTGGGGAGAGCCTCTACCTCAGAGCCGCTGCTCTCGTCGGTTCCCACGCTCTCCACCGGCTGCCGCACGTCGGCAGCCGCATCAGCTTCGCAGCCGCTGGCGGTGTCCTGCAGCGGGTCCTTCGCAGGCAGCTGCTCACCCGGCTGCTGCGCCTGCTGCCCCGCGGCCGGGGTCCTTGCCCTGTCCGGCTCGGCAGGCTGCTTCAAGCCTCGGCTGGAGCGGTCCTGCAGGCCCAGGTGCCCCAGCATGGCCTGCAGCAGGTCGCGCAGCGCTCGGAAGTTCACGGCCTCGGCCTCGGGCGTCCCGATGGCGGCGTCCAGCAGCTGGGTCAAGCTGAGCAGAGCCATGGCTGCCGCTACGGCCGACAACCCGAGTCTGACCTGCTGGCGGTAGGAGAGACAGCGGGCAGCCGGCAGCCTGCCTCCTGCTCACGCGCCCTCAGGCATGTGGCGGCCCCTTCCCCGCCGCCTCTGCCCCCTCCAGCCCTGCCGCCGGCCCCCCTGGCCCCCGTTCCCCGCGCCCCGCGGCCCCGTACCTGCAGCAGCTGACCCTGCCCCACGCCCTGCCCTCTTTACCGACCACCACCGCCCGCTCCTCGACACCCATTGGCCGAGCCCGTTGTCGAACGCACAAAGGGCGGCGCTGACGAAAACACCCGTTGCCAGGCGACGCCCCGCGACCCTCTCCCGTCCCGCAGTTCCAGCGCACGGGTGGCGGTTCCGGGACCGGCCCCGCTTCCGCCAGCCCCTGCCCAGGGAACCTCAGCGCCCCGGCAAGGCGAGCTGTGCTGCCGAGGAGGGCAGAGCTATGTGGCAAAAGCAGCACAGGTTTTACTCTCTCCCTTAGACGTGGCACTAGTGGGGGGAAGGCTGCTGCTGACGGCACCACTGTTAGAGGACAGTGAAATTTTCGGTAACCATTCTAGCAGTGATTATATTTGAAAAGTTTGCAAATCAATAGAAAGCCTTTGTACATATGTTAAAATTTTGTAACTTTGCTGTTCTGTATTTTAGATACTGTTCCAGTAGGTGATTGTGTTTAGAAATCATAAATCAATAGAGAAGCTTCATACACTGAATGCTGCAATTGTGTTGGTTTGTATCTTAGCTACTTCATAACTAAAATTTTGAGGGACTTTTCTAGGGTTATTTCCACTTCTCTTGGGTGTTCCCCTTCTTAAGGGCTTTTCTCAGTCAGATGACCTTTGAGACAGTCTAAACCACTCATTAATATTCCAGAATTAACAGACAAAGAGGAAACAGTTTCTTTTTTGGATGTTGTTAAACTCAGTCTTGAGCCGTCCCCTGATGCCATCCCTTTTCTGTGTGTTCTCTCTACTCATGCTCTTACCTTTTCCTTTTCCATCTGCTAGAACCCAAATGTAAGAGAAACCTGAAGACAGCAACACAAAACCCAGTTCTGCTAGGAAATATGCTTAGCTGGGGCATTTGTCCAGAACTTCACCCTCACAGATAAGAGTTTCTGCTGTTAAAGCAATTTATGTTATGGCAGTAAGCACAAGGTGTGGATCTTAATTAGGAAACGTCTTTCTAAAGACAAAAGACAGGGTCTGAAAAACATGAGGTGCAGGGGGGAAGGGGGCAAGAAAAAATGGAAAGGTCTGATATTCTAATTCACTAAATTAAAAGTCATCCTTATGAAGCTTCACATTCACCACAAAGCATTTCTCCCTGCAGCTTCCTGATCTGCCGTATTTTTTTCTCTGCAGGAGTGAAGGGCAATGTGCAAGGCAATCTCTTCAAAATCATCACAAAAAATGACATTCATTCTTATATCCAGGCCAGCTCCAAGGCAGAGCGAGCACAGTGGATTGAGGCAATCAAACCACTGACATGACTAAGGTGGACTCCCTGCCAAATGACGAGTCACATCTGTGACCGAGTTTCCTGCTCTCATTGTCTGTGACTGTTGTTTTGCTCTTAGATAGTCTATTTTGTTATTTGTATCTCCATAGCACCCAGCAGTTCCTGACAGACCAGCATCTTAGGTGCCTAGGAGTCATGTAGATCCAGAATAATTCCCCACCAAGAACTTAATCATCTAACAAAAGACAGCAAGTGGATACAGGCAAAGAGGGCTTTACGAAGAAAGAGAGAGATACAATATTCCAAGGTGGAAGAAAAGAATTACTTTTGTACAAGTGTTCAGTCTATATTTGACAGATTCAGGTTGTGCGCTTTATCCTAAAGCAGAAATGCCTTGTTCCTTTCCCCTTTATGAAGGGGTTTATAAACTTGATTAGTTAAGACTGACTGAATCAAAGTCATGAAAGGTCCTGGTGTCTAAGGCTGCCTTTCTTGGTATACACAAGAGTCCTGTGCTAAGCCACAACCCAGCTGCTAGGATAATCACTAATGCTAAACATACAAAGTGTCTGTCAGTCTGTCTGCTCTACCATTTGGTTCTCTGTTAGATTGGAAAAGACCAAAGGATCTTCCTCTCCAGTATACAAATTATTCTTGTGCTGGTAATGGCCCACAGCAGTACAGGATGCTGAGTATCAAACCAGACCAGTGGCAGTTATTCCAGGCAAACGCCTTTGCTGAAGATACTGGGTAAAACCACCCAGTCATAGAAATGAGACTTTTCCTCCTGATTGTGACAGTAAATCCATTTATGTGGAACGCCATTGGGACTGGAAGCTCCAATAGCAGTTATGACTGTTGCTTTTTCTACTTCAAGTCATCAAATCTTCCATTATTTGTCTACTAATCTTGACTTTGGTATCATTACATTTTTTTAAATAGGTCAGTGCGTTTGAACCTCCCGCGCTCTTTAAACATGATTGTTCTCAGAAGGCAGTTTGAATAGATGAAAATGATGGTTTCGTACATGGTAAATGTAGATTTTTATAGAAACTGAGACATTCTCCGCACCACCAGAGGGTATAATGGAATGTATAAGATGATTAAAACCCCCAACCAGCCCGCTGATACACTATTTTCATGAAATTCCTCATGTTATCTGAGTACCCATATCTGACAGCCAGACTCTGCAGAGGCTCCAGAATCACTCTGAAGACAACATGCTATACATCTTCCCTGAAGCCACAGAAGAATTTGATAGCCCTCTATCCACAGAACCACCTCTTTGCAGATTGTTGGTTCTCTAAGTTATGCTTTGGTGAATCCCTGTGGGTAGCCAGGGTCTGACGGTCGGAAGATATCGCGCTGTACGGAAAGATAGGGCCCCTCTCCTAGTAGCCAATAGCACTTAATTTATGATGTAAGCAGACGGATGTGACGTTGTAAACCAAAGCTATATAACACCATGCCATTAAGCAATAAACGCCATTTGCCGTCCTCCACATTGGTGCTAGTGAGCTTATGGCCCGAGCGGCCCAGGGCTGGTCGCCGTGACGTTCCTGAACCAGGTCGCTAAGCCTACGCGAAGGCAACAAGTGGTGCCGAAACCCGGGACATCGCCTGGACGGGTGAACGTTGGCCGGAGCAGCGAGAGTAGCCCGGTGGGGAGGACACTCCCGGACCCACGAGGAGGATGGAGTCCATTGTGAAGGTCGTATCCGAAATACATAAACTGTTATAAATTGAGACCACAATGGATCGTAATTCCAATTACAATTTTATTAATTGTAGCAAGTAGAATATGAGCAAAGACAGCGCTGGACGGCAGGGGAGTCTGCGCTCCGCCAACTACCGTACCTAGTAAATCAGACTGTCCCTTTTTATACATCCTGACTTCCGCATTCATATAGTGGTAGAGATACTCTGCTCCTGTTCCAGCAGTTGCTAGGGATTCAGAAATCTTCCTCCTTGGTCCTATGGTTAACCCCGTCAGTTTTACTTGCTTAAGAGATAAGCGGCGCCAGTTGTGCTCGCTTAGAGAGATAAGCAGTGTCAGTTGTGTTTGCTTAAGAGATAAGCAGGCGTCGGTTATGCTGGCTCAAGCGATTTCACATTCATTGTTATCTGTCCTTTACATTGAGTTATAAGTCTTAATAAACAATATCCTATTCTATAGTTTCCCACATAAGTCTTAATAAACAATATCCTATAGTTCACACATAAACAATGGGGTATTAGTTGTAAGCCCAAAGATTTTACTCTCGCTGTAGCGAGGCTTTTACAGCTCGGGGTCGTCGAGCAGCCGGTGGATATTCTCCACCCGGAGGTGTGGGATAAATGCACCAAAGCCTTAGCTGAGGTGACTATATCCTCGGGCTCTGGCAAGAGCCTTAAATCATGGGGGAAAGTTATGCAGGCCCTGCGGAAAGCCATACATGAGCAGGAAACCTGGCAGGCTGCAAAATCCTGCCTCCGAGACACCCCAAAACTGGGAATCGGAGCAGCCACGCAGACTCCACACCCCCCTGATATTCCCCTCCCTGACATTCCCGGCTCTCCTGAGCCTGCTGTATCTCGGGAGGGCGACACCCCCCCCCAACTCTCGAACCCCGACACGTCTTCTAACCAACGGACAAATGCAGAATCTTTTTGGGGTGGTCTGGCCGAGGAAGCAAGAAACGCTGCAAGGAATGCTGAGGCCACAGCAGGCTGGGCCGGGCCTCCACCCTACGCACCCCAAGATGGCGCCGAGCTCAAAGGCGGGGGGCGGGGCGAGGACACCCTTGGCGGGAACGGGGAGGAAAAGCCAGCTTCAACAAGCAAGCAGGAACGGGAGGGGGAGGAGAAAGCGAATGAGCACAAAGGCGGGGGGTGGGACGCGAGAGAAAAGCGGACAGCCAATCAGAGCGGCCGCCGTAGGGCCAGTTCCCCCTCGATTGGTGGGCGGGACGAACCAATGGGGAGGAGGGGCAGGCGCAAGGGGAAGGACCGGGCCGCCCTTAAGGGGAAGGAGCGGCCCGCCCACAAGGGGAAGGACTACCCCCCCCCGCAAGGGAAGCGGACGCGGCCGGGGTCCGACAGAAGGATACCGGACACCAGATACAACCAGTCAATCGAGTTCTGATTCTGAATCAGACACTAGCTGGGGATCAGACAATAGTCGGGAGTAGCAGCTCTCGACAGGTTCAAATTTAGAGTGGCCACAAACAGAAATAAACAGAACTAAGGGTTCAGTTATCCCTGCCCAAATTAAAAAGGACTCGCAGGGGGAGGAGGTCCCTCTCACGGACTGGAGGAAAATAATGATTGATTGTGCCGACTCGACCCCATCGTTCCCATTGGCATTTCCAGTCCGAGTGACGGACGCGGGACAGAGGGTCCACTCACCAATAAATCCTAAGGATATGCAAACGATTGTTAAAGCAATTGCAGATAAAGGTCTTAATTCTGCCATGGTCTCTGCCCTTACAGATGGTATCTTTGGGGCAGACGATATGCTCCCATTCGATATAAAACAAACTTGTAGACTGATTTTTGATGGAGCGGGGATGATTGTTTTTAAACAGGAATGGGAAGAAAATTGTGCGAGACAGTTAGCCCAAGCAGTCGGGGCCGATCATCCGCTGCACGGCTCCAGTTTGCAGCGGCTGATGGGCACAGACCCAACAATGATTACCCCCCAAGCGCAGGCCCAGGGCCTGCGGGCTCACGAGGTAATGACAACCACTCGTGCAGCCAGAGAAGCCATTCGCACGGCTTCTAGAGTTGTTGCTAAGCCATCGCCATGGTCCACAATAAAACAAAAAAGGATTTCGCCTTCTTCATGACCTACGTGAGGTAAATAAGACTATCCAGCCTATGGGTCCCGTTCAAACGCTGTTACCCATGAACTCTATGATACCAAAAGGACAACCTTGTGCCGTTCTTGATATTAAGGACTGTTTTTTCTCCATACCCTTACATGAAGAGGACAAAGAACGGTTTGCTTTTTCTGTCGTATTCCCAAATAGCCAACGTCCTAATTTACGTTTCCAGTGGAAAGTACTGCCTCAAGGAATAGTCAATTCACCCACCATCTGTCAGATTACAGTGGATCGAGCCTTGGCACCGATCCGACATAACGACCCAACTGCGACCATCATTCAATATATGGACGATATTTTAATCGCCGCACCATCAGGAAAGCAGGTGGACCAGTTAATATCACTGGTTTCTGAAACTTTAACAACAAATGGGTTCGAAATCGCGAGTGCGAAAATTAAAAGGGGACCATGCGTGAGCTTCTTGGGAGTAGAAATCACGAGTTCCTATATAACTCCACCCCAAGTAAAGATTCACCGACGTGTCAAAACACTCCACGATATGCAACAGCTAGTGGGGTCCCTACAATGGCTCCGCAACATTGTCCTGATCCCTCCAAATATCATGGCCCCGCTGTATGACCTTTTGAAAAGAAAACACCCATGGGAACAAAAGGTGTTAACACCAGAAGCAATGGGCAGTCTTGACTTCATTGAAAAACAGGCGTCGTCAAGCACACTCGCCAGATGGAACCCAGATATGTCGCTTGACCTGTATGTACATTTCACCAAAGGAGGGGGAGTGGGAGCACTGGCTCAGGGACCCCCTGACAAGGCACACCCAATACAGTGGGTAGTTCTCGGAAAACCGTCACGTGCATTTTCCCCCAGAGTCGAGTGCCTTGGTAACCTTATCATGAAAGGTAGAAAACTCACTTTAAGACACCTAGGCATCGAACCTGCCAAGATATTCCTACCCTTTCGTAAACAGCTCCCGACGCAATCGGTGGCAATGTCAGAGCATCTAGCTATAGCCCTCGTCGGATTCGGCGGCGAAGTCCGATATGCTGCAAAGCCCCCCTGGACTCAAATGCTGGCGGTCATCGACATCGACCTTCCACAGAAAATCCTGGATCGGCCTCAACAGGGACCTACAGTTTTTACAGACGCGTCCTCAGCGACTTCAACCGCAGCGGCGGTATGGCAATCAAAGGAAGAATGGCACTGCATAAAAATGACCGACCACACACTTTCGGTTCAACAGTTAGAAGCAGCAGCCGTAGTGCTAGCGTGTGGACTGTTCCCAACGGAGCATCTTAACATAGTCACTGATTCAATGTTTGTAGCCAAACTCTGCCTAGCCATGTCGGGGCCTGGTGTGTCCACATCTTCAATAACTCTTATGCTGGAAGAAGCGCTTTCCACCCGAGAAGGTACCATATCAGTTATTCACATCAATAGTCATGACCCAGTTAAGGGATTTTTTCAAATCGGCAATGACAAAGCAGATGCTGCCGCGAAAGGCCTGTGGACACTAAGAGAAGCCCGTCAGTTACATGAATCCCTCCATATCGGAGCCAAAGCGTTAGCAAAGAAATGCGGACTTTCAGTTACCGACGCAAAACACATAGTGGCAACGTGCCCTCATTGTCAGAAAGCACCACTGTGGCCCTGCGGAGTCAATCCCAGAGGCCTTAAAGCCTCCGAGATATGGCAGACAGATTTTACACTTTGCCAATTACTGAAGCCTCGAGCGTGGCTAGCAGTGACCGTGGACACATACAGCGGAGTAATTGCCGCCACCCAACATCTTAAAACGAGCTCTAAAGCAACTATTCAACATTGGTTGACGGTCATGGCATGGCTTGGCATTCCAAAACAAATCAAAACAGACAATGGCCCAAATTTTATCTCTAAATCAGTTCAAGCATTTGCTTTAAAATGGGGCATCACTCTAACACACGGCATTCCATATAACAGCACAGGGCAGGCCATAGTCGAGCGAGCAAACCAAACCTTGAAATCCAAATTAGAGGTATTAGCAAAGACAGAAGGGTTTAACAATACCATCCCCACAGGAGACCAAGCCCGCCTACTAGCAACCACTCTCTTAGCATTGAATCAGTTTCCCAGGGGAGAGGAAGCAAATAGGCCTGCCCAAAAACATTGGTCCACTCGAGCATTAGATGATGGCCCATTGGTCATAGTCAGAAATGAATTGGGAGAATGGGAACACGGGTGGAGATTAGTCCTAACAGGACGGGGGTACGCTGCAGTCAAAAAAGATAACAGAATTAAATGGTGCCCGATTAAATCAATCAAACCAGATTTGAAGGACAAAACTGATGAAAATTGTGAGTTTTTGTTTACAGGACCGATTCATTGGACACCCTCGTGACCGGTACTTCCCACTACCACAAGGGGACGATGAACCAGCCAATTCCTTACCTGCCCCAAAGAGCCCTCCAACAACTGGACACCCCACGTCGCCAGAGCAACAGCATCGTCAAAAGGCCCCTCGCCAAAAGGGGCTACGGTATCTTTGTGCGATCATGTTTTTGGGGCTTCTCACTGTAGGGAGGGCAGAATCGAATTCTCATTATCCTCATCAACCTTTCAATTGGACACTATATCAATTTGATTCTGGTACAGTTATACAAACCATAACAACGTCAGGGGCTCCTAGTTTTATGGCCACTCTTTGCCAATTGATACCTACAAAGTTCTGCTTCGAACGAGGGGCATACTATTTCTGCCCCAGTTCCAATCCAGGAAAGAGTTACTGCAACTACCCCAGACACTATTATTGCGCTTACTGGGGCTGTGAGACGATTGCAAATGCCTGGATTCCAGAGCCAGGGAAAGACCCCTTTCTGCGGGTATCCTGGGCTCCTTATGGGTGTAGACCCCCACCTATAAATAGAGGTGAAGAATTTCGCTCTCCTTACGCCATACCAACATTTTATGGTACAGAATATTGTAAGCACCTCTATTTGAATGTAAGTAATCCTCAACATCCCAGTTGGCTCTTGGGAAAGATGTGGGGAGTTCGATATTATCAAGCAGGAAAAGATAGAGGTGCCCGCATTCGTATCCAAAAAACATTGATTCCGGCTGATCCATTCCCAGTACACCCTAAACTAACATTTGCTGGTAAAACACTCCTACCAACCCCCGGCCAAAATCATATAGTCAGAAAACTAACTGAACCTGATGTACCTATAGCAAAATTTAGCACCGCATCCACAGTAATATGTAACACAGTGAGACCACACACCAGTACAATTCCTTATGAAGATCCTCTCTGGGGAATGATGCAGGCCAGCTATCGAGTATTGAACAAGACCCATCCGAACTTTACAGAGCATTGCTGGCTATGCTATGGAATAAAACCACCCTTTTATGAGGCCGTAGGAGTTAGTGACATACCTATTCTGGCAAATGGTACAAATCCGCCCCAATGTACATGGGACATGGAAAAACAAAGCATAACACTAGCACATGTGGTAGGAAGCGGTGTATGTCTGGGTGCTGTCCCAGACAACAAACAACAGTTGTGTGTCAGTAAGATACAGGATAATATCTCAGCAAAATGGTTAATACCAGTCACCAATGCTAAATGGATCTGTTCTATTATTGGGGTCACACCCTGTTTATCCTTGGACAACTTTAACAAATTGGCGGAATACTGTGTCCAAGTGTCTATAATTCCCAAGATAATTTACCATCCTGAAGAATTTGTTTATCGCTCGCATCTTACCCCGGAGCACCATTTGTTAAAACGAGAACCCCTTACAGCTATAACAATAGCCACCCTACTATTAGTGGGAGGTGCAGGATTAGGTACAGGCGTAACATCTTTAGTGCAACAGAGTTCAGAATTTCACGCTTTGAGAATGGCCGTCGATGAGGATCTAGCCAGAATCGAACAATCAGTAACTGCATTAGAGCAATCAGTTAGATCATTATCTGAAGTAGTGCTACAGAACCGTAGAGGTCTGGATCTGATGTTTCTTCAACAAGGAGGAGTGTGTGCTGCATTGAAAGAAGAATGTTGCGTATATGCGGACCATACTGGAGTGGTAAGAGACACCATGGCAAAGTTACGAGAGGGTTTGGAAAAACGAAGACAGGAACGAGAAGCACTCCAAAGTTGGTATACATCCTGGTTTACCCAATCGCCATGGTTGACTTCCTTAATATCTACCCTGATGGGACCAATCATAATAATTCTCCTAGCTCTGATCTTCGGACCCTGTATATTGAATAAGCTTGTATCGTTTATTAAGAGCCGGTTAGAAACGGTTAATAATATGCTCGTAGAACGTCGACAATTACTTTAGTACTATCTTTAGTTAATGATACCTCAAGTTATTATGTTTCACTTTAGCTGTTCGGACAAATCCGAACCTCTGGGAGACCTTTTTAGTCACTGTCATTTCCTCTTACCGCGTAGACTGGCCCCCTACGTGGTAACAGGTGTGCACTTTTTAAAACAATTGAAACGCCCGAACCTCGCGCTGAGTGAAGGGAACATAAGCTCATCACAGTCAGGTCAACGTTACCTGCGCGGGGACGCCCGCTAGGGTTGAGTCTGTCACCTCACACAGCACTGATGCCTTTCAGAGCTACTTTACTGACGGTCTTCCCAGAGCATATAGGTTCAAGTTCAACTTTATCACCTCACAGAGATCTTGTCTTTTTAGTTACCTTTAACTCTACCTCGTTCTTTCAGTATACCTCTTCATTATCTACTACCTAATGTGCCTTCTGTCTTTACTCAGGAGTGTGCTTTATAGCGTAGACTTATTTTAAGGTGTGCAATCTAAATAAGATCCCTTTTGGGTATAGTGTTCTTAGTGTTCTTTAAACTTATTGTTTAGGTTATATAATTATGCATAGGGAGGGGGGAAATGTGGGTAGCCAGGGTCTGACAGTCGGAAGATATCGCGCTGTACGGAAAGATAGGGCCCCTCTCCTAGTAGCCAATAGCACTTAATTTATGATGTAAGCAGACGGATGTGACGTTGTAAACCAAAGCTATATAACCATATATTGCCATTAAGCAATAAACGCCATTTGCCGTCCACCACATTGGTGTCAGTGAGCTTATGGCCCGAGCGGCCCAGGGCTGGTCGCCGTGATGTTCCTGAACCAGGTCGCTAAGCCTATGCGAAGGCAACAAATCCCACTCGTACATGTCCAGCTCTCCCAGGATCCGTACAGAACTCAAATCAGGGCTGGACAGAGAAATGTATGAGGTAAAGCCCTGAAATACTCAGCCCTGCAACACCTGAATCCTTTCACAGTCCTACCTCTATACCTGTCTGCATGTTGCCCAGGTAGCTAACAGCTCGTTACCTTTTTGCTGTTTCTTCCCCTGTGGAAGAAGAGCTGTTTCTGCACTGGTATTGTCTCTTCAGCTGGGAAGAGGAAATTGGGGAATAGAGCCACAGAAAACTATCAGGTTTTAGATAACCAATGGGCATTTTCCCAGTCTCACAGTCCCTCTTCACAGCCCGAGGAAAATAACAGTAAAAACTATGTCCTTCTGAAAAAGAAGTAATTTCTGCAATTGATTTTCTGGGATTCATGAGGCTGAGACGAAAAAATCAACTAGCCTCATAACTGGACTCCTAACCTCAGAGTATGCAGTTGCCCAGGAGTCTGTCAGCTTGAGTCAGATGCTTAACCATACTGGGAAGTCCAGTATCTAAATGGCCTTGAAGAGCTGGTCAGTGGAGCCTGGCCTAAGGAATAGCTGAGTCAGGACATGGAAATGTGACCCTCCAGCCTCTCATGTGGACTACATATTACCTGGACACTGCGTATTTTCCTCCTCCCTCGTCCCATAGAGGTGCTCGTACAGGCCTGCCTGCACCAAATACATACACAGAAAAAACCCCAAACCCAACCGAATCACAAGATTCTTGACAATCAGGGCCCAGCTTCTGGAGTCTTCTCTCAGTCCAGCAAGGTGGTGTGGCCCCAAGCAAGGGCTAGGAAAGATCTCAGGCTAGAGGGAAAACAGCAGCGTAAACTGTAAGCTGCTCCGCATTTTCTTAGGAAAGGTCTGTTGTTTTTCGTGCCTCTGGACGGTGCAGGCTAAAGACCAGTGCAGCTGGGCTCCTTCTGCATCAGAGGGGCTGCAGCAGAAGCCATGCAGTCGCACATGTTGGATACTACAGGGGCACATCTCCAGCAGCAGAGCAAATCACGGACATATTTAAGAAGCGGGGATGGGGCAGGAAGGGGAAGCTTGAGGCCTTCTTTTATTTCAGGCAAAATATCTGAATGTTTTGTATCTATTTTTTCCATTAACGATTAATTACTTTGCTTGCCCGTAGGAACAGTTTCAGGCAACTTCTGAGCTTGCTTTTAAGTTCTCTTTTCTGTTCCTGCAGTTCTGCTTAAGACATGGCATGCAGACTAAAACACCTGATCATCTAGAAAGTTCAGTAAGACATCCTATAAAAGAAGCACAGGGGCAGATACATCTAAGAAGACACGAGGTAATTCAGGAGAAGCTGCAGGATCTTGCAGGGTCTCAAATAGGTGAAGTGGCCAGAGCATAACTCTAAGCAGAAGACATCTAGCGAGTAAGAATGGGCTCCCTTCAGGAGGCCCTTGAAGGGGCAGGTGGAGGCTGGGCAGGGACCAGCTGGACCTTCTGTTGGGCACGACAGCGTGAACATGTTGCCCAGGACAATGCATCTCCCTGCAGGCCCGAACAGAGCTCAGTGGAAGAAATCTCCTGCCAGCCATTTTTCATATTGGCCCACGCAGTGGCAGCACCATCTGGCCAGTGATCAGCACCTGAGAATCAGTAGTAAAGAAGAGAGGGATCCCTTCTTTGAGAGCAAAGAAAATGAGAAGGAAGAGAGAAGAGCAAGGATCCAAGAGCAAGGATATTAATTTGGCTCCTAGAGTGCCTTCGTGCTGCAGAGACAAGCGTAGGCATCGAGACTGGGAGACAGCTGTGCAACCTGGGAAGTTAAAAGGGAGAGTGACCGTGACATAGGGGCCCATGGAAATGAAGGAGCTCCTCCCACTTCACCAATGTCACCAATGTTACAGAGCAGCTCTAGGGCTAGAGAACACACTGCAAATCTCACACATCCGGCCTCGCTGAGAACAGATGCCGGTGGCTGATCGGCCTTCCTCCAGCTCCAAGTTTCAATGGCACTAGCTGTGTACCCCACGTTTTGCCCATGTATTTGAAGATCAGGAAGGCACTTGCCCCCATGAACCTGTCAGTGGTGTGAAAGCTGCAAAGCAAGAGGACAGCCGGAATTTTTCCTCCCGTGCGTGCCGCTGCTGACCGATGGCAAAGTCATCTGAATGCACTTGTGTGTGGAGACGTGATGAGGGCTGACCCAGCCAGCACTTGAGAAACTGCTCAGGATACCTCCAGGAAATAGATTTTTAGCCCCTACTCTCCGGCAGGATTTGTATTTTTGGCAAGACTACGGTGTTAGTGTGCAAATGGACCGGTTGGGTGAGGAGATCAGGTGTGCCACAGCCACCACCAGCCGGCAGCTGGCCTGTGCCCTGCCATTGTGCTCCTGCACAGGCTGCCCTCCTCCAGCAACGCAGAGGGAATGTGGTGTACTGAGCCAGAGCCATGAATCTTACTAGGAGAGCCTTACCCATGTGTCCTGGGTTCAGCAGCAGCAGTCAGTTTTTCTTCTTCTTAAGTAGCTGGTGCAGCGCTGTGGTTTTGACTTTCGGCCCGGGAAAAATATTGATAAAGCCGATGTTTTCAGTTGCTGGTCAGAATGTTTACCCTGACCAAGGACTTTGTGAGTCTCATGCTCTGCCAGGGAGGAGGAGAGGCCGGGAGGAAGCAGGGACAGGACACCTGACCCAAAACTAACCAAAGAGGTATTCCATACCACAGCACGTCATGCCGAGGATGTAGAACTGAGAGTTCCCGGAAGGGCTGGATCATGGCAGGGTGGGGGTGAGGTACCGGTTGGTGAATAGTTGTATTCTCTTCCTTGTTATTTCCTTTATCGTTATTATTATGGTGGTAGCAGTAGTGATTTGTGTTATACCTTAGTTATTAAACTGTTCTTATCTCAACCCGTGGGAGTTGCATTCTTTTGATTCTCCTCCCCGTCCCTCCAGAAGCGGAGGGAAGAAAGGTGGGGGGGGAAGTGGACTGCGTGGTTCTGATTTACGGCCTGGGCTTAAACCACGACACCATGCAACGAACTAGATCACACATCCAGAGAAGGAAGTTTCTAACAAGAAGCCCAGTGACTGTTGCTACCCAGTAAGCACACTCAGAGAGAACAGAAACACAAGCTGCCTTGAGGAACTGTCTCTTCAGGTGCTTCAGCGTTTGGAAAAGTTGAACAGCAAGGGAAATCAAACAAAAGAGGTAAGAACGAATGCAGAAAAAGAAATACGCAGCTCAGAACAATTCCAGTCACGGAATTTGTTATTCAAATTGTCAAGGTCCAGAAGAGACCTGCTGACCCAGTTTTAAGGATGCAAAAGCGAAACTTCTTTGGCTAGATTCAGTTGTCTAAACCTAAGCAAGCGGTGCTCTCTGAGAAGACCAGGGCATCCTGCCTCGCCTCAGTTGGCCTCTCTGGAAGGGGACAGATTTATCCCAGGACCTGCGTTGGATCTGCCGGGCCATGCAGATGTCTAGGGGCCCCCAGGTGCCTGGATGGCACTGTGTGCCTGTGCACACGCAAGGAAATGGAGAAACTGGACTGAACCCATCCTTCAGGGTTCCTGTGCAGCAAGGGAGAGGCGTACATGTCTTCAGCACTTGGCACCAGAGATGGGGGAGGAATCTCCCCTCCAACGTGCATTTCTCTTTCCAGACACTGTAGAAAGATCCCTGAATATTAACTTACACTGCCCATATCCCTCTCAGAAAACTGAAGCAGTTATTCCCTTTTGTTAGCCACACAAACGTACTCCCCCCCCCAGCATCTCACCTTTGGGTCTTTGTAGACTCAGTAGGAAGCACAAGGGTCCAGAAATATCACACCACCAACCTCCTTATGGTAGACAATGACTTTGGGCTCCGGGACATTGCTCAGTTGGTGGCCTGGTCCAGCCTTGCAGCTCTGACATCCCATGGCCAACTCAGCCTCGTTAGGGGACTCAAGTCATGACAAGCAGTGAAGGGCTGCAGAGCAGATGGGGAAAAGCCCCCAGACAGGCATCTTTCCCGAACTACAGCCCACTGGGGCACTTGCACCAGGGACTGCTCTTCCCCCACCACAATGCTTCTGGGCTATGAAACGTCATGAGAAGGGTCTGGTATTGTCTTTTTAATCTTACTCTTGTCCGCAGCCCCCGAGGGAGCGGTAGCACATTGCAACTGCTTTTCCCTGTTCTTCTGTCATCTGTCCATGTTTCCAAGACACACTCACCCGGAGGCAGTCAGACCCAGCTGCCAGCCCCGAGGGCATCTCCAGCTGGCTAAAGATAATGAGCAACAGGGGAGAGGTTATTTTCAGAGGATGAGACATTTGGATTTTACAGAGAAAGGGCATGCTCAGAGAACTGTAGGATCAGCTCTATTCAAAGGTTGAGAATGCTCGCAGAGAGCAGCAGGAAGGCAGGGAAGAGGTGAGGGAGGACAGGCTCAGCTTTGGCTGCGCAGAGGTTGGCTGGCAGGTCTCTGTGTAGTTACGCAGCTACAAGCCAGCCTGGTTCCACGTAGCTGGCGTGTGCAAGCAAAGCACACTGAAGTCTACTCATGTCAACTCTCTGCGTGCTATGCAATTTCCAAGTCTTGATCCCTTCCATCAGCAAGCACCACAGACAACCCCATGTTTCAGGAGCGGCTGCCACTGGGACATCTGCTCCAAAGGCAGTTCTTGTGAGTTCTCGAATTTCCTTCATGAAGGGAATTCTTGTCATTTCCTTCATGAAGTGGCTGTCACTTTTCCTTTACCCGCATTTGGGAAGACTCTTCTCTCACGGAGTGTATTCAGCAAGCAAGAGACACAGAGCCTTCATAACAGCCTCAAGAAAAACTGCTTTCCGGACCCAGTGCTGCTCCTTATGCATGTCTCTGGCTCTGGCATTTGGTTAATACAGCCTGGTGCATTGCGCACAAACCCCTGTCTCATCTCTTGATCCTCTGCAGTAGCTCACTTCATCGCAGGCATCTTACAGTCCCATAGACACCTGTACTGGCATTCCTCTCACCTAACTAGAGGTAACTGCTGTGTATGTTTCTACATCTAAGCTTGATACCAGGGCTTCCAGGACAGTTCGAGGGTCCACAGTCATGGACCGAAGACTGTTGGTTGCACGGTCCGCACAGACAGTGCAGTCAACAGCACAGTCTCTTAACAGCCACATACGGTCGGATGACTACAGTCCTTTGGCTTCAATGGGACACAGTGTTAAGCTTTTATTCTGTAGACTTCTGAAGCCAGGGGAGTTGAACCCTAGCCTCAGAAGTCCACACACCCTGTTTCTGGTGGGAGTTAGCTCTCCTGTGCAGTTTGAGGCACCAAACCTCCACAGTCTTGGCTGGCCGCAGCTAGCTGATGTCATGGCTTATTGAAGAGTTAAGGGGCTAGGTACGATCTAAGTTGGACGCCAGAAGCGGTACAGCCACACACGTTGTCTTCCTTGACAGAAACACCAAGGAAGCCAAGTCTAGCATGAAGCCCCGAAGCCCCTTCCTGCGCTGCGCTCTTTACCAATACCGCTGCAATACTCACAATCGGAAAACAAGGGCAACAATACGGGCAAGTTCCCTGCTTTGAGCAGGGAGCTGAGAGCTGTCCCTCGCTCACCCTCTGCTGCTGCCACCACCCTTCCCACCCGGGTGCCAATTTGCTGCCACCTTCAGCAGCAACGGAGCATCCTCCTCCTCCTGCTGCACGGCCCAGCTCCCCCAGCCCCACTTTGGGGCCCACAGGCTCCCCTAGCAGGGGCCATCGGGGCCACACAGGGCTCATGGAGGTGCCAGGCGGAGCGCAGCAGCTCAGGCTGCTCAGACCCTGGGGATGAGGAGCAGGGGGGTGGCCAGCGGCTGTTTTCAGCTCCTTCAGCGACACGTGGCCACAGGCCAAGGGCAGATGCCAAGCCAGGGTCCCCCCACTCAGGCCACACAGGTGCTTTGCTGAGCATCACCCTTTATTGCTGCTGCTGGGAGCTACTTCCTCGCCAGTTGGGGTGCCGGGGCATAGGGATTCAGCCGGCAAGCCCCGGTCCTGCCCGGCTGCCGCGTTGCTGCATCCGTCCTGCGGGCCTGGAGGGGCGGGTGAGGCAGGTGTACCTGCAGAAGGTGGCTCTGGGATGAGGCTGACCTGAGTTCCAGGGGGCCAGTGGTGCCTGGGGCTGAGGGGCAGGGGCCAGCCCTGCGGCTGCCCTGCCCCAACAGCTCTATCTTGTCGTGCTGGGGAGGAGAGAGAACCGGTTGGCTAAAGCATGGGGCTGAATTCAAGCAACCCTCTATACCCATCACTCCTGGGGAAACTGAGGCATGGATCCCCCCCAAGATGCTCAGCATCACCCTCCCAACCTCAGTCACCCCCACCAGATCCCTTCTTTCTTCATCCCTACCTTGCTGGGGAGCAGGGTGGATGGCTGGAGGGCCTGCGGGGTGCTGTGCTGGACAAGCTGGAGGCGCAGGCTGCGCTGCAGCGGGGGTGTGAGGGTACGCTGGCCCCCACACTGCCGTGGCACGGTGGGGTACCTGTATGCAGCCATCCGCTCCCTGCAGGATAGGGTATGGGAACAGTCAGCACCCAGCACACAACTCAGCACACGTGGCTTCAGCGCCACTGAGAGAGAGACGGGGCAGCACAGGGGGGAGGCTGTAAAACCCCCCAGGCCTGGGGCAGCCAAGCACAGCTGAGCCCCTGTGGCACATCTCTGCTCCCCTGCCCTGCCCAGGGAGCAGAGCCCTTTACCCTGACTCAGGGAAGGACTCTCCCTTGCTGGGGCAGAGCCATCATGCACCCCAGGGATGGGGATGGGTCCCGTGTCCCCTACCTGTGGGTCTGCTCCGTCTTCAGAACAGGGTGGGACTGTCCAGTGACGTGAGGGACCAGCGGTGGAAGGGGCGGGATGGGCGGGATGGGCCTGGGGAAGGCAAGAGCCATCAGTGGGTGACAGGGGACAAATGACCCACCCTGGCTCGTGGCAGCACCCCAAACCCCACAGGCTTGTACCTCACGGCATCCCCTGCCCGCTGCCCTCAGGGAGGGGTCCTAATCCTCCCGCTGACGGGCAGGCCTGTGGAGGGTGCTGGGCAGGATCGGACCCTCGCAGGCAGACACCCCGAACCCCATGCCTGCTCTGGAGCACCACCAGCACCCATCTCCCCCCATCCCACCCACGCAGACTCCTGATGCGCCTGTGCCGGGTGGTACTCACGAGCCAGGCACCCGCATGCTGAGTTGCCTGTCACAAGACAGGCACTGCAAATCCACCAGCAGCTGCCTGGGGAGGGGAGAAAGGGCTGGGTGAGTTGGGGAACCTGCTCTTGAGCCCGGTTTATCCCCCCCAACACCAACAATGTCCCAGCCTGCTGGCTGGTTACAGAAGAAAGGGGACAGGATGAGGGAGAGTGGTTGGTTGTGGGCTCCCCCCTGGGAAAAAGCTCCACCTCATCTTAGGCACAGGAGAATCCACAGAGAGGAGCGCCCAGAATCCTCCAATGCCGTGGGAACCACTGCCACAGGCATCCAGAGCACCGTGGGAACAGGGGATGCAGGCAAGGACAAAGCGGGAACAAGGTGAGTGCTGTCCCTATTGCACTCACTTCCTAATCCCAGCTGCATCGTCAGCTTCCACTGGTGGTGCCATTTCCTTGAGCTGCTCGAGGCTGCTCTTCCAGTGTTCATCCAGCTGCTGCTGGAATGGCCCCAGCTCCAGGCGATCCAGCTGCAGACAGACACACTCCCTCAGCCAGCGGCTCCGGGATGGGACACTGCATCCCCAGGGAAAAGCCAGGCGCAGGCATCCTCCGGAGGATGCTGCCTCGGGACACCAAGCCCCGAAGGTGCCATTTTTGCGCAGCGGTGATGAGCCGCCCCTCACCTTGGAGGCCATCTCCTCCCGCAGCTGCCGCTGGACCTCGTGCAGCCCCTGCTCCTGGCCTCTCACCCGCCTCAGCACCTCCTGGTTTCTCTCGTTTAGCAGCTCCAGGCTCGCCTCAAATTGGGTGCGACTGACTTTGCTTTCCAAGGCGCCTTTGTCTGCTTTCTAGCAACAGGGAAAGGCAGGAGGACGGTGGGGAAAGGATGGGGGTGCAACAGCCAGGGTCAGCTCAGCGCAGGGGCAGAGGCAAAAGCACTCCTGCAGGACCCCTGTGCCCCTCCCACGGCCGTGTGGTCCCACTCGCCCCATCACCCCCATGGCGTCGGTCCCACCAGCCCAAGGGACGTGGGGGCAGACAGAGGGACCTGCAGCTGGGCTACAAATCCTCCCTCCCCCAGGCCAGCTCTGCCACCAAGCTCCCAGGGGACAAGGGCCATTTGTCACCCTGCCCAGGACCCCCTTGGCTGGTGCTTAGGCCCCTTGAGGTTGTACCTCATCCATTCCCAGCTCCACGTCCTCCTTGTCTGCCTTCTCCTTCTCCAGCCTCTCCATCCACCGGAACAGACCCTTCCAACACAGAAAGCATCCTATGACATTGCGGCAGGAGCACCCCTGCTTCTCCCCCCACACAGAATCCTCTGGGAAAGGTACTTTGGATCTCCACAGGGCAAATCGCTTATGGTCCCCAGCCTGGGCTCTGCCTGGAGGGTGCTCTAAGCCCACGGGGCTTTCAGCCACCTACCTCGATATCTTTCTGCTGCTGGCGACTGTCATCCAGGAGGCTCCCCGTGACAGAGCTGAGCTTTTCATGCTCCCCTTGCACCTGCAGGATGGCATCCTGCACGCGCTTCAGCACCTCCTGGTCCTGCTCCAGGGAGGAAAATAACAAGCTAGTGCCACGCAAGGTGGGGAGGCTGCCCCACGGGGACAGAGACCCGGCTTACTGGGCCAGTGGCCATAGGCTCTCAGGGCCAGCAGCACACCTGCAGCATGGCTTGAATCTCCCTCTATGCTGCAGACTTTACAAGACAATACGGGGGGCAGCAAGGAACTCCCCCACATAACACCAAAGCACAAACAGCCGGGCATGGCTCGGGCGGCCCCCTCCCAAGTCCCCCATGCTGCCATCTCCCTACCTGGCTCTTCCCTGGCAGCTGCCTCACCACCGTGCCCCTCTTCTTCCTCGACATGAGGGAGTCCACCAGCCCCTGCAGCTTCTCATAGCGCCGCAGAAGCTTCCCCAGACGCGTGCTGGTGTCGCTGCTGCACGTGGGGCATACTGCCTCCTCCGGCCCCGTGCTCTCCATCACTCTCACCTCTTCCAGCTGCAGAAGGGGAAGAGGAATCACCTCTGAGACGGGACAGATGCAGCCAACAATCCCAGGTGCCACGGAGGCTCCACGGCCCCAGCCAGCCACGGGATGTGGCTGGCAACCCCACCAGGACCACCTCAAAGAGCCAGCGGGTGGTGGGAGCTCCCCCCACACCTCACCTGCTCCTGCTCCTCCTCGGCCGTCTGGGTCACCAACTGATCCAGTGCAGCCTTGCTTATTTGCTGCTGCTCTGCCAGATCCTTCGTGTCCCGCTTTACCTCCTGCGGTGTGGACCTGGCCAGCGAGACAGGGGCACAGGCAGGCTTAGTCTTCACAAGCTTAGTTGCTCGGGGGGCATCCCTCAACCCCCAGCATGGGATGCTCCCAGCCCTCCTGGGCTCCCCTGCAGCCCCACAGGGAACAAAACCCTCTCCTGTCCTTTTACCCCAATGGCCGGCTGAGTTGGTTGCTGAGGTCCATTTGCCAGCTGGCTCTGGCCGCCTCCAGTTTGCCAAGGGCACTCTCCAGCTTCCTGATCTGGGAACGGCAGTGCGGGCAGAGTCAGGGCATGGCCCCTGTGTCATCCAGCACAGGGGCTCTTCAGCTGCCTCCTCCGTGCCCAACTCTCCCAGCATCCCTGCATCTCCCTTGGGGACTCCTTACCTTCTCCTTCTCTCCGTGCAGGTCCCTGGCCACACCCTGCAGGTCACTGGCCAGGCCCTGCAGGGATGACATCTGGGCCTGGAGGTCACCCAGCATCTTGGCAACGCTCTCCTGGCCTAGAAGAACATGGTACAAGGGGACACACTGTCAGTGAAGGGGTCTCACCCTACGGGCCAGGCTCGGAGCACAGCGAGCTCCAGACCCAGCATTTCAAACACCCCCCACAAGCCTCCCAGAGCTCCCACCTCCCTCCTGGAGGAGCAGGCGCAGCTTCTCCAGTTCAGTCCGCTCCAGCCTGGTGCCTTCGAGCTGGGCCACCTGCTCCTTCAGGGCAGCACAGAGGTGTCTCAGCTGCCCAATCTGCTTGACAGCCTCCACCGTCTCCACGTAGTACTTGTAGGCATTCTGGTAGGCACTGCTGGTGGAGCCCGAGGCCAAGGCCAGCTCTTGCACGTGGGACGCGGCCCTGGCATCAGTGTCGAGTGGGATCTCGAATCCCTGGGCTGTCGGCAGGAGAGTCCCTGCTGCCAGGGGGCCAGCCTGGTGAAGCTGTGTGCCGAGCCGCTCCCCTGAGATGGTGGTCTGAGCGACGGTGGGCTCCGGCTGTGTCCCCAGGGTGGTGGTCTGGGTGCCCGTGGACTCTGGCTCTGTTGGCTGTGTCCCCAGGCTGGTGGTCTGCACGTCCTTAGACACTGTCTGCGTCACCGCCCTGCTGCTAGCATCCCTCCTCTGATCTGAGGGAACGCCTGCCTGCTGCTTAGGGGCCGTTACAGCCGTCCCTGGATCCTTCGGCGCCACCGAGCTGTCTCGAGATCCCAGCAGCGAGCTTGCCCCATCTGGGGTGTCCACATCCGAAGTGGCAGGCTTGGTGGTGGCAGACTGCTCTCCTTCTTGTCCTCCTCTGGGTCTTCCTCCGTCTCTACCTCGTTCTCCTTTGCTGCCCACCAGACAATCCTCCAGCACATCCCAGTGCACCATGTTGCTGACCTCCTCCGGGTGCGGGTACAGGCCCAGCCTTTCCTTCAGCATTTGCTGGGGAAGCAAGGGATCAAGGGCTTACCAAAGCCATGTAGCCAGGGGCACGGTGGGGCCCACAGGAGCACTCCCACACACACCCAGCACCGCTGGGGACCATGCCCTAGTGCAGAGGGACCGCCTGCGCTGGGCCCCCAGGGATGCAGCCATCTCCTGTCCTCTAGCAGGATCCGGCGTGCTCGTAACCATACCACATCACTGGCCAGAGTCCTTGGGTTGCAGAGGTCCGGCAGCCGGCCGGCAGCGTCCCGGAGGTTCCCCTAGAGTGGGGCGAGGAGAGGGACGGCAGTCAGGACACAGGAGCAGAACGGAAGCATCTGCAAATTAGCTTGGGCACTAGACAGATGGACGCCGAGCAGCCTTGGGCCGGGGGGCTGCTGCTGGATTGTACCAGTAGATCTTGACCCTCCTTCCCAGCACCCATGGTACTTCGATGGGTGTTTAGTTAGGAAGTGCCTTAGCGCCACTTGCGTGGACACACACAGTTACCTCTGCCAGCAGCTTGAGCGGCAGGCAGCGCTGCCCATTTCTGCCCTCCCCGCGGCTCCAGGTAGGGTGGGCTGAGCTCCCACGCTTCCCTCCCAGCGCCCTTCACACTGGGTGACATCCAAGCCCGGAGGACAGGGTCCGCAGGGAGATGCGGGGTGATGCAGGGAGGGGAGCAAGAGGCCAGCTCCCTCCTGGGGACACCAGCAGCAGCTCACCAAGCCAAGCGCCTCCTGCATCATGCGGATTTCTCCTTGCATGCGGGACTGCGCCTCCTTCAGCTGGCTAATCTCCTCAAGGAGATCCTGGTAGGCAGACGGCTCCTAGGAGAGGCGGGGGGCAGGCATGAGCCCCACGGCAGGGTCCCTGCAGACCAGGAACTTGGTCCCCACCCACCCTGCCCCAATGGAAGCCAGCACACAAACCCATGCCAGCAGGGCTGCATCCAGCCCTGCCTGCCCGTGCTGAGCTCTGCGCAGGAGCCCTGAAGCTGATGCCAAGGGCAAAGAGCCACCCCTGGAGGAGGAGGCGCTTCAACGGGGGAGCACGCAGGGCACTGGGGAGAGCCTCTATCTCAGAGCCGCTGCTCTCGTCGGTTCCCACGCTCTCCACCGGCTGCCGCACGTCGGCAGCCGCATCAGCTTCGCAGCCGCTGGCGGTGTCCTGCAGCGGGTCCTTCGCAGGCAGCTGCTCACCCGGCTGCTGCGCCTGCTGCCCCGCGGCCGGGGTCCTTGCCCTGTCCGGCTCGGCAGGCTGCTCCAAGCCTCGGCTGGAGCGGTCCTGCAGGCCCAGGTGCCCCAGCATGGCCTGCAGCAGGTCGCGCAGCGCTCGGAAGTTCACGGCCTCGGCCTCGGGCGTCCCGATGGCGGCGTCCAGCAGCTGGGTCAAGCTGAGCAGAGCCATGGCTGCCGCTACGGCCGACAACCCGAGTCTGACCTGCTGGCGGTAGGAGAGACAGCGGGCAGCCGGCAGCCTGCCTCCTGCTCACGCGCCCTATGGGTCAGAAGAGGATTGGGTAAGACAACAATTAAACCTCTGGGTTAATAATAAAAAACCCCTTAACCCGGAGGAAAGTCAGTATGCAGAAGTGTGGCTAAAAAGACCAGGAGCTAGACTTTATCCACTGAATGAAGTAAAAACTAAACAAAAGAAAAAGAAGGAAGAGTTAGATGAAATCCTTCTAACCCCCCCCTCCTTATATTCCTCCTCCTGCTCCCACAGCCCCTCTAGAGGTCCCCAGAGCGCCCACTTCCCCACCAGAATCAGAACAAGGGTCTCCCCCTCCCCCTAGACGTGTGACTAGAAGTCAAAAAGGGGCAGCTCAGATGTATCCTTTAAGGGAAATGCCCATGGGGGGACCTCAACCTGTGATTGGATATATTTCTGTACCCCTAAGCTCGGCAGACCTACGAGATTTTAAAAGAACCGAGATGGGAAACCTAATTGAGGACGCACTCGGAGTGGCAGAAAGATTAGATCAATTTTTAGGACCAAACCTTTATACTTGGGATGAAATGCAATCTATCCTTGGTCAATTATTTACTACCGAGGAAAGAGGCATGATTAGAGGAGCAGGAATGAGATTGTGGGATGCTCAACATGCTCAGGGACCTCAAGCAGATATTAAATGGCCACTCCAAAGACCTAATTGGGATAATCAGGATCCGGTGCATAGAACTCATATGCAGGACCTAAGAACTATAGTAATTCAGGGGATTAGAGAAGCAGTACCCCGTGGCCAGAATATCAATAAAGCATTTAATGAAATGCAGAAGAAAGATGAAAGCCCTACTGAGTGGCTGGAACGACTGAGGAAAGCCCTTCAGCTGTACTCCGGGGTAAATCCAGACGACCCTTTAGGGCAAGCGCTCCTCAAAACTCAGTTTGTGGCAAAATCGTGGGAGGATATCAGAAAGAAGATTGAAAAGTTAGAAGACTGGCAGAATAGAGGGTTAGATGAATTATTGAGGGAAGCTCAGAAAGTATATGTAAGGAGAGAGGAAGAGAGCAGCAAGCGACAGATAAAAATGATGGTAGCAGCGGTCAGAGAGGATCGTAAAGGGCAGACAAATAAACACAGATCTGCTGAAACGAAACAGGGGAACATAGTAGTAAGGAAGGAACAGAGATTTTGTTTTTATTGTGGAAAGAAGGGACATATAAAGAAGAATTGCAGAGAAAGGATCAGGGATGAGGAAATATCAAAAACGGAATAGGAAAGTCAGGGGCTTTATATCTTAGGGGACCGGAGTCATCATGAGCCCTTGATAAAATTAAAAATAGGTCCCCATAAACAAGAGTTCACCTTTTTAGTAGACACTGGGGCTGAAAAATCGACTATTAGAAAAATACCCGAGGGATATAAAATTTCCCCTGAAAAAGTACAAGTAATTGGGGCAAAAGGAGAACCCTTTAAAGTAAGCAAAATAAAAAATGTAATATTTGAAACTGAAAATAAATTTGGAATGGGTGAACTCTTGCTCGTCCCTGAAGCAGAATTTAATCTGCTGGGGCGAGATTTAATTGTTGAATTGCAATTAGAAATTAAAGTAAAAAATCAAGAGCTAACAGTGTCTGCTTATCCTTTGACCGTGGATGATCAAAACCAAATTAACCCCGATGTCTGGTATTCTCCGGACACAATTAGTAGACTGGAAATCCCACCGATTAAAATCCAAATTTCTGAACCCCACATACCAGTGAGGGTAAAGCAATATACCATATCCCTAGAAGGACAGAGAGGATTAAAACCAGAAATTGATCGATTATTAGCACAAGGAATCTTAGAGCCTTGTATGTCACCCTTTAACACCCCCATTTTGCCTGTAACGAAACCAAATGGGAAATATCAGCTCGTGCATGACTTAAGGGAAATAAACAAAAGAACTATCACCCAGTTCCCTGTAGTGGCAAATCCATACACACTGCTAAGCAAGCTAGGACCCCATAATTCCTGGTATAGTGTGATTGATTTAAAGGATGCCTTTTGGGCCTGTCCACTGGCAGAAGAATGCCGTGATTATTTTGCCTTTGAATGGGAAGATATAGAGACAGGCCGTAAACAACAATTGAGATGGACCGTGCTCCCCCAAGGGTTCACTGAGTCCCTTAATTTGTTTGGCCAGGCCCTGGAAAAGCTCTTGAAGGAATACCAGGTACAAACGGGAAACGTGCTTTTACAATATGTAGATGATCTGCTCATAGCAGGGAATAATCAGGAGGATGTAAGAAAAGAAAGCATTCGACTCCTAAACTTCCTTGCACAAAAGGGACTACGGGTATCACAAGAAAAGTTACAATTTGTGGAGGAAAAAGTGAAATATTTGGGGTATTATTTGTTTAACGGCAAAAAGATATTGGATCCAGAGCGCATTAAAGGAATTCTGGAATTACCTATGCCTGTCACTAAGAGGCAAATTAGGCAGGCATTAGGGCTATTTGGCTATTGTAGACAATGGATAGAGAACTACAGCTTTAAGGTTAAATTCCTATATGAACAACTGTCTAAAGACAAAATACCCAAGTGGACCCCTCAGGATCAAGAGCAGTTTGCCAGTCTCAAAAGGGAGCTAAGTCAAGCACCGGTTCTAAGTTTGCCAGATTTAAAGCGGCCATTCCATTTATTTGTTAACATACATGAAGGAACGGCATTTGGAGTATTAACTCAGGAATGGGCCGGACAAAAGAAACCGGTGGCATACCTATCAAAGCTGTTGGACCCTGTGAGCAGGGGTTGGCCGAGTTGTTTACAGATCATTGTTGCCGCTGCCTTATTACTTGAAGAAACAAACCGTATTACCTTTAATGGGGAAATTGTCCTATATGCGCCTCATAACATAAGAGGAGTGTTACAACAAAAAGCAGAAAAATGGCTTACAGATAGTCGATTATTGAAATATGAAGGAATACTTATAGAATCCCCTAAATTAACTTTAAAAACTATTGGAGCAGTTAATCCCGCTGAATTTTTGTACCCAGGAGAAGGTGATGAACTATTGCACAATTGTTTCCAAACAATTGAACAGCAGACACGCATTAGGCCAGATCTAGAAGAAGAACAACTACAATGTGGGGAAATATTATTTATAGACGGATCATCACGAATAGTAGAAGGTAGACGATTGTCTGGATATGCCGTAGTTAAGTTGGAAAAAAGGAGAATTTAAGACAATAGAATCAGGCCCCCTGAGTGCTAGCTGGTCGGCTCAAGCCTGTGAACTGTATGCATTGTGGAAAGCATTAGTATCACTGAAGGGAAAGGATGGAACTATATGAAAATATGGGAGGAAAGAGGATTTGTTAACTCACAGGGAAAAGAACTGATACACCCGGAATTAATTCGGCGAGTTCTGGGGGCATTGAAAATGCCGAATAAAATAGCAGTTGTACATATAAAGGGACACCAACGAGGTACAAGTTATCAAGTTAGGGGAAATAACGCAGCTGATACAGAAGCAAAACAAGTGGCAGGCAATTATAGTATGATTTTGACTATGCAACAAGTACCTGTTAATAAAAATTTGAGTTTTGAGTCTGCAGAAAAAGGAAAACAAATGGGAGCTAAGGAACAAGATGAAACAGCTGTCCGGACTGCTGAGCGTGGATGGATACATGCCAGTCGCGTTAAGGGACCAGTAAATCCTCCACAGTGGAAGATTGTCAGCTCATCTGGAGACACCAAGCTTGTGTTAAAACGATAAGCAGTAACCCTGAAAAGATAATGCAATGATAGAAACTTTATTTGATTATTTTGCCACATTACCCTTTGGTATAAAGTGTGTATTGTTGTTTATAGTTGCAATAATTATCTCTCTCTCTGTATATTATATGTGGAAGTGTACAAAATGTGCTAAAGGAAATTGTTAAACCTATGCAACCACACAATATTGAATATAGAAGATATGCTGATATAAATAATATATATGTATTTTAGACATACGAATTAGATGTAATAATTCAAACTGCAACTGTTATCCATTTGCTTGTTTCAGGTGTAAGGTATGTCAGGATAAATGGTGGACACACTGTGAATGTGGATATCCTCCAATAGGAATTTGCACACAGTGTTGGAAAATCCAAAGAACTCTCACTGAGTGGAAATTAAAAACAATTAGAGTCTAGACAAGAAATTATTCGGGAATCCTATAAGTGGTGGGAAATTTCTGCTAAAGGAATAAATCCTCAATATTATTGTTACCACCCCAACGAACCAGTCCCCTTTATAGCTGAAATTTTGGCTATAAAGTGCAGAAGGGAAGTACTAACTGTGTCTTGCTTTGCCCCATTAGTTAAAGCTGCAAAGTGGGAAGCCTATATAAACAGGCAGAAAGCCCGAAGCAGCTGTTCTCCTGAAGAATTCCCTTGCTGCCGAGAAGATGGTACACCCCGTGGCTCGAAGCAACCGAGTCGACGGGCGAGGCAGAGGAGGAACAAACTGTGGAGAAAAGAACCAGAACAATGGGACACAAAAGCAGCAATGGCCGAACTTCCCCAGGACTGGTAAAAATATACTTAAATTGGCAAAATTGACAGAAACCCTTTTTCCTGGTATACCGTTAGTTTTGTTATTGATAATAACCCAAGCAAATGGAAACCCTCATGAACCTATGGCCTGGAAATTATATCATTTACCAGAGTCAAAATTAATTCAAACTCAGATCGGTCCAGGGAAGTGGAATTTCTCTGTGAATCTATATTCCCTGATACCTATAGAACAAGACTCCCCTGTTTTTACTCCAGATCTAGCAAAGCTTCAGGCCCAATGCAAGGCATTTTATATATGTCCATCAAGTAACCCTGGCAGAAGTTATTGTAATTATCCAGGTCATTTTTACTGTGGCTATTGGGGTTGTGAAACTATTGCTTCAGATTAGAAAACGTGGGAGATAAATATATAGATGTAACTTGGGGACCACCGGGCTGCACTCCCCCAAAACATGATTTTGATGGACACCCTACAAGACCTTGTGGCAGCGTGTCTTGTAACAGAATTGAAATCATTAACCAATATAAAAAGACACAAGAATCAAAATGACAAATGGGCTATCCCAACACCAGGAGCTAAATGGGTTTGTTCAGACATCGGAATAACGCCTTGCCTATCCTTAAACGTATTTAATCAATCTCAGTTTTGCATACAGGTGATTATTGTTCCTCGCCTGATCTATCACACCTCTGAGGAGGTGTTACGCCACTTTGAAGGAGACCTGAATAGACAAAAACGAGAGCCAATTACAGTGGTAACCCTAGCTACACTGTTGATAACGGGCGGAGTTGGAGCAGGTACAGGCATAGCCTCCCTAGTAAAAGGTCAGGAATTACAAAGTTTACAGATGGCTGTAGATGAGGATTTAGCAAGAATAGAACAATCTATCCTAAATTTAGCCAATTCAGTAAAGTCTTTATCAAAAGTAGTGCTGCAAAATAGAAGAGGATTAGATCTATTGTTCTTAAAGGAAGGAGGATTATGTGTAGCTCTCAATGAAGAATGTTGTTCTTTTGCTGACCATACGGGAATAGTCCAGGACAACATGTCTGAACTCCGAAAAAGGTTAGATCAACGTAAAAAGATCGTGAGGTAGGCAGATCATGGTATAAAAACTGGTTTAATGTCTCACCTTGGCTAACCACTTTATTATCTGCTTTAGCAGGACCGCTTATTCTGTAGATTCTGGGACTTACATTTGGACCTTGTATAATACGCTATATTTTAAACTTTATTAGAGAACGGCTTGACATAGCTAAATTACTTATTCTGAAGTCTGAGGTAAAATATAAAAGTGTATCTATTAATGAAGATGAAGATGAAAAAGATTGTTGTGAATGCGTTATGCCGCGGAAGAACTATGATTGTAATTGTGAGATATTACCCTGTGAATGTTATGATAAATGTTGGGAGTGTGGAAGAAGGATTGCTTACAGTACCAAGAATGAAAGTAGCCTTTAATAAACAATAATAGAATAAAAAGAAAAAGGGGGGATTGTGAGAACTATAGAATAGGATATTGTTTATTAAGACTTATGTGGGAAACTATAGAATAGGATATTGTCTATTAAGACTTATAAGTCAATGTAAAGGACAGATAACAATGAATGTGAAATCACTTGAGCCAGCAAAACCGACGCCTGCTTATCTCTTAAGCAAACAAAACCGACACTGCTTATCTCCCTAAGCGAGCACAGCTGGCTCCACTTATCTCTTAAGCAAGTAAAACTGACGGGGTTAACCATAGGACCAAGGAGGAAGATTTCTGAATCCCTAGCAACTGCTGGAACAGGAGCAGAGTATCTCTACCACTATATGAATGCGGAAGTCAGGATGTATAAAAAGGGACAGTCTGATTTACTAGGTATGGTAGTTGGCGGAGCGCAGACTCCCCTGCCGTCCAGCGCTGTCTTTGCTCATATTCTACTTGCTACAATTAATAAAATTGTAATTGGAATTACGATCCATTGTGGTCTCAATTTATAACAGAAATCATAAATCAATAGAGAAGCTTCATACACTGAATGCTGCAATTGTGTTGGTTTGTATCTTAGCTACTTCATAACTAAACGCTACAATGGTGACTTTAGGAATAGAAACAAATATACCCTTGTATAGTAAAGGGAATGTAGAAAAGAATGTACTGTGAAACTCCAACTTAGCAGAACCAAATTTAAGTAAGCCAGAACCACATACCAAGGGCAACTAAGTGAAGAGAAGAGAATGCTGTGTCCACATAATGGTTGGGATTTGTCCAAAGAACAGAAAGGTGAAAAAAGGACAGAGCGAGGAAGACTCCTTACTTCATCAGGACGACCACCAGACGACCACCAGAGGGGGCTGCGCAAGCGCAGAAGACGCTGATGTCGCCAAGGACTGATGAAGCAATCACTGCTACCTATTGCGAAACTTCTAACGTATAAATTGCGAACGCGATCTGGCGGGGTTAGAACCAGATTTGGGTGCGTACCCCTGTTTCTCGGCGCCTTAATACAGCACCTCGTATAACCATTCCGATGGTTATGTGTTTGTCCTGACGCTAACATTTTGGCGACCCAGATGGGACCTCGCGGGCATTGCTGAGACGGATCGCGTCTCGATCCTGCTCCAGCCGGCACCGAGAGATTCTCGGGGAGCCATCGACCGCGCCCGACCTCCGCTGCTCACGACGGACCTCTGATACGGTAAGAAAGGTGCTTTTCTAATTTGGTTACGGTACCGATTGTGGTATGGTATGGTAAAGCCTGCCTGTTAGACGCGGCGAAAGCTGCGCTTGGTTGGGCTAGGGAGCTCTCCGGGGTAAAAGCCTAGGCGCCGTCCGTCAGACAGTGGCGAAAGCCCTGCAGGCTCGGCAAATTTGGTTTGGTAATAGTTGTAATTTAGTGGTGTAAAGGAAACTTGTTTTCTTAAGGACTTTCTTTGTACTCACGAAATGCCGTCGATTCCCAAATCATCCCCGCTGGGCTGTCTTCTAAGCCACTGGAAGGAAGGGGGGTTTGGGCAGAGGGCTTTTGGGCAAAAAAAAGAAAAAAAAAAAAAAGAAAAAGAAATAAAAGAAAAATATGCGGAAAAATAAGCTGATTGATTATTGTAACGTTTGGTGGACACATTATGAATTGGAAGGTAAGGAAAAACGGCCTGAAAATGGAACTTTACAGTATAATACTATATTGCAATTGATGTTGTTTTGTAAAAGGGAAGGAAAATGGGATGAAGTGCCGTATGTAGATCTTTTCTGTACTTTAAGAGATAATAAGGAATGGCAAAAATCCTGTGGAATTATGGTTGTTAAAACAAATGCAAATGAACAATGTCAGGTATGTGTTGCTGAGAAAAAGTGTATTGGGTGTCTTGCTTTAGAAGACAGTTTGCAGCACCAGAAGGATGATGAAAATCTTGATTTGGTTGTGGCCCCATCAGCCCCGCCGGTAATAGAGGAAAGGGGGGAGGAGGATGATAGTGAAAGTGATCTTGAGAGTGAGAGTGAGAATGAATGCAAGGGGGATCAGAAGGTAGATCTCCCCGTTACTCCGGTCTCACATCGAACTCGTCAAAGGGAAGGACGAGGGAGAAAAGTGCAGGCTCAGACGCCTGGTGCAGTGCTTGCGCCTTTAAGACAGGGAGTCGGAACAGAAGGACCGGTATACGTTAAAGTACCCTTCTCGCCTGGGGATTTAGTTATCTGGAAACTATCAGCAGGAAAGTATAGAGAAAACCCTGATAAAGTAGCTCGTGTAATGAAAATGAGGAACCCCTTGTGAAAATACAATTGGGAGGAAAAGAAGTGAAATTTCTGGTAGATACAGGGGCTACCTATTCAGTTTTAAACGACTTACACGGGAGGCTAGGAAAGAAAACTACGACAGTTGTGTCCTGGGTTCAGCAGCAGCAGTCAGTTTTTCTTCTTCTTAGTAGCTGGTGCAGCGCTGTGGTTTTGACTTTCTGCCTGGGAAAAATATTGATAAAGCCGATGTTTTCAGTTACTGGTCAGAATGTTTACCCTGACCAAGGACTTTGTGAGTCTGATGCTCTGCCAGGGAGGAGGAGAAGCCGGGAGGAAGCAGGGACAGGACACCTGACCCAAAACTAACCAAAGAGGTATTCCATACCACAGCACGTCATGCCGAGGATGTAGAACTGAGAGTTCCCGGAAGGGCTGGATCATGGCAGGGTGGGGGTGAGGTACCGGTTGGTGAGCGGTTGTATTCTCTATCTTGTTATTTCCTTTATCATTATTACTATTAGTGGTAGCAGCAGTGATTTGTGTTATACCTTAGTTATTAAACTGTTCTTATCTCAACCCGTGGGAGTTGCATTCTTTTGATTCTCCTCCCCGTCGCTCCAGAAGCGGAGGGAAGAAAGGTGGGGGGGGAAGTGGACTGCGTGGTTCTGATTTACGGCCTGGGCTTAAACCACGACAGTTCTATTTTGGCGCCCAACGTGGGGCACGAAGGGTTGAGATAACGACAGATCTGACCGAGGCACAATGCTGATTTATTGGCTCTCAAAGTTGTTCTTTTCGATATCACAGTTTCAGTATGCTGTAGCTTACTTAGAGCCGGTATTTGCTGTGTTAGTGTTTATCAAGTGTGGGCCTTGGGCTAAGGTTCTTGTTTCATTGTATTTTATGGTAATGGCTTGTAATACGGGGGGGGCTCCGGCAGCTGGGCGGGATGGACGTGGCCGTGGACTTGTACCTGGCCGTCCCGCTGCTCTTCACTGTCCTGGCCCTCGTCCTCGCGTCCGTCTTTGTGAGACTGCGGGGAGCTGAGGGGGAGCGGCCCCGGGAGCCGGCGGCGGCCGAAGCGGCCCGGGAGAGCGGCTCCGGCGATCAAGCGGCGGCGGGAGCGGGGCCGGAGGCCGGGAAGGAGGCGGCTGCCGAGCAGCGGGAGGAGGCGGCGGAGGAGCCGAGCCCCACAGCTGAGCCCAGCCCCGCGGCGGCCGAGAGCATTCCCCAGCAGCAGCCCAGCCAGCCCCGTGAGCCTGAGCCGCAGGAGGATGCAGGAGACCCCGCAGCATTTCCCAGCAAGGCAGAGGAGGAAGATCTGGACTCGGAAAAAGAGAAGCTGGTGGTGAGGGGGCCTTCAAGCACAGCAGCTACACCAGGCCCAGTGACAAGTACAGCAGCAGCATTTGAGAGTTTTGAAGGTTTTGAATGGCCTTTGGGTACCCTTGGGACCTGCCTGCTGATTGTGATGGGGATCACCATGTTGGCATACACACAGAGTGTGTTCTACCCACGACCATTTTGTCTGATCCCGAGAGTTAAGCAGAGTCAGGTTTGGGTCTTGTCTGGGTTTAGACAATACAGGGGGACCGAGAGGTTTTCCCCAAGGCTGGACAGTCATGTGTGTTACGGTGCGTGGGACAGTATGGGCGAGTATCTAATCCACTGGGCCCCTCCAGTGCTTTGGAAGCGTCGGAGATGGAAGGCAGCTGTGTGGAGTCCCCGACAACAAGTTGCAGAGACTGCTACAGGGGAGGGTGAATTATTTTAAGCCTGATGGGCCCATCCATCAGGGCGGAGATGCAACACAGAGATGCACTCATGATCGAGGGGTGGACTTTGCAATGGGCCTCACCTGCTCTGAAAGACTGTTACAAGAGATGGAGCCCACCATCATGGACCAAATGGACTCAGCAGCTTTATAGGGATTGGTCCGTGCACTAAGATAAGAGTGCACTGAAATGAGAGTGAAGGTATATGGATAATGTGGGATCTGAGCATGACGTGAATGGTATGGAATAAGGGGTGGATACTGTCCTGGGTTCAGCAGCAGCAGTCAGTTTTTCTTCTTCTTAGTAGCTGGTGCAGCGCTGTGGTTTTGACTTTCGGCCTGGGAAAAATATTGATAAAGCCGATGTTTTCAGTTACTGGTCAGAATGTTTACCCTGACCAAGGACTTTGTGAGTCTGATGCTCTGCCAGGGAGGAGGAGAAGCCGGGAGGAAGCAGGGACAGGACGCCTGACCCAAACTAACCAAAGAGGTATTCCATACCACAGCATGTCATGCCCGCGATGTAGAACTGAGAGTTCCCGGAAGGGCTGGATCATGGCAGGTGGGGGTGAGGTACCGGTTGGTGAGCGGTTGTATTCTCTTCCTTGTTATTTCCTTTATCATTATTACTATTAGTGGTAGCAGTAGTGATTTGTGTTATACCTTAGTTATTAAACTGTTCTTATCTCAACCCGTGGGAGTTGCATTCTTTTGATTCTCCTCCCCGTCGCTCCAGAAGCGGAGGGAAGAAAGGTGGGGGGGGAAGTGGACTGCGTGGTTCTGATTTACGGCCTGGGCTTAAACCACGACAAGTTGTAGGAGCCACAGGGAAGGAGGAAACACGGCCATTCCTGCAGCCCCTAGACCTGCGATTTAGAGGGAAAGAATTGATACACGAATTTCTGTATGTACCTGAGTGCCCTATTCCCCTTTTAGGACGAGATTTATTAGCTAAATTGGATGCAGTGATTATCTTTGCAAATGGTGAATTAATAATGCAAATTCCCGAATCAAAAGCAGGACAGATTTTGGTTCTCAAAGATAAACCCATTGCTCGGATCCCAGTGGAGGTAGAGCAGGCTGTGATACCGACGGTTTGGGAAAGAGAAATTCCGGGAAAATCAAAAACGGCTCAGCCACTGATAGTGGAACTAAAAGATGGAGCTAGGCCAGTAAGAGTTAAACAATATCCCCTGAAATTAGAAGCGAGATAGGGGATTATAAAAACAATTGAGAAATTTTTAAAATATCAGATCTTGGAAGAATGTGAATCAGAATATAACACACCAATTTTCCCTGTGAAGAAACCAAACGGTGAGTATAGGTTAGTACAGGATTTGAGGGCCATAAATAAAATAACAAAAGATATCCACCCGGTGGTAGCAAACCCTTATACATTGTTAACATCTGTGAAGGAAAAGTATAAATGGTTTACAGTGATTGATTTAAAAGATGCCTTCTTCTGCATTCCTCTTGATAAAAGTAGCAGGAAACTGTTTGCATTTGAATGGGAAAACCCACAGAATGGACGAAAGACAGAGCTAACATGGACCAGACTTCCACAAGGATTTAAGAACAGCCCAACTCTCTTTGGGAACCAGATAGCCAAGGAACTGGAAATATGGACTACCCAAGGAAAGGTACAGGTACCGAGATCACAATACCTCTTATTGCAATATGTAGGTGACATCTTTATCGCAACAGAACAAGAGTCATTGTGCATAAAAGTAACTACTGAAATCTTGAACCAGCTAGGCCTGAATGGCTACAAGGTCTCAAAGGAAGAGGCACAAATTGCATGCACAACTGTGTTGTATTTAGGATGTGAAATTTCGCAAGGGCAGCGGAAGCTGGGGATAAATCGCATAGAGGCAATATGTGCTGGGAAAGCGCTGAGGTTCAGTGCTGACAGGGTGGCAACCAAGGCCCACGCTGTGTCAGGCCAGGCAGATGCTGTGTCCTTGCGTCCAGCAAGGCCCAACCCACCGTCTCCCCCCAACCTTTGGGACCCGGTGAATGCAGGGTGCCAGTTTTCCTAAAGCAGGTAGGGATTTTGACTCATCTCCTGGCTTCACGTTAGCCAACTGCTTCCAGCTTCTAGTAAGGTGTGAAGCGAAGCCTGAGGAGAACCTCCCCATCCAGTTCATGTGAGCGGCTATGGAATTCTGCTGGCTCCAGACGAATTTCAAAGCTGAGTAGACTGACTTTTACATGAAGTGGACATTTACCTCTGGAGAGTCACTCATGTACACGTGGATGCTCTGGTAGGAGTGAGACCTGTTTTCTTTGGCCACAAGAAAGTCCTCTTTACAGGATCCCACCTCTAGGCTGCAAGACTTGATTTTCAGCCCTTGCTACGAGCAAGACGGGGATCAGTCACGCTGTTTCAA
This sequence comes from Psittacula echo, assembly GCF_963264785.1. Taxonomy (NCBI): domain Eukaryota; kingdom Metazoa; phylum Chordata; class Aves; order Psittaciformes; family Psittacidae; genus Psittacula; species Psittacula echo. The sequence goes on along the minus strand of NC_137739.1, from coordinate 41,579,851 downwards.
AGCATAACGCAGCCACCTGCAGAGAGAACCCTACGTGACCACCTTTCTACTCTGGAGCTTTGTACCGTGAGCTGTGATTTTAGTGTTGTGAAAAGTGGATTATCAGATGGATTTAACCTCAAATGAAGAGAAGGAATCAGGAATATAATCGCCTGGTCCTGTCACTCTGTTTTCTTGGTTCTTAGCACAAGGAAGGGAGAGAGGAAGGAATTATCAATGTATGAAGAAGGATGTTAAGCAGAAAATCCTGGGAGTTACCAAGATGTCAGAAAAGATTTTTCTCTGTTGGCTCCGAAACCTCTTCTTTTCAGTACCTATTTAGGTGTCCCCTACAGCCTGCAGGGAAATGGTCATTTCAGGGGATATTTACTGTTGGTAACTTTAATTCTTGTGTTTTGCAGGGGCACAAGAGGAAAAACTGGAAGGTGAGGAGATTTGTTTTGAGAGCTGATCCTGCTTTTCTGCACTACTATGACCCCACTAAGGTAGGTGAGTGGGGATTTGCTACCCCCAGAAATCCTCTTACAGACCTGCACGTCATAATGAAAATACAATTATGCTGTAGATGTTTCTCTTACTCAAATCTCCTTCTGGCTTCCTCTATCCATTTCCTGGGGATTAAGACCTCTCTCGCCTTACCCTGGAGATTGTCCTTGTAGGGTTTTCTATCCCTGTATCTTCCCTCCTGTCTTTGCCCAGTGAGATTCCTTTTCCTCAGCCGAGTCTTCTTGGGATTTGTCTTCTGCTGTACCCACACAGCCTGGGACCATGCTCCTGCAGGGATTCTTCCTGGGCTGTGATCTTTCTGGGCTGACATCCCACCACTTGAGGGTCATACTGCTACTGGGATTTTTCATTCTTTTATTCCAACACTGGGGAGGGTCTTCTTGATGCCAAAGTATCTGCAGGCATTACAGCTACTCAGTTTTAAACTTGCTCAGGGAATAGTAGAATTTATCTGAATGGATATAATAATCAATGTGAGCAACCCAGAAGGGCATATGGATCCATCCACCCCAGGTGTGTAGGGTATGCCAAAGGCTAACATGTTGCTAAAAGAACATGTATAGAAATGCTTTATGCGACTTTTTAAAGAAAATACAAACACCAGAACAGTGAAGAGAGCTTATGGAGCTGGTTCATTTTCTGTTGCCTGTTTCTTTGTGGGCTTTTTTTTTTTTTTTGCGCTGCAACTCACCCTTGTAATGTCCTAAACTCAAGCTGCAGAATCTGAAGACCAGACAAGGGCAACAGCCTCCTAGTGAAAACAGTCAAATTTTTCCCATCTGTTTTCCGCTGTGTTCTCACTGAAAAGCAGCAGAAATATATATTTTAATATGAATTGTTATTGATAAGACGATACGTAAGTTTGGAATGTGATTGTTGTCCTACCCGTGTGTTTAATTGATCTCCACCACTCCCAGACACATCCGTCAAACATCTCAGACTGAAACAACATAGTAGTGCATTTAATTACGTGTCCTAATTGACTTCTCGTATAACATGGGTGTTTTGTACCTGGAAAGACTGGTATTACATCTCCACCTTCATAAAATTAATTGATGTGCTCTTGAAAATTATTCGAATGATGCTATTTTCCCAATAAGCCTCATTTCCTTTTTCTTTGCAGGAAGAACACAGGCCAGTAGGTGGATTTTCTCTGCGTGGCTGTCTTGTCTCAGCTCTGGAGGATAACGGAGTCCCAGCAGGTAAGCACGAGCCTCTAAGCGTTCATACGTACATACTGATGCCATAGCAATGCAGTGTTTAGGTGTGGGTTTGTGTGTGTGGCTGTCTCTGTATGCACAAGTGGGCCGGCCTCCCCTTCCCCTTTGCAAGCAGGGGAAGAGGCACATCAGAAAAAAATCCCCGTACTGCCGGGTTGTCCACACCAGGAGGGACTTTTCTAGGGTTATTTCCACTTCTCTTGGGTGTTCCCCTTCTTAAGGGCTTTTCTCAGTCAGATGACCTTTGAGACAGTCTAAACCACTCATTAATATTCCAGAATTAACAGACAAAGAGGAAACAGTTTCTTTTTTGGATGTTGTTAAACTCAGTCTTGAGCCGTCCCCTGATGCCATCCCTTTTCTGTGTGTTCTCTCTGCTTATGCTCTTACCTTTTCCTTTTCCATCTGCTAGAACCCAAATGTAAGAGAAACCTGAAGACAGCAACACAAAACCCAGTTCTGCTAGGAAATATGCTTAGCTGGGGCATTTGTCCAGAACTTCACCCTCACAGATAAGAGTTTCTGCTGTTAAAGCAATTTATGTTATGGCAGTAAGCACAAGGTGTGGATCTTAATTAGGAAACGTCTTTCTAAAGACAAAAGACAGGGTCTGAAAAACATGAGGTGCAGGGGGGAAGGGGGCAAGAAAAATAGAGCCCATTGCTAAGAGGAACCCTAGGTTGGGCATAAGCAAATCTAATCTACTGCACAAACTGGTCAGGAGTTCATCCCTCCATTGTACAACTCAAGTAAGATTCTCCATTTAAACAGTGGCTATTTTATATCTGATGCATGGTGAACAGTAGTTCCTACAGTCTATGTGAGGGGTGTCTGTACTGTATCTTCATTTTGCAGAAGGGAAATCAAAGACACAAGAGCTATCTCTAATGAAATGGAAAGGTCTGATATTCTAATTCACTAAATTTAAAGTCATCCTTATGAAGCTTCACATTCACCACAAAGCATTTCTCCCTGCAGCTTCCTGATCTGCCGTATTTTTTTCTCTGCAGGAGTGAAGGGCAATGTGCAAGGCAATCTCTTCAAAATCATCACAAAAAATGACATTCATTCTTATATCCAGGCCAGCTCCAAGGCAGAGCGAGCACAGTGGATTGAGGCAATCAAACCACTGACATGACTAAGGTGGACTCCCTGCCAAATGACGAGTCACATCTGTGACCGAGTTTCCTGCTCTCATTGTCTGTGACTGTTGTTTTGCTCTTAGATAGTCTATTTTGTTATTTGTATCTCCATAGCACCCAGCAGTTCCTGACAGACCAGCATCTTAGGTGCCTAGGAGTCATGTAGATCCAGAATAATTCCCCACCAAGAACTTAATCATCTAACAAAAGACAGCAAGTGGATACAGGCAAAGAGGGCTTTACGAAGAAAGAGAGAGATACAATATTCCAAGGTGGAAGAAAAGAATTACTTTTGTACAAGTGTTCAGTCTATATTTGACAGATTCAGGTTGTGCGCTTTATCCTAAAGCAGAAATGCCTTGTTCCTTTCCCCTTTATGAAGGGGTTTATAAACTTGATTAGTTAAGACTGTGACTGAATCAAAGTCATGAAAGGTCCTGGTGTCTAAGGCTGCCTTTCTTGGTATACACAAGAGTCCTGTGCTAAGCCACAACCCAGCTGCTAGGATAATCACTAATGCTAAACATACAAAGTGTCTGTCAGTCTGTCTGCTCTACCATTTGGTTCTCTGTTAGATTGGAAAAGACCAAAGGATCTTCCTCTCCAGTATACAAATTATTCTTGTGCTGGTAATGGCCCACAGCAGTACAGGATGCTGAGTATCAAACCAGACCAGTGGCAGTTATTCCAGGCAAACGCCTTTGCTGAAGATACTGGGTAAAACCACCCAGTCATAGAAATGAGACTTTTCCTCCTGATTGTGACAGTAAATCCATTTATGTGGAACGCCATTGGGACTGAAAGCTCCAATAGCAGTTATGACTGTTGCTTTTTCTACTTCAAGTCATCAAATCTTCCATTATTTGTCTACTAATCTTGACTTTGGTATCATTACATTTTTTTAAATAGGTCAGTGCGTTTGAACCTCCCGCGCTCTTTAAACATGATTGTTCTCAGAAGGCAGTTTGAATAGATGAAAATGATGGTTTCGTACATGGTAAATGTAGATTTTTATAGAAACTGAGACATTCTCCGCACCACCAGAGGGTATAATGGAATGTATAAGATGATTAAAACCCCCAACCAGCCTGCTGATACACTATTTTCATGAAATTCCTCATGTTATCTGAGTACCCATATCTGACAGCCAGACTCTGCAGAGGCTCCAGAATCACTCTGAAGACAACATGCTATACATCTTCCCTGAAGCCACAGAAGAATTTGATAGCCCTCTATCCACAGAACCACCTCTTTGCAGATTGTTGGTTCTCTAAGTTATGCTTTGGTGAATCCCACTCGTACATGTCCAGCTCTCCCAGGATCCGTACAGAACTCAAATCAGGGCTGGACAGAGAAATGTATGAGGTAAAGCCCTGAAATACTCAGCCCTGCAACACCTGAATCCTTTCACAGTCCTACCTCTATACCTGTCTGCCTGTTGCCCAGGTAGCTAACAGCTCGTTACCTTTTTGCTGTTTCTTCCCCTGTGGAAGAAGAGCTGTTTCTGCACTGGTATTGTCTCTTCAGCTGGGAAGAGGAAATTGGGGAATAGAGCCACAGAAAACTATCAGGTTTTAGATAACCAATGGGCATTTTCCCAGTCTCACAGTCCCTCTTCACAGCCCGAGGAAAATAACAGTAAAAACTATGTCCTTCTGAAAAAGAAGTAATTTCTGCAATTGATTTTCTGGGATTCATGAGGCTGAGACGAAAAAATCAACTAGCCTCATAACTGGACTCCTAACCTCAGAGTATGCAGTTGCCCAGGAGTCTGTCAGCTTGAGTCAGATGCTTAACCATACTGGGAAGTCCAGTATCTAAATGGCCTTGAAGAGCTGGTCAGTGGAGCCTGGCCTAAGGAATAGCTGAGTCAGGACATGGAAATGTGACCCTCCAGCCTCTCATGTGGACTACATATTACCTGGACACTGCGTATTTTCCTCCTCCCTCGTCCCATAGAGGTGCTCGTACAGGCCTGCCTGCACCAAATACATACACAGAAAAAACCCCAAACCCAACCGAATCACAAGATTCTTGACAATCAGGGCCCAGCTTCTGGAGTCTTCTCTCAGTCCAGCAAGGTGGTGTGGCCCCAAGCAAGGGCTAGGAAAGATCTCAGGCTAGAGGGAAAACAGCAGCGTAAACTGTAAGCTGCTCCGCATTTTCTTAGGAAAGGTCCGTTGTTTTTCGTGCCTCTGGATGGTGCAGGCTAAAGACCAGTGCAGCTGGGCTCCTTCTGCATCAGAGGGGCTGCAGCAGAAGCCATGCAGTCGCACATGTTGGATACTACAGGGGCACATCTCCAGCAGCAGAGCAAATCACGGACATATTTAAGAAGCGGGGATGGGGCAGGAAGGGGAAGCTTGAGGCCTTCTTTTATTTCAGGCAAAATATCTGAATGTTTTGTATCTATTTTTTCCATTAACGATTAATTACTTTGCTTGCCTGTAGGAACAGTTTCAGGCAACTTCTGAGCTTGCTTTTAAGTTCTCTTTTCTGTTCCTGCAGTTCTGCTTAAGACATGGCATGCAGACTAAAACACCTGATCATCTAGAAAGTTCAGTAAGACATCCTATAAAAGAAGCACAGGGGCAGATACATCTAAGAAGACACGAGGTAATTCAGGAGAAGCTGCAGGATCTTGCAGGGTCTCAAATAGGTGAAGTGGCCAGAGCATAACTCTAAGCAGAAGACATCTAGCGAGTAAGAATGGGCTCCCTTCAGGAGGCCCTTGAAGGGGCAGGTGGAGGCTGGGCAGGGACCAGCTGGACCTTCTGTTGGGCACGACAGCGTGAACATGTTGCCCAGGACAATGCATCTCCCTGCAGGCCCGAACAGAGCTCAGTGGAAGAAATCTCCTGCCAGCCATTTTTCATACTGGCCCACGCAGTGGCAGCACCATCTGGCCAGTGATCAGCACCTGAGAATCAGTAGTAAAGAAGAGAGGGATCCCTTCTTTGAGAGCAAAGAAAATGAGAAGGAAGAGAGAAGAGCAAGGATCCAAGAGCAAGGATATTAATTTGGCTCCTAGAGTGCCTTCGTGCTGCAGAGACAAGCGTAGGCATCGAGACTGGGAGATAGCTGTGCAACCTGGGAAGTTAAAAGGGAGAGTGACCGTGACATAGGGGCCCATGGAAATGAAGGAGCTCCTCCCGCTTCACCAATGTCACCAATGTTACAGAGCAGCTCTAGGGCTAGAGAACACACTGCAAATCTCACACATCCGGCCTCGCTGAGAACAGATGCCGGTGGCTGATCGGCCTTCCTCCAGCTCCAAGTTTCAATGGCACTAGCTGTGTACCCCACGTTTTGCCCATGTATTTGAAGATCAGGAAGGCACTTGCCCCCATGAACCTGTCAGTGGTGTGAAAGCTGCAAAGCAAGAGGACAGCCGGAACTTTTCCTCCCGTGCGTGCCGCTGCTGACCGATGGCAAAGTCATCTGAATGCACTTGTGTGTGGAGACGTGATGAGGGCTGACCCAGCCAGCACTTGAGAAACTGCTCAGGATACCTCCAGGAAATAGATTTTTAGCCCCTACTCTCCGGCAGGATTTGTATTTTTGGCAAGACTACGGTGTTAGTGTGCAAATGGACCGGCTGGGTGAGGAGATCAGGTGTGCCACAGCCACCACCAGCCGGCAGCTGGCCTGTGCCCTGCCATTGTGCTCCTGCACAGGCTGCCCTCCTCCAGCAACGCAGAGGGAATGTGGTGTACTGAGCCAGAGCCATGAATCTTACTAGGAGAGCCTTACCCATGTGTCCTGGGTTCAGCAGCAGCAGTCAGTTTTTCTTCTTCTTAAGTAGCTGGTGCAGCGCTGTGGTTTTGACTTTCGGCCTGGGAAAAATATTGATAAAGCCGATGTTTTCAGTTACTGGTCAGAATGTTTACCCTGACCAAGGACTTTGTGAGTCTCATGCTCTGCCAGGGAGGAGGAGAAGCTGGGAGGAAGCAGGGACAGGACACCTGACCCAAAACTAACCAAAGAGGTATTCCATACCACAGCACGTCATGCCGAGGATGTAGAACTGAGAGTTCCCGGAAGGGCTGGATCATGGCAGGGTGGGGGTGAGGTACCGGTTGGTGAATAGTTGTATTCTCTTCCTTGTTATTTCCTTTATCGTTATTATTATGGTGGTAGCAGTAGTGATTTGTGTTATACCTTAGTTATTAAACTGTTCTTATCTCAACCCGTGGGAGTTGCATTCTTTTGATTCTCCTCCCCGTCCCTCCAGAAGCGGAGGGAAGAAAGGTGGGGGGGGAAGTGGACTGCGTGGTTCTGATTTACGGCCTGGGCTTAAACCACGACACCATGCAACGAACTAGATCACACATCCAGAGAAGGAAGTTTCTAACAAGAAGCCCAGTGACTGTTGCTACCCAGTAAGCACACTCAGAGAGAACAGAAACACAAGCTGCCTTGAGGAACTGTCTCTTCAGGTGCTTCAGCGTTTGGAAAAGTTGAACAGCAAGGGAAATCAAACAAAAGAGGTAAGAACGAATGCAGAAAAAGAAATACGCAGCTCAGAACAATTCCAGTCACGGAATTTGTTATTCAAATTGTCAAGGTCCAGAAGAGACCTGCTGACCCAGTTTTAAGGATGCAAAAGCGAAACTTCTTTGGCTAGATTCAGTTGTCTAAACCTAAGCAAGCGGTGCTCTCTGAGAAGACCAGGGCATCCTGCCTCGCCTCAGTTGGCCTCTCTGGAAGGGGACAGATTTATCCCAGGTCCTGCGTTGGATCTGCCGGGCCATGCAGATGTCTAGGGGCCCCCAGGTGCCTGGATGGCACTGTGTGCCTGTGCACACGCAAGGAAATGGAGAAACTGGACTGAACCCATCCTTCAGGGTTCCTGTGCAGCAAGGGAGAGGCGTACATGTCTTCAGCACTTGGCACCAGAGATGGGGGAGGAATCTCCCCTCCAACGTGCATTTCTCTTTCCAGACACTGTAGAAAGATCCCTGAATATTAACTTACACTGCCCATATCCCTCTCAGAAAACTGAAGCAGTTATTCCCTTTTGTTAGCCACACAAACGTACTCCCCCCCCCAGCATCTCACCTTTGGGTCTTTGTAGACTCAGTAGGAAGCACAAGGGTCCAGAAATATCACACCACCAACCTCCTTATGGTAGACAATGACTTTGGGCTCCGGGACATTGCTCAGTTGGTGGCCTGGTCCAGCCTTGCAGCTCTGACATCCCATGGCCAACTCAGCCTCGTTAGGGGACTCAAGTCATGACAAGCAGTGAAGGGCTGCAGAGCAGATGGGGAAAAGCCCCCAGACAGGCATCTTTCCCGAACTACAGCCCACTGGGGCACTTGCACCAGGGACTGCTCTTCCCCCACCACAATGCTTCTGGGCTATGAAACGTCATGAGAAGGGTCTGGTATTGTCTTTTTAATCTTACTCTTGTCCGCAGCCCCCGAGGGAGCGGTAGCACATTGCAACTGCTTTTCCCTGTTCTTCTGTCATCTGTCCATGTTTCCAAGACACACTCACCCGGAGGCAGTCAGACCCAGCTGCCAGCCCCGAGGGCATCTCCAGCTGGCTAAAGATAATGAGCAACAGGGGAGAGGTTATTTTCAGAGGATGAGACATTTGGATTTTACAGAGAAAGGGCATGCTCAGAGAACTGTAGGATCAGCTCTATTCAAAGGTTGAGAATGCTCGCAGAGAGCAGCAGGAAGGCAGGGAAGAGGTGAGGGAGGACAGGCTCAGCTTTGGCTGCGCAGAGGTTGGCTGGCAGGTCTCTGTGTAGTTACGCAGCTACAAGCCAGCCTGGTTCCACGTAGCTGGCGTGTGCAAGCAAAGCACACTGAAGTCTACTCATGTCAACTCTCTGCGTGCTATGCAATTTCCAAGTCTTGATCCCTTCCATCAGCAAGCACCACAGACAACCCCATGTTTCAGGAGCGGCTGCCACTGGGACATCTGCTCCAAAGGCAGTTCTTGTGAGTTCTCGAATTTCCTTCATGAAGGGAATTCTTGTCATTTCCTTCATGAAGTGGCTGTCACTTTTCCTTTACCCGCATTTGGGAAGACTCTTCTCTCACGGAGTGTATTCAGCAAGCAAGAGACACAGAGCCTTCATAACAGCCTCAAGAAAAACTGCTTTCCGGACCCAGTGCTGCTCCTTATGCATGTCTCTGGCTCTGGCATTTGGTTAATACAGCCTGGTGCATTGCGCACAAACCCCTGTCTCATCTCTTGATCCTCTGCAGTAGCTCACTTCATCGCAGGCATCTTACAGTCCCATAGACACCTGTACTGGCATTCCTCTCACCTAACTAGAGGTAACTGCTGTGTATGTTTCTACATCTAAGCTTGATACCAGGGCTTCCAGGACAGTTCAAGGGTCCACAGTCATGGACCGAAGACTGTTGGTTGCACGGTCCGCACAGACAGTGCACTCAACAGCACAGTCTCTTAACAGCCACATACGGTCGGATGACTACAGTCCTTTGGCTTCAATGGGACACAGTGTTAAGCTTTTATTCTGTAGACTTCTGAAGCCAGGGGAGTTGAACCCTAGCCTCAGAAGTCCACACACCCTGTTTCTGGTGGGAGTTAGCTCTCCTGTGCAGTTTGAGGCACCAAATCTCCACAGTCTTGGCTGGCCGCAGCTAGCTGATGTCATGGCTTATTGAAGAGTTAAGGGGCTAGGTACGATCTAAGTTGGACGCCAGAAGCGGTACAGCCACACACGTTGTCTTCCTTGACAGAAACACCAAGGAAGCCAAGTCTAGCATGAAGCCCCGAAGCCCCTTCCTGCGCTGCGCTCTTTACCAATACCGCTGCAATACTCACAATCGGAAAACAAGGGCAACAATACGGGCAAGTTCCCTGCTTTGAGCAGGGAGCTGAGAGCTGTCCCTCGCTCACCCTCTGCTGCTGCCACCACCCTTCCCACCCGGGTGCCAATTTGCTGCCACCTTCAGCAGCAACGGAGCATCCTCCTCCTCCTGCTGCACGGCCCAGCTCCCCCAGCCCCACTTTGGGGCCCACAGGCTCCCCTAGCAGGGGCCATCGGGGCCACACAGGGCTCATGGAGGTGCCAGGCGGAGCGCAGCAGCTCAGGCTGCTCAGACCCTGGGGATGAGGAGCAGGGGGGTGGCCAGCGGCTGTTTTCAGCTCCTTCAGCGACACGTGGCCACAGGCCAAGGGCAGATGCCAAGCCAGGGTCCCCCCACTCAGGCCACACAGGTGCTTTGCTGAGCATCACCCTTTATTGCTGCTGCTGGGAGCTACTTCCTCGCCAGTTGGGGTGCCGGGGCATAGGGATTCAGCCGGCGAGCCCCGGTCCTGCCCGGCTGCCGCGTTGCTGCATCCGTCCTGCGGGCCTGGAGGGGCGGGTGAGGCAGGTGTACCTGCAGAAGGTGGCTCTGGGATGAGGCTGACCTGAGTTCCAGGGGGCCAGTGGTGCCTGGGGCTGAGGGGCAGGGGCCAGCCCTGCGGCTGCCCTGCCCCAACAGCTCTATCTTGTCGTGCTGGGGAGGAGAGAGAACCGGTTGGCTAAAGCATGGGGCTGAATTCAAGCAACCCTCTATACCCATCACTCCTGGGGAAACTGAGGCATGGATCCCCCCCAAGATGCTCAGCATCACCCTCCCAACCTCAGTCACCCCCACCAGATCCCTTCTTTCTTCATCCCTACCTTGCTGGGGAGCAGGGTGGATGGCTGGAGGGCCTGCGGGGTGCTGTGCTGGACAAGCTGGAGGCGCAGGCTGCGCTGCAGCGGGGGTGTGAGGGTACGCTGGCCCCCACACTGCCGTGGCACGGTGGGGTACCTGTATGCAGCCATCCGCTCCCTGCAGGATAGGGTATGGGAACAGTCAGCACCCAGCACACAACTCAGCACACGTGGCTTCAGCGCCACTGAGAGAGAGACGGGGCAGCACAGGGGGGAGGCTGTAAAACCCCCCAGGCCTGGGGCAGCCAAGCACAGCTGAGCCCCTGTGGCACATCTCTGCTCCCCTGCCCTGCCCAGGGAGCAGAGCCCTTTACCCTGACTCAGGGAAGGACTCTCCCTTGCTGGGGCAGAGCCATCATGCACCCCAGGGATGGGGATGGGTCCCGTGTCCCCTACCTGTGGGTCTGCTCCGTCTTCAGAACAGGGTGGGACTGTCCAGTGACGTGAGGGACCAGCGGTGGAAGGGGCGGGATGGGCGGGATGGGCCTGGGGAAGGCAAGAGCCATCAGTGGGTGACAGGGGACAAATGACCCACCCTGGCTCGTGGCAGCACCCCAAACCCCACAGGCTTGTACCTCACGGCATCCCCTGCCCGCTGCCCTCAGGGAGGGGTCCTAATCCTCCCGCTGACGGGCAGGCCTGTGGAGGGTGCTGGGCAGGATCGGACCCTCGCAGGCAGACACCCCGAACCCCATGCCTGCTCTGGAGCACCACCAGCACCCATCTCCCCCCATCCCACCCACGCAGACTCCTGATGCGCCTGTGCCGGGTGGTACTCACGAGCCAGGCACCCGCATGCTGAGTTGCCTGTCACAAGACAGGCACTGCAAATCCACCAGCAGCTGCCTGGGGAGGGGAGAAAGGGCTGGGTGAGTTGGGGAACCTGCTCTTGAGCCCGGTTTATCCCCCCCAACACCAACAATGTCCCAGCCTGCTGGCTGGTTACAGAAGAAAGGGGACAGGATGAGGGAGAGTGGTTGGTTGTGGGCTCCCCCCTGGGAAAAAGCTCCACCTCATCTTAGGCACAGGAGAATCCACAGAGAGGAGCGCCCAGAATCCTCCAATGCCGTGGGAACCACTGCCACAGGCATCCAGAGCACCGTGGGAACAGGGGATGCAGGCAAGGACAAAGCGGGAACAAGGTGAGTGCTGTCCCTATTGCACTCACTTCCTAATCCCAGCTGCATCGTCAGCTTCCACTGGTGGTGCCATTTCCTTGAGCTGCTCGAGGCTGCTCTTCCAGTGTTCATCCAGCTGCTGCTGGAATGGCCCCAGCTCCAGGCGATCCAGCTGCAGACAGACACACTCCCTCAGCCAGCGGCTCCGGGATGGGACACTGCATCCCCAGGGAAAAGCCAGGCGCAGGCATCCTCCGGAGGATGCTGCCTCGGGACACCAAGCCCCGAAGGTGCCATTTTTGCGCAGCGGTGATGAGCCGCCCCTCACCTTGGAGGCCATCTCCTCCCGCAGCTGCCGCTGGACCTCGTGCAGCCCCTGCTCCTGGCCTCTCACCCGCCTCAGCACCTCCTGGTTTCTCTCGTTTAGCAGCTCCAGGCTCGCCTCAAATTGGGTGCGACTGACTTTGCTTTCCAAGGCGCCTTTGTCTGCTTTCTAGCAACAGGGAAAGGCAGGAGGACGGTGGGGAAAGGATGGGGGTGCAACAGCCAGGGTCAGCTCAGCGCAGGGGCAGAGGCAAAAGCACTCCTGCAGGACCCCTGTGCCCCTCCCACGGCCGTGTGGTCCCACTCGCCCCATCACCCCCATGGCGTCGGTCCCACCAGCCCAAGGGACGTGGGGGCAGACAGAGGGACCTGCAGCTGGGCTACAAATCCTCCCTCCCCCAGGCCAGCTCTGCCACCAAGCTCCCAGGGGACAAGGGCCATTTGTCACCCTGCCCAGGACCCCCTTGGCTGGTGCTTAGGCCCCTTGAGGTTGTACCTCATCCATTCCCAGCTCCACGTCCTCCTTGTCTGCCTTCTCCTTCTCCAGCCTCTCCATCCACCGGAACAGACCCTTCCAACACAGAAAGCATCCTATGACATTGCGGCAGGAGCACCCCTGCTTCTCCCCCCACACAGAATCCTCTGGGAAAGGTACTTTGGATCTCCACAGGGCAAATCGCTTATGGTCCCCAGCCTGGGCTCTGCCTGGAGGGTGCTCTAAGCCCACGGGGCTTTCAGCCACCTACCTCGATATCTTTCTGCTGCTGGCGACTGTCATCCAGGAGGCTCCCCGTGACAGAGCTGAGCTTTTCATGCTCCCCTTGCACCTGCAGGATGGCATCCTGCACGCGCTTCAGCACCTCCTGGTCCTGCTCCAGGGAGGAAAATAACAAGCTAGTGCCACGCAAGGTGGGGAGGCTGCCCCACGGGGACAGAGACCTGGCTTACTGGGCCAGTGGCCATAGGCTCTCAGGGCCAGCAGCACACCTGCAGCATGGCTTGAATCTCCCTCTATGCTGCAGACTTTACAAGACAATACGGGGGGGCAGCAAGGAACTCCCCCACATAACACCAAAGCACAAACAGCCGGGCATGGCTCGGGCGGCCCCCTCCCAAGTCCCCCATGCTGCCATCTCCCTACCTGGCTCTTCCCTGGCAGCTGCCTCACCACCGTGCCCCTCTTCTTCCTCGACATGAGGGAGTCCACCAGCCCCTGCAGCTTCTCATAGCGCCGCAGAAGCTTCCCCAGACGCGTGCTGGTGTCGCTGCTGCACGTGGGGCATACTGCCTCCTCCGGCCCCGTGCTCTCCATCACTCTCACCTCTTCCAGCTGCAGAAGGGGAAGAGGAATCACCTCTGAGACGGGACAGATGCAGCCAACAATCCCAGGTGCCACGGAGGCTCCACGGCCCCAGCCAGCCACGGGATGTGGCTGGCAACCCCACCAGGACCACCTCAAAGAGCCAGCGGGTGGTGGGAGCTCCCCCCACACCTCACCTGCTCCTGCTCCTCCTCGGCCGTCTGGGTCACCAACTGATCCAGTGCAGCCTTGCTTATTTGCTGCTGCTCTGCCAGATCCTTCGTGTCCCGCTTTACCTCCTGCGGTGTGGACCTGGCCAGCGAGACAGGGGCACAGGCAGGCTTAGTCTTCACAAGCTTAGTTGCTCGGGGGGCATCCCTCAACCCCCAGCATGGGATGCTCCCAGCCCTCCTGGGCTCCCCTGCAGCCCCACAGGGAACAAAACCCTCTCCTGTCCTTTTACCCCAATGGCCGGCTGAGTTGGTTGCTGAGGTCCATTTGCCAGCTGGCTCTGGCCGCCTCCAGTTTGCCAAGGGCACTCTCCAGCTTCCTGATCTGGGAACGGCAGTGCGGGCAGAGTCAGGGCATGGCCCCTGTGTCATCCAGCACAGGGGCTCTTCAGCTGCCTCCTCCGTGCCCAACTCTCCCAGCATCCCTGCATCTCCCTTGGGGACTCCTTACCTTCTCCTTCTCTCCGTGCAGGTCCCTGGCCACACCCTGCAGGTCACTGGCCAGGCCCTGCAGGGATGACATCTGGGCCTGGAGGTCACCCAGCATCTTGGCAACGCTCTCCTGGCCTAGAAGAACATGGTACAAGGGGACACACTGTCAGTGAAGGGGTCTCACCCTACGGGCCAGGCTCGGAGCACAGCGAGCTCCAGACCCAGCATTTCAAACACCCCCCACAAGCCTCCCAGAGCTCCCACCTCCCTCCTGGAGGAGCAGGCGCAGCTTCTCCAGTTCAGTCCGCTCCAGCCTGGTGCCTTCGAGCTGGGCCACCTGCTCCTTCAGGGCAGCACAGAGGTGTCTCAGCTGCCCAATCTGCTTGACAGCCTCCACTGTCTCCACGTAGTACTTGTAGGCATTCTGGTAGGCACTGCTGGTGGAGCCCGAGGCCAAGGCCAGCTCTTGCACGTGGGACGCGGCCCTGGCATCAGTGTCGAGTGGGATCTCGAATCCCTGGGCTGTCGGCAGGAGAGTCCCTGCTGCCAGGGGGCCAGCCTGGTGAAGCTGTGTGCCGAGCCGCTCCCCTGAGATGGTGGTCTGAGCGACGGTGGGCTCCGGCTGTGTCCCCAGGGTGGTGGTCTGGGTGCCCGTGGACTCTGGCTCTGTTGGCTGTGTCCCCAGGCTGGTGGTCTGCACGTCCTTAGACACTGTCTGCGTCACCGCCCTGCTGCTAGCATCCCTCCTCTGATCTGAGGGAACGCCTGCCTGCTGCTTAGGGGCCGTTACAGCCGTCCCTGGATCCTTCGGCGCCACCGAGCTGTCTCGAGATCCCAGCAGCGAGCTTGCCCCATCTGGGGTGTCCACATCCGAAGTGGCAGGCTTGGTGGTGGCAGACTGCTCTCCTTCTTGTTCTCCTCTGGGTCTTCCTCCGTCTCTACCTCGTTCTCCTTTGCTGCCCACCAGACAATCCTCCAGCACATCCCAGTGCACCATGTTGCTGACCTCCTCCGGGTGCGGGTACAGGCCCAGCCTTTCCTTCAGCATTTGCTGGGGAAGCAAGGGATCAAGGGCTTACCAAAGCCATGTAGCCAGGGGCACGGTGGGGCCCACAGGAGCACTCCCACACACACCCAGCACCGCTGGGGACCATGCCCTAGTGCAGAGGGACCGCCTGCGCTGGGCCCCCAGGGATGCAGCCATCTCCTGTCCTCTAGCAGGATCCGGCGTGCTCGTAACCATACCACATCACTGGCCAGAGTCCTTGGGTTGCAGAGGTCCGGCAGCCGGCCGGCAGCGTCCCGGAGGTTCCCCTAGAGTGGGGCGAGGAGAGGGACGGCAGTCAGGACACAGGAGCAGAACGGAAGCATCTGCAAATTAGCTTGGGCACTAGACAGATGGACGCCGAGCAGCCTTGGGCCGGGGGGCTGCTGCTGGATTGTACCAGTAGATCTTGACCCTCCTTCCCAGCACCCATGGTACTTTGATGGGTGTTTAGTTAGGAAGTGCCTTAGCGCCACTTGCGTGGACACACACAGTTACCTCTGCCAGCAGCTTGAGCGGCAGGCAGCGCTGCCCATTTCTGCCCTCCCCGCGGCTCCAGGTAGGGTGGGCTGAGCTCCCACGCTTCCCTCTTGGGGCACCCTTCCCACTCTTCCCTCCCAGCGCCCTTCACACTGGGTGACATCCAAGCCCGGAGGACAGGGTCCGCAGGGAGATGCGGGGTGATGCAGGGAGGGGAGCAAGAGGCCAGCTCCCTCCTGGGGACACCAGCAGCAGCTCACCAAGCCAAGCGCCTCCTGCATCATGCGGATTTCTCCTTGCATGCGGGACTGCGCCTCCTTCAGCTGGCTAATCTCCTCAAGGAGATCCTGGTAGGCAGACGGCTCCTAGGAGAGGCGGGGGGCAGGCATGAGCCCCACGGCAGGGTCCCTGCAGACCAGGAACTTGGTCCCCACCCACCCTGCCCCAATGGAAGCCAGCACACAAACCCATGCCAACAAGGCTGCATCCAGCCCTGCCTGCCCGTGCTGAGCTCTGCGCAGGAGCCCTGAAGCTGATGCCAAGGGCAAAGAGCCACCCCTGGAGGAGGAGGCGCCTCAACGGGGGAGCACGCAGGGCACTGGGGAGAGCCTCTACCTCAGAGCCGCTGCTCTCGTCGGTTCCCACGCTCTCCACCGGCTGCCGCACGTCGGCAGCCGCATCAGCTTCGCAGCCGCTGGCGGTGTCCTGCAGCGGGTCCTTCGCAGGCAGCTGCTCACCCGGCTGCTGCGCCTGCTGCCCCGCGGCCGGGGTCCTTGCCCTGTCCGGCTCGGCAGGCTGCTCCAAGCCCCGGCTGGAGCGGTCCTGCAGGCCCAGGTGCCCCAGCATGGCCTGCAGCAGGTCGCGCAGCGCTCGGAAGTTCACGGCCTCGGCCTCGGGCGTCCCGATGGCGGCGTCCAGCAGCTGGGTCAAGCTGAGCAGAGCCATGGCTGCCGCTACGGCCGACAACCCGAGTCTGACCTGCTGGCGGTAGGAGAGACAGCGGGCAGCCGGCAGCCTGCCTCCTGCTCACGCGCCCTCAGGCATGTGGCGGCCCCTTCCCCGCCGCCTCTGCCTCCTCCAGCCCTGCCGCCGGCCCCCCTGGCCCCCGTTCCCCGCGCCCCGCGGCCCCGTACCTGCAGCAGCTGACCCTGCCCCACGCCCTGCCCTCTTTACCGACCACCACCGCCCGCTCCTCGACACCCATTGGCCGAGCCCGTTGTCGAACGCACAAAGGGCGGCGCTGACGAAAACACCCGTTGCCAGGCGACGCCCCGCGACCCTCTCCCGTCCCGCAGTTCCAGCGCACGGGTGGCGGTTCCGGGACCGGCCCCGCTTCCGCCAGCCCCTGCCCAGGGAACCTCAGCGCCCCGGCAAGGCGAGCTGTCCTGCCGAGGAGGGCAGAGCTATGTGGCAAAAGCAGCACAGGTTTTACTCTCTCCCTTAGACGTGGCACTAGTGGGGGGAAGGCTGCTGCTGACGGCACCACTGTTAGAGGACAGTGAAATTTTCGGTAACCATTCTAGCAGTGATTATATTTGAAAAGTTTGCAAATCAATAGAAAGCCTTTGTACATATGTTAAAATTTTGTAACTTTGCTGTTCTGTATTTTAGATACTGTTCCAGTAGGTGATTGTGTTTAGAAATCATAAATCAATAGAGAAGCTTCATACACTGAATGCTGCAATTGTGTTGGTTTGTATCTTAGCTACTTCATAACTAAAATTTTGAGGGACTTTTCTAGGGTTATTTCCACTTCTCTTGGGTGTTCCCCTTCTTAAGGGCTTTTCTCAGTCAGATGACCTTTGAGACAGTCTAAACCACTCATTAATATTCCAGAATTAACAGACAAAGAGGAAACAGTTTCTTTTTTGGATGTTGTTAAACTCAGTCTTGAGCCGTCCCCTGATGCCATCCCTTTTCTGTGTGTTCTCTCTACTCATGCTCTTACCTTTTCCTTTTCCATCTGCTAGAACCCAAATGTAAGAGAAACCTGAAGACAGCAACACAAAACCCAGTTCTGCTAGGAAATATGCTTAGCTGGGGCATTTGTCCAGAACTTCACCCTCACAGATAAGAGTTTCTGCTGTTAAAGCAATTTATGTTATGGCAGTAAGCACAAGGTGTGGATCTTAATTAGGAAACGTCTTTCTAAAGACAAAAGACAGGGTCTGAAAAACATGAGGTGCAGGGGGGAAGGGGGCAAGAAAAAATGGAAAGGTCTGATATTCTAATTCACTAAATTAAAAGTCATCCTTATGAAGCTTCACATTCACCACAAAGCATTTCTCCCTGCAGCTTCCTGATCTGCCGTATTTTTTTCTCTGCAGGAGTGAAGGGCAATGTGCAAGGCAATCTCTTCAAAATCATCACAAAAAATGACATTCATTCTTATATCCAGGCCAGCTCCAAGGCAGAGCGAGCACAGTGGATTGAGGCAATCAAACCACTGACATGACTAAGGTGGACTCCCTGCCAAATGACGAGTCACATCTGTGACCGAGTTTCCTGCTCTCATTGTCTGTGACTGTTGTTTTGCTCTTAGATAGTCTATTTTGTTATTTGTATCTCCATAGCACCCAGCAGTTCCTGACAGACCAGCATCTTAGGTGCCTAGGAGTCATGTAGATCCAGAATAATTCCCCACCAAGAACTTAATCATCTAACAAAAGACAGCAAGTGGATACAGGCAAAGAGGGCTTTACGAAGAAAGAGAGAGATACAATATTCCAAGGTGGAAGAAAAGAATTACTTTTGTACAAGTGTTCAGTCTATATTTGACAGATTCAGGTTGTGCGCTTTATCCTAAAGCAGAAATGCCTTGTTCCTTTCCCCTTTATGAAGGGGTTTATAAACTTGATTAGTTAAGACTGACTGAATCAAAGTCATGAAAGGTCCTGGTGTCTAAGGCTGCCTTTCTTGGTATACACAAGAGTCCTGTGCTAAGCCACAACCCAGCTGCTAGGATAATCACTAATGCTAAACATACAAAGTGTCTGTCAGTCTGTCTGCTCTACCATTTGGTTCTCTGTTAGATTGGAAAAGACCAAAGGATCTTCCTCTCCAGTATACAAATTATTCTTGTGCTGGTAATGGCCCACAGCAGTACAGGATGCTGAGTATCAAACCAGACCAGTGGCAGTTATTCCAGGCAAACGCCTTTGCTGAAGATACTGGGTAAAACCACCCAGTCATAGAAATGAGACTTTTCCTCCTGATTGTGACAGTAAATCCATTTATGTGGAACGCCATTGGGACTGGAAGCTCCAATAGCAGTTATGACTGTTGCTTTTTCTACTTCAAGTCATCAAATCTTCCATTATTTGTCTACTAATCTTGACTTTGGTATCATTACATTTTTTTAAATAGGTCAGTGCGTTTGAACCTCCCGCGCTCTTTAAACATGATTGTTCTCAGAAGGCAGTTTGAATAGATGAAAATGATGGTTTCGTACATGGTAAATGTAGATTTTTATAGAAACTGAGACATTCTCCGCACCACCAGAGGGTATAATGGAATGTATAAGATGATTAAAACCCCCAACCAGCCCGCTGATACACTATTTTCATGAAATTCCTCATGTTATCTGAGTACCCATATCTGACAGCCAGACTCTGCAGAGGCTCCAGAATCACTCTGAAGACAACATGCTATACAT
Source organism: Psittacula echo (assembly GCF_963264785.1). NCBI lineage: Eukaryota > Metazoa > Chordata > Aves > Psittaciformes > Psittacidae > Psittacula > Psittacula echo. The sequence goes on along the minus strand of NC_137739.1, from coordinate 41,560,705 downwards.
CTTCCCTGAAGCCACAGAAGAATTTGATAGCCCTCTATCCACAGAACCACCTCTTTGCAGATTGTTGGTTCTCTAAGTTATGCTTTGGTGAATCCCTGTGGGTAGCCAGGGTCTGACGGTCGGAAGATATCGCGCTGTACGGAAAGATAGGGCCCCTCTCCTAGTAGCCAATAGCACTTAATTTATGATGTAAGCAGACGGATGTGACGTTGTAAACCAAAGCTATATAACACCATGCCATTAAGCAATAAACGCCATTTGCCGTCCTCCACATTGGTGCTAGTGAGCTTATGGCCCGAGCGGCCCAGGGCTGGTCGCCGTGACGTTCCTGAACCAGGTCGCTAAGCCTACGCGAAGGCAACAAGTGGTGCCGAAACCCGGGACATCGCCTGGACGGGTGAACGTTGGCCGGAGCAGCGAGAGTAGCCCGGTGGGGAGGACACTCCCGGACCCACGAGGAGGATGGAGTCCATTGTGAAGGTCGTATCCGAAATACATAAACTGTTATAAATTGAGACCACAATGGATCGTAATTCCAATTACAATTTTATTAATTGTAGCAAGTAGAATATGAGCAAAGACAGCGCTGGACGGCAGGGGAGTCTGCGCTCCGCCAACTACCGTACCTAGTAAATCAGACTGTCCCTTTTTATACATCCTGACTTCCGCATTCATATAGTGGTAGAGATACTCTGCTCCTGTTCCAGCAGTTGCTAGGGATTCAGAAATCTTCCTCCTTGGTCCTATGGTTAACCCCGTCAGTTTTACTTGCTTAAGAGATAAGCGGCGCCAGTTGTGCTCGCTTAGAGAGATAAGCAGTGTCAGTTGTGTTTGCTTAAGAGATAAGCAGGCGTCGGTTATGCTGGCTCAAGCGATTTCACATTCATTGTTATCTGTCCTTTACATTGAGTTATAAGTCTTAATAAACAATATCCTATTCTATAGTTTCCCACATAAGTCTTAATAAACAATATCCTATAGTTCACACATAAACAATGGGGTATTAGTTGTAAGCCCAAAGATTTTACTCTCGCTGTAGCGAGGCTTTTACAGCTCGGGGTCGTCGAGCAGCCGGTGGATATTCTCCACCCGGAGGTGTGGGATAAATGCACCAAAGCCTTAGCTGAGGTGACTATATCCTCGGGCTCTGGCAAGAGCCTTAAATCATGGGGGAAAGTTATGCAGGCCCTGCGGAAAGCCATACATGAGCAGGAAACCTGGCAGGCTGCAAAATCCTGCCTCCGAGACACCCCAAAACTGGGAATCGGAGCAGCCACGCAGACTCCACACCCCCCTGATATTCCCCTCCCTGACATTCCCGGCTCTCCTGAGCCTGCTGTATCTCGGGAGGGCGACACCCCCCCCCAACTCTCGAACCCCGACACGTCTTCTAACCAACGGACAAATGCAGAATCTTTTTGGGGTGGTCTGGCCGAGGAAGCAAGAAACGCTGCAAGGAATGCTGAGGCCACAGCAGGCTGGGCCGGGCCTCCACCCTACGCACCCCAAGATGGCGCCGAGCTCAAAGGCGGGGGGCGGGGCGAGGACACCCTTGGCGGGAACGGGGAGGAAAAGCCAGCTTCAACAAGCAAGCAGGAACGGGAGGGGGAGGAGAAAGCGAATGAGCACAAAGGCGGGGGGTGGGACGCGAGAGAAAAGCGGACAGCCAATCAGAGCGGCCGCCGTAGGGCCAGTTCCCCCTCGATTGGTGGGCGGGACGAACCAATGGGGAGGAGGGGCAGGCGCAAGGGGAAGGACCGGGCCGCCCTTAAGGGGAAGGAGCGGCCCGCCCACAAGGGGAAGGACTACCCCCCCCCGCAAGGGAAGCGGACGCGGCCGGGGTCCGACAGAAGGATACCGGACACCAGATCCAACCAGTCAATCGAGTTCTGATTCTGAATCAGACACTAGCTGGGGATCAGACAATAGTCGGGAGTAGCAGCTCTCGACAGGTTCAAATTTAGAGTGGCCACAAACAGAAATAAACAGAACTAAGGGTTCAGTTATCCCTGCCCAAATTAAAAAGGACTCGCAGGGGGAGGAGGTCCCTCTCACGGACTGGAGGAAAATAATGATTGATTGTGCCGACTCGACCCCATCGTTCCCATTGGCATTTCCAGTCCGAGTGACGGACGCGGGACAGAGGGTCCACTCACCAATAAATCCTAAGGATATGCAAACGATTGTTAAAGCAATTGCAGATAAAGGTCTTAATTCTGCCATGGTCTCTGCCCTTACAGATGGTATCTTTGGGGCAGACGATATGCTCCCATTCGATATAAAACAAACTTGTAGACTGATTTTTGATGGAGCGGGGATGATTGTTTTTAAACAGGAATGGGAAGAAAATTGTGCGAGACAGTTAGCCCAAGCAGTCGGGGCCGATCATCCGCTGCACGGCTCCAGTTTGCAGCGGCTGATGGGCACAGACCCAACAATGATTACCCCCCAAGCGCAGGCCCAGGGCCTGCGGGCTCACGAGGTAATGACAACCACTCGTGCAGCCAGAGAAGCCATTCGCACGGCTTCTAGAGTTGTTGCTAAGCCATCGCCATGGTCCACAATAAAACAAAAAAGGATTTCGCCTTCTTCATGACCTACGTGAGGTAAATAAGACTATCCAGCCTATGGGTCCCGTTCAAACGCTGTTACCCATGAACTCTATGATACCAAAAGGACAACCTTGTGCCGTTCTTGATATTAAGGACTGTTTTTTCTCCATACCCTTACATGAAGAGGACAAAGAACGGTTTGCTTTTTCTGTCGTATTCCCAAATAGCCAACGTCCTAATTTACGTTTCCAGTGGAAAGTACTGCCTCAAGGAATAGTCAATTCACCCACCATCTGTCAGATTACAGTGGATCGAGCCTTGGCACCGATCCGACATAACGACCCAACTGCGACCATCATTCAATATATGGACGATATTTTAATCGCCGCACCATCAGGAAAGCAGGTGGACCAGTTAATATCACTGGTTTCTGAAACTTTAACAACAAATGGGTTCGAAATCGCGAGTGCGAAAATTAAAAGGGGACCATGCGTGAGCTTCTTGGGAGTAGAAATCACGAGTTCCTATATAACTCCACCCCAAGTAAAGATTCACCGACGTGTCAAAACACTCCACGATATGCAACAGCTAGTGGGGTCCCTACAATGGCTCCGCAACATTGTCCTGATCCCTCCAAATATCATGGCCCCGCTGTATGACCTTTTGAAAAGAAAACACCCATGGGAACAAAAGGTGTTAACACCAGAAGCAATGGGCAGTCTTGACTTCATTGAAAAACAGGCGTCGTCAAGCACACTCGCCAGATGGAACCCAGATATGTCGCTTGACCTGTATGTACATTTCACCAAAGGAGGGGGAGTGGGAGCACTGGCTCAGGGACCCCCTGACAAGGCACACCCAATACAGTGGGTAGTTCTCGGAAAACCGTCACGTGCATTTTCCCCCAGAGTCGAGTGCCTTGGTAACCTTATCATGAAAGGTAGAAAACTCACTTTAAGACACCTAGGCATCGAACCTGCCAAGATATTCCTACCCTTTCGTAAACAGCTCCCGACGCAATCGGTGGCAATGTCAGAGCATCTAGCTATAGCCCTCGTCGGATTCGGCGGCGAAGTCCGATATGCTGCAAAGCCCCCCTGGACTCAAATGCTGGCGGTCATCGACATCGACCTTCCACAGAAAATCCTGGATCGGCCTCAACAGGGACCTACAGTTTTTACAGACGCGTCCTCAGCGACTTCAACCGCAGCGGCGGTATGGCAATCAAAGGAAGAATGGCACTGCATAAAAATGACCGACCACACACTTTCGGTTCAACAGTTAGAAGCAGCAGCCGTAGTGCTAGCGTGTGGACTGTTCCCAACGGAGCATCTTAACATAGTCACTGATTCAATGTTTGTAGCCAAACTCTGCCTAGCCATGTCGGGGCCTGGTGTGTCCACATCTTCAATAACTCTTATGCTGGAAGAAGCGCTTTCCACCCGAGAAGGTACCATATCAGTTATTCACATCAATAGTCATGACCCAGTTAAGGGATTTTTTCAAATCGGCAATGACAAAGCAGATGCTGCCGCGAAAGGCCTGTGGACACTAAGAGAAGCCCGTCAGTTACATGAATCCCTCCATATCGGAGCCAAAGCGTTAGCAAAGAAATGCGGACTTTCAGTTACCGACGCAAAACACATAGTGGCAACGTGCCCTCATTGTCAGAAAGCACCACTGTGGCCCTGCGGAGTCAATCCCAGAGGCCTTAAAGCCTCCGAGATATGGCAGACAGATTTTACACTTTGCCAATTACTGAAGCCTCGAGCGTGGCTAGCAGTGACCGTGGACACATACAGCGGAGTAATTGCCGCCACCCAACATCTTAAAACGAGCTCTAAAGCAACTATTCAACATTGGTTGACGGTCATGGCATGGCTTGGCATTCCAAAACAAATCAAAACAGACAATGGCCCAAATTTTATCTCTAAATCAGTTCAAGCATTTGCTTTAAAATGGGGCATCACTCTAACACACGGCATTCCATATAACAGCACAGGGCAGGCCATAGTCGAGCGAGCAAACCAAACCTTGAAATCCAAATTAGAGGTATTAGCAAAGACAGAAGGGTTTAACAATACCATCCCCACAGGAGACCAAGCCCGCCTACTAGCAACCACTCTCTTAGCATTGAATCAGTTTCCCAGGGGAGAGGAAGCAAATAGGCCTGCCCAAAAACATTGGTCCACTCGAGCATTAGATGATGGCCCATTGGTCATAGTCAGAAATGAATTGGGAGAATGGGAACACGGGTGGAGATTAGTCCTAACAGGACGGGGGTACGCTGCAGTCAAAAAAGATAACAGAATTAAATGGTGCCCGATTAAATCAATCAAACCAGATTTGAAGGACAAAACTGATGAAAATTGTGAGTTTTTGTTTACAGGACCGATTCATTGGACACCCTCGTGACCGGTACTTCCCACTACCACAAGGGGACGATGAACCAGCCAATTCCTTACCTGCCCCAAAGAGCCCTCCAACAACTGGACACCCCACGTCGCCAGAGCAACAGCATCGTCAAAAGGCCCCTCGCCAAAAGGGGCTACGGTATCTTTGTGCGATCATGTTTTTGGGGCTTCTCACTGTAGGGAGGGCAGAATCGAATTCTCATTATCCTCATCAACCTTTCAATTGGACACTATATCAATTTGATTCTGGTACAGTTATACAAACCATAACAACGTCAGGGGCTCCTAGTTTTATGGCCACTCTTTGCCAATTGATACCTACAAAGTTCTGCTTCGAACGAGGGGCATACTATTTCTGCCCCAGTTCCAATCCAGGAAAGAGTTACTGCAACTACCCCAGACACTATTATTGCGCTTACTGGGGCTGTGAGACGATTGCAAATGCCTGGATTCCAGAGCCAGGGAAAGACCCCTTTCTGCGGGTATCCTGGGCTCCTTATGGGTGTAGACCCCCACCTATAAATAGAGGTGAAGAATTTCGCTCTCCTTACGCCATACCAACATTTTATGGTACAGAATATTGTAAGCACCTCTATTTGAATGTAAGTAATCCTCAACATCCCAGTTGGCTCTTGGGAAAGATGTGGGGAGTTCGATATTATCAAGCAGGAAAAGATAGAGGTGCCCGCATTCGTATCCAAAAAACATTGATTCCGGCTGATCCATTCCCAGTACACCCTAAACTAACATTTGCTGGTAAAACACTCCTACCAACCCCCGGCCAAAATCATATAGTCAGAAAACTAACTGAACCTGATGTACCTATAGCAAAATTTAGCACCGCATCCACAGTAATATGTAACACAGTGAGACCACACACCAGTACAATTCCTTATGAAGATCCTCTCTGGGGAATGATGCAGGCCAGCTATCGAGTATTGAACAAGACCCATCCGAACTTTACAGAGCATTGCTGGCTATGCTATGGAATAAAACCACCCTTTTATGAGGCCGTAGGAGTTAGTGACATACCTATTCTGGCAAATGGTACAAATCCGCCCCAATGTACATGGGACATGGAAAAACAAAGCATAACACTAGCACATGTGGTAGGAAGCGGTGTATGTCTGGGTGCTGTCCCAGACAACAAACAACAGTTGTGTGTCAGTAAGATACAGGATAATATCTCAGCAAAATGGTTAATACCAGTCACCAATGCTAAATGGATCTGTTCTATTATTGGGGTCACACCCTGTTTATCCTTGGACAACTTTAACAAATTGGCGGAATACTGTGTCCAAGTGTCTATAATTCCCAAGATAATTTACCATCCTGAAGAATTTGTTTATCGCTCGCATCTTACCCCGGAGCACCATTTGTTAAAACGAGAACCCCTTACAGCTATAACAATAGCCACCCTACTATTAGTGGGAGGTGCAGGATTAGGTACAGGCGTAACATCTTTAGTGCAACAGAGTTCAGAATTTCACGCTTTGAGAATGGCCGTCGATGAGGATCTAGCCAGAATCGAACAATCAGTAACTGCATTAGAGCAATCAGTTAGATCATTATCTGAAGTAGTGCTACAGAACCGTAGAGGTCTGGATCTGATGTTTCTTCAACAAGGAGGAGTGTGTGCTGCATTGAAAGAAGAATGTTGCGTATATGCGGACCATACTGGAGTGGTAAGAGACACCATGGCAAAGTTACGAGAGGGTTTGGAAAAACGAAGACAGGAACGAGAAGCACTCCAAAGTTGGTATACATCCTGGTTTACCCAATCGCCATGGTTGACTTCCTTAATATCTACCCTGATGGGACCAATCATAATAATTCTCCTAGCTCTGATCTTCGGACCCTGTATATTGAATAAGCTTGTATCGTTTATTAAGAGCCGGTTAGAAACGGTTAATAATATGCTCGTAGAACGTCGACAATTACTTTAGTACTATCTTTAGTTAATGATACCTCAAGTTATTATGTTTCACTTTAGCTGTTCGGACAAATCCGAACCTCTGGGAGACCTTTTTAGTCACTGTCATTTCCTCTTACCGCGTAGACTGGCCCCCTACGTGGTAACAGGTGTGCACTTTTTAAAACAATTGAAACGCCCGAACCTCGCGCTGAGTGAAGGGAACATAAGCTCATCACAGTCAGGTCAACGTTACCTGCGCGGGGACGCCCGCTAGGGTTGAGTCTGTCACCTCACACAGCACTGATGCCTTTCAGAGCTACTTTACTGACGGTCTTCCCAGAGCATATAGGTTCAAGTTCAACTTTATCACCTCACAGAGATCTTGTCTTTTTAGTTACCTTTAACTCTACCTCGTTCTTTCAGTATACCTCTTCATTATCTACTACCTAATGTGCCTTCTGTCTTTACTCAGGAGTGTGCTTTATAGCGTAGACTTATTTTAAGGTGTGCAATCTAAATAAGATCCCTTTTGGGTATAGTGTTCTTAGTGTTCTTTAAACTTATTGTTTAGGTTATATAATTATGCATAGGGAGGGGGGAAATGTGGGTAGCCAGGGTCTGACAGTCGGAAGATATCGCGCTGTACGGAAAGATAGGGCCCCTCTCCTAGTAGCCAATAGCACTTAATTTATGATGTAAGCAGACGGATGTGACGTTGTAAACCAAAGCTATATAACCATATATTGCCATTAAGCAATAAACGCCATTTGCCGTCCACCACATTGGTGTCAGTGAGCTTATGGCCCGAGCGGCCCAGGGCTGGTCGCCGTGATGTTCCTGAACCAGGTCGCTAAGCCTATGCGAAGGCAACAAATCCCACTCGTACATGTCCAGCTCTCCCAGGATCCGTACAGAACTCAAATCAGGGCTGGACAGAGAAATGTATGAGGTAAAGCCCTGAAATACTCAGCCCTGCAACACCTGAATCCTTTCACAGTCCTACCTCTATACCTGTCTGCCTGTTGCCCAGGTAGCTAACAGCTCGTTACCTTTTTGCTGTTTCTTCCCCTGTGGAAGAAGAGCTGTTTCTGCACTGGTATTGTCTCTTCAGCTGGGAAGAGGAAATTGGGGAATAGAGCCACAGAAAACTATCAGGTTTTAGATAACCAATGGGCATTTTCCCAGTCTCACAGTCCCTCTTCACAGCCCGAGGAAAATAACAGTAAAAACTATGTCCTTCTGAAAAAGAAGTAATTTCTGCAATTGATTTTCTGGGATTCATGAGGCTGAGACGAAAAAATCAACTAGCCTCATAACTGGACTCCTAACCTCAGAGTATGCAGTTGCCCAGGAGTCTGTCAGCTTGAGTCAGATGCTTAACCATACTGGGAAGTCCAGTATCTAAATGGCCTTGAAGAGCTGGTCAGTGGAGCCTGGCCTAAGGAATAGCTGAGTCAGGACATGGAAATGTGACCCTCCAGCCTCTCATGTGGACTACATATTACCTGGACACTGCGTATTTTCCTCCTCCCTCGTCCCATAGAGGTGCTTGTACAGGCCTGCCTGCACCAAATACATACACAGAAAAAACCCCAAACCCAACCGAATCACAAGATTCTTGACAATCAGGGCCCAGCTTCTGGAGTCTTCTCTCAGTCCAGCAAGGTGGTGTGGCCCCAAGCAAGGGCTAGGAAAGATCTCAGGCTAGAGGGAAAACAGCAGCGTAAACTGTAAGCTGCTCCGCATTTTCTTAGGAAAGGTCTGTTGTTTTTCGTGCCTCTGGACGGTGCAGGCTAAAGACCAGTGCAGCTGGGCTCCTTCTGCATCAGAGGGGCTGCAGCAGAAGCCATGCAGTCGCACATGTTGGATACTACAGGGGCACATCTCCAGCAGCAGAGCAAATCACGGACATATTTAAGAAGCGGGGATGGGGCAGGAAGGGGAAGCTTGAGGCCTTCTTTTATTTCAGGCAAAATATCTGAATGTTTTGTATCTATTTTTTCCATTAACGATTAATTACTTTGCTTGCCTGTAGGAACAGTTTCAGGCAACTTCTGAGCTTGCTTTTAAGTTCTCTTTTCTGTTCCTGCAGTTCTGCTTAAGACATGGCATGCAGACTAAAACACCTGATCATCTAGAAAGTTCAGTAAGACATCCTATAAAAGAAGCACAGGGGCAGATACATCTAAGAAGACACGAGGTAATTCAGGGGAAGCTGCAGGATCTTGCAGGGTCTCAAATAGGTGAAGTGGCCAGAGCATAACTCTAAGCAGAAGACATCTAGCGAGTAAGAATGGGCTCCCTTCAGGAGGCCCTTGAAGGGGCAGGTGGAGGCTGGGCAGGGACCAGCTGGACCTTCTGTTGGGCACGACAGCGTGAACATGTTGCCCAGGACAATGCATCTCCCTGCAGGCCCGAACAGAGCTCAGTGGAAGAAATCTCCTGCCAGCCATTTTTCATATTGGCCCACGCAGTGGCAGCACCATCTGGCCAGTGATCAGCACCTGAGAATCAGTAGTAAAGAAGAGAGGGATCCCTTCTTTGAGGGCAAAGAAAATGAGAAGGAAGAGAGAAGAGCAAGGATCCAAGAGCAAGGATATTAATTTGGCTCCTAGAGTGCCTTCGTGCTGCAGAGACAAGCGTAGGCATCGAGACTGGGAGACAGCTGTGCAACCTGGGAAGTTAAAAGGGAGAGTGACCGTGACATAGGGGCCCATGGAAATGAAGGAGCTCCTCCCACTTCACCAATGTCACCAATGTTACAGAGCAGCTCTAGGGCTAGAGAACACACTGCAAATCTCACACATCCGGCCTCGCTGAGAACAGATGCCGGTGGCTGATCGGCCTTCCTCCAGCTCCAAGTTTCAATGGCACTAGCTGTGTACCCCACGTTTTGCCCATGTATTTGAAGATCAGGAAGGCACTTGCCCCCATGAACCTGTCAGTGGTGTGAAAGCTGCAAAGCAAGAGGACAGCCGGAATTTTTCCTCCCGTGCGTGCCGCTGCTGACCGATGGCAAAGTCATCTGAATGCACTTGTGTGTGGAGACGTGATGAGGGCTGACCCAGCCAGCACTTGAGAAACTGCTCAGGATACCTCCAGGAAATAGATTTTTAGCCCCTACTCTCCGGCAGGATTTGTATTTTTGGCAAGACTACGGTGTTAGTGTGCAAATGGACCGGTTGGGTGAGGAGATCAGGTGTGCCACAGCCACCACCAGCCGGCAGCTGGCCTGTGCCCTGCCATTGTGCTCCTGCACAGGCTGCCCTCCTCCAGCAACGCAGAGGGAATGTGGTGTACTGAGCCAGAGCCATGAATCTTACTAGGAGAGCCTTACCCATGTGTCCTGGGTTCAGCAGCAGCAGTCAGTTTTTCTTCTTCTTAAGTAGCTGGTGCAGCGCTGTGGTTTTGACTTTCTGCCTGGGAAAAATATTGATAAAGCCGATGTTTTCAGTTGCTGGTCAGAATGTTTACCCTGACCAAGGACTTTGTGAGTCTGATGCTCTGCCAGGGAGGAGGAGAGGCCGGGAGGAAGCAGGGACAGGACACCTGACCCAAAACTAACCAAAGAGGTATTCCATACCACAGCACGTCATGCCGAGGATGTAGAACTGAGAGTTCCCGGAAGGGCTGGATCATGGCAGGGTGGGGGTGAGGTACCGGTTGGTGAATAGTTGTATTCTCTTCCTTGTTATTTCCTTTATCGTTATTATTATGGTGGTAGCAGTAGTGATTTGTGTTATACCTTAGTTATTAAACTGTTCTTATCTCAACCCGTGGGAGTTGCATTCTTTTGATTCTCCTCCCCGTCCCTCCAGAAGCGGAGGGAAGAAAGGTGGGGGGGGAAGTGGACTGCGTGGTTCTGATTTACGGCCTGGGCTTAAACCACGACACCATGCAACGAACTAGATCACACATCCAGAGAAGGAAGTTTCTAACAAGAAGCCCAGTGACTGTTGCTACCCAGTAAGCACACTCAGAGAGAACAGAAACACAAGCTGCCTTGAGGAACTGTCTCTTCAGGTGCTTCAGCGTTTGGAAAAGTTGAACAGCAAGGGAAATCAAACAAAAGAGGTAAGAACGAATGCAGAAAAAGAAATACGCAGCTCAGAACAATTCCAGTCACGGAATTTGTTATTCAAATTGTCAAGGTCCAGAAGAGACCTGCTGACCCAGTTTTAAGGATGCAAAAGCGAAACTTCTTTGGCTAGATTCAGTTGTCTAAACCTAAGCAAGCGGTGCTCTCTGAGAAGACCAGGGCATCCTGCCTCGCCTCAGTTGGCCTCTCTGGAAGGGGACAGATTTATCCCAGGACCTGCGTTGGATCTGCCGGGCCATGCAGATGTCTAGGGGCCCCCAGGTGCCTGGATGGCACTGTGTGCCTGTGCACACGCAAGGAAATGGAGAAACTGGACTGAACCCATCCTTCAGGGTTCCTGTGCAGCAAGGGAGAGGCGTACATGTCTTCAGCACTTGGCACCAGAGATGGGGGAGGAATCTCCCCTCCAACGTGCATTTCTCTTTCCAGACACTGTAGAAAGATCCCTGAATATTAACTTACACTGCCCATATCCCTCTCAGAAAACTGAAGCAGTTATTCCCTTTTGTTAGCCACACAAACGTACTCCCCCCCCCAGCATCTCACCTTTGGGTCTTTGTAGACTCAGTAGGAAGCACAAGGGTCCAGAAATATCACACCACCAACCTCCTTATGGTAGACAATGACTTTGGGCTCCGGGACATTGCTCAGTTGGTGGCCTGGTCCAGCCTTGCAGCTCTGACATCCCATGGCCAACTCAGCCTCGTTAGGGGACTCAAGTCATGACAAGCAGTGAAGGGCTGCAGAGCAGATGGGGAAAAGCCCCCAGACAGGCATCTTTCCCGAACTACAGCCCACTGGGGCACTTGCACCAGGGACTGCTCTTCCCCCACCACAATGCTTCTGGGCTATGAAACGTCATGAGAAGGGTCTGGTATTGTCTTTTTAATCTTACTCTTGTCCGCAGCCCCCGAGGGAGCGGTAGCACATTGCAACTGCTTTTCCCTGTTCTTCTGTCATCTGTCCATGTTTCCAAGACACACTCACCCGGAGGCAGTCAGACCCAGCTGCCAGCCCCGAGGGCATCTCCAGCTGGCTAAAGATAATGAGCAACAGGGGAGAGGTTATTTTCAGAGGATGAGACATTTGGATTTTACAGAGAAAGGGCATGCTCAGAGAACTGTAGGATCAGCTCTATTCAAAGGTTGAGAATGCTCGCAGAGAGCAGCAGGAAGGCAGGGAAGAGGTGAGGGAGGACAGGCTCAGCTTTGGCTGCGCAGAGGTTGGCTGGCAGGTCTCTGTGTAGTTACGCAGCTACAAGCCAGCCTGGTTCCACGTAGCTGGCGTGTGCAAGCAAAGCACACTGAAGTCTACTCATGTCAACTCTCTGCGTGCTATGCAATTTCCAAGTCTTGATCCCTTCCATCAGCAAGCACCACAGACAACCCCATGTTTCAGGAGCGGCTGCCACTGGGACATCTGCTCCAAAGGCAGTTCTTGTGAGTTCTCGAATTTCCTTCATGAAGGGAATTCTTGTCATTTCCTTCATGAAGTGGCTGTCACTTTTCCTTTACCCGCATTTGGGAAGACTCTTCTCTCACGGAGTGTATTCAGCAAGCAAGAGACACAGAGCCTTCATAACAGCCTCAAGAAAAACTGCTTTCCGGACCCAGTGCTGCTCCTTATGCATGTCTCTGGCTCTGGCATTTGGTTAATACAGCCTGGTGCATTGCGCACAAACCCCTGTCTCATCTCTTGATCCTCTGCAGTAGCTCACTTCATCGCAGGCATCTTACAGTCCCATAGACACCTGTACTGGCATTCCTCTCACCTAACTAGAGGTAACTGCTGTGTATGTTTCTACATCTAAGCTTGATACCAGGGCTTCCAGGACAGTTCGAGGGTCCACAGTCATGGACCGAAGACTGTTGGTTGCACGGTCCGCACAGACAGTGCAGTCAACAGCACAGTCTCTTAACAGCCACATACGGTCGGATGACTACAGTCCTTTGGCTTCAATGGGACACAGTGTTAAGCTTTTATTCTGTAGACTTCTGAAGCCAGGGGAGTTGAACCCTAGCCTCAGAAGTCCACACACCCTGTTTCTGGTGGGAGTTAGCTCTCCTGTGCAGTTTGAGGCACCAAACCTCCACAGTCTTGGCTGGCCGCAGCTAGCTGATGTCATGGCTTATTGAAGAGTTAAGGGGCTAGGTACGATCTAAGTTGGACGCCAGAAGCGGTACAGCCACACACGTTGTCTTCCTTGACAGAAACACCAAGGAAGCCAAGTCTAGCATGAAGCCCCGAAGCCCCTTCCTGCGCTGCGCTCTTTACCAATACCGCTGCAATACTCACAATCGGAAAACAAGGGCAACAATACGGGCAAGTTCCCTGCTTTGAGCAGGGAGCTGAGAGCTGTCCCTCGCTCACCCTCTGCTGCTGCCACCACCCTTCCCACCCGGGTGCCAATTTGCTGCCACCTTCAGCAGCAACGGAGCATCCTCCTCCTCCTGCTGCACGGCCCAGCTCCCCCAGCCCCACTTTGGGGCCCACAGGCTCCCCTAGCAGGGGCCATCGGGGCCACACAGGGCTCATGGAGGTGCCAGGCGGAGCGCAGCAGCTCAGGTTGCTCAGACCCTGGGGATGAGGAGCAGGGGGGTGGCCAGTGGCTGTTTTCAGCTCCTTCAGCGACACGTGGCCACAGGCCAAGGGCAGATGCCAAGCCAGGGTCCCCCCACTCAGGCCACACAGGTGCTTTGCTGAGCATCACCCTTTATTGCTGCTGCTGGGAGCTACTTCCTCGCCAGTTGGGGTGCCGGGGCATAGGGATTTATCCGGTGAGCCCCGGTCCTGCCCGGCTGCCGCGTTGCTGCATCCGTCCTGCGGGCCTGGAGGGGCGGGTGAGGCAGGTGTACCTGCAGAAGGTGGCTCTGGGATGAGGCTGACCTGAGTTCCAGGGGGCCAGTGGTGCCTGGGGCTGAGGGGCAGGGGCCAGCCCTGAGGCTGCCCTGCCCCAACAGCTCTATCTTGTCGTGCTGGGGAGGAGAGAGAACCGGTTGGCTAAAGCATGGGGCTGAATTCAGCATCCCCAAGCAACCCTCTATACCCATCACTCCTGGGGAAACTGAGGCATGGATCCCCCCCAAGATGCTCAGCATCACCCTCCCAACCTCAGTCACCCCCACCAGATCCCTTCTTTCTTCATCCCTACCTTGCTGGGGAGCAGGGTGGATGGCTGGAGGGCCTGCGGGGTGCTGTGCTGGACAAGCTGGAGGCGCAGGCTGCGCTGCAGCGGGGGTGTGAGGGTACGCTGGCCCCCACACTGCCGTGGCACGGTGGGGTACCTGTATGCAGCCATCCGCTCCCTGCAGGATAGGGTATGGGAACAGTCAGCACCCAGCACACAACTCAGCACACGTGGCTTCAGCGCCACTGAGAGAGAGACGGGGCAGCACAGGGGGGAGGCTGTAAAACCCCCCAGGCCTGGGGCAGCCAAGCACAGCTGAGCCCCTGTGGCACATCTCTGCTCCCCTGCCCTGCCCAGGGAGCAGAGCCCTTTACCCTGACTCAGGGAAGGACTCTCCCTTGCTGGGGCAGAGCCATCATGCACCCCAGGGATGGGGATGGGTCCCGTGTCCCCTACCTGTGGGTCTGCTCCGTCTTCAGAACAGGGTGGGACTGTCCAGTGACGTGAGGGACCAGCGGTGGAAGGGGCGGGATGGGCGGGATGGGCCTGGGGAAGGCAAGAGCCATCAGTGGGTGACAGGGGACAAATGACCCACCCTGGCTCGTGGCAGCACCCCAAACCCCACAGGCTTGTACCTCACGGCATCCCCTGCCCGCTGCCCTCAGGGAGGGGTCCTAATCCTCCCGCTGACGGGCAGGCCTGTGGAGGGTGCTGGGCAGGATCGGACCCTCGCAGGCAGACACCCCGAACCCCATGCCTGCTCTGGAGCACCACCAGCACCCATCTCCCCCCATCCCACCCACGCAGACTCCTGATGCGCCTGTGCCGGGTGGTACTCACGAGCCAGGCACCCGCATGCTGAGTTGCCTGTCACAAGACAGGCACTGCAAATCCACCAGCAGCTGCCTGGGGAGGGGAGAAAGGGCTGGGTGAGTTGGGGAACCTGCTCTTGAGCCCGGTTTATCCCCCCCAACACCAACAATGTCCCAGCCTGCTGGCTGGTTACAGAAGAAAGGGGACAGGATGAGGGAGAGTGGTTGGTTGTGGGCTCCCCCCTGGGAAAAAGCTCCACCTCATCTTAGGCACAGGAGAATCCACAGAGAGGAGCGCCCAGAATCCTCCAATGCCGTGGGAACCACTGCCACAGGCATCCAGAGCACCGTGGGAACAGGGGATGCAGGCAAGGACAAAGCGGGAACAAGGTGAGTGCTGTCCCTATTGCACTCACTTCCTAATCCCAGCTGCATCGTCAGCTTCCACTGGTGGTGCCATTTCCTTGAGCTGCTCGAGGCTGCTCTTCCAGTGTTCATCCAGCTGCTGCTGGAATGGCCCCAGCTCCAGGCGATCCAGCTGCAGACAGACACACTCCCTCAGCCAGCGGCTCCGGGATGGGACACTGCATCCCCAGGGAAAAGCCAGGCGCAGGCATCCTCCGGAGGATGCTGCCTCGGGACACCAAGCCCCGAAGGTGCCATTTTTGCGCAGCGGTGATGAGCCGCCCCTCACCTTGGAGGCCATCTCCTCCCGCAGCTGCCGCTGGACCTCGTGCAGCCCCTGCTCCTGGCCTCTCACCCGCCTCAGCACCTCCTGGTTTCTCTCGTTTAGCAGCTCCAGGCTCGCCTCAAATTGGGTGCGACTGACTTTGCTTTCCAAGGCGCCTTTGTCTGCTTTCTAGCAACAGGGAAAGGCAGGAGGACGGTGGGGAAAGGATGGGGGTGCAACAGCCAGGGTCAGCTCAGCGCAGGGGCAGAGGCAAAAGCACTCCTGCAGGACCCCTGTGCCCCTCCCACGGCCGTGTGGTCCCACTCGCCCCATCACCCCCATGGCGTCGGTCCCACCAGCCCAAGGGACGTGGGGGCAGACAGAGGGACCTGCAGCTGGGCTACAAATCCTCCCTCCCCCAGGCCAGCTCTGCCACCAAGCTCCCAGGGGACAAGGGCCATTTGTCACCCTGCCCAGGACCCCCTTGGCTGGTGCTTAGGCCCCTTGAGGTTGTACCTCATCCATTCCCAGCTCCACGTCCTCCTTGTCTGCCTTCTCCTTCTCCAGCCTCTCCATCCACCGGAACAGACCCTTCCAACACAGAAAGCATCCTATGACATTGCGGCAGGAGCACCCCTGCTTCTCCCCCCACACAGAATCCTCTGGGAAAGGTACTTTGGATCTCCACAGGGCAAATCGCTTATGGTCCCCAGCCTGGGCTCTGCCTGGAGGGTGCTCTAAGCCCACGGGGCTTTCAGCCACCTACCTCGATATCTTTCTGCTGCTGGCGACTGTCATCCAGGAGGCTCCCCGTGACAGAGCTGAGCTTTTCATGCTCCCCTTGCACCTGCAGGATGGCATCCTGCACGCGCTTCAGCACCTCCTGGTCCTGCTCCAGGGAGGAAAATAACAAGCTAGTGCCACGCAAGGTGGGGAGGCTGCCCCACGGGGACAGAGACCTGGCTTACTGGGCCAGTGGCCATAGGCTCTCAGGGCCAGCAGCACACCTGCAGCATGGCTTGAATCTCCCTCTATGCTGCAGACTTTACAAGACAATACGGGGGGCAGCAAGGAACTCCCCCACATAACACCAAAGCACAAACAGCCGGGCATGGCTCGGGCGGCCCCCTCCCAAGTCCCCCATGCTGCCATCTCCCTACCTGGCTCTTCCCTGGCAGCTGCCTCACCACCGTGCCCCTCTTCTTCCTCGACATGAGGGAGTCCACCAGCCCCTGCAGCTTCTCATAGCGCCGCAGAAGCTTCCCCAGACGCGTGCTGGTGTCGCTGCTGCACGTGGGGCATACTGCCTCCTCCGGCCCCGTGCTCTCCATCACTCTCACCTCTTCCAGCTGCAGAAGGGGAAGAGGAATCACCTCTGAGACGGGACAGATGCAGCCAACAATCCCAGGTGCCACGGAGGCTCCACGGCCCCAGCCAGCCACGGGATGTGGCTGGCAACCCCACCAGGACCACCTCAAAGAGCCAGCGGGTGGTGGGAGCTCCCCCCACACCTCACCTGCTCCTGCTCCTCCTCGGCCGTCTGGGTCACCAACTGATCCAGTGCAGCCTTGCTTATTTGCTGCTGCTCTGCCAGATCCTTCGTGTCCCGCTTTACCTCCTGCGGTGTGGACCTGGCCAGCGAGACAGGGGCACAGGCAGGCTTAGTCTTCACAAGCTTAGTTGCTCGGGGGGCATCCCTCAACCCCCAGCATGGGATGCTCCCAGCCCTCCTGGGCTCCCCTGCAGCCCCACAGGGAACAAAACCCTCTCCTGTCCTTTTACCCCAATGGCCGGCTGAGTTGGTTGCTGAGGTCCATTTGCCAGCTGGCTCTGGCCGCCTCCAGTTTGCCAAGGGCACTCTCCAGCTTCCTGATCTGGGAACGGCAGTGCGGGCAGAGTCAGGGCATGGCCCCTGTGTCATCCAGCACAGGGGCTCTTCAGCTGCCTCCTCCGTGCCCAACTCTCCCAGCATCCCTGCATCTCCCTTGGGGACTCCTTACCTTCTCCTTCTCTCCGTGCAGGTCCCTGGCCACACCCTGCAGGTCACTGGCCAGGCCCTGCAGGGATGACATCTGGGCCTGGAGGTCACCCAGCATCTTGGCAACGCTCTCCTGGCCTAGAAGAACATGGTACAAGGGGACACACTGTCAGTGAAGGGGTCTCACCCTACGGGCCAGGCTCGGAGCACAGCGAGCTCCAGACCCAGCATTTCAAACACCCCCCACAAGCCTCCCAGAGCTCCCACCTCCCTCCTGGAGGAGCAGGCGCAGCTTCTCCAGTTCAGTCCGCTCCAGCCTGGTGCCTTCGAGCTGGGCCACCTGCTCCTTCAGGGCAGCACAGAGGTGTCTCAGCTGCCCAATCTGCTTGACAGCCTCCACTGTCTCCACGTAGTACTTGTAGGCATTCTGGTAGGCACTGCTGGTGGAGCCCGAGGCCAAGGCCAGCTCTTGCACGTGGGACGCGGCCCTGGCATCAGTGTCGAGTGGGATCTCGAATCCCTGGGCTGTCGGCAGGAGAGTCCCTGCTGCCAGGGGGCCAGCCTGGTGAAGCTGTGTGCCGAGCCGCTCCCCTGAGATGGTGGTCTGAGCGACGGTGGGCTCCGGCTGTGTCCCCAGGGTGGTGGTCTGGGTGCCCGTGGACTCTGGCTCTGTTGGCTGTGTCCCCAGGCTGGTGGTCTGCACGTCCTTAGACACTGTCTGCGTCACCGCCCTGCTGCTAGCATCCCTCCTCTGATCTGAGGGAACGCCTGCCTGCTGCTTAGGGGCCGTTACAGCCGTCCCTGGATCCTTCGGCGCCACCGAGCTGTCTCGAGATCCCAGCAGCGAGCTTGCCCCATCTGGGGTGTCCACATCCGAAGTGGCAGGCTTGGTGCTGGCAGACTGCTCTCCTTCTTGTTCTCCTCTGGGTCTTCCTCCGTCTCTACCTCGTTCTCCTTTGCTGCCCACCAGACAATCCTCCAGCACATCCCAGTGCACCATGTTGCTGACCTCCTCCGGGTGCGGGTACAGGCCCAGCCTTTCCTTCAGCATTTGCTGGGGAAGCAAGGGATCAAGGGCTTACCAAAGCCATGTAGCCAGGGGCACGGTGGGGCCCACAGGAGCACTCCCACACACACCCAGCACCGCTGGGGACCATGCCCTAGTGCAGAGGGACCGCCTGCGCTGGGCCCCCAGGGATGCAGCCATCTCCTGTCCTCTAGCAGGATCCGGCGTGCTCGTAACCATACCACATCACTGGCCAGAGTCCTTGGGTTGCAGAGGTCCGGCAGCCGGCCGGCAGCGTCCCGGAGGTTCCCCTAGAGTGGGGCGAGGAGAGGGACGGCAGTCAGGACACAGGAGCAGAACGGAAGCATCTGCAAATTAGCTTGGGCACTAGACAGATGGACGCCGAGCAGCCTTGGGCCGGGGGGCTGCTGCTGGATTGTACCAGTAGATCTTGACCCTCCTTCCCAGCACCCATGGTACTTTGATGGGTGTTTAGTTAGGAAGTGCCTTAGCGCCACTTGCGTGGACACACACAGTTACCTCTGCCAGCAGCTTGAGCGGCAGGCAGCGCTGCCCATTTCTGCCCTCCCCGCGGCTCCAGGTAGGGTGGGCTGAGCTCCCACGCTTCCCTCTTGGGGCACCCTTCCCACTCTTCCCTCCCAGCGCCCTTCACACTGGGTGACATCCAAGCCCGGAGGACAGGGTCCGCAGGGAGATGCGGGGTGATGCAGGGAGGGGAGCAAGAGGCCAGCTCCCTCCTGGGGACACCAGCAGCAGCTCACCAAGCCAAGCGCCTCCTGCATCATGCGGATTTCTCCTTGCATGCGGGACTGCGCCTCCTTCAGCTGGCTAATCTCCTCAAGGAGATCCTGGTAGGCAGACGGCTCCTAGGAGAGGCGGGGGGCAGGCATGAGCCCCACGGCAGGGTCCCTGCAGACCAGGAACTTGGTCCCCACCCACCCTGCCCCAATGGAAGCCAGCACACAAACCCATGCCAACAAGGCTGCATCCAGCCCTGCCTGCCCGTGCTGAGCTCTGCGCAGGAGCCCTGAAGCTGATGCCAAGGGCAAAGAGCCACCCCTGGAGGAGGAGGCGCCTCAACGGGGGAGCACGCAGGGCACTGGGGAGAGCCTCTACCTCAGAGCCGCTGCTCTCGTCGGTTCCCACGCTCTCCACCGGCTGCCGCACGTCGGCAGCCGCATCAGCTTCGCAGCCGCTGGCGGTGTCCTGCAGCGGGTCCTTCGCAGGCAGCTGCTCACCCGGCTGCTGCGCCTGCTGCCCCGCGGCCGGGGTCCTTGCCCTGTCCGGCTCGGCAGGCTGCTCCAAGCCCCGGCTGGAGCGGTCCTGCAGGCCCAGGTGCCCCAGCATGGCCTGCAGCAGGTCGCGCAGCGCTCGGAAGTTCACGGCCTCGGCCTCGGGCGTCCCGATGGCGGCGTCCAGCAGCTGGGTCAAGCTGAGCAGAGCCATGGCTGCCGCTACGGCCGACAACCCGAGTCTGACCTGCTGGCGGTAGGAGAGACAGCGGGCAGCCGGCAGCCTGCCTCCTGCTCACGCGCCCTCAGGCATGTGGCGGCCCCTTCCCCGCCGCCTCTGCCTCCTCCAGCCCTGCCGCCGGCCCCCCTGGCCCCCGTTCCCCGCGCCCCGCGGCCCCGTACCTGCAGCAGCTGACCCTGCCCCACGCCCTGCCCTCTTTACCGACCACCACCGCCCGCTCCTCGACACCCATTGGCCGAGCCCGTTGTCGAACGCACAAAGGGCGGCGCTGACGAAAACACCCGTTGCCAGGCGACGCCCCGCGACCCTCTCCCGTCCCGCAGTTCCAGCGCACGGGTGGCGGTTCCGGGACCGGCCCCGCTTCCGCCAGCCCCTGCCCAGGGAACCTCAGCGCCCCGGCAAGGCGAGCTGTCCTGCCGAGGAGGGCAGAGCTATGTGGCAAAAGCAGCACAGGTTTTACTCTCTCCCTTAGACGTGGCACTAGTGGGGGGAAGGCTGCTGCTGACGGCACCACTGTTAGAGGACAGTGAAATTTTCGGTAACCATTCTAGCAGTGATTATATTTGAAAAGTTTGCAAATCAATAGAAAGCCTTTGTACATATGTTAAAATTTTGTAACTTTGCTGTTCTGTATTTTAGATACTGTTCCAGTAGGTGATTGTGTTTAGAAATCATAAATCAATAGAGAAGCTTCATACACTGAATGCTGCAATTGTGTTGGTTTGTATCTTAGCTACTTCATAACTAAAATTTTGAGGGACTTTTCTAGGGTTATTTCCACTTCTCTTGGGTGTTCCCCTTCTTAAGGGCTTTTCTCAGTCAGATGACCTTTGAGACAGTCTAAACCACTCATTAATATTCCAGAATTAACAGACAAAGAGGAAACAGTTTCTTTTTTGGATGTTGTTAAACTCAGTCTTGAGCCGTCCCCTGATGCCATCCCTTTTCTGTGTGTTCTCTCTACTCATGCTCTTACCTTTTCCTTTTCCATCTGCTAGAACCCAAATGTAAGAGAAACCTGAAGACAGCAACACAAAACCCAGTTCTGCTAGGAAATATGCTTAGCTGGGGCATTTGTCCAGAACTTCACCCTCACAGATAAGAGTTTCTGCTGTTAAAGCAATTTATGTTATGGCAGTAAGCACAAGGTGTGGATCTTAATTAGGAAACGTCTTTCTAAAGACAAAAGACAGGGTCTGAAAAACATGAGGTGCAGGGGGGAAGGGGGCAAGAAAAAATGGAAAGGTCTGATATTCTAATTCACTAAATTAAAAGTCATCCTTATGAAGCTTCACATTCACCACAAAGCATTTCTCCCTGCAGCTTCCTGATCTGCCGTATTTTTTTCTCTGCAGGAGTGAAGGGCAATGTGCAAGGCAATCTCTTCAAAATCATCACAAAAAATGACATTCATTCTTATATCCAGGCCAGCTCCAAGGCAGAGCGAGCACAGTGGATTGAGGCAATCAAACCACTGACATGACTAAGGTGGACTCCCTGCCAAATGACGAGTCACATCTGTGACCGAGTTTCCTGCTCTCATTGTCTGTGACTGTTGTTTTGCTCTTAGATAGTCTATTTTGTTATTTGCATCTCCATAGCACCCAGCAGTTCCTGACAGACCAGCATCTTAGGTGCCTAGGAGTCATGTAGATCCAGAATAATTCCCCACCAAGAACTTAATCATCTAACAAAAGACAGCAAGTGGATACAGGCAAAGAGG
Source organism: Psittacula echo (assembly GCF_963264785.1). Lineage (NCBI taxonomy): Eukaryota > Metazoa > Chordata > Aves > Psittaciformes > Psittacidae > Psittacula > Psittacula echo. Next base: position 41,538,915 of record NC_137739.1, on the reverse strand, counting down.
GCTTTACGAAGAAAGAGAGAGATACAATATTCCAAGGTGGAAGAAAAGAATTACTTTTGTACAAGTGTTCAGTCTATATTTGACAGATTCAGGTTGTGCGCTTTATCCTAAAGCAGAAATGCCTTGTTCCTTTCCCCTTTATGAAGGGGTTTATAAACTTGATTAGTTAAGACTGACTGAATCAAAGTCATGAAAGGTCCTGGTGTCTAAGGCTGCCTTTCTTGGTATACACAAGAGTCCTGTGCTAAGCCACAACCCAGCTGCTAGGATAATCACTAATGCTAAACATACAAAGTGTCTGTCAGTCTGTCTGCTCTACCATTTGGTTCTCTGTTAGATTGGAAAAGACCAAAGGATCTTCCTCTCCAGTATACAAATTATTCTTGTGCTGGTAATGGCCCACAGCAGTACAGGATGCTGAGTATCAAACCAGACCAGTGGCAGTTATTCCAGGCAAACGCCTTTGCTGAAGATACTGGGTAAAACCACCCAGTCATAGAAATGAGACTTTTCCTCCTGATTGTGACAGTAAATCCATTTATGTGGAACGCCATTGGGACTGGAAGCTCCAATAGCAGTTATGACTGTTGCTTTTTCTACTTCAAGTCATCAAATCTTCCATTATTTGTCTACTAATCTTGACTTTGGTATCATTACATTTTTTTAAATAGGTCAGTGCGTTTGAACCTCCCGCGCTCTTTAAACATGATTGTTCTCAGAAGGCAGTTTGAATAGATGAAAATGATGGTTTCGTACATGGTAAATGTAGATTTTTATAGAAACTGAGACATTCTCCGCACCACCAGAGGGTATAATGGAATGTATAAGATGATTAAAACCCCCAACCAGCCCGCTGATACACTATTTTCATGAAATTCCTCATGTTATCTGAGTACCCATATCTGACAGCCAGACTCTGCAGAGGCTCCAGAATCACTCTGAAGACAACATGCTATACATCTTCCCTGAAGCCACAGAAGAATTTGATAGCCCTCTATCCACAGAACCACCTCTTTGCAGATTGTTGGTTCTCTAAGTTATGCTTTGGTGAATCCCTGTGGGTAGCCAGGGTCTGACGGTCGGAAGATATCGCGCTGTACGGAAAGATAGGGCCCCTCTCCTAGTAGCCAATAGCACTTAATTTATGATGTAAGCAGACGGATGTGACGTTGTAAACCAAAGCTATATAACACCATGCCATTAAGCAATAAACGCCATTTGCCGTCCTCCACATTGGTGCTAGTGAGCTTATGGCCCGAGCGGCCCAGGGCTGGTCGCCGTGACGTTCCTGAACCAGGTCGCTAAGCCTACGCGAAGGCAACAAGTGGTGCCGAAACCCGGGACATCGCCTGGACGGGTGAACGTTGGCCGGAGCAGCGAGAGTAGCCCGGTGGGGAGGACACTCCCGGACCCACGAGGAGGATGGAGTCCATTGTGAAGGTCGTATCCGAAATACATAAACTGTTATAAATTGAGACCACAATGGATCGTAATTCCAATTACAATTTTATTAATTGTAGCAAGTAGAATATGAGCAAAGACAGCGCTGGACGGCAGGGGAGTCTGCGCTCCGCCAACTACCGTACCTAGTAAATCAGACTGTCCCTTTTTATACATCCTGACTTCCGCATTCATATAGTGGTAGAGATACTCTGCTCCTGTTCCAGCAGTTGCTAGGGATTCAGAAATCTTCCTCCTTGGTCCTATGGTTAACCCCGTCAGTTTTACTTGCTTAAGAGATAAGCGGCGCCAGTTGTGCTCGCTTAGAGAGATAAGCAGTGTCAGTTGTGTTTGCTTAAGAGATAAGCAGGCGTCGGTTATGCTGGCTCAAGCGATTTCACATTCATTGTTATCTGTCCTTTACATTGAGTTATAAGTCTTAATAAACAATATCCTATTCTATAGTTTCCCACATAAGTCTTAATAAACAATATCCTATAGTTCACACATAAACAATGGGGTATTAGTTGTAAGCCCAAAGATTTTACTCTCGCTGTAGCGAGGCTTTTACAGCTCGGGGTCGTCGAGCAGCCGGTGGATATTCTCCACCCGGAGGTGTGGGATAAATGCACCAAAGCCTTAGCTGAGGTGACTATATCCTCGGGCTCTGGCAAGAGCCTTAAATCATGGGGGAAAGTTATGCAGGCCCTGCGGAAAGCCATACATGAGCAGGAAACCTGGCAGGCTGCAAAATCCTGCCTCCGAGACACCCCAAAACTGGGAATCGGAGCAGCCACGCAGACTCCACACCCCCCTGATATTCCCCTCCCTGACATTCCCGGCTCTCCTGAGCCTGCTGTATCTCGGGAGGGCGACACCCCCCCCCAACTCTCGAACCCCGACACGTCTTCTAACCAACGGACAAATGCAGAATCTTTTTGGGGTGGTCTGGCCGAGGAAGCAAGAAACGCTGCAAGGAATGCTGAGGCCACAGCAGGCTGGGCCGGGCCTCCACCCTACGCACCCCAAGATGGCGCCGAGCTCAAAGGCGGGGGGCGGGGCGAGGACACCCTTGGCGGGAACGGGGAGGAAAAGCCAGCTTCAACAAGCAAGCAGGAACGGGAGGGGGAGGAGAAAGCGAATGAGCACAAAGGCGGGGGGTGGGACGCGAGAGAAAAGCGGACAGCCAATCAGAGCGGCCGCCGTAGGGCCAGTTCCCCCTCGATTGGTGGGCGGGACGAACCAATGGGGAGGAGGGGCAGGCGCAAGGGGAAGGACCGGGCCGCCCTTAAGGGGAAGGAGCGGCCCGCCCACAAGGGGAAGGACTACCCCCCCCCCGCAAGGGAAGCGGACGCGGCCGGGGTCCGACAGAAGGATACCGGACACCAGATCCAACCAGTCAATCGAGTTCTGATTCTGAATCAGACACTAGCTGGGGATCAGACAATAGTCGGGAGTAGCAGCTCTCGACAGGTTCAAATTTAGAGTGGCCACAAACAGAAATAAACAGAACTAAGGGTTCAGTTATCCCTGCCCAAATTAAAAAGGACTCGCAGGGGGAGGAGGTCCCTCTCACGGACTGGAGGAAAATAATGATTGATTGTGCCGACTCGACCCCATCGTTCCCATTGGCATTTCCAGTCCGAGTGACGGACGCGGGACAGAGGGTCCACTCACCAATAAATCCTAAGGATATGCAAACGATTGTTAAAGCAATTGCAGATAAAGGTCTTAATTCTGCCATGGTCTCTGCCCTTACAGATGGTATCTTTGGGGCAGACGATATGCTCCCATTCGATATAAAACAAACTTGTAGACTGATTTTTGATGGAGCGGGGATGATTGTTTTTAAACAGGAATGGGAAGAAAATTGTGCGAGACAGTTAGCCCAAGCAGTCGGGGCCGATCATCCGCTGCACGGCTCCAGTTTGCAGCGGCTGATGGGCACAGACCCAACAATGATTACCCCCCAAGCGCAGGCCCAGGGCCTGCGGGCTCACGAGGTAATGACAACCACTCGTGCAGCCAGAGAAGCCATTCGCACGGCTTCTAGAGTTGTTGCTAAGCCATCGCCATGGTCCACAATAAAACAAAAAAGGATTTCGCCTTCTTCATGACCTACGTGAGGTAAATAAGACTATCCAGCCTATGGGTCCCGTTCAAACGCTGTTACCCATGAACTCTATGATACCAAAAGGACAACCTTGTGCCGTTCTTGATATTAAGGACTGTTTTTTCTCCATACCCTTACATGAAGAGGACAAAGAACGGTTTGCTTTTTCTGTCGTATTCCCAAATAGCCAACGTCCTAATTTACGTTTCCAGTGGAAAGTACTGCCTCAAGGAATAGTCAATTCACCCACCATCTGTCAGATTACAGTGGATCGAGCCTTGGCACCGATCCGACATAACGACCCAACTGCGACCATCATTCAATATATGGACGATATTTTAATCGCCGCACCATCAGGAAAGCAGGTGGACCAGTTAATATCACTGGTTTCTGAAACTTTAACAACAAATGGGTTCGAAATCGCGAGTGCGAAAATTAAAAGGGGACCATGCGTGAGCTTCTTGGGAGTAGAAATCACGAGTTCCTATATAACTCCACCCCAAGTAAAGATTCACCGACGTGTCAAAACACTCCACGATATGCAACAGCTAGTGGGGTCCCTACAATGGCTCCGCAACATTGTCCTGATCCCTCCAAATATCATGGCCCCGCTGTATGACCTTTTGAAAAGAAAACACCCATGGGAACAAAAGGTGTTAACACCAGAAGCAATGGGCAGTCTTGACTTCATTGAAAAACAGGCGTCGTCAAGCACACTCGCCAGATGGAACCCAGATATGTCGCTTGACCTGTATGTACATTTCACCAAAGGAGGGGGAGTGGGAGCACTGGCTCAGGGACCCCCTGACAAGGCACACCCAATACAGTGGGTAGTTCTCGGAAAACCGTCACGTGCATTTTCCCCCAGAGTCGAGTGCCTTGGTAACCTTATCATGAAAGGTAGAAAACTCACTTTAAGACACCTAGGCATCGAACCTGCCAAGATATTCCTACCCTTTCGTAAACAGCTCCCGACGCAATCGGTGGCAATGTCAGAGCATCTAGCTATAGCCCTCGTCGGATTCGGCGGCGAAGTCCGATATGCTGCAAAGCCCCCCTGGACTCAAATGCTGGCGGTCATCGACATCGACCTTCCACAGAAAATCCTGGATCGGCCTCAACAGGGACCTACAGTTTTTACAGACGCGTCCTCAGCGACTTCAACCGCAGCGGCGGTATGGCAATCAAAGGAAGAATGGCACTGCATAAAAATGACCGACCACACACTTTCGGTTCAACAGTTAGAAGCAGCAGCCGTAGTGCTAGCGTGTGGACTGTTCCCAACGGAGCATCTTAACATAGTCACTGATTCAATGTTTGTAGCCAAACTCTGCCTAGCCATGTCGGGGCCTGGTGTGTCCACATCTTCAATAACTCTTATGCTGGAAGAAGCGCTTTCCACCCGAGAAGGTACCATATCAGTTATTCACATCAATAGTCATGACCCAGTTAAGGGATTTTTTCAAATCGGCAATGACAAAGCAGATGCTGCCGCGAAAGGCCTGTGGACACTAAGAGAAGCCCGTCAGTTACATGAATCCCTCCATATCGGAGCCAAAGCGTTAGCAAAGAAATGCGGACTTTCAGTTACCGACGCAAAACACATAGTGGCAACGTGCCCTCATTGTCAGAAAGCACCACTGTGGCCCTGCGGAGTCAATCCCAGAGGCCTTAAAGCCTCCGAGATATGGCAGACAGATTTTACACTTTGCCAATTACTGAAGCCTCGAGCGTGGCTAGCAGTGACCGTGGACACATACAGCGGAGTAATTGCCGCCACCCAACATCTTAAAACGAGCTCTAAAGCAACTATTCAACATTGGTTGACGGTCATGGCATGGCTTGGCATTCCAAAACAAATCAAAACAGACAATGGCCCAAATTTTATCTCTAAATCAGTTCAAGCATTTGCTTTAAAATGGGGCATCACTCTAACACACGGCATTCCATATAACAGCACAGGGCAGGCCATAGTCGAGCGAGCAAACCAAACCTTGAAATCCAAATTAGAGGTATTAGCAAAGACAGAAGGGTTTAACAATACCATCCCCACAGGAGACCAAGCCCGCCTACTAGCAACCACTCTCTTAGCATTGAATCAGTTTCCCAGGGGAGAGGAAGCAAATAGGCCTGCCCAAAAACATTGGTCCACTCGAGCATTAGATGATGGCCCATTGGTCATAGTCAGAAATGAATTGGGAGAATGGGAACACGGGTGGAGATTAGTCCTAACAGGACGGGGGTACGCTGCAGTCAAAAAAGATAACAGAATTAAATGGTGCCCGATTAAATCAATCAAACCAGATTTGAAGGACAAAACTGATGAAAATTGTGAGTTTTTGTTTACAGGACCGATTCATTGGACACCCTCGTGACCGGTACTTCCCACTACCACAAGGGGACGATGAACCAGCCAATTCCTTACCTGCCCCAAAGAGCCCTCCAACAACTGGACACCCCACGTCGCCAGAGCAACAGCATCGTCAAAAGGCCCCTCGCCAAAAGGGGCTACGGTATCTTTGTGCGATCATGTTTTTGGGGCTTCTCACTGTAGGGAGGGCAGAATCGAATTCTCATTATCCTCATCAACCTTTCAATTGGACACTATATCAATTTGATTCTGGTACAGTTATACAAACCATAACAACGTCAGGGGCTCCTAGTTTTATGGCCACTCTTTGCCAATTGATACCTACAAAGTTCTGCTTCGAACGAGGGGCATACTATTTCTGCCCCAGTTCCAATCCAGGAAAGAGTTACTGCAACTACCCCAGACACTATTATTGCGCTTACTGGGGCTGTGAGACGATTGCAAATGCCTGGATTCCAGAGCCAGGGAAAGACCCCTTTCTGCGGGTATCCTGGGCTCCTTATGGGTGTAGACCCCCACCTATAAATAGAGGTGAAGAATTTCGCTCTCCTTACGCCATACCAACATTTTATGGTACAGAATATTGTAAGCACCTCTATTTGAATGTAAGTAATCCTCAACATCCCAGTTGGCTCTTGGGAAAGATGTGGGGAGTTCGATATTATCAAGCAGGAAAAGATAGAGGTGCCCGCATTCGTATCCAAAAAACATTGATTCCGGCTGATCCATTCCCAGTACACCCTAAACTAACATTTGCTGGTAAAACACTCCTACCAACCCCCGGCCAAAATCATATAGTCAGAAAACTAACTGAACCTGATGTACCTATAGCAAAATTTAGCACCGCATCCACAGTAATATGTAACACAGTGAGACCACACACCAGTACAATTCCTTATGAAGATCCTCTCTGGGGAATGATGCAGGCCAGCTATCGAGTATTGAACAAGACCCATCCGAACTTTACAGAGCATTGCTGGCTATGCTATGGAATAAAACCACCCTTTTATGAGGCCGTAGGAGTTAGTGACATACCTATTCTGGCAAATGGTACAAATCCGCCCCAATGTACATGGGACATGGAAAAACAAAGCATAACACTAGCACATGTGGTAGGAAGCGGTGTATGTCTGGGTGCTGTCCCAGACAACAAACAACAGTTGTGTGTCAGTAAGATACAGGATAATATCTCAGCAAAATGGTTAATACCAGTCACCAATGCTAAATGGATCTGTTCTATTATTGGGGTCACACCCTGTTTATCCTTGGACAACTTTAACAAATTGGCGGAATACTGTGTCCAAGTGTCTATAATTCCCAAGATAATTTACCATCCTGAAGAATTTGTTTATCGCTCGCATCTTACCCCGGAGCACCATTTGTTAAAACGAGAACCCCTTACAGCTATAACAATAGCCACCCTACTATTAGTGGGAGGTGCAGGATTAGGTACAGGCGTAACATCTTTAGTGCAACAGAGTTCAGAATTTCACGCTTTGAGAATGGCCGTCGATGAGGATCTAGCCAGAATCGAACAATCAGTAACTGCATTAGAGCAATCAGTTAGATCATTATCTGAAGTAGTGCTACAGAACCGTAGAGGTCTGGATCTGATGTTTCTTCAACAAGGAGGAGTGTGTGCTGCATTGAAAGAAGAATGTTGCGTATATGCGGACCATACTGGAGTGGTAAGAGACACCATGGCAAAGTTACGAGAGGGTTTGGAAAAACGAAGACAGGAACGAGAAGCACTCCAAAGTTGGTATACATCCTGGTTTACCCAATCGCCATGGTTGACTTCCTTAATATCTACCCTGATGGGACCAATCATAATAATTCTCCTAGCTCTGATCTTCGGACCCTGTATATTGAATAAGCTTGTATCGTTTATTAAGAGCCGGTTAGAAACGGTTAATAATATGCTCGTAGAACGTCGACAATTACTTTAGTACTATCTTTAGTTAATGATACCTCAAGTTATTATGTTTCACTTTAGCTGTTCGGACAAATCCGAACCTCTGGGAGACCTTTTTAGTCACTGTCATTTCCTCTTACCGCGTAGACTGGCCCCCTACGTGGTAACAGGTGTGCACTTTTTAAAACAATTGAAACGCCCGAACCTCGCGCTGAGTGAAGGGAACATAAGCTCATCACAGTCAGGTCAACGTTACCTGCGCGGGGACGCCCGCTAGGGTTGAGTCTGTCACCTCACACAGCACTGATGCCTTTCAGAGCTACTTTACTGACGGTCTTCCCAGAGCATATAGGTTCAAGTTCAACTTTATCACCTCACAGAGATCTTGTCTTTTTAGTTACCTTTAACTCTACCTCGTTCTTTTAGTATACCTCTTCATTATCTACTACCTGATGTGCCTTCTGTCTTTACTCAGGAGTGTGCTTTATAGCGTAGACTTATTTTAAGGTGTGCAATCTAAATAAGATCCCTTTTGGGTATAGTGTTCTTAGTGTTCTTTAAACTTATTGTTTAGGTTATATAATTATGCATAGGGAGGGGGGAAATGTGGGTAGCCAGGGTCTGACAGTCGGAAGATATCGCGCTGTACGGAAAGATAGGGCCCCTCTCCTAGTAGCCAATAGCACTTAATTTATGATGTAAGCAGACGGATGTGACGTTGTAAACCAAAGCTATATAACCATATATTGCCATTAAGCAATAAACGCCATTTGCCGTCCACCACATTGGTGTCAGTGAGCTTATGGCCCGAGCGGCCCAGGGCTGGTCGCCGTGATGTTCCTGAACCAGGTCGCTAAGCCTATGCGAAGGCAACAAATCCCACTCGTACATGTCCAGCTCTCCCAGGATCCGTACAGAACTCAAATCAGGGCTGGACAGAGAAATGTATGAGGTAAAGCCCTGAAATACTCAGCCCTGCAACACCTGAATCCTTTCACAGTCCTACCTCTATACCTGTCTGCCTGTTGCCCAGGTAGCTAACAGCTCGTTACCTTTTTGCTGTTTCTTCCCCTGTGGAAGAAGAGCTGTTTCTGCACTGGTATTGTCTCTTCAGCTGGGAAGAGGAAATTGGGGAATAGAGCCACAGAAAACTATCAGGTTTTAGATAACCAATGGGCATTTTCCCAGTCTCACAGTCCCTCTTCACAGCCCGAGGAAAATAACAGTAAAAACTATGTCCTTCTGAAAAAGAAGTAATTTCTGCAATTGATTTTCTGGGATTCATGAGGCTGAGACGAAAAAATCAACTAGCCTCATAACTGGACTCCTAACCTCAGAGTATGCAGTTGCCCAGGAGTCTGTCAGCTTGAGTCAGATGCTTAACCATACTGGGAAGTCCAGTATCTAAATGGCCTTGAAGAGCTGGTCAGTGGAGCCTGGCCTAAGGAATAGCTGAGTCAGGACATGGAAATGTGACCCTCCAGCCTCTCATGTGGACTACATATTACCTGGACACTGCGTATTTTCCTCCTCCCTCGTCCCACAGAGGTGCTCGTACAGGCCTGCCTGCACCAAATACATACACAGAAAAAACCCCAAACCCAACCGAATCACAAGATTCTTGACAATCAGGGCCCAGCTTCTGGAGTCTTCTCTCAGTCCAGCAAGGTGGTGTGGCCCCAAGCAAGGGCTAGGAAAGATCTCAGGCTAGAGGGAAAACAGCAGCGTAAACTGTAAGCTGCTCCGCATTTTCTTAGGAAAGGTCTGTTGTTTTTCGTGCCTCTGGACGGTGCAGGCTAAAGACCAGTGCAGCTGGGCTCCTTCTGCATCAGAGGGGCTGCAGCAGAAGCCATGCAGTCGCACATGTTGGATACTACAGGGGCACATCTCCAGCAGCAGAGCAAATCACGGACATATTTAAGAAGCGGGGATGGGGCAGGAAGGGGAAGCTTGAGGCCTTCTTTTATTTCAGGCAAAATATCTGAATGTTTTGTATCTATTTTTTCCATTAACGATTAATTACTTTGCTTGCCTGTAGGAACAGTTTCAGGCAACTTCTGAGCTTGCTTTTAAGTTCTCTTTTCTGTTCCTGCAGTTCTGCTTAAGACATGGCATGCAGACTAAAACACCTGATCATCTAGAAAGTTCAGTAAGACATCCTATAAAAGAAGCACAGGGGCAGATACATCTAAGAAGACACGAGGTAATTCAGGGGAAGCTGCAGGATCTTGCAGGGTCTCAAATAGGTGAAGTGGCCAGAGCATAACTCTAAGCAGAAGACATCTAGCGAGTAAGAATGGGCTCCCTTCAGGAGGCCCTTGAAGGGGCAGGTGGAGGCTGGGCAGGGACCAGCTGGACCTTCTGTTGGGCACGACAGCGTGAACATGTTGCCCAGGACAATGCATCTCCCTGCAGGCCCGAACAGAGCTCAGTGGAAGAAATCTCCTGCCAGCCATTTTTCATATTGGCCCACGCAGTGGCAGCACCATCTGGCCAGTGATCAGCACCTGAGAATCAGTAGTAAAGAAGAGAGGGATCCCTTCTTTGAGGGCAAAGAAAATGAGAAGGAAGAGAGAAGAGCAAGGATCCAAGAGCAAGGATATTAATTTGGCTCCTAGAGTGCCTTCGTGCTGCAGAGACAAGCGTAGGCATCGAGACTGGGAGACAGCTGTGCAACCTGGGAAGTTAAAAGGGAGAGTGACCGTGACATAGGGGCCCATGGAAATGAAGGAGCTCCTCCCACTTCACCAATGTCACCAATGTTACAGAGCAGCTCTAGGGCTAGAGAACACACTGCAAATCTCACACATCCGGCCTCGCTGAGAACAGATGCCGGTGGCTGATCGGCCTTCCTCCAGCTCCAAGTTTCAATGGCACTAGCTGTGTACCCCACGTTTTGCCCATGTATTTGAAGATCAGGAAGGCACTTGCCCCCATGAACCTGTCAGTGGTGTGAAAGCTGCAAAGCAAGAGGACAGCCGGAATTTTTCCTCCCGTGCGTGCCGCTGCTGACCGATGGCAAAGTCATCTGAATGCACTTGTGTGTGGAGACGTGATGAGGGCTGACCCAGCCAGCACTTGAGAAACTGCTCAGGATACCTCCAGGAAATAGATTTTTAGCCCCTACTCTCCGGCAGGATTTGTATTTTTGGCAAGACTACGGTGTTAGTGTGCAAATGGACCGGTTGGGTGAGGAGATCAGGTGTGCCACAGCCACCACCAGCCGGCAGCTGGCCTGTGCCCTGCCATTGTGCTCCTGCACAGGCTGCCCTCCTCCAGCAACGCAGAGGGAATGTGGTGTACTGAGCCAGAGCCATGAATCTTACTAGGAGAGCCTTACCCATGTGTCCTGGGTTCAGCAGCAGCAGTCAGTTTTTCTTCTTCTTAAGTAGCTGGTGCAGCGCTGTGGTTTTGACTTTCGGCCTGGGAAAAATATTGATAAAGCCGATGTTTTCAGTTGCTGGTCAGAATGTTTACCCTGACCAAGGACTTTGTGAGTCTCATGCTCTGCCAGGGAGGAGGAGAGGCCGGGAGGAAGCAGGGACAGGACACCTGACCCAAAACTAACCAAAGAGGTATTCCATACCACAGCACGTCATGCCGAGGATGTAGAACTGAGAGTTCCCGGAAGGGCTGGATCATGGCAGGGTGGGGGTGAGGTACCGGTTGGTGAATAGTTGTATTCTCTTCCTTGTTATTTCCTTTATCGTTATTATTATGGTGGTAGCAGTAGTGATTTGTGTTATACCTTAGTTATTAAACTGTTCTTATCTCAACCCGTGGGAGTTGCATTCTTTTGATTCTCCTCCCCGTCCCTCCAGAAGCGGAGGGAAGAAAGGTGGGGGGGGAAGTGGACTGCGTGGTTCTGATTTACGGCCTGGGCTTAAACCACGACACCATGCAACGAACTAGATCACACATCCAGAGAAGGAAGTTTCTAACAAGAAGCCCAGTGACTGTTGCTACCCAGTAAGCACACTCAGAGAGAACAGAAACACAAGCTGCCTTGAGGAACTGTCTCTTCAGGTGCTTCAGCGTTTGGAAAAGTTGAACAGCAAGGGAAATCAAACAAAAGAGGTAAGAACGAATGCAGAAAAAGAAATACGCAGCTCAGAACAATTCCAGTCACGGAATTTGTTATTCAAATTGTCAAGGTCCAGAAGAGACCTGCTGACCCAGTTTTAAGGATGCAAAAGCGAAACTTCTTTGGCTAGATTCAGTTGTCTAAACCTAAGCAAGCGGTGCTCTCTGAGAAGACCAGGGCATCCTGCCTCGCCTCAGTTGGCCTCTCTGGAAGGGGACAGATTTATCCCAGGACCTGCGTTGGATCTGCCGGGCCATGCAGATGTCTAGGGGCCCCCAGGTGCCTGGATGGCACTGTGTGCCTGTGCACACGCAAGGAAATGGAGAAACTGGACTGAACCCATCCTTCAGGGTTCCTGTGCAGCAAGGGAGAGGCGTACATGTCTTCAGCACTTGGCACCAGAGATGGGGGAGGAATCTCCCCTCCAACGTGCATTTCTCTTTCCAGACACTGTAGAAAGATCCCTGAATATTAACTTACACTGCCCATATCCCTCTCAGAAAACTGAAGCAGTTATTCCCTTTTGTTAGCCACACAAACGTACTCCCCCCCCCAGCATCTCACCTTTGGGTCTTTGTAGACTCAGTAGGAAGCACAAGGGTCCAGAAATATCACACCACCAACCTCCTTATGGTAGACAATGACTTTGGGCTCCGGGACATTGCTCAGTTGGTGGCCTGGTCCAGCCTTGCAGCTCTGACATCCCATGGCCAACTCAGCCTCGTTAGGGGACTCAAGTCACGACAAGCAGTGAAGGGCTGCAGAGCAGATGGGGAAAAGCCCCCAGACAGGCATCTTTCCCGAACTACAGCCCACTGGGGCACTTGCACCAGGGACTGCTCTTCCCCCACCACAATGCTTCTGGGCTATGAAACGTCATGAGAAGGGTCTGGTATTGTCTTTTTAATCTTACTCTTGTCCGCAGCCCCCGAGGGAGCGGTAGCACATTGCAACTGCTTTTCCCTGTTCTTCTGTCATCTGTCCATGTTTCCAAGACACACTCACCCGGAGGCAGTCAGACCCAGCTGCCAGCCCCGAGGGCATCTCCAGCTGGCTAAAGATAATGAGCAACAGGGGAGAGGTTATTTTCAGAGGATGAGACATTTGGATTTTACAGAGAAAGGGCATGCTCAGAGAACTGTAGGATCAGCTCTATTCAAAGGTTGAGAATGCTCGCAGAGAGCAGCAGGAAGGCAGGGAAGAGGTGAGGGAGGACAGGCTCAGCTTTGGCTGCGCAGAGGTTGGCTGGCAGGTCTCTGTGTAGTTACGCAGCTACAAGCCAGCCTGGTTCCACGTAGCTGGCGTGTGCAAGCAAAGCACACTGAAGTCTACTCATGTCAACTCTCTGCGTGCTATGCAATTTCCAAGTCTTGATCCCTTCCATCAGCAAGCACCACAGACAACCCCATGTTTCAGGAGCGGCTGCCACTGGGACATCTGCTCCAAAGGCAGTTCTTGTGAGTTCTCGAATTTCCTTCATGAAGGGAATTCTTGTCATTTCCTTCATGAAGTGGCTGTCACTTTTCCTTTACCCGCATTTGGGAAGACTCTTCTCTCACGGAGTGTATTCAGCAAGCAAGAGACACAGAGCCTTCATAACAGCCTCAAGAAAAACTGCTTTCCGGACCCAGTGCTGCTCCTTATGCATGTCTCTGGCTCTGGCATTTGGTTAATACAGCCTGGTGCATTGCGCACAAACCCCTGTCTCATCTCTTGATCCTCTGCAGTAGCTCACTTCATCGCAGGCATCTTACAGTCCCATAGACACCTGTACTGGCATTCCTCTCACCTAACTAGAGGTAACTGCTGTGTATGTTTCTACATCTAAGCTTGATACCAGGGCTTCCAGGACAGTTCAAGGGTCCACAGTCATGGACCGAAGACTGTTGGTTGCACGGTCCGCACAGACAGTGCAGTCAACAGCACAGTCTCTTAACAGCCACATACGGTCGGATGACTACAGTCCTTTGGCTTCAATGGGACACAGTGTTAAGCTTTTATTCTGTAGACTTCTGAAGCCAGGGGAGTTGAACCCTAGCCTCAGAAGTCCACACACCCTGTTTCTGGTGGGAGTTAGCTCTCCTGTGCAGTTTGAGGCACCAAACCTCCACAGTCTTGGCTGGCCGCAGCTAGCTGATGTCATGGCTTATTGAAGAGTTAAGGGGCTAGGTACGATCTAAGTTGGACGCCAGAAGCGGTACAGCCACACACGTTGTCTTCCTTGACAGAAACACCAAGGAAGCCAAGTCTAGCATGAAGCCCCGAAGCCCCTTCCTGCGCTGCGCTCTTTACCAATACCGCTGCAATACTCACAATCGGAAAACAAGGGCAACAATACGGGCAAGTTCCCTGCTTTGAGCAGGGAGCTGAGAGCTGTCCCTCGCTCACCCTCTGCTGCTGCCACCACCCTTCCCACCCGGGTGCCAATTTGCTGCCACCTTCAGCAGCAACGGAGCATCCTCCTCCTCCTGCTGCACGGCCCAGCTCCCCCAGCCCCACTTTGGGGCCCACAGGCTCCCCTAGCAGGGGCCATCGGGGCCACACAGGGCTCATGGAGGTGCCAGGCGGAGCGCAGCAGCTCAGGTTGCTCAGACCCTGGGGATGAGGAGCAGGGGGGTGGCCAGTGGCTGTTTTCAGCTCCTTCAGCGACACGTGGCCACAGGCCAAGGGCAGATGCCAAGCCAGGGTCCCCCCACTCAGGCCACACAGGTGCTTTGCTGAGCATCACCCTTTATTGCTGCTGCTGGGAGCTACTTCCTCGCCAGTTGGGGTGCCGGGGCATAGGGATTTATCCGGTGAGCCCCGGTCCTGCCCGGCTGCCGCGTTGCTGCATCCGTCCTGCGGGCCTGGAGGGGCGGGTGAGGCAGGTGTACCTGCAGAAGGTGGCTCTGGGATGAGGCTGACCTGAGTTCCAGGGGGCCAGTGGTGCCTGGGGCTGAGGGGCAGGGGCCAGCCCTGAGGCTGCCCTGCCCCAACAGCTCTATCTTGTCGTGCTGGGGAGGAGAGAGAACCGGTTGGCTAAAGCATGGGGCTGAATTCAGCATCCCCAAGCAACCCTCTATACCCATCACTCCTGGGGAAACTGAGGCATGGATCCCCCCCAAGATGCTCAGCATCACCCTCCCAACCTCAGTCACCCCCACCAGATCCCTTCTTTCTTCATCCCTACCTTGCTGGGGAGCAGGGTGGATGGCTGGAGGGCCTGCGGGGTGCTGTGCTGGACAAGCTGGAGGCGCAGGCTGCGCTGCAGCGGGGGTGTGAGGGTACGCTGGCCCCCACACTGCCGTGGCACGGTGGGGTACCTGTATGCAGCCATCCGCTCCCTGCAGGATAGGGTATGGGAACAGTCAGCACCCAGCACACAACTCAGCACACGTGGCTTCAGCGCCACTGAGAGAGAGACGGGGCAGCACAGGGGGGAGGCTGTAAAACCCCCCAGGCCTGGGGCAGCCAAGCACAGCTGAGCCCCTGTGGCACATCTCTGCTCCCCTGCCCTGCCCAGGGAGCAGAGCCCTTTACCCTGACTCAGGGAAGGACTCTCCCTTGCTGGGGCAGAGCCATCATGCACCCCAGGGATGGGGATGGGTCCCGTGTCCCCTACCTGTGGGTCTGCTCCGTCTTCAGAACAGGGTGGGACTGTCCAGTGACGTGAGGGACCAGCGGTGGAAGGGGCGGGATGGGCGGGATGGGCCTGGGGAAGGCAAGAGCCATCAGTGGGTGACAGGGGACAAATGACCCACCCTGGCTCGTGGCAGCACCCCAAACCCCACAGGCTTGTACCTCACGGCATCCCCTGCCCGCTGCCCTCAGGGAGGGGTCCTAATCCTCCCGCTGACGGGCAGGCCTGTGGAGGGTGCTGGGCAGGATCGGACCCTCGCAGGCAGACACCCCGAACCCCATGCCTGCTCTGGAGCACCACCAGCACCCATCTCCCCCCATCCCACCCACGCAGACTCCTGATGCGCCTGTGCCGGGTGGTACTCACGAGCCAGGCACCCGCATGCTGAGTTGCCTGTCACAAGACAGGCACTGCAAATCCACCAGCAGCTGCCTGGGGAGGGGAGAAAGGGCTGGGTGAGTTGGGGAACCTGCTCTTGAGCCCGGTTTATCCCCCCCAACACCAACAATGTCCCAGCCTGCTGGCTGGTTACAGAAGAAAGGGGACAGGATGAGGGAGAGTGGTTGGTTGTGGGCTCCCCCCTGGGAAAAAGCTCCACCTCATCTTAGGCACAGGAGAATCCACAGAGAGGAGCGCCCAGAATCCTCCAATGCCGTGGGAACCACTGCCACAGGCATCCAGAGCACCGTGGGAACAGGGGATGCAGGCAAGGACAAAGCGGGAACAAGGTGAGTGCTGTCCCTATTGCACTCACTTCCTAATCCCAGCTGCATCGTCAGCTTCCACTGGTGGTGCCATTTCCTTGAGCTGCTCGAGGCTGCTCTTCCAGTGTTCATCCAGCTGCTGCTGGAATGGCCCCAGCTCCAGGCGATCCAGCTGCAGACAGACACACTCCCTCAGCCAGCGGCTCCGGGATGGGACACTGCATCCCCAGGGAAAAGCCAGGCGCAGGCATCCTCCGGAGGATGCTGCCTCGGGACACCAAGCCCCGAAGGTGCCATTTTTGCGCAGCGGTGATGAGCCGCCCCTCACCTTGGAGGCCATCTCCTCCCGCAGCTGCCGCTGGACCTCGTGCAGCCCCTGCTCCTGGCCTCTCACCCGCCTCAGCACCTCCTGGTTTCTCTCGTTTAGCAGCTCCAGGCTCGCCTCAAATTGGGTGCGACTGACTTTGCTTTCCAAGGCGCCTTTGTCTGCTTTCTAGCAACAGGGAAAGGCAGGAGGACGGTGGGGAAAGGATGGGGGTGCAACAGCCAGGGTCAGCTCAGCGCAGGGGCAGAGGCAAAAGCACTCCTGCAGGACCCCTGTGCCCCTCCCACGGCCGTGTGGTCCCACTCGCCCCATCACCCCCATGGCGTCGGTCCCACCAGCCCAAGGGACGTGGGGGCAGACAGAGGGACCTGCAGCTGGGCTACAAATCCTCCCTCCCCCAGGCCAGCTCTGCCACCAAGCTCCCAGGGGACAAGGGCCATTTGTCACCCTGCCCAGGACCCCCTTGGCTGGTGCTTAGGCCCCTTGAGGTTGTACCTCATCCATTCCCAGCTCCACGTCCTCCTTGTCTGCCTTCTCCTTCTCCAGCCTCTCCATCCACCGGAACAGACCCTTCCAACACAGAAAGCATCCTATGACATTGCGGCAGGAGCACCCCTGCTTCTCCCCCCACACAGAATCCTCTGGGAAAGGTACTTTGGATCTCCACAGGGCAAATCGCTTATGGTCCCCAGCCTGGGCTCTGCCTGGAGGGTGCTCTAAGCCCACGGGGCTTTCAGCCACCTACCTCGATATCTTTCTGCTGCTGGCGACTGTCATCCAGGAGGCTCCCTGTGACAGAGCTGAGCTTTTCATGCTCCCCTTGCACCTGCAGGATGGCATCCTGCACGCGCTTCAGCACCTCCTGGTCCTGCTCCAGGGAGGAAAATAACAAGCTAGTGCCACGCAAGGTGGGGAGGCTGCCCCACGGGGACAGAGACCTGGCTTACTGGGCCAGTGGCCATAGGCTCTCAGGGCCAGCAGCACACCTGCAGCATGGCTTGAATCTCCCTCTATGCTGCAGACTTTACAAGACAATACGGGGGGCAGCAAGGAACTCCCCCACATAACACCAAAGCACAAACAGCCGGGCATGGCTCGGGCGGCCCCCTCCCAAGTCCCCCATGCTGCCATCTCCCTACCTGGCTCTTCCCTGGCAGCTGCCTCACCACCGTGCCCCTCTTCTTCCTCGACATGAGGGAGTCCACCAGCCCCTGCAGCTTCTCATAGCGCCGCAGAAGCTTCCCCAGACGCGTGCTGGTGTCGCTGCTGCACGTGGGGCATACTGCCTCCTCCGGCCCCGTGCTCTCCATCACTCTCACCTCTTCCAGCTGCAGAAGGGGAAGAGGAATCACCTCTGAGACGGGACAGATGCAGCCAACAATCCCAGGTGCCACGGAGGCTCCACGGCCCCAGCCAGCCACGGGATGTGGCTGGCAACCCCACCAGGACCACCTCAAAGAGCCAGCGGGTGGTGGGAGCTCCCCCCACACCTCACCTGCTCCTGCTCCTCCTCGGCCGTCTGGGTCACCAACTGATCCAGTGCAGCCTTGCTTATTTGCTGCTGCTCTGCCAGATCCTTCGTGTCCCGCTTTACCTCCTGCGGTGTGGACCTGGCCAGCGAGACAGGGGCACAGGCAGGCTTAGTCTTCACAAGCTTAGTTGCTCGGGGGGCATCCCTCAACCCCCAGCATGGGATGCTCCCAGCCCTCCTGGGCTCCCCTGCAGCCCCACAGGGAACAAAACCCTCTCCTGTCCTTTTACCCCAATGGCCGGCTGAGTTGGTTGCTGAGGTCCATTTGCCAGCTGGCTCTGGCCGCCTCCAGTTTGCCAAGGGCACTCTCCAGCTTCCTGATCTGGGAACGGCAGTGCGGGCAGAGTCAGGGCATGGCCCCTGTGTCATCCAGCACAGGGGCTCTTCAGCTGCCTCCTCCGTGCCCAACTCTCCCAGCATCCCTGCATCTCCCTTGGGGACTCCTTACCTTCTCCTTCTCTCCGTGCAGGTCCCTGGCCACACCCTGCAGGTCACTGGCCAGGCCCTGCAGGGATGACATCTGGGCCTGGAGGTCACCCAGCATCTTGGCAACGCTCTCCTGGCCTAGAAGAACATGGTACAAGGGGACACACTGTCAGTGAAGGGGTCTCACCCTACGGGCCAGGCTCGGAGCACAGCGAGCTCCAGACCCAGCATTTCAAACACCCCCCACAAGCCTCCCAGAGCTCCCACCTCCCTCCTGGAGGAGCAGGCGCAGCTTCTCCAGTTCAGTCCGCTCCAGCCTGGTGCCTTCGAGCTGGGCCACCTGCTCCTTCAGGGCAGCACAGAGGTGTCTCAGCTGCCCAATCTGCTTGACAGCCTCCACCGTCTCCACGTAGTACTTGTAGGCATTCTGGTAGGCACTGCTGGTGGAGCCCGAGGCCAAGGCCAGCTCTTGCACGTGGGACGCGGCCCTGGCATCAGTGTCGAGTGGGATCTCGAATCCCTGGGCTGTCGGCAGGAGAGTCCCTGCTGCCAGGGGGCCAGCCTGGTGAAGCTGTGTGCCGAGCCGCTCCCCTGAGATGGTGGTCTGAGCGACGGTGGGCTCCGGCTGTGTCCCCAGGGTGGTGGTCTGGGTGCCCGTGGACTCTGGCTCTGTTGGCTGTGTCCCCAGGCTGGTGGTCTGCACGTCCTTAGACACTGTCTGCGTCACCGCCCTGCTGCTAGCATCCCTCCTCTGATCTGAGGGAACGCCTGCCTGCTGCTTAGGGGCCGTTACAGCCGTCCCTGGATCCTTCGGCGCCACCGAGCTGTCTCGAGATCCCAGCAGCGAGCTTGCCCCATCTGGGGTGTCCACATCCGAAGTGGCAGGCTTGGTGGTGGCAGACTGCTCTCCTTCTTGTCCTCCTCTGGGTCTTCCTCCGTCTCTACCTCGTTCTCCTTTGCTGCCCACCAGACAATCCTCCAGCACATCCCAGTGCACCATGTTGCTGACCTCCTCCGGGTGCGGGTACAGGCCCAGCCTTTCCTTCAGCATTTGCTGGGGAAGCAAGGGATCAAGGGCTTACCAAAGCCATGTAGCCAGGGGCACGGTGGGGCCCACAGGAGCACTCCCACACACACCCAGCACCGCTGGGGACCATGCCCTAGTGCAGAGGGACCGCCTGCGCTGGGCCCCCAGGGATGCAGCCATCTCCTGTCCTCTAGCAGGATCCGGCGTGCTCGTAACCATACCACATCACTGGCCAGAGTCCTTGGGTTGCAGAGGTCCGGCAGCCGGCCGGCAGCGTCCCGGAGGTTCCCCTAGAGTGGGGCGAGGAGAGGGACGGCAGTCAGGACACAGGAGCAGAACGGAAGCATCTGCAAATTAGCTTGGGCACTAGACAGATGGACGCCGAGCAGCCTTGGGCCGGGGGGCTGCTGCTGGATTGTACCAGTAGATCTTGACCCTCCTTCCCAGCACCCATGGTACTTTGATGGGTGTTTAGTTAGGAAGTGCCTTAGTGCCACTTGCGTGGACACACACAGTTACCTCTGCCAGCAGCTTGAGCGGCAGGCAGCGCTGCCCATTTCTGCCCTCCCCGCGGCTCCAGGTAGGGTGGGCTGAGCTCCCACGCTTCCCTCCCAGCGCCCTTCACACTGGGTGACATCCAAGCCCGGAGGACAGGGTCCGCAGGGAGATGCGGGGTGATGCAGGGAGGGGAGCAAGAGGCCAGCTCCCTCCTGGGGACACCAGCAGCAGCTCACCAAGCCAAGCGCCTCCTGCATCATGCGGATTTCTCCTTGCATGCGGGACTGCGCCTCCTTCAGCTGGCTAATCTCCTCAAGGAGATCCTGGTAGGCAGACGGCTCCTAGGAGAGGCGGGGGGCAGGCATGAGCCCCACGGCAGGGTCCCTGCAGACCAGGAACTTGGTCCCCACCCACCCTGCCCCAATGGAAGCCAGCACACAAACCCATGCCAGCAGGGCTGCATCCAGCCCTGCCTGCCCGTGCTGAGCTCTGCGCAGGAGCCCTGAAGCTGATGCCAAGGGCAAAGAGCCACCCCTGGAGGAGGAGGCGCTTCAACGGGGGAGCACGCAGGGCACTGGGGAGAGCCTCTATCTCAGAGCCGCTGCTCTCGTCGGTTCCCACGCTCTCCACCGGCTGCCGCACGTCGGCAGCCGCATCAGCTTCGCAGCCGCTGGCGGTGTCCTGCAGCGGGTCCTTCGCAGGCAGCTGCTCACCCGGCTGCTGCGCCTGCTGCCCCGCGGCCGGGGTCCTTGCCCTGTCCGGCTCGGCAGGCTGCTCCAAGCCTCGGCTGGAGCGGTCCTGCAGGCCCAGGTGCCCCAGCATGGCCTGCAGCAGGTCGCGCAGCGCTCGGAAGTTCACGGCCTCGGCCTCGGGCGTCCCGATGGCGGCGTCCAGCAGCTGGGTCAAGCTGAGCAGAGCCATGGCTGCCGCTACGGCCGACAACCCGAGTCTGACCTGCTGGCGGTAGGAGAGACAGCGGGCAGCCGGCAGCCTGCCTCCTGCTCACGCGCCCTATGGGTCAGAAGAGGATTGGGTAAGACAACAATTAAACCTCTGGGTTAATAATAAAAAACCCCTTAACCCGGAGGAAAGTCAGTATGCAGAAGTGTGGCTAAAAAGACCAGGAGCTAGACTTTATCCACTGAATGAAGTAAAAACTAAACAAAAGAAAAAGAAGGAAGAGTTAGATGAAATCCTTCTAACCCCCCCCTCCTTATATTCCTCCTCCTGCTCCCACAGCCCCTCTAGAGGTCCCCAGAGCGCCCACTTCCCCACCAGAATCAGAACAAGGGTCTCCCCCTCCCCCTAGACGTGTGACTAGAAGTCAAAAAGGGGCAGCTCAGATGTATCCTTTAAGGGAAATGCCCATGGGGGGACCTCAACCTGTGATTGGATATATTTCTGTACCCCTAAGCTCGGCAGACCTACGAGATTTTAAAAGAACCGAGATGGGAAACCTAATTGAGGACCCACTCGGAGTGGCAGAAAGATTAGATCAATTTTTAGGACCAAACCTTTATACTTGGGATGAAATGCAATCTATCCTTGGTCAATTATTTACTACCGAGGAAAGAGGCATGATTAGAGGAGCAGGAATGAGATTGTGGGATGCTCAACATGCTCAGGGACCTCAAGCAGATATTAAATGGCCACTCCAAAGACCTAATTGGGATAATCAGGATCCGGTGCATAGAACTCATATGCAGGACCTAAGAACTATAGTAATTCAGGGGATTAGAGAAGCAGTACCCCGTGGCCAGAATATCAATAAAGCATTTAATGAAATGCAGAAGAAAGATGAAAGCCCTACTGAGTGGCTGGAACGACTGAGGAAAGCCCTTCAGCTGTACTCCGGGGTAAATCCAGACGACCCTTTAGGGCAAGCGCTCCTCAAAACTCAGTTTGTGGCAAAATCGTGGGAGGATATCAGAAAGAAGATTGAAAAGTTAGAAGACTGGCAGAATAGAGGGTTAGATGAATTATTGAGGGAAGCTCAGAAAGTATATGTAAGGAGAGAGGAAGAGAGCAGCAAGCGACAGATAAAAATGATGGTAGCAGCGGTCAGAGAGGATCGTAAAGGGCAGACAAATAAACACAGATCTGCTGAAACGAAACAGGGGAACATAGTAGTAAGGAAGGAACAGAGATTTTGTTTTTATTGTGGAAAGAAGGGACATATAAAGAAGAATTGCAGAGAAAGGATCAGGGATGAGGAAATATCAAAAACGGAATAGGAAAGTCAGGGGCTTTATATCTTAGGGGACCGGAGTCATCATGAGCCCTTGATAAAATTAAAAATAGGTCCCCATAAACAAGAGTTCACCTTTTTAGTAGACACTGGGGCTGAAAAATCGACTATTAGAAAAATACCCGAGGGATATAAAATTTCCCCTGAAAAAGTACAAGTAATTGGGGCAAAAGGAGAACCCTTTAAAGTAAGCAAAATAAAAAATGTAATATTTGAAACTGAAAATAAATTTGGAATGGGTGAACTCTTGCTCGTCCCTGAAGCAGAATTTAATCTGCTGGGGCGAGATTTAATTGTTGAATTGCAATTAGAAATTAAAGTAAAAAATCAAGAGCTAACAGTGTCTGCTTATCCTTTGACCGTGGATGATCAAAACCAAATTAACCCCGATGTCTGGTATTCTCCGGACACAATTAGTAGACTGGAAATCCCACCGATTAAAATCCAAATTTCTGAACCCCACATACCAGTGAGGGTAAAGCAATATACCATATCCCTAGAAGGACAGAGAGGATTAAAACCAGAAATTGATCGATTATTAGCACAAGGAATCTTAGAGCCTTGTATGTCACCCTTTAACACCCCCATTTTGCCTGTAACGAAACCAAATGGGAAATATCAGCTCGTGCATGACTTAAGGGAAATAAACAAAAGAACTATCACCCGGTTCCCTGTAGTGGCAAATCCATACACACTGCTAAGCAAGCTAGGACCCCATAATTCCTGGTATAGTGTGATTGATTTAAAGGATGCCTTTTGGGCCTGTCCACTGGCAGAAGAATGCCGTGATTATTTTGCCTTTGAATGGGAAGATATAGAGACAGGCCGTAAACAACAATTGAGATGGACCGTGCTCCCCCAAGGGTTCACTGAGTCCCTTAATTTGTTTGGCCAGGCCCTGGAAAAGCTCTTGAAGGAATACCAGGTACAAACGGGAAACGTGCTTTTACAATATGTAGATGATCTGCTCATAGCAGGGAATAATCAGGAGGATGTAAGAAAAGAAAGCATTCGACTCCTAAACTTCCTTGCACAAAAGGGACTACGGGTATCACAAGAAAAGTTACAATTTGTGGAGGAAAAAGTGAAATATTTGGGGTATTATTTGTTTAACGGCAAAAAGATATTGGATCCAGAGCGCATTAAAGGAATTCTGGAATTACCTATGCCTGTCACTAAGAGGCAAATTAGGCAGGCATTAGGGCTATTTGGCTATTGTAGACAATGGATAGAGAACTACAGCTTTAAGGTTAAATTCCTATATGAACAACTGTCTAAAGACAAAATACCCAAGTGGACCCCTCAGGATCAAGAGCAGTTTGCCAGTCTCAAAAGGGAGCTAAGTCAAGCACCGGTTCTAAGTTTGCCAGATTTAAAGCGGCCATTCCATTTATTTGTTAACATACATGAAGGAACGGCATTTGGAGTATTAACTCAGGAATGGGCCGGACAAAAGAAACCGGTGGCATACCTATCAAAGCTGTTGGACCCTGTGAGCAGGGGTTGGCCGAGTTGTTTACAGATCATTGTTGCCGCTGCCTTATTACTTGAAGAAACAAACCGTATTACCTTTAATGGGGAAATTGTCCTATATGCGCCTCATAACATAAGAGGAGTGTTACAACAAAAAGCAGAAAAATGGCTTACAGATAGTCGATTATTGAAATATGAAGGAATACTTATAGAATCCCCTAAATTAACTTTAAAAACTATTGGAGCAGTTAATCCCGCTGAATTTTTGTACCCAGGAGAAGGTGATGAACTATTGCACAATTGTTTCCAAACAATTGAACAGCAGACACGCATTAGGCCAGATCTAGAAGAAGAACAACTACAATGTGGGGAAATATTATTTATAGACGGATCATCACGAATAGTAGAAGGTAGACGATTGTCTGGATATGCCGTAGTTAAGTTGGAAAAAAGGAGAATTTAAGACAATAGAATCAGGCCCCCTGAGTGCTAGCTGGTCGGCTCAAGCCTGTGAACTGTATGCATTGTGGAAAGCATTAGTATCACTGAAGGGAAAGGATGGAACTATATGAAAATATGGGAGGAAAGAGGATTTGTTAACTCACAGGGAAAAGAACTGATACACCCGGAATTAATTCGGCGAGTTCTGGGGGCATTGAAAATGCCGAATAAAATAGCAGTTGTACATATAAAGGGACACCAACGAGGTACAAGTTATCAAGTTAGGGGAAATAACGCAGCTGATACAGAAGCAAAACAAGTGGCAGGCAATTATAGTATGATTTTGACTATGCAACAAGTACCTGTTAATAAAAATTTGAGTTTTGAGTCTGCAGAAAAAGGAAAACAAATGGGAGCTAAGGAACAAGATGAAACAGCTGTCCGGACTGCTGAGCGTGGATGGATACATGCCAGTCGCGTTAAGGGACCAGTAAATCCTCCACAGTGGAAGATTGTCAGCTCATCTGGAGACACCAAGCTTGTGTTAAAACGATAAGCAGTAACCCTGAAAAGATAATGCAATGATAGAAACTTTATTTGATTATTTTGCCACTTTACCCTTTGGTATAAAGTGTGTATTGTTGTTTATAGTTGCAATAATTATCTCTCTCTCTGTATATTATATGTGGAAGTGTACAAAATGTGCTAAAGGAAATTGTTAAACCTATGCAACCACACAATATTGAATATAGAAGATATGCTGATATAAATAATATATATGTATTTTAGACATACGAATTAGATGTAATAATTCAAACTGCAACTGTTATCCATTTGCTTGTTTCAGGTGTAAGGTATGTCAGGATAAATGGTGGACACACTGTGAATGTGGATATCCTCCAATAGGAATTTGCACACAGTGTTGGAAAATCCAAAGAACTCTCACTGAGTGGAAATTAAAAACAATTAGAGTCTAGACAAGAAATTATTCGGGAATCCTATAAGTGGTGGGAAATTTCTGCTAAAGGAATAAATCCTCAATATTATTGTTACCACCCCAACGAACCAGTCCCCTTTATAGCTGAAATTTTGGCTATAAAGTGCAGAAGGGAAGTACTAACTGTGTCTTGCTTTGCCCCATTAGTTAAAGCTGCAAAGTGGGAAGCCTATATAAACAGGCAGAAAGCCCGAAGCAGCTGTTCTCCTGAAGAATTCCCTTGCTGCCGAGAAGATGGTACACCCCGTGGCTCGAAGCAACCGAGTCGACGGGCGAGGCAGAGGAGGAACAAACTGTGGAGAAAAGAACCAGAACAATGGGACACAAAAGCAGCAATGGCCGAACTTCCCCAGGACTGGTAAAAATATACTTAAATTGGCAAAATTGACAGAAACCCTTTTTCCTGGTATACCGTTAGTTTTGTTATTGATAATAACCCAAGCAAATGGAAACCCTCATGAACCTATGGCCTGGAAATTATATCATTTACCAGAGTCAAAATTAATTCAAACTCAGATCGGTCCAGGGAAGTGGAATTTCTCTGTGAATCTATATTCCCTGATACCTATAGAACAAGACTCCCCTGTTTTTACTCCAGATCTAGCAAAGCTTCAGGCCCAATGCAAGGCATTTTATATATGTCCATCAAGTAACCCTGGCAGAAGTTATTGTAATTATCCAGGTCATTTTTACTGTGGCTATTGGGGTTGTGAAACTATTGCTTCAGATTAGAAAACGTGGGAGATAAATATATAGATGTAACTTGGGGACCACCGGGCTGCACTCCCCCAAAACATGATTTTGATGGACACCCTACAAGACCTTGTGGCAGCGTGTCTTGTAACAGAATTGAAATCATTAACCAATATAAAAAGACACAAGAATCAAAATGACAAATGGGCTATCCCAACACCAGGAGCTAAATGGGTTTGTTCAGACATCGGAATAACGCCTTGCCTATCCTTAAACGTATTTAATCAATCTCAGTTTTGCATACAGGTGATTATTGTTCCTCGCCTGATCTATCACACCTCTGAGGAGGTGTTACGCCACTTTGAAGGAGACCTGAATAGACAAAAACGAGAGCCAATTACAGTGGTAACCCTAGCTACACTGTTGATAACGGGCGGAGTTGGAGCAGGTACAGGCATAGCCTCCCTAGTAAAAGGTCAGGAATTACAAAGTTTACAGATGGCTGTAGATGAGGATTTAGCAAGAATAGAACAATCTATCCTAAATTTAGCCAATTCAGTAAAGTCTTTATCAAAAGTAGTGCTGCAAAATAGAAGAGGATTAGATCTATTGTTCTTAAAGGAAGGAGGATTATGTGTAGCTCTCAATGAAGAATGTTGTTCTTTTGCTGACCATACGGGAATAGTCCAGGACAACATGTCTGAACTCCGAAAAAGGTTAGATCAACGTAAAAAGATCGTGAGGTAGGCAGATCATGGTATGAAAACTGGTTTAATGTCTCACCTTGGCTAACCACTTTATTATCTGCTTTAGCAGGACCGCTTATTCTGTAGATTCTGGGACTTACATTTGGACCTTGTATAATACGCTATATTTTAAACTTTATTAGAGAACGGCTTGACATAGCTAAATTACTTATTCTGAAGTCTGAGGTAAAATATAAAAGTGTATCTATTAATGAAGATGAAGATGAAAAAGATTGTTGTGAATGCGTTATGCCGCGGAAGAACTATGATTGTAATTGTGAGATATTACCCTGTGAATGTTATGATAAATGTTGGGAGTGTGGAAGAAGGATTGCTTACAGTACCAAGAATGAAAGTAGCCTTTAATAAACAATAATAGAATAAAAAGAAAAAGGGGGGATTGTGAGAACTATAGAATAGGATATTGTTTATTAAGACTTATGTGGGAAACTATAGAATAGGATATTGTCTATTAAGACTTATAAGTCAATGTAAAGGACAGATAACAATGAATGTGAAATCACTTGAGCCAGCAAAACCGACGCCTGCTTATCTCTTAAGCAAACAAAACCGACACTGCTTATCTCCCTAAGCGAGCACAGCTGGCTCCACTTATCTCTTAAGCAAGTAAAACTGACGGGGTTAACCATAGGACCAAGGAGGAAGATTTCTGAATCCCTAGCAACTGCTGGAACAGGAGCAGAGTATCTCTACCACTATATGAACGCGGAAGTCAGGATGTATAAAAAGGGACAGTCTGATTTACTAGGTACGGTAGTTGGCGGAGCGCAGACTCCCCTGCCGTCCAGCGCTGTCTTTGCTCATATTCTACTTGCTACAATTAATAAAATTGTAATTGGAATTACGATCCATTGTGGTCTCAATTTATAACAGAAATCATAAATCAATAGAGAAGCTTCATACACTGAATGCTGCAATTGTGTTGGTTTGTATCTTAGCTACTTCATAACTAAACGCTACAATGGTGACTTTAGGAATAGAAACAAATATACCCTTGTATAGTAAAGGGAATGTAGAAAAGAATGTACTGTGAAACTCCAACTTAGCAGAACCAAATTTAAGTAAGCCAGAACCACATACCAAGGGCAACTAAGTGAAGAGAAGAGAATGCTGTGTCCACATAATGGTTGGGATTTGTCCAAAGAACAGAAAGGTGAAAAAAGGACAGAGCGAGGAAGACTCCTTACTTCATCAGGACGACCACCAGACGACCACCAGAGGGGGTTGCGCAAGCGCAGAAGACGCTGATGTCGCCAAGGACTGATGAAGCAATCACTGCTACCTATTGCGAAACTTCTAACGTATAAATTGCGAACGCGATCTGGCGGGGTTAGAACCAGATTTGGGTGCGTACCCCTGTTTCTCGGCGCCTTAATACAGCACCTCATATAACCATTCCGATGGTTATGTGTTTGTCCTGACGCTAACATTTTGGCGACCCAGATGGGACCTCGCGGGCATTGCTGAGACGGATCGCGTCTCGATCCTGCTCCAGCCGGCACCGAGAGATTCTCGGGGAGCCATCGACCGCGCCCGACCTCCGCTGCTCACGTCGGACCTCTGATACGGTAAGAAAGGTGCTTTTCTAATTTGGTTACGGTACCGATTGTGGTATGGTATGGTAAAGCCTGCCTGTTAGACGCGGCGAAAGCTGCGCTTGGTTGGGCTAGGGAGCTCTCCGGGGTAAAAGCCTAGGCACCGTCCGTCAGACAGTGGCGAAAGCCCTGCAGGCTCGGCAAATTTGGTTTGGTAATGGTTGTAATTTAGTGGTGTAAAGGAAACTTGTTTTCTTAAGGACTTTCTTTGTACTCACGAAATGCCGTCGATTCCCAAATCATCCCCGCTGGGCTGTCTTCTAAGCCACTGGAAGGAAGGGGGGTTTGGGCAGAGGGCTTTTGGGCAAAAAAAAGAAAAAAAAAAAAAAAGAAAAAGAAATAAAAGAAAAATATGCGGAAAAATAAGCTGATTGATTATTGTAACGTTTGGTGGACACAATATGAATTGGAAGGTAAGGAAAAACGGCCTGAAAATGGAACTTTACAGTATAATACTATATTGCAATTGATGTTGTTTTGTAAAAGGGAAGGAAAATGGGATGAAGTGCCGTATGTAGATCTTTTCTGTACTTTAAGAGATAATAAGGAATGGCAAAAATCCTGTGGAATTATGGTTGTTAAAACAAATGCAAATGAACAATGTCAGGTATGTGTTGCTGAGAAAAAGTGTATTGGGTGTCTTGCTTTAGAAGACAGTTTGCAGCACCAGAAGGATGATGAAAATCTTGATTTGGTTGTGGCCCCATCAGCCCCGCCGGTAATAGAGGAAAGGGGGGAGGAGGATGATAGTGAAAGTGATCTTGAGAGTGAGAGTGAGAATGAATGCAAGGGGGATCAGAAGGTAGATCTCCCCGTTACTCCGGTCTCACATCGAACTCGTCAAAGGGAAGGACGAGGGAGAAAAGTGCAGGCTCAGACGCCTGGTGCAGTGCTTGCGCCTTTAAGACAGGGAGTCGGAACAGAAGGACCGGTATACGTTAAAGTACCCTTCTCGCCTGGGGATTTAGTTATCTGGAAACAATCAGCAGGAACGTATAGAGAAAACCCTGATAAAGTAGCTCGTGTAATGAAAATGAGGAACCCCTTGTGAAAATACAATTGGGAGGAAAAGAAGTGAAATTTCTGGTAGATACAGGGGCTACCTATTCAGTTTTAAACGACTTACACGGGAGGCTAGGAAAGAAAACTACGACAGTTGTGTCCTGGGTTCAGCAGCAGCAGTCAGTTTTTCTTCTTCTTAGTAGCTGGTGCAGCGCTGTGGTTTTGACTTTCTGCCTGGGAAAAATATTGATAAAGCCGATGTTTTCAGTTACTGGTCAGAATGTTTACCCTGACCAAGGACTTTGTGAGTCTGATGCTCTGCCAGGGAGGAGGAGAAGCCGGGAGGAAGCAGGGACAGGACACCTGACCCAAAACTAACCAAAGAGGTATTCCACACCACAGCACGTCATGCCGAGGATGTAGAACTGAGAGTTCCCGGAAGGGCTGGATCATGGCAGGGTGGGGGTGAGGTACCGGTTGGTGAGTAGTTGTATTCTCTATCTTGTTATTTCCTTTATCATTATTACTATTAGTGGTAGCAGCAGTGATTTGTGTTATACCTTAGTTATTAAACTGTTCTTATCTCAACCCGTGGGAGTTGCATTCTTTTGATTCTCCTCCCCGTCCCTCCAGAAGCGGAGGGAAGAAAGGTGGGCGGGGAAGTGGACTGCGTGGTTCTGATTTACGGCCTGGGCTTAAACCACGACAGTTCTATTTTGGCGCCCAACGTGGGGCACGAAGGGTTGAGATAACGACAGATCTGACTGAGGCACAATGCTGATTTATTGGCTCTCAAAGTTGTTCTTTTCGATATCACAGTTTCAGTATGCTGTAGCTTACTTAGAGCCGGTATTTGCTGTGTTAGTGTTTATCAAGTGTGGGCCTTGGGCTAAGGTTCTTGTTTCATTGTATTTTATGGTAATGGCTTGTAATACGGGGGGGCTCCGGCAGCAGGGCGGGATGGACGTGGCCGTGGACTTGTACCTGGCCGTCCCGCTGCTCTTCACTGTCCTGGCCCTCGTCCTTGCCTCCGTCTTTGTGAGGCTGCGGGGAGCTGAGGGGGAGCGGCCCCGGGAGCCGGCGGCGGCCGAAGCTTCCCGGGAGAGCGGCTCCGGCGATCAAGCGGCGGCGGGAGCGGGGCCGGAGGCCGGGAAGGAGGCGGCTGCCGAGCAGCGGGAGGAGGCGGCGGAGGAGCCGAGCCCCACAGCTGAGCCCAGCCCCGCGGCGGCCGAGAGCATTCCCCAGCAGCAGCCCAGCCAGCCCCGTGAGCCTGAGCCGCAGGAGGATGCAGGAGACCCCGCAGCATTTCCCAGCAAGGCAGAGGAGGAAGATCTGGACTCGGAAAAAGAGAAGCTGGTGGTGAGGGGGCCTTCAAGCACAGCAGCTACACCAGCCCCAGTGACAAGTACAGCAGCAGCATTTGAGAGTTTTGAAGGTTTTGAATGGCCTTTGGGTACCCTTGGGACCTGCCTGCTGATTGTGATGGGGATCACCATGTTGGCACACACACAGAGTGTGTTCTACCCACGACCATTTTGTCTGATCCCGAGAGTTAAGCAGAGTCAGGTTTGGGTCTTGTCTGGGTTTAGACAATACAGGGGGACCGAGAGGTTTTCCCCAAGGCTGGACAGTCATGTGTGTTACGGTGCGTGGGACAGTATGGGCGAGTATCTAATCCACTGGGCCCCTCCAGTGCTTTGGAAGCGTCGGAGATGGAAGGCAGCTGTGTGGAGTCCCCGACAACAAGTTGCAGAGACTGCTACAGGGGAGGGTGAATTATTTTAAGCCTGATGGGCCCATCCATCAGGGCGGAGATGCAACACAGAGATGGACTCATGATCGAGGGGTGGACTTTGCAATGGGCCTCACCTGCTCTGAAAGACTGTTACAAGAGATGGAGCCCACCATCATGGACCAAATGGACTCAGCAGCTTTATAGGGATTGGTCCGTGCACTAAGATAAGAGTGCACTGAAATGAGAGTGAGGGTATATGGATAATGTGGGATCTGAGCATGACGTGAATGGCATGGAATAAGGGGTGGATACTGTCCTGGGTTCAGCAGCAGCAGTCAGTTTTTCTTCTTCTTAGTAGCTGGTGCAGCGCTGTGGTTTTGACTTTCGGCCTGGGAAAAATATTGATAAAGCCGATGTTTTCAGTTACTGGTCAGAATGTTTACCCTGACCAAGGACTTTGTGAGTCTGATGCTCTGCCAGGGAGGAGGAGAAGCCGGGAGGAAGCAGGGACAGGACGCCTGACCCAAACTAACCAAAGAGGTATTCCATACCACAGCACGTCATGCCCGCGATGTAGAACTGAGAGTTCCCGGAAGGGCTGGATCATGGCAGGTGGGGGTGAGGTACCGGTTGGTGAGCGGTTGTATTCTCTTCCTTGTTATTTCCTTTATCATTATTACTATTAGTGGTAGCAGCAGTGATTTGTGTTATACCTTAGTTATTAAACTGTTCTTATCTCAACCCGTGGGAGTTGCATTCTTTTGATTCTCCTCCCCGTCGCTCCAGAAGCGGAGGGAAGAAAGGTGGGGGGGGAAGTGGACTGCGTGGTTCTGATTTACGGCCTGGGCTTAAACCACGACAAGTTGTAGGAGCCACAGGGAAGGAGGAAACACGGCCATTCCTGCAGCCCCTAGACCTGCGATTTAGAGGGAAAGAATTGATACACGAATTTCTGTATGTACCTGAGTGCCCTATTCCCCTTTTAGGACGAGATTTATTAGCTAAATTGGATGCAGTGATTATCTTTGCAAATGGTGAATTAACAATGCAAATTCCCGAATCAAAAGCAGGACAGATTTTGGTTCTCAAAGATAAACCCATTGCTCGGATCCCAGTGGAGGTAGAGCAGGCTGTGATACCGACAGTTTGGGAAAAAAAAAAAAAAAAAAAAAAAAAAAAGCAGGGCTTTGGGTTCTTTGATAACAGCTGGTTTTATAAGGCTCCAGTCCGGATGATGGCACGTAGGAAATGTTTAACTCACAGAGGCAAAAGGATGCTGGGGCATGAATTAACAGGGCTCATTTGGAGAGCTTTAAACTAGATTCGAAGGGGGATGGGGTTGTAACTGGGCTTGCCCCAGTGGGGCAGCACTCTAGAATTGATGAAGACTGAGAGGCCTCCTATAATCCTAGGGTGAAATTGGTGAGCTCAGCTCCCTCCTTGAAATGCCTGTACACCAATGCGTGCAGCATGGGAAATAAGCAGGAGGAGTTGGAGACCTGTGTTAAGTCAGGAGATTATGATCTGGTGGCAATTACAGAGACGTGGTGGGACAGCTCACATGACTGGAATATAGTCATGGAGGGCTATGTCCTTTTCAGGAAAGACAGGCCAGCCAGGCGGGGTGGTGGGGTTGCTCTTTATGTGCGAGAGCAGCTGCAAGGTACTGAGTTCTGTCCAGGAACAGGGGATGAGCGAGTTGAGAGTCTGTGGGTGAGAATTAAGGGGCAGGCTGGCAGGGGCGATACTGTTGTGGGTGTCTGTTACAGGCCACCAGATCAGGGTGAGGAAGTTGATGAGGCCTTCTACAGGCAGCTGAGAGCGGCCTCACAGTCACAGGCTGTGGTTGTTGTGGGGGATTTTAACTTCCCTGATGTTTGCTGGAAGGACTACTCAGCAACCCAGCCACAGTCCAGGAGGTTCCTCCAGTGTATGGATGATAACTTCATCATCCAAATGGTGGATCAGCCAACCAGGAGAGGAGCGCTGCTGGATCTCATCCTCACTAACAAGGAGGGTCTGGTCGAAGCAGTAAAGGTTGAGGGCTGCCTTGGTTGCAGCGACCACGAGATGGTGGAATTCAGGATCTTGTGTGATAGGACCAGTACAATAGCAAGTAGAATTGCAACCCTGGACTTTAGCAGGGCAAACTTTGGCCTTTTCAAGCAATTGCTAGGGGAAATCCCATGGGCAAGGCTGCTTGAAGGTAAAGGGGCCCAAGATAGTTGGTTGACATTCAAGAATTGCTTATTCCAAGCTCAAGAGCAGAGCATCCCGACACGTAGGAAGTCAAGGAAGAGGACCAGAAGACCTGTGTGGCTAAATAAGGAACTGCTGGGTGTGCTCAAGTGGAAGAGGAGAGTTTATAGGTCATGGAAGGAGGGGCTGGCCACTCGGGAGGAATATAAGGCTGCTGCTAGAGGATGTAGGAAGGCAGCTAGGATGGCTAAGGCCTCCTTAGAATTAAATCTGGCCAGAGGGGTCAAGGACAGCAGAAAGAGCTTTTTCAAATACATAGCTGATAAAACTAACACCAGAGGCAAGGTTGGCCCACTGGTGAATGGGATGGGTGCCCTGGTGACAGAAGATACAGAGATGGCAGAGTTATTGAATGCCTTCTTTGTCTCAGTCTACTCTGCCGGAGGCAGTCCTGAAGAGCCCTGTACTCCTGAGACCTCAGATGAAGTCAGGTCACTGGAGCAGTTTGCCTTAGTCGACGAGGAATGGGTTAGGGACCAGTTGAGCAATCTGGACATCCATAAATCCATGGGTCCAGATGGGATGCACCTGCGGGTGCTGAGGGAACTGGCAGAAGTCATTGCTAGACCACTCTCCATCATCTTTACCAACTCTTGGGAAACGGGAGAGGTGCCTGAGGACTGGAGGAAAGCAAATGTCACTCCAGTCTTCAAAAAGGGCAAGAAGGAGGATCCGGGTAACTATAGACCGGTCAGCCTCACCTCCATCCCTGGGAAAGTGATGGAACACCTTATCCTTGATGCCATCTTAAGGCATGTCAAGGATAAGAGGGTTATGAGGGGCAGTCAACATGGCTTTACCAAGGGGAAGTCATGCTTGACCAACCTCATAGCCTTTTATGAGGAAATAACACGGTGGATGGATGATGGCAGAGCGGTGGACGTGGTCTACCTTGACTTCAGCAAAGCATTTGACACGGTCTCCCACAGCATCCTCATAGCTAAACTGAGGAAGTGTGGCCTGGATGATCAGGTAGTGAGGTGGACTGCAAACTGGCTGAAGGACAGAAGCCAGAGAGTTGTAGTCTATGGGGCGGAGTCCAGTTGGAGGCCTGTATCTAGTGGAGTGCCTCAAGGGTCAGTATTGGGACCAGTATTATTTAATATATTCATCAATGATTTAGATGAGGGAATTGAGTGTACTGTCAGCAAGTTTGCTGATGACACTAAGCTGGGAGGAGTGGCTGACACGCCCGAAGGCTGTGCTGCCATCCAGCGAGACCTGGACAGGCTGGAGAGTTGGGCAGGGAGAAACTTGATGAAATATAACAAGGGAAAGTGTAGAGTCCTGCATCTGGGCAGGAACAACCCCAGGTTCCAGTATAGGTTGGGGAATGACCTGTTAGAGAGCAGTGTAGGGGAGAGGGACCTGGGGGTCCTAGTGGATGGCAGGATGACCATGAGCCAACACTGTGCCCTTGTGGCCAAGAAGGCCAATGGCATCCTGGGGTGTATTAGAAGGGGGGTGGTCAGTAGGTCGAGAGAGGTCCTCCTTCCCCTCTACTCTGCCCTGGTGAGACCGCATCTGGAATATTGTGTCCAGTTCTGGGCCCCTCAGTTCAAGAAGGACAGGGACCTGCTGGAGAGAGTCCAGTGCAGGGCGACAAAGATGATTAAGGGAGTGGAGCATCTCCCTTATGAGGAAAGGCTGAGGGAGCTGGGTCTCTATAGTTTGGAGAAGAGGAGACTGCGGGGGGACCTTATTAGTGTATATAAATATATAAAGGGGGAGTGTCATGAGGATGGAGCCAGGCTCTTCTCAGTGGCAAACAGTGATAGGACAAGGGGTAATGGGTACAAACTGGAACACAAGAGGTTCCACTTAAACTTGAGAAGAAACTTCCTCTCAGTGAGGGTGACAGAACACTGGAACAGGCTGCCCAGGGGGGTTGTGGAGTCTCCTTCTCTGGAGACATTCAAAACCCGCCTGGACACATTCCTGTGTAACCTTATCTAGGTGTTCCTGCTCCGGCAGGGGGATTGGACTAGATGATCTTTTGAGGTCCCTTCCAATCTCTAACATACTGTGATACTGTGAAACAGAAATTCCAGGAAAATCAAAAACGGCTCAGCCACTGATAGTGGAACTAAAAGATGGAGCTAGGCCAGTAAGAGTTAAACAATATCCCCTGAAATTAGAAGCGAGATAGGGGATTATAAAAACAATTGAGAAATTTTTAAAATATCAGATCTTGGAAGAATGTGAATCAGAATATAACACACCAATTTTCCCTGTGAAGAAACCAAACGGTGAGTATAGGTTAGTACAGGATTTGAGGGCCATAAATAAAATAACAAAAGATATCCACCCGGTGGTAGCAAACCCTTATACATTGTTAACATCTGTGAAGGAAAAGTATAAATGGTTTACAGTGATTGATTTAAAAGATGCCTTCTTCTGCATTCCTCTTGATAAAAGTAGCAGGAAACTGTTTGCATTTGAATGGGAAAACCCACAGAATGGACGAAAGACAGAGCTAACATGGACCAGACTTCCACAAGGATTTAAGAACAGCCCAACTCTCTTTGGGAACCAGATAGCCAAGGAACTGGAAATATGGACTACCCAAGGAAAGGTACAGGTACCGAGATCACAATACCTCTTATTGCAATATGTAGGTGACATCTTTATCGCAACAGAACAAGAGTCATTGTGCATAAAAGTAACTACTGAAATCTTGAACCAGCTAGGCCTGAATGGCTACAAGGTCTCAAAGGAAGAGGCACAAATTGCATGCACAACTGTGTTGTATTTAGGATGTGAAATTTCGCAAGGGCAGCGGAAGCTGGGGATAAATCGCATAGAGGCAATATGTGCTGGGAAAGCGCTGAGGTTCAGTGCTGACAGGGTGGCAACCAAGGCCCACGCTGTGTCAGGCCAGGCAGATGCTGTGTCCTTGCGTCCAGCAAGGCCCAACCCACCGTCTCCCCCCAACCTTTGGGACCCGGTGAATGCAGGGTGCCAGTTTTCCTAAAGCAGGTAGGGATTTTGACTCATCTCCTGGCTTCACGTTAGCCAACTGCTTCCAGCTTCTAGTAAGGTGTGAAGCGAAGCCTGAGGAGAACCTCCCCATCCAGTTCATGTGAGCGGCTATGGAATTCTGCTGGCTCCAGACGAATTTCAAAGCTGAGTAGACTGACTTTTACATGAAGTGGACATTTACCTCTGGAGAGTCACTCATGTACACGTGGATGCTCTGGTAGGAGTGAGACCTGTTTTCTTTGGCCACAAGAAAGTCCTCTTTACAGGATCCCACCTCTAGGCTGCAAGACTTGATTTTCAGCCCTTGCTACGAGCAAGACGGGGATCAGTCACGCTGTTTCAAAGCATAACGCAGCCACCTGCAGAGAGAACCCTACGTGACCACCTTTCTACTCTGGAGCTTTGTACCGTGAGCTGTGATTTTAGTGTTGTGAAAAGTGGATTATCAGATGGATTTAACCTCAAATGAAGAGAAGGAATCAGGAATATAATCGCCTGGTCCTGTCACTCTGTTTTCTTGGTTCTTAGCACAAGGAAGGGAGAGAGGAAGGAATTATCAATGTATGAAGAAGGATGTTAAGCAGAAAATCCTGGGAGTTACCAAGATGTCAGAAAAGATTTTTCTCTGTTGGCTCCGAAACCTCTTCTTTTCAGTACCTATTTAGGTGTCCCCTACAGCCTGCAGGGAAATGGTCATTTCAGGGGATATTTACTGTTGGTAACTTTAATTCTTGTGTTTTGCAGGGGCACAAGAGGAAAAACTGGAAGGTGAGGAGATTTGTTTTGAGAGCTGATCCTGCTTTTCTGCACTACTATGACCCCACTAAGGTAGGTGAGTGGGGATTTGCTACCCCCAGAAATCCTCTTACAGACCTGCACGTCATAATGAAAATACAATTATGCTGTAGATGTTTCTCTTACTCAAATCTCCTTCTGGCTTCCTCTATCCATTTCCTGGGGATTAAGACCTCTCTCGCCTTACCCTGGAGATTGTCCTTGTAGGGTTTTCTACCCCTGTATCTTCCCTCCTGTCTTTGCCCAGTGAAATTCCTTTTCCTCAGCCGAGTCTTCTTGGGATTTGTCTTCTGCTGTACCCACACAGCCTGGGACCATGCTCCTGCAGGGATTCTTCCTGGGCTGTGATCTTTCTGGGCTGACATCCCACCACTTGAGGGTCATACTGCTACTGGGATTTTTCATTCTTTTATTCCAACACTGGGGAGGGTCTTCTTGATGCCAAAGTATCTGCAGGCATTACAGCTACTCAGTTTTAAACTTGCTCAGGGAATAGTAGAATTTATCTGAATGGATATAATAATCAATGTGAGCAACCCAGAAGGGCATATGGATCCATCCACCCCAGGTGTATAGGGTATGCCAAAGGCTAACATGTTGCTAAAAGAACATGTATAGAAATGCTTTATGCGACTTTTTAAAGAAAATACAAACACCAGAACAGTGAAGAGAGCTTATGGAGCTGGTTCATTTTCTGTTGCCTGTTTCTTTGTGGGCTTTTTTTTTTTTTTTGCGCTGCAACTCACCCTTGTAATGTCCTAAACTCAAGCTGCAGAATCTGAAGACCAGACAAGGGCAACAGCCTCCTAGTGAAAACAGTCAAATTTTTCCCATCTGTTTTCCGCTGTGTTCTCACTGAAAAGCAGCAGAAATATATATTTTAATATGAATTGTTATTGATAAGACGATACGTAAGTTTGGAATGTGATTGTTGTCCTACCCGTGTGTTTAATTGATCTCCACCACTCCCAGACACATCCGTCAAACATCTCAGACTGAAACAACATAGTAGTGCATTTAATTACGTGTCCTAATTGACTTCTCGTATAACATGGGTGTTTTGTACCTGGAAAGACTGGTATTACATCTCCACCTTCATCAAATTAATTGATGTGCTCTTGGAAATTATTCGAATGATGCTATTTTCCCAATAAGCCTCATTTCCTTTTTCTTTGCAGGAAGAACACAGGCCAGTAGGTGGATTTTCTCTGCGTGGCTGTCTTGTCTCAGCTCTGGAGGATAACGGAGTCCCAGCAGGTAAGCACGAGCCTCTAAGCGTTCATACGTACATACTGATGCCATAGCAATGCAGTGTTTAGGTGTGGGTTTGTGTGTGTGGCTGTCTCTGTATGCACAAGTGGGCCGGCCTCCCCTTCCCCTTTGCAAGCAGGGGAAGAGGCACATCAGAAAAAAATCCCCGTACTGCCGGGTTGTCCACACCAGGAGGGACTTTTCTAGGGTTATTTCCACTTCTCTTGGGTGTTCCCCTTCTTAAGGGCTTTTCTCAGTCAGATGACCTTTGAGACAGTCTAAACCACTCATTAATATTCCAGAATTAACAGACAAAGAGGAAACAGTTTCTTTTTTGGATGTTGTTAAACTCAGTCTTGAGCCGTCCCCTGATGCCATCCCTTTTCTGTGTGTTCTCTCTACTCATGCTCTTACCTTTTCCTTTTCCATCTGCTAGAACCCAAATGTAAGAGAAACCTGAAGACAGCAACACAAACCCCAATTCTGCTAGGAAATATGCTTAGCTGGGGCATTTGTCCAGAACTTCACCCTCACAGATAAGAGTTTCTGCTGTTAAAGCAATTTATGTTATGGCAGTAAGCACAAGGTGTGGATCTTAATTAGGAAACGTCTTTCTAAAGACAAAAGACAGGGTCTGAAAAACATGAGGTGCAGGGGGGAAGGGGGCAAGAAAAATAGAGCCCATTGCTAAGAGGAACCCTAGGTTGGGCATAAGCAAATCTAATCTACTGCACAAACTGGTCAGGAGTTCATCCCTCCATTGTACAACTCAAGTAAGATTCTCCATTTAAACAGTGGCTATTTTATATCTGATGCATGGTGAACAGTAGTTCCTACAGTCTATGTGAGGGGTGTCTGTACTGTATCTTCATTTTGCAGAAGGGAAATCAAAGACACAAGAGCTATCTCTAATGAAATGGAAAGGTCTGATATTCTAATTCACTAAATTAAAAGTCATCCTTATGAAGCTTCACATTCACCACAAAGCATTTCTCCCTGCAGCTTCCTGATCTGCCGTATTTTTTTCTCTGCAGGAGTGAAGGGCAATGTGCAAGGCAATCTCTTCAAAATCATCACAAAAAATGACATTCATTCTTATATCCAGGCCAGCTCCAAGGCAGAGCGAGCACAGTGGATTGAGGCAATCAAACCACTGACATGACTAAGGTGGACTCCCTGCCAAATGACGAGTCACATCTGTGACCGAGTTTCCTGCTCTCATTGTCTGTGACTGTTGTTTTGCTCTTAGATAGTCTATTTTGTTATTTGTATCTCCATAGCACCCAGCAGTTCCTGACAGACCAGCATCTTAGGTGCCTAGGAGTCATGTAGATCCAGAATAATTCCCCACCAAGAACTTAATCATCTAACAAAAGACAGCAAGTGGATACAGGCAAAGAGGGCTTTACGAAGAAAGAGAGAGATACAATATTCCAAGGTGG
This sequence comes from Psittacula echo, assembly GCF_963264785.1. NCBI lineage: Eukaryota > Metazoa > Chordata > Aves > Psittaciformes > Psittacidae > Psittacula > Psittacula echo. The sequence continues at coordinate 41,499,182 of NC_137739.1, read as the reverse complement.
AAGAAAAGAATTACTTTTGTACAAGTGTTCAGTCTATATTTGACAGATTCAGGTTGTGCGCTTTATCCTAAAGCAGAAATGCCTTGTTCCTTTCCCCTTTATGAAGGGGTTTATAAACTTAATTAGTTAAGACTGTGACTGAATCAAAGTCATGAAAGGTCCTGGTGTCTAAGGCTGCCTTTCTTGGTATACACAAGAGTCCTGTGCTAAGCCACAACCCAGCTGCTAGGATAATCACTAATGCTAAACATACAAAGTGTCTGTCAGTCTGTCTGCTCTACCATTTGGTTCTCTGTTAGATTGGAAAAGACCAAAGGATCTTCCTCTCCAGTATACAAATTATTCTTGTGCTGGTAATGGCCCACAGCAGTACAGGATGCTGAGTATCAAACCAGACCAGTGGCAGTTATTCCAGGCAAACGCCTTTGCTGAAGATACTGGGTAAAACCACCCAGTCATAGAAATGAGACTTTTCCTCCTGATTGTGACAGTAAATCCATTTATGTGGAACACCATTGGGACTGAAAGCTCCAATAGCAGTTATGACTGTTGCTTTTTCTACTTCAAGTCATCAAATCTTCCATTATTTGTCTACTAATCTTGACTTTGGTATCATTACATTTTTTTAAATAGGTCAGTGCGTTTGAACCTCCCGCGCTCTTTAAACATGATTGTTCTCAGAAGGCAGTTTGAATAGATGAAAATGATGGTTTCGTACATGGTAAATGTAGATTTTTATAGAAACTGAGACATTCTCCGCACCACCAGAGGGTATAATGGAATGTATAAGATGATTAAAACCCCCAACCAGCCTGCTGATACACTATTTTCATGAAATTCCTCATGTTATCTGAGTACCCATATCTGACAGCGAGACTCTGCAGAGGCTCCAGAATCACTCTGAAGACAACATGCTATACATCTTCCCTGAAGCCACAGAAGAATTTGATAGCCCTCTATCCACAGAACCACCTCTTTGCAGATTGTTGGTTCTCTAAGTTATGCTTTGGTGAATCCCACTCGTACATGTCCAGCTCTCCCAGGATCCGTACAGAACTCAAATCAGGGCTGGACAGAGAAATGTATGAGGTAAAGCCCTGAAATACTCAGCCCTGCAACACCTGAATCCTTTCACAGTCCTACCTCTATACCTGTCTGCCTGTTGCCCAGGTAGCTAACAGCTCGTTACCTTTTTGCTGTTTCTTCCCCTGTGGAAGAAGAGCTGTTTCTGCACTGGTATTGTCTCTTCAGCTGGGAAGAGGAAATTGGGGAATAGAGCCACAGAAAACTATCAGGTTTTAGATAACCAATGGGCATTTTCCCAGTCTCACAGTCCCTCTTCACAGCCCGAGGAAAATAACAGTAAAAACTATGTCCTTCTGAAAAAGAAGTAATTTCTGCAATTGATTTTCTGGGATTCATGAGGCTGAGACGAAAAAATCAACTAGCCTCATAACTGGACTCCTAACCTCAGAGTATGCAGTTGCCCAGGAGTCTGTCAGCTTGAGTCAGATGCTTAACCATACTGGGAAGTCCAGTATCTAAATGGCCTTGAAGAGCTGGTCAGTGGAGCCTGGCCTAAGGAATAGCTGAGTCAGGACATGGAAATGTGACCCTCCAGCCTCTCATGTGGACTACATATTACCTGGACACTGCGTATTTTCCTCCTCCCTCGTCCCACAGAGGTGCTCGTACAGGCCTGCCTGCACCAAATACATACACAGAAAAAACCCCAAACCCAACCGAATCACAAGATTCTTGACAATCAGGGCCCAGCTTCTGGAGTCTTCTCTCAGTCCAGCAAGGTGGTGTGGCCCCAAGCAAGGGCTAGGAAAGATCTCAGGCTAGAGGGAAAACAGCAGCGTAAACTGTAAGCTGCTCCGCATTTTCTTAGGAAAGGTCCGTTGTTTTTCGTGCCTCTGGACGGTGCAGGCTAAAGACCAGTGCAGCTGGGCTCCTTCTGCATCAGAGGGGCTGCAGCAGAAGCCATGCAGTCGCACATGTTGGATACTACAGGGGCACATCTCCAGCAGCAGAGCAAATCACGGACATATTTAAGAAGCGGGGATGGGGCAGGAAGGGGAAGCTTGAGGCCTTCTTTTATTTCAGGCAAAATATCTGAATGTTTTGTATCTATTTTTTCCATTAACGATTAATTACTTTGCTTGCCTGTAGGAACAGTTTCAGGCAACTTCTGAGCTTGCTTTTAAGTTCTCTTTTCTGTTCCTGCAGTTCTGCTTAAGACATGGCATGTAGACTAAAACACCTGATCATCTAGAAAGTTCAGTAAGACATCCTATAAAAGAAGCACAGGGGCAGATACATCTAAGAAGACACGAGGTAATTCAGGAGAAGCTGCAGGATCTTGCAGGGTCTCAAATAGGTGAAGTGGCCAGAGCATAACTCTAAGCAGAAGACATCTAGCGAGTAAGAATGGGCTCCCTTCAGGAGGCCCTTGAAGGGGCAGGTGGAGGCTGGGCAGGGACCAGCTGGACCTTCTGTTGGGCACGACAGCGTGAACATGTTGCCCAGGACAATGCATCTCCCTGCAGGCCCGAACAGAGCTCAGTGGAAGAAATCTCCTGCCAGCCATTTTTCATACTGGCCCACGCAGTGGCAGCACCATCTGGCCAGTGATCAGCACCTGAGAATCAGTAGTAAAGAAGAGAGGGATCCCTTCTTTGAGAGCAAAGAAAATGAGAAGGAAGAGAGAAGAGCAAGGATCCAAGAGCAAGGATATTAATTTGGCTCCTAGAGTGCCTTCGTGCTGCAGAGACAAGCGTAGGCATCGAGACTGGGAGATAGCTGTGCAACCTGGGAAGTTAAAAGGGAGAGTGACCGTGACATAGGGGCCCATGGAAATGAAGGAGCTCCTCCCGCTTCACCAATGTCACCAATGTTACAGAGCAGCTCTAGGGCTAGAGAACACACTGCAAATCTCACACATCCGGCCTCGCTGAGAACAGATGCCGGTGGCTGATCGGCCTTCCTCCAGCTCCAAGTTTCAATGGCACTAGCTGTGTACCCCACGTTTTGCCCATGTATTTGAAGATCAGGAAGGCACTTGCCCCCATGAACCTGTCAGTGGTGTGAAAGCTGCAAAGCAAGAGGACAGCCGGAACTTTTCCTCCCGTGCGTGCCGCTGCTGACCGATGGCAAAGTCATCTGAATGCACTTGTGTGTGGAGACGTGATGAGGGCTGACCCAGCCAGCACTTGAGAAACTGCTCAGGATACCTCCAGGAAATAGATTTTTAGCCCCTACTCTCCGGCAGGATTTGTATTTTTGGCAAGACTACGGTGTTAGTGTGCAAATGGACCGGCTGGGTGAGGAGATCAGGTGTGCCACAGCCACCACCAGCCGGCAGCTGGCCTGTGCCCTGCCATTGTGCTCCTGCACAGGCTGCCCTCCTCCAGCAACGCAGAGGGAATGTGGTGTACTGAGCCAGAGCCATGAATCTTACTAGGAGAGCCTTACCCATGTGTCCTGGGTTCAGCAGCAGCAGTCAGTTTTTCTTCTTCTTAAGTAGCTGGTGCAGCGCTGTGGTTTTGACTTTCGGCCTGGGAAAAATATTGATAAAGCCGATGTTTTCAGTTACTGGTCAGAATGTTTACCCTGACCAAGGACTTTGTGAGTCTGATGCTCTGCCAGGGAGGAGGAGAAGCCGGGAGGAAGCAGGGACAGGACACCTGACCCAAAACTAACCAAAGAGGTATTCCATACCACAGCACGTCATGCCGAGGATGTAGAACTGAGAGTTCCCGGAAGGGCTGGATCATGGCAGGGTGGGGGTGAGGTACCGGTTGGTGAGTAGTTGTATTCTCTTCCTTGTTATTTCCTTTATCATTATTATTATGGTGGTAGCAGTAGTGATTTGTGTTATACCTTAGTTATTAAACTGTTCTTATCTCAACCCGTGGGAGTTGCATTCTTTTGATTCTCCTCCCCATCCCTCCAGAAGCGGAGGGAAGAAAGGTGGGGGGGGAAGTGGACTGCGTGGTTCTGATTTACGGCCTGGGCTTAAACCACGACACCATGCAACGAACTAGATCACACATCCAGAGAAGGAAGTTTCTAACAAGAAGCCCAGTGACTGTTGCTACCCAGTAAGCACACTCAGAGAGAACAGAAACACAAGCTGCCTTGAGGAACTGTCTCTTCAGGTGCTTCAGCGTTTGGAAAAGTTGAACAGCAAGGGAAATCAAACAAAAGAGGTAAGAACGAATGCAGAAAAAGAAATACGCAGCTCAGAACAATTCCAGTCACGGAATTTGTTATTCAAATTGTCAAGGTCCAGAAGAGACCTGCTGACCCAGTTTTAAGGATGCAAAAGCGAAACTTCTTTGGCTAGATTCAGTTGTCTAAACCTAAGCAAGCGGTGCTCTCTGAGAAGACCAGGGCATCCTGCCTCGCCTCAGTTGGCCTCTCTGGAAGGGGACAGATTTATCCCAGGTCCTGCGTTGGATCTGCCGGGCCATGCAGATGTCTAGGGGCCCCCAGGTGCCTGGATGGCACTGTGTGCCTGTGCACACGCAAGGAAATGGAGAAACTGGACTGAACCCATCCTTCAGGGTTCCTGTGCAGCAAGGGAGAGGCGTACATGTCTTCAGCACTTGGCACCAGAGATGGGGGAGGAATCTCCCCTCCAACGTGCATTTCTCTTTCCAGACACTGTAGAAAGATCCCTGAATATTAACTTACACTGCCCATATCCCTCTCAGAAAACTGAAGCAGTTATTCCCTTTTGTTAGCCACACAAACGTACTCCCCCCACCCCCAGCATCTCACCTTTGGGTCTTTGTAGACTCAGTAGGAAGCACAAGGGTCCAGAAATATCACACCACCAACCTCCTTATGGTAGACAATGACTTTGGGCTCCGGGACATTGCTCAGTTGGTGGCCTGGTCCAGCCTTGCAGCTCTGACATCCCATGGCCAACTCAGCCTCGTTAGGGGACTCAAGTCATGACAAGCAGTGAAGGGCTGCAGAGCAGATGGGGAAAAGCCCCCAGACAGGCATCTTTCCCGAACTACAGCCCACTGGGGCACTTGCACCAGGGACTGCTCTTCCCCCACCACAATGCTTCTGGGCTATGAAACGTCATGAGAAGGGTCTGGTATTGTCTTTTTAATCTTACTCTTGTCCGCAGCCCCCGAGGGAGCGGTAGCACATTGCAACTGCTTTTCCCTATTCTTCTGTCATCTGTCCATGTTTCCAAGACACACTCACCCGGAGGCAGTCAGACCCAGCTGCCAGCCCCGAGGGCATCTCCAGCTGGCTAAAGATAATGAGCAACAGGGGAGAGGTTATTTTCAGAGGATGAGACATTTGGATTTCACAGAGAAAGGGCATGCTCAGAGAACTGTAGGATCAGCTCTATTCAAAGGTTGAGAATGCTCGCAGAGAGCAGCAGGAAGGCAGGGAAGAGGTGAGGGAGGACAGGCTCAGCTTTGGCTGCGCAGAGGTTGGCTGGCAGGTCTCTGTGTAGTTACGCAGCTACAAGCCAGCCTGGTTCCACGTAGCTGGCGTGTGCAAGCAAAGCACACTGAAGTCTACTCATGTCAGCTCTCTGCGTGCTATGCAATTTCCAAGTCTTGATCCCTTCCATCAGCAAGCACCACAGACAACCCCATGTTTCAGGAGCGGCTGCCACTGGGACATCTGCTCCAAAGGCAGTTCTTGTGAGTTCTCGAATTTCCTTCATGAAGGGAATTCTTGTCATTTCCTTCATGAAGTGGCTGTCACTTTTCCTTTACCCGCATTTGGGAAGACTCTTCTCTCACGGAGCGTATTCAGCAAGCAAGAGACACAGAGCCTTCATAACAGCCTCAAGAAAAACTGCTTTCCGGACCCAGTGCTGCTCCTTATGCATGTCTCTGGCTCTGGCATTTGGTTAATACAGCCTGGTGCATTGCGCACAAACCCGTCCCATCTCTTGATCCTCTGCAGTAGCTCACTTCATCGCAGGCATCTTACAGTCCCATAGACACCTGTACTGGCATTCCTCTCACCTAACTAGAGGTAACTGCTGTGTATGTTTCTACATCTAAGCTTGATACCAGGGCTTCCAGGACAGTTCGAGGGTCCACAGTCATGGACCGAAGACTGTTGGTTGCACGGTCCGCACAGACAGTGCAGTCAACAGCACAGTCTCTTAACAGCCACATACGGTCGGATGACTACAGTCCTTTGGCTTCAATGGGACACAGTGTTAAGCTTTTATTCTGTAGACTTCTGAAGCCAGGGGAGTTGAACCCTAGCCTCAGAAGTCCACACACCCTGTTTCTGGTGGGAGTTAGCTCTCCTGTGCAGTTTGAGGCACCAAACCTCCACAGTCTTGGCTGGCCGCAGCTAGCTGATGTCATGGCTTATTGAAGAGTTAAGGGGCTAGGTACGATCTAAGTTGGACGCCAGAAGCGGTACAGCCACACACGTTGTCTTCCTTGACAGAAACACCAAGGAAGCCAAGTCTAGCATGAAGCCCCGAAGCCCCTTCCTGCGCTGCGCTCTTTACCAATACCGCTGCAATACTCACAATCGGAAAACAAGGGCAACAATACGGGCAAGTTCCCTGCTTTGAGCAGGGAGCTGAGAGCTGTCCCTCGCTCACCCTCTGCTGCTGCCACCACCCTTCCCACCCGGGTGCCAATTTGCTGCCACCTTCAGCAGCAACGGAGCATCCTCCTCCTCCTGCTGCACGGCCCAGCTCCCCCAGCCCCACTTTGGGGCCCACAGGCTCCCCTAGCAGGGGCCATCGGGGCCACACAGGGCTCATGGAGGTGCCAGGCGGAGCGCAGCAGCTCAGGTTGCTCAGACCCTGGGGATGAGGAGCAGGGGGGTGGCCAGTGGCTGTTTTCAGCTCCTTCAGCGACACGTGGCCACAGGCCAAGGGCAGATGCCAAGCCAGGGTCCCCCCACTCAGGCCACACAGGTGCTTTGCTGAGCATCACCCTTTATTGCTGCTGCTGGGAGCTACTTCCTCGCCAGTTGGGGTGCCGGGGCATAGGGATTCAGCCGGCGAGCCCCGGTCCTGCCCGGCTGCCGCGTTGCTGCATCCGTCCTGCGGGCCTGGAGGGGCGGGTGAGGCAGGTGTACCTGCAGAAGGTGGCTCTGGGATGAGGCTGACCTGAGTTCCAGGGGGCCAGTGGTGCCTGGGGCTGAGGGGCAGGGGCCAGCCCTGCGGCTGCCCTGCCCCAACAGCTCTATCTTGTCGTGCTGGGGAGGAGAGAGAACCGGTTGGCTAAAGCATGGGGCTGAATTCAGCATCCCCAAGCAACCCTCTATACCCATCACTCCTGGGGAAACTGAGGCATGGATCCCCCCCAAGATGCTCAGCATCACCCTCCCAACCTCAGTCACCCCCACCAGATCCCTTCTTTCTTCATCCCTACCTTGCTGGGGAGCAGGGTGGATGGCTGGAGGGCCTGCGGGGTGCTGTGCTGGACAAGCTGGAGGCGCAGGCTGCGCTGCAGCGGGGGTGTGAGGGTACGCTGGCCCCCACACTGCCGTGGCACGGTGGGGTACCTGTATGCAGCCATCCGCTCCCTGCAGGATAGGGTATGGGAACAGTCAGCACCCAGCACACAACTCAGCACACGTGGCTTCAGCGCCACTGAGAGAGAGACGGGGCAGCACAGGGGGGAGGCTGTAAAACCCCCCAGGCCTGGGGCAGCCAAGCACAGCTGAGCCCCTGTGGCACATCTCTGCTCCCCTGCCCTGCCCAGGGAGCAGAGCCCTTTACCCTGACTCAGGGAAGGACTCTCCCTTGCTGGGGCAGAGCCATCATGCACCCCAGGGATGGGGATGGGTCCCGTGTCCCCTACCTGTGGGTCTGCTCCGTCTTCAGAACAGGGTGGGACTGTCCAGTGACGTGAGGGACCAGCGGTGGAAGGGGCGGGATGGGCGGGATGGGCCTGGGGAAGGCAAGAGCCATCAGTGGGTGACAGGGGACAAATGACCCACCCTGGCTCGTGGCAGCACCCCAAACCCCACAGGCTTGTACCTCACGGCATCCCCTGCCCGCTGCCCTCAGGGAGGGGTCCTAATCCTCCCGCTGACGGGCAGGCCTGTGGAGGGTGCTGGGCAGGATCGGACCCTCGCAGGCAGACACCCCGAACCCCATGCCTGCTCTGGAGCACCACCAGCACCCATCTCCCCCCATCCCACCCACGCAGACTCCTGATGCGCCTGTGCCGGGTGGTACTCACGAGCCAGGCACCCGCATGCTGAGTTGCCTGTCACAAGACAGGCACTGCAAATCCACCAGCAGCTGCCTGGGGAGGGGAGAAAGGGCTGGGTGAGTTGGGGAACCTGCTCTTGAGCCCGGTTTATCCCCCCCAACACCAACAATGTCCCAGCCTGCTGGCTGGTTACAGAAGAAAGGGGACAGGATGAGGGAGAGTGGTTGGTTGTGGGCTCCCCCCTGGGAAAAAGCTCCACCTCATCTTAGGCACAGGAGAATCCACAGAGAGGAGCGCCCAGAATCCTCCAATGCCGTGGGAACCACTGCCACAGGCATCCAGAGCACCGTGGGAACAGGGGATGCAGGCAAGGACAAAGCGGGAACAAGGTGAGTGCTGTCCCTATTGCACTCACTTCCTAATCCCAGCTGCATCGTCAGCTTCCACTGGTGGTGCCATTTCCTTGAGCTGCTCGAGGCTGCTCTTCCAGTGTTCATCCAGCTGCTGCTGGAATGGCCCCAGCTCCAGGCGATCCAGCTGCAGACAGACACACTCCCTCAGCCAGCGGCTCCGGGATGGGACACTGCATCCCCAGGGAAAAGCCAGGCGCAGGCATCCTCCGGAGGATGCTGCCTCGGGACACCAAGCCCCGAAGGTGCCATTTTTGCGCAGCGGTGATGAGCCGCCCCTCACCTTGGAGGCCATCTCCTCCCGCAGCTGCCGCTGGACCTCGTGCAGCCCCTGCTCCTGGCCTCTCACCCGCCTCAGCACCTCCTGGTTTCTCTCGTTTAGCAGCTCCAGGCTCGCCTCAAATTGGGTGCGACTGACTTTGCTTTCCAAGGCGCCTTTGTCTGCTTTCTAGCAACAGGGAAAGGCAGGAGGACGGTGGGGAAAGGATGGGGGTGCAACAGCCAGGGTCAGCTCAGCGCAGGGGCAGAGGCAAAAGCACTCCTGCAGGACCCCTGTGCCCCTCCCACGGCCGTGTGGTCCCACTCGCCCCATCACCCCCATGGCGTCGGTCCCACCAGCCCAAGGGACGTGGGGGCAGACAGAGGGACCTGCAGCTGGGCTACAAATCCTCCCTCCCCCAGGCCAGCTCTGCCACCAAGCTCCCAGGGGACAAGGGCCATTTGTCACCCTGCCCAGGACCCCCTTGGCTGGTGCTTAGGCCCCTTGAGGTTGTACCTCATCCATTCCCAGCTCCACGTCCTCCTTGTCTGCCTTCTCCTTCTCCAGCCTCTCCATCCACCGGAACAGACCCTTCCAACACAGAAAGCATCCTATGACATTGCGGCAGGAGCACCCCTGCTTCTCCCCCCACACAGAATCCTCTGGGAAAGGTACTTTGGATCTCCACAGGGCAAATCGCTTATGGTCCCCAGCCTGGGCTCTGCCTGGAGGGTGCTCTAAGCCCACGGGGCTTTCAGCCACCTACCTCGATATCTTTCTGCTGCTGGCGACTGTCATCCAGGAGGCTCCCCGTGACAGAGCTGAGCTTTTCATGCTCCCCTTGCACCTGCAGGATGGCATCCTGCACGCGCTTCAGCACCTCCTGGTCCTGCTCCAGGGAGGAAAATAACAAGCTAGTGCCACGCAAGGTGGGGAGGCTGCCCCACGGGGACAGAGACCTGGCTTACTGGGCCAGTGGCCATAGGCTCTCAGGGCCAGCAGCACACCTGCAGCATGGCTTGAATCTCCCTCTATGCTGCAGACTTTACAAGACAATACGGGGGGCAGCAAGGAACTCCCCCACATAACACCAAAGCACAAACAGCCGGGCATGGCTCGGGCGGCCCCCTCCCAAGTCCCCCATGCTGCCATCTCCCTACCTGGCTCTTCCCTGGCAGCTGCCTCACCACCGTGCCCCTCTTCTTCCTCGACATGAGGGAGTCCACCAGCCCCTGCAGCTTCTCATAGCGCCGCAGAAGCTTCCCCAGACGCGTGCTGGTGTCGCTGCTGCACGTGGGGCATACTGCCTCCTCCGGCCCCATGCTCTCCATCACTCTCACCTCTTCCAGCTGCAGAAGGGGAAGAGGAATCACCTCTGAGACGGGACAGATGCAGCCAACAATCCCAGGTGCCACGGAGGCTCCACGGCCCCAGCCAGCCACGGGATGTGGCTGGCAACCCCACCAGGACCACCTCAAAGAGCCAGCGGGTGGTGGGAGCTCCCCCCACACCTCACCTGCTCCTGCTCCTCCTCGGCCGTCTGGGTCACCAACTGATCCAGTGCAGCCTTGCTTATTTGCTGCTGCTCTGCCAGATCCTTCGTGTCCCGCTTTACCTCCTGCGGTGTGGACCTGGCCAGCGAGACAGGGGCACAGGCAGGCTTAGTCTTCACAAGCTTAGTTGCTCGGGGGGCATCCCTCAACCCCCAGCATGGGATGCTCCCAGCCCTCCTGGGCTCCCCTGCAGCCCCACAGGGAACAAAACCCTCTCCTGTCCTTTTACCCCAATGGCCGGCTGAGTTGGTTGCTGAGGTCCATTTGCCAGCTGGCTCTGGCCGCCTCCAGTTTGCCAAGGGCACTCTCCAGCTTCCTGATCTGGGAACGGCAGTGCGGGCAGAGTCAGGGCATGGCCCCTGTGTCATCCAGCACAGGGGCTCTTCAGCTGCCTCCTCCGTGCCCAACTCTCCCAGCATCCCTGCATCTCCCTTGGGGACTCCTTACCTTCTCCTTCTCTCCGTGCAGGTCCCTGGCCACACCCTGCAGGTCACTGGCCAGGCCCTGCAGGGATGACATCTGGGCCTGGAGGTCACCCAGCATCTTGGCAACGCTCTCCTGGCCTAGAAGAACATGGTACAAGGGGACACACTGTCAGTGAAGGGGTCTCACCCTACGGGCCAGGCTCGGAGCACAGCGAGCTCCAGACCCAGCATTTCAAACACCCCCCACAAGCCTCCCAGAGCTCCCACCTCCCTCCTGGAGGAGCAGGCGCAGCTTCTCCAGTTCAGTCCGCTCCAGCCTGGTGCCTTCGAGCTGGGCCACCTGCTCCTTCAGGGCAGCACAGAGGTGTCTCAGCTGCCCAATCTGCTTGACAGCCTCCACCGTCTCCACGTAGTACTTGTAGGCATTCTGGTAGGCACTGCTGGTGGAGCCCGAGGCCAAGGCCAGCTCTTGCACGTGGGACGCGGCCCTGGCATCAGTGTCGAGTGGGATCTCGAATCCCTGGGCTGTCGGCAGGAGAGTCCCTGCTGCCAGGGGGCCAGCCTGGTGAAGCTGTGTGCCGAGCCGCTCCCCTGAGATGGTGGTCTGAGCGACGGTGGGCTCCGGCTGTGTCCCCAGGGTGGTGGTCTGGGTGCCCGTGGACTCTGGCTCTGTTGGCTGTGTCCCCAGGCTGGTGGCCTGCACGTCCTTAGACACTGTCTGCGTCACCGCCCTGCTGCTAGCATCCCTCCTCTGATCTGAGGGAACGCCTGCCTGCTGCTTAGGGGCCGTTACAGCCGTCCCTGGATCCTTCGGTGCCACCGAGCTGTCTCGAGATCCCAGCAGCGAGCTTGCCCCATCTGGGGTGTCCACATCCGAAGTGGCAGGCTTGGTGGTGGCAGACTGCTCTCCTTCTTGTTCTCCTCTGGGTCTTCCTCCGTCTCTACCTCGTTCTCCTTTGCTGCCCACCAGACAATCCTCCAGCACATCCCAGTGCACCATGTTGCTGACCTCCTCCGGGTGCGGGTACAGGCCCAGCCTTTCCTTCAGCATTTGCTGGGGAAGCAAGGGATCAAGGGCTTACCAAAGCCATGTAGCCAGGGGCACGGTGGGGCCCACAGGAGCACTCCCACACACACCCAGCACCGCTGGGGACCATGCCCTAGTGCAGAGGGACCGCCTGCGCTGGGCCCCCAGGGATGCAGCCATCTCCTGTCCTCTAGCAGGATCCGGCGTGCTCGTAACCATACCACATCACTGGCCAGAGTCCTTGGGTTGCAGAGGTCCGGCAGCCGGCCGGCAGCGTCCCGGAGGTTCCCCTAGAGTGGGGCGAGGAGAGGGACGGCAGTCAGGACACAGGAGCAGAACGGAAGCATCTGCAAATTAGCTTGGGCACTAGACAGATGGACGCCGAGCAGCCTTGGGCCGGGGGGCTGCTGCTGGATTGTACCAGTAGATCTTGACCCTCCTTCCCAGCACCCATGGTACTTTGATGGGTGTTTAGTTAAGAAGTGCCTTAGCGCCACTTGCGTGGACACACACAGTTACCTCTGCCAGCAGCTTGAGCGGCAGGCAGCGCTGCCCATTTCTGCCCTCCCCGCGGCTCCAGGTAGGGTGGGCTGAGCTCCCACGCTTCCCTCTTGGGGCACCCTTCCCACTCTTCCCTCCCAGCGCCCTTCACACTGGGTGACATCCAAGCCCGGAGGACAGGGTCCGCAGGGAGATGCGGGGTGATGCAGGGAGGGGAGCAAGAGGCCAGCTCCCTCCTGGGGACACCAGCAGCAGCTCACCAAGCCAAGCGCCTCCTGCATCATGCGGATTTCTCCTTGCATGCGGGACTGCGCCTCCTTCAGCTGGCTAATCTCCTCAAGGAGATCCTGGTAGGCAGACGGCTCCTAGGAGAGGCGGGGGGCAGGCATGAGCCCCACGGCAGGGTCCCTGCAGACCAGGAACTTGGTCCCCACCCACCCTGCCCCAATGGAAGCCAGCACACAAACCCATGCCAGCAAGGCTGCATCCAGCCCTGCCTGCCCGTGCTGAGCTCTGCGCAGGAGCCCTGAAGCTGATGCCAAGGGCAAAGAGCCACCCCTGGAGGAGGAGGCGCCTCAACGGGGGAGCACGCAGGGCACTGGGGAGAGCCTCTACCTCAGAGCCGCTGCTCTCGTCGGTTCCCACGCTCTCCACCGGCTGCCGCACGTCGGCAGCCGCATCAGCTTCGCAGCCGCTGGCGGTGTCCTGCAGCGGGTCCTTCGCAGGCAGCTGCTCACCCGGCTGCTGCGCCTGCTGCCCCGCGGCCGGGGTCCTTGCCCTGTCCGGCTCGGCAGGCTGCTCCAAGCCCCGGCTGGAGCGGTCCTGCAGGCCCAGGTGCCCCAGCATGGCCTGCAGCAGGTCGCGCAGCGCTCGGAAGTTCACGGCCTCGGCCTCGGGCGTCCCGATGGCGGCGTCCAGCAGCTGGGTCAAGCTGAGCAGAGCCATGGCTGCCGCTACGGCCGACAACCCGAGTCTGACCTGCTGGCGGTAGGAGAGACAGCGGGCAGCCGGCAGCCTGCCTCCTGCTCACGCGCCCTCAGGCATGTGGCGGCCCCTTCCCCGCCGCCTCTGCCTCCTCCAGCCCTGCCGCCGGCCCCCCTGGCCCCCGTTCCCCGCGCCCCGCGGCCCCGTACCTGCAGCAGCTGACCCTGCCCCACGCCCTGCCCTCTTTACCGACCACCACCGCCCGCTCCTCGACACCCATTGGCCGAGCCCGTTGTCGAACGCACAAAGGGCGGCGCTGACGAAAACACCCGTTGCCAGGCGACGCCCCGCGACCCTCTCCCGTCCCGCAGTTCCAGCGCACGGGTGGCGGTTCCGGGACCGGCCCCGCTTCCGCCAGCCCCTGCCCAGGGAACCTCAGCGCCCCGGCAAGGCGAGCTGTCCTGCCGAGGAGGGCAGAGCTATGTGGCAAAAGCAGCACAGGTTTTACTCTCTCCCTTAGACGTGGCACTAGTGGGGGGAAGGCTGCTGCTGACGGCACCACTGTTAGAGGACAGTGAAATTTTCGGTAACCATTCTAGCAGTGATTATATTTGAAAAGTTTGCAAATCAATAGAAAGCCTTTGTACATATGTTAAAATTTTGTAACTTTGCTGTTCTGTATTTTAGATACTGTTCCAGTAGGTGATTGTGTTTAGAAATCATAAATCAATAGAGAAGCTTCATACACTGAATGCTGCAATTGTGTTGGTTTGTACCTTAGCTACTTCATAACTAAACGCTACAATGGTGACTTTAGGAATAGAAACAAATATACCTTTGTATAGTAAAGGGAATGTAGAAAAGAATGTACTGTGAAACTCCAACTTAGCAGAACCAAATTTAAGTAAGCCAGAACCACATACCAAGGGCAACTAAGTGAAGAGAAGAGAATGCGGTGTCCACATAATGGTTGGGATTTGTCCAAAGAACAGAAAGGTGAAAAAAGGACAGAGCGAGGAAGACTCCTTACTTCATCAGGACGACCACCAGACGACCACCAGAGGGGGCTGCGCAAGCGCAGAAGACGCTGATGTCGCCAAGGACTGATGAAGCAATCACTGCTACCTATTGCGAAACTTCTAACGTATAAATTGCGAACGCGATCTGGCGGGGTTAGAACCAGATTTGGGTGCGTACCCCTGTTTCTCGGCGCCTTAATACAGCACCTCGTATAACCATTCCGATGGTTATGTGTTTGTCCTGACGCTAACATTTTGGCGACCCAGATGGGACCTCGCGGGCATTGCTGAGACGGATCGCGTCTCGATCCTGCTCCAGCCGGCACCGAGAGATTCTCGGGGAGCCATCGACCGCGCCCGACCTCCGCTGCTCACGACGGACCTCTGATACGGTAAGAAAGGTGCTTTTCTAATTTGGTTACGGTACCGATTGTGGTATGGTATGGTAAAGCCTGCCTGTTAGACGCGGCGAAAGCTGCGCTTGGTTGGGCTAGGGAGCTCTCCGGGGTAAAAGCCTAGGCGCCGTCCGTCAGACAGTGGCGAAAGCCCTGCAGGCTCGGCAAATTTGGTTTGGTAATGGTTGTAATTTAGTGGTGTAAAGGAAACTTGTTTTCTTAAGGACTTTCTTTGTACTCACGAAATGCCGTCGATTCCCAAATCATCCCCGCTGGGCTGTCTTTTAAGCCACTGGAAGGAAGGGGGGTTTGGGCAGAGGGCTTTTGGGCAAAAAAAAGAAAGAAAAAAAAAAGAAAAAGAAAGAAAAGAAAAATATGCGGAAAAATAAGCTGATTGATTATTGTAACGTTTGGTGGACACAATATGAATTGGAAGGTAAGGAAAAACGGCCTGAAAATGGAACTTTACAGTATAATACTATATTGCAATTGATGTTGTTTTGTAAAAGGGAAGGAAAATGGGATGAAGTGCCGTATGTAGATCTTTTCTGTACTTTAAGAGATAATAAGGAATGGCAAAAATCCTGTGGAATTATGGTTGTTAAAACAAATGCAAATGAACAATGTCAAGTATGTGTTGCTGAGAAAACGTGTATTGGGTGTCTTGCTTTAGAAGACAGTTTGCAGCACCAGAAGGATGATGAAAATCTTGATTTGGTTGTGGCCCCATCAGCCCCGCCGGTAATAGAGGAAAGGGGGGAGGAGGATGATAGTGAAAGTGATCTTGAGAGTGAGAGTGAGAATGAATGCAAGGGGGATCAGAAGGTAGATCTCCCCGTTACTCCGGTCTCACATCGAACTCGTCAAAGGGAAGGACGAGGGAGAAAAGTGCAGGCTCAGACGCCTGGTGCAGTGCTTGCGCCTTTAAGACAGGGAGTCGGAACAGAAGGACCGGTATACGTTAAAGTACCCTTCTCGCCTGGGGATTTAGTTATCTGGAAACAATCAGCAGTGAACGTATAGAGAAAACCCTGATAAAGTAGCTCGTGTAATGAAAATGAGGAACCCCTTGTGAAAATACAATTGGGAGGAAAAGAAGTGAAATTTCTGGTAGATACAGGGGCTACCTATTCAGTTTTAAACGACTTACACGGGAGGCTAGGAAAGAAAACTACGACAGTTGTGTCCTGGGTTCAGCAGCAGCAGTCAGTTTTTCTTCTTCTTAAGTAGCTGGTGCAGCGCTGTGGTTTTGACTTTCTGCCTGGGAAAAATATTGATAAAGCCGATGTTTTCAGTTACTGGTCAGAATGTTTACCCTGACCAAGGACTTTGTGAGTCTGATGCTCTGCCAGGGAGGAGGAGAAGCCGGGAGGAAGCAGGGACAGGACACCTGACCCAAAACTAACCAAAGAGGTATTCCACACCACAGCACGTCATGCCGAGGATGTAGAACTGAGAGTTCCCGGAAGGGCTGGATCATGGCAGGGTGGGGGTGAGGTACCGGTTGGTGAGCGGTTGTATTCTCTATCTTGTTATTTCCTTTATCATTATTACTATTAGTGGTAGCAGCAGTGATTTGTGTTATACCTTAGTTATTAAACTGTTCTTATCTCAACCCGTGGGAGTTGCATTCTTTTGATTCTCCTCCCCGTCGCTCCAGAAGCGGAGGGAAGAAAGGTGGGGGGGGAAGTGGACTGCGTGGTTCTGATTTACGGCCTGGGCTTAAACCACGACAGTTCTATTTTGGCGCCCAACGTGGGGCACGAAGGGTTGAGATAACGACAGATCTGACCGAGGCACAATGCTGATTTATTGGCTCTCAAAGTTGTTCTTTTCGATATCACAGTTTCAGTATGCTGTAGCTTACTTAGAGCCGGTATTTGCTGTGTTAGTGTTTATCAAGTGTGGGCCTTGGGCTAAGGTTCTTGTTTCATTGTATTTTATGGTAATGGCTTGTAATACGGGGGGGCTCCGGCAGCAGGGCGGGATGGACGTGGCCGTGGACTTGTACCTGGCCGTCCCGCTGCTCTTCACTGTCCTGGCCCTCGTCCTCGCGTCCGTCTTTGTGAGGCTGCGGGGAGCTGAGGGGGAGCGGCCCCGGGAGCCGGCGGCGGCCGAAGCGGCCCGGGAGAGGGGCTCCGGCGATCAAGCGGCGGCGGGAGCGGGGCCGGAGGCCGGGAAGGAGGCGGCTGCCGAGCAGCGGGAGGAGGCGGCGGAGGAGCCGAGCCCCACAGCTGAGCCCAGCCCCGCGGCGGCCGAGAGCATTCCCCAGCAGCAGCCCAGCCAGCCCCGTGAGCCTGAGCCGCAGGAGGATGCAGGAGACCCCGCAGCATTTCCCAGCAAGGCAGAGGAGGAAGATCTGGACTCGGAAAAAGAGAAGCTGGTGGTGAGGGGGCCTTCAAGCACAGCAGCTACACCAGCCCCAGTGACAAGTACAGCAGCAGCATTTGAGAGTTTTGAAGGTTTTGAATGGCCTTTGGGTACCCTTGGGACCTGCCTGCTGATTGTGATGGGGATCACCATGTTGGCACACACACAGAGTGTGTTCTACCCACGACCATTTTGTCTGATCCCGAGAGTTAAGCAGAGTCAGGTTTGGGTCTTGTCTGGGTTTAGACAATACAGGGGGACCGAGAGGTTTTCCCCAAGGCTGGACAGTCATGTGTGTTACGGTGCGTGGGACAGTATGGGCGAGTATCTAATCCACTGGGCCCCTCCAGTGCTTTGGAAGCGTCGGAGATGGAAGGCAGCTGTGTGGAGTCCCCGACAACAAGTTGCAGAGACTGCTACAGGGGAGGGTGAATTATTTTAAGCCTGATGGGCCCATCCATCAGGGCGGAGATGCAACACAGAGATGGACTCATGATCGAGGGGTGGACTTTGCAATGGGCCTCACCTGCTCTGAAAGACTGTTACAAGAGATGGAGCCCACCATCATGGACCAAATGGACTCAGCAGCTTTATAGGGATTGGTCCGTGCACTAAGATAAGAGTGCACTGAAATGAGAGTGAGGGTATATGGATAATGTGGGATCTGAGCATGACGTGAATGGTATGGAATAAGGGGTGGATACTGTCCTGGGTTCAGCAGCAGCAGTCAGTTTTTCTTCTTCTTAGTAGCTGGTGCAGCGCTGTGGTTTTGACTTTCGGCCTGGGAAAAATATTGATAAAGCCGATGTTTTCAGTTACTGGTCAGAATGTTTACCCTGACCAAGGACTTTGTGAGTCTGATGCTCTGCCAGGGAGGAGGAGAAGCCGGGAGGAAGCAGGGACAGGACGCCTGACCCAAACTAACCAAAGAGGTATTCCATACCACAGCATGTCATGCCCGCGATGTAGAACTGAGAGTTCCCGGAAGGGCTGGATCATGGCAGGTGGGGGTGAGGTACCGGTTGGTGAGCGGTTGTATTCTCTTCCTTGTTATTTCCTTTATCATTATTACTATTAGTGGTAGCAGCAGTGATTTGTGTTATACCTTAGTTATTAAACTGTTCTTATCTCAACCCGTGGGAGTTGCATTCTTTTGATTCTCCTCCCCGTCGCTCCAGAAGCGGAGGGAAGAAAGGTGGGGGGGGAAGTGGACTGCGTGGTTCTGATTTACGGCCTGGGCTTAAACCACGACAAGTTGTAGGAGCCACAGGGAAGGAGGAAACACGGCCATTCCTGCAGCCCCTAGACCTGCGATTTAGAGGGAAAGAATTGATACACGAATTTCTGTATGTACCTGAGTGCCCTATTCCCCTTTTAGGACGAGATTTATTAGCTAAATTGGATGCAGTGATTATCTTTGCAAATGGTGAATTAATAATGCAAATTCCCGAATCAAAAGCAGGACAGATTTTGGTTCTCAAAGATAAACCCATTGCTCGGATCCCAGTGGAGGTAGAGCAGGCTGTGATACCGACGGTTTGGGAAAGAGAAATTCCGGGAAAATCAAAAACGGCTCAGCCACTGATAGTGGAACTAAAAGATGGAGCTAGGCCAGTAAGAGTTAAACAATATCCCCTGAAATTAGAAGCGAGATAGGGGATTATAAAAACAATTGAGAAATTTTTAAAATATCAGATCTTGGAAGAATGTGAATCAGAATATAACACACCAATTTTCCCTGTGAAGAAACCAAACGGTGAGTATAGGTTAGTACAGGATTTGAGGGCCATAAATAAAATAACAAAAGATATCCACCCGGTGGTAGCAAACCCTTATACATTGTTAACATCTGTGAAGGAAAAGTATAAATGGTTTACAGTGATTGATTTAAAAGATGCCTTCTTCTGCATTCCTCTTGATAAAAGTAGCAGGAAACTGTTTGCATTTGAATGGGAAAACCCACAGAATGGACAAAAGACAGAGCTAACATGGACCAGACTTCCACAAGGATTTAAGAACAGCCCAACTCTCTTTGGGAACCAGATAGCCAAGGAACTGGAAATATGGACTACCCAAGGAAAGGTATAGGTACCGAGATCACAATACCTCTTATTGCAATATGTAGGTGACATCTTTATCGCAACAGAACAAGAGTCATTGTGCATAAAAGTAACTACTGAAATCTTGAACCAGCTAGGCCTGAATGGCTACAAGGTCTCAAAGGAAGAGGCACAAATTGCATGCACAACTGTGTTGTATTTAGGATGTGAAATTTCGCAAGGGCAGCGGAAGCTGGGGATAAATCGCATAGAGGCAATATGTGCTGGGAAAGCGCTGAGGTTCAGTGCTGACAGGGTGGCAACCAAGGCCCACGCTGTGTCAGGCCAGGCAGATGCTGTGTCCTTGCGTCCAGCAAGGCCCAACCCACCGTCTCCCCCCAACCTTTGGGACCCGGTGAATGCAGGGTGCCAGTTTTCCTAAAGCAGGTAGGGATTTTGACTCATCTCCTGGCTTCACGTTAGCCAACTGCTTCCAGCTTCTAGTAAGGTGTGAAGCGAAGCCTGAGGAGAACCTCCCCATCCAGTTCATGTGAGCGGCTATGGAATTCTGCTGGCTCCAGACGAATTTCAAAGCTGAGTAGACTGACTTTTACATGAAGTGGACATTTACCTCTGGAGAGTCACTCATGTACACGTGGATGCTCTGGTAGGAGTGAGACCTGTTTTCTTTGGCCACAAGAAAGTCCTCTTTACAGGATCCCACCTCTAGGCTGCAAGACTTGATTTTCAGCCCTTGCTACGAGCAAGACGGGGATCAGTCACGCTGTTTCAAAGCATAACGCAGCCACCTGCAGAGAGAACCCTACGTGACCACCTTTCTACTCTGGAGCTTTGTACCGTGAGCTGTGATTTTAGTGTTGTGAAAAGTGGATTATCAGATGGATTTAACCTCAAATGAAGAGAAGGAATCAGGAATATAATCGCCTGGTCCTGTCACTCTGTTTTCTTGGTTCTTAGCACAAGGAAGGGAGAGAGGAAGGAATTATCAATGTATGAAGAAGGATGTTAAGCAGAAAATCCTGGGAGTTACCAAGATGTCAGAAAAGATTTTTCTCTGTTGGCTCCGAAACCTCTTCTTTTCAGTACCTATTTAGGTGTCCCCTACAGCCTGCAGGGAAATGGTCATTTCAGGGGATATTTACTGTTGGTAACTTTAATTCTTGTGTTTTGCAGGGGCACAAGAGGAAAAACTGGAAGGTGAGGAGATTTGTTTTGAGAGCTGATCCTGCTTTTCTGCACTACTATGACCCCACTAAGGTAGGTGAGTGGGGATTTGCTACCCCCAGAAATCCTCTTACAGACCTGCACGTCATAATGAAAATACAATTATGCTGTAGATGTTTCTCTTACTCAAATCTCCTTCTGGCTTCCTCTATCCATTTCCTGGGGATTAAGACCTCTCTCGCCTTACCCTGGAGATTGTCCTTGTAGGGTTTTCTATCCCTGTATCTTCCCTCCTGTCTTTGCCCAGTGAGATTCCTTTTCCTCAGCCGAGTCTTCTTGGGATTTGTCTTCTGCTGTACCCACACAGCCTGGGACCATGCTCCTGCAGGGATTCTTCCTGGGCTGTGATCTTTCTGGGCTGACATCCCACCACTTGAGGGTCATACTGCTACTGGGATTTTTCATTCTTTTATTCCAACACTGGGGAGGGTCTTCTTGATGCCAAAGTATCTGCAGGCATTACAGCTACTCAGTTTTAAACTTGCTCAGGGAATAGTAGAATTTATCTGAATGGATATAATAATCAATGTGAGCAACCCAGAAGGGCATATGGATCCATCCACCCCAGGTGTGTAGGGTATGCCAAAGGCTAACATGTTGCTAAAAGAACATGTATAGAAATGCTTTATGCGACTTTTTAAAGAAAATACAAACACCAGAACAGTGAAGAGAGCTTATGGAGCTGGTTCATTTTCTGTTGCCTGTTTCTTTGTGGGCTTTTTTTTTTTTTTTTGCGCTGCAACTCACCCTTGTAATGTCCTAAACTCAAGCTGCAGAATCTGAAGACCAGACAAGGGCAACAGCCTCCTAGTGAAAACAGTCAAATTTTTCCCATCTGTTTTCCGCTGTGTTCTCACTGAAAAGCAGCAGAAATATATATTTTAATATGAATTGTTATTGATAAGACGATACGTAAGTTTGGAATGTGATTGTTGTCCTACCCGTGTGTTTAATTGATCTCCACCACTCCCAGACACATCCGTCAAACATCTCAGACTGAAGCAACATAGTAGTGCATTTAATTACGTGTCCTAATTGACTTCTCGTATAACATGGGTGTTTTGTACCTGGAAAGACTGGTATTACATCTCCACCTTCATAAAATTAATTGATGTGCTCTTGAAAATTATTCGAATGATGCTATTTTCCCAATAAGCCTCATTTCCTTTTTCTTTGCAGGAAGAACACAGGCCAGTAGGTGGATTTTCTCTGCGTGGCTGTCTTGTCTCAGCTCTGGAGGATAACGGAGTCCCAGCAGGTAAGCACGAGCCTCTAAGCGTTCATACGTACATACTGATGCCATAGCAATGCAGTGTTTAGGTGTGGGTTTGTGTGTGTGGCTGTCTCTGTATGCACAAGTGGGCCGGCCTCCCCTTCCCCTTTGCAAGCAGGGGAAGAGGCACATCAGAAAAAAATCCCCGTACTGCCGGGTTGTCCACACCAGGAGGGACTTTTCTAGGGTTATTTCCACTTCTCTTGGGTGTTCCCCTTCTTAAGGGCTTTTCTCAGTCAGATGACCTTTGAGACAGTCTAAACCACTCATTAATATTCCAGAATTAACAGACAAAGAGGAAACAGTTTCTTTTTTGGATGTTGTTAAACTCAGTCTTGAGCCGTCCCCTGATGCCATCCCTTTTCTGTGTGTTCTCTCTGCTTATGCTCTTACCTTTTCCTTTTCCATCTGCTAGAACCCAAATGTAAGAGAAACCTGAAGACAGCAACACAAACCCCAGTTCTGCTAGGAAATATGCTTAGCTGGGGCATTTGTCCAGAACTTCACCCTCACAGATAAGAGTTTCTGCTGTTAAAGCAATTTATGTTATGGCAGTAAGCACAAGGTGTGGATCTTAATTAGGAAACGTCTTTCTAAAGACAAAAGACAGGGTCTGAAAAACATGAGGTGCAGGGGGGAAGGGGGCAAGAAAAATAGAGCCCATTGCTAAGAGGAACCCTAGGTTGGGCATAAGCAAATCTAATCTACTGCACAAACTGGTCAGGAGTTCATCCCTCCATTGTACAACTCAAGTAAGATTCTCCATTTAAACAGTGGCTATTTTATATCTGATGCATGGTGAACAGTAGTTCCTACAGTCTATGTGAGGGGTGTCTGTACTGTATCTTCATTTTGCAGAAGGGAAATCAAAGACACAAGAGCTATCTCTAATGAAATGGAAAGGTCTGATATTCTAATTCACTAAATTAAAAGTCATCCTTATGAAGCTTCACATTCACCACAAAGCATTTCTCCCTGCAGCTTCCTGATCTGCCGTATTTTTTTCTCTGCAGGAGTGAAGGGCAATGTGCAAGGCAATCTCTTCAAAATCATCACAAAAAATGACATTCATTCTTATATCCAGGCCAGCTCCAAGGCAGAGCGAGCACAGTGGATTGAGGCAATCAAACCACTGACATGACTAAGGTGGACTCCCTGCCAAATGACGAGTCACATCTGTGACCGAGTTTCCTGCTCTCATTGTCTGTGACTGTTGTTTTGCTCTTAGATAGTCTATTTTGTTATTTGTATCTCCATAGCACCCAGCAGTTCCTGACAGACCAGCATCTTAGGTGCCTAGGAGTCATGTAGATCCAGAATAATTCCCCACCAAGAACTTAATCATCTAACAAAAGACAGCAAGTGAATACAGGCAAAGAGGGCTTTACGAAGAAAGAGAGAGATACAATATTCCAAGGTGGAAGAAAAGAATTACTTTTGTACAAGTGTTCAGTCTATATTTGACAGATTCAGGTTGTGCGCTTTATCCTAAAGCAGAAATGCCTTGTTCCTTTCCCCTTTATGAAGGGGTTTATAAACTTGATTAGTTAAGACTGTGACTGAATCAAAGTCATGAAAGGTCCTGGTGTCTAAGGCTGCCTTTCTTGGTATACACAAGAGTCCTGTGCTAAGCCACAACCCAGCTGCTAGGATAATCACTAATGCTAAACATACAAAGTGTCTGTCAGTCTGTCTGCTCTACCATTTGGTTCTCTGTTAGATTGCAAAAGACCAAAGGATCTTCCTCTCCAGTATACAAATTATTCTTGTGCTGGTAATGGCCCACAGCAGTACAGGATGCTGAGTATCAAACCAGACCAGTGGCAGTTATTCCAGGCAAACGCCTGTGCTGAAGATACTGGGTAAAACCACCCAGTCATAGAAATGAGACTTTTCCTCCTGATTGTGACAGTAAATCCATTTATGTGGAACGCCATTGGGACTGAAAGCTCCAATAGCAGTTATGACTGTTGCTTTTTCTACTTCAAGTCATCAAATCTTCCATTATTTGTCTACTAATCTTGACTTTGGTATCATTACATTTTTTTAAATAGGTCAGTGCGTTTGAACCTCCCGCGCTCTTTAAACATGATTGTTCTCAGAAGGCAGTTTGAATAGATGAAAATGATGGTTTCGTACATGGTAAATGTAGATTTTTATAGAAACTGAGACATTCTCCGCACCACCAGAGGGTATAATGGAATGTATAAGATGATTAAAACCCCCAACCAGCCTGCTGATACACTATTTTCATGAAATTCCTCATGTTATCTGAGTACCCATATCTGACAGCGAGACTCTGCAGAGGCTCCAGAATCACTCTGAAGACAACATGCTATACATCTTCCCTGAAGCCACAGAAGAATTTGATAGCCCTCTATCCACAGAACCACCTCTTTGCAGATTGTTGGTTCTCTAAGTTATGCTTTGGTGAATCCCACTCGTACATGTCCAGCTCTCCCAGGATCCGTACAGAACTCAAATCAGGGCTGGACAGAGAAATGTATGAGGTAAAGCCCTGAAATACTCAGCCCTGCAACACCTGAATCCTTTCACAGTCCTACCTCTATACCTGTCTGCCTGTTGCCCAGGTAGCTAACAGCTCGTTACCTTTTTGCTGTTTCTTCCCCTGTGGAAGAAGAGCTGTTTCTGCACTGGTATTGTCTCTTCAGCTGGGAAGAGGAAATTGGGGAATAGAGCCACAGAAAACTATCAGGTTTTAGATAACCAATGGGCATTTTCCCAGTCTCACAGTCCCTCTTCACAGCCCGAGGAAAATAACAGTAAAAACTATGTCCTTCTGAAAAAGAAGTAATTTCTGCAATTGATTTTCTGGGATTCATGAGGCTGAGACGAAAAAATCAACTAGCCTCATAACTGGACTCCTAACCTCAGAGTATGCAGTTGCCCAGGAGTCTGTCAGCTTGAGTCAGATGCTTAACCATACTGGGAAGTCCAGTATCTAAATGGCCTTGAAGAGCTGGTCAGTGGAGCCTGGCCTAAGGAATAGCTGAGTCAGGACATGGAAATGTGACCCTCCAGCCTCTCATGTGGACTACATATTACCTGGACACTGCGTATTTTCCTCCTCCCTCGTCCCACAGAGGTGCTCGTACAGGCCTGCCTGCACCAAATACATACACAGAAAAAACCCCAAACCCAACCGAATCACAAGATTCTTGACAATCAGGGCCCAGCTTCTGGAGTCTTCTCTCAGTCCAGCAAGGTGGTGTGGCCCCAAGCAAGGGCTAGGAAAGATCTCAGGCTAGAGGGAAAACAGCAGCGTAAACTGTAAGCTGCTCCGCATTTTCTTAGGAAAGGTCCGTTGTTTTTCGTGCCTCTGGACGGTGCAGGCTAAAGACCAGTGCAGCTGGGCTCCTTCTGCATCAGAGGGGCTGCAGCAGAAGCCATGCAGTCGCACATGTTGGATACTACAGGGGCACATCTCCAGCAGCAGAGCAAATCACGGACATATTTAAGAAGCGGGGATGGGGCAGGAAGGGGAAGCTTGAGGCCTTCTTTTATTTCAGGCAAAATATCTGAATGTTTTGTATCTATTTTTTCCATTAACGATTAATTACTTTGCTTGCCTGTAGGAACAGTTTCAGGCAACTTCTGAGCTTGCTTTTAAGTTCTCTTTTCTGTTCCTGCAGTTCTGCTTAAGACATGGCATGCAGACTAAAACACCTGATCATCTAGAAAGTTCAGTAAGACATCCTATAAAAGAAGCACAGGGGCAGATACATCTAAGAAGACACGAGGTAATTCAGGAGAAGCTGCAGGATCTTGCAGGGTCTCAAATAGGTGAAGTGGCCAGAGCATAACTCTAAGCAGAAGACATCTAGCGAGTAAGAATGGGCTCCCTTCAGGAGGCCCTTGAAGGGGCAGGTGGAGGCTGGGCAGGGACCAGCTGGACCTTCTGTTGGGCACGACAGCGTGAACATGTTGCCCAGGACAATGCATCTCCCTGCAGGCCCGAACAGAGCTCAGTGGAAGAAATCTCCTGCCAGCCATTTTTCATACTGGCCCACGCAGTGGCAGCACCATCTGGCCAGTGATCAGCACCTGAGAATCAGTAGTAAAGAAGAGAGGGATCCCTTCTTTGAGAGCAAAGAAAATGAGAAGGAAGAGAGAAGAGCAAGGATCCAAGAGCAAGGATATTAATTTGGCTCCTAGAGTGCCTTCGTGCTGCAGAGACAAGCGTAGGCATCGAGACTGGGAGATAGCTGTGCAACCTGGGAAGTTAAAAGGGAGAGTGACCGTGACATAGGGGCCCATGGAAATGAAGGAGCTCCTCCCGCTTCACCAATGTCACCAATGTTACAGAGCAGCTCTAGGGCTAGAGAACACACTGCAAATCTCACACATCCGGCCTCGCTGAGAACAGATGCCGGTGGCTGATCGGCCTTCCTCCAGCTCCAAGTTTCAATGGCACTAGCTGTGTACCCCACGTTTTGCCCATGTATTTGAAGATCAGGAAGGCACTTGCCCCCATGAACCTGTCAGTGGTGTGAAAGCTGCAAAGCAAGAGGACAGCCGGAACTTTTCCTCCCGTGCGTGCCGCTGCTGACCGATGGCAAAGTCATCTGAATGCACTTGTGTGTGGAGACGTGATGAGGGCTGACCCAGCCAGCACTTGAGAAACTGCTCAGGATACCTCCAGGAAATAGATTTTTAGCCCCTACTCTCCGGCAGGATTTGTATTTTTGGCAAGACTACGGTGTTAGTGTGCAAATGGACCGGCTGGGTGAGGAGATCAGGTGTGCCACAGCCACCACCAGCCGGCAGCTGGCCTGTGCCCTGCCATTGTGCTCCTGCACAGGCTGCCCTCCTCCAGCAACGCAGAGGGAATGTGGTGTACTGAGCCAGAGCCATGAATCTTACTAGGAGAGCCTTACCCATGTGTCCTGGGTTCAGCAGCAGCAGTCAGTTTTTCTTCTTCTTAAGTAGCTGGTGCAGCGCTGTGGTTTTGACTTTCGGCCTGGGAAAAATATTGATAAAGCCGATGTTTTCAGTTACTGGTCAGAATGTTTACCCTGACCAAGGACTTTGTGAGTCTGATGCTCTGCCAGGGAGGAGGAGAAGCCGGGAGGAAGCAGGGACAGGACACCTGACCCAAAACTAACCAAAGAGGTATTCCATACCACAGCACGTCATGCCGAGGATGTAGAACTGAGAGTTCCCGGAAGGGCTGGATCATGGCAGGGTGGGGGTGAGGTACCGGTTGGTGAGTAGTTGTATTCTCTTCCCTTGTTATTTCCTTTATCATTATTCTTATTGCTGATAGCAGTAGTGATTTGTGTTATACCTTAGTTATTAAACTGTTCTTATCTCAACCCGTGGGAGTTGCATTCTTTTGATTCTCCTCCCCGTCCCTCCAGAAGCGGAGGGAAGAAAGGTGGGGGGGGAAGTGGACTGCGTGGTTCTGATTTACAGCCTGGGCTTAAACCACGACACCATGCAACGAACTAGATCACACATCCAGAGAAGGAAGTTTCTAACAAGAAGCCCAGTGACTGTTGCTACCCAGTAAGCACACTCAGAGAGAACAGAAACACAAGCTGCCTTGAGGAACTGTCTCTTCAGGTGCTTCAGCGTTTGGAAAAGTTGAACAGCAAGGGAAATCAAACAAAAGAGGTAAGAACGAATGCAGAAAAAGAAATACGCAGCTCAGAACAATTCCAGTCACGGAATTTGTTATTCAAATTGTCAAGGTCCAGAAGAGACCTGCTGACCCAGTTTTAAGGATGCAAAAGCGAAACTTCTTTGGCTAGATTCAGTTGTCTAAACCTAAGCAAGCGGTGCTCTCTGAGAAGACCAGGGCATCCTGCCTCGCCTCAGTTGGCCTCTCTGGAAGGGGACAGATTTATCCCAGGTCCTGCGTTGGATCTGCCGGGCCATGCAGATGTCTAGGGGCCCCCAGGTGCCTGGATGGCACTGTGTGCCTGTGCACACGCAAGGAAATGGAGAAACTGGACTGAACCCATCCTTCAGGGTTCCTGTGCAGCAAGGGAGAGGCGTACATGTCTTCAGCACTTGGCACCAGAGATGGGGGAGGAATCTCCCCTCCAACGTGCATTTCTCTTTCCAGACACTGTAGAAAGATCCCTGAATATTAACTTACACTGCCCATATCCCTCTCAGAAAACTGAAGCAGTTATTCCCTTTTGTTAGCCACACAAACGTACTCCCCCCCCCAGCATCTCACCTTTGGGTCTTTGTAGACTCAGTAGGAAGCACAAGGGTCCAGAAATATCACACCACCAACCTCCTTATGGTAGACAATGACTTTGGGCTCCGGGACATTGCTCAGTTGGTGGCCTGGTCCAGCCTTGCAGCTCTGACATCCCATGGCCAACTCAGCCTCGTTAGGGGACTCAAGTCATGACAAGCAGTGAAGGGCTGCAGAGCAGATGGGGAAAAGCCCCCAGACAGGCATCTTTCCCGAACTACAGCCCACTGGGGCACTTGCACCAGGGACTGCTCTTCCCCCACCACAATGCTTCTGGGCTATGAAACGTCATGAGAAGGGTCTGGTATTGTCTTTTTAATCTTACTCTTGTCCGCAGCCCCCGAGGGAGCGGTAGCACATTGCAACTGCTTTTCCCTGTTCTTCTGTCATCTGTCCATGTTTCCAAGACACACTCACCCGGAGGCAGTCAGACCCAGCTGCCAGCCCCGAGGGCATCTCCAGCTGGCTAAAGATAATGAGCAACAGGGGAGAGGTTATTTTCAGAGGATGAGACATTTGGATTTCACAGAGAAAGGGCATGCTCAGAGAACTGTAGGATCAGCTCTATTCAAAGGTTGAGAATGCTCGCAGAGAGCAGCAGGAAGGCAGGGAAGAGGTGAGGGAGGACAGGCTCAGCTTTGGCTGCGCAGAGGTTGGCTGGCAGGTCTCTGTGTAGTTACGCAGCTACAAGCCAGCCTGGTTCCACGTAGCTGGCGTGTGCAAGCAAAGCACACTGGAGTCTACTCATGTCAGCTCTCTGCGTGCTATGCAATTTCCAAGTCTTGATCCCTTCCATCAGCAAGCACCACAGACAACCCCATGTTTCAGGAGCGGCTGCCACTGGGACATCTGCTCCAAAGGCAGTTCTTGTGAGTTCTCGAATTTCCTTCATGAAGGGAATTCTTGTCATTTCCTTCATGAAGTGGCTGTCACTTTTCCTTTACCCGCATTTGGGAAGACTCTTCTCTCACGGAGTGTATTCAGCAAGCAAGAGACACAGAGCCTTCATAACAGCCTCAAGAAAAACTGCTTTCCGGACCCAGTGCTGCTCCTTATGCATGTCTCTGGCTCTGGCATTTGGTTAATACAGCCTGGTGCATTGCGCACAAACCCCTGTCTCATCTCTTGATCCTCTGCAGTAGCTCACTTCATCGCAGGCATCTTACAGTCCCATAGACACCTGTACTGGCATTCCTCTCACCTAACTAGAGGTAACTGCTGTGTATGTTTCTACATCTAAGCTTGATACCAGGGCTTCCAGGACAGTTCGAGGGTCCACAGTCATGGACCGAAGACTGTTGGTTGCACGGTCCGCACAGACAGTGCAGTCAACAGCACAGTCTCTTAACAGCCACATACGGTCGGATGACTACAGTCCTTTGGCTTCAATGGGACACAGTGTTAAGCTTTTATTCTGTAGACTTCTGAAGCCAGGGGAGTTGAACCCTAGCCTCAGAAGTCCACACACCCTGTTTCTGGTGGGAGTTAGCTCTCCTGTGCAGTTTGAGGCACCAAACCTCCACAGTCTTGGCTGGCCGCAGCTAGCTGATGTCATGGCTTATTGAAGAGTTAAGGGGCTAGGTACGATCTAAGTTGGACGCCAGAAGCGGTACAGCCACACACGTTGTCTTCCTTGACAGAAACACCAAGGAAGCCAAGTCTAGCATGAAGCCCCGAAGCCCCTTCCTGCGCTGCGCTCTTTACCAATACCGCTGCAATACTCACAATCGGAAAACAAGGGCAACAATACGGGCAAGTTCCCTGCTTTGAGCAGGGAGCTGAGAGCTGTCCCTCGCTCACCCTCTGCTGCTGCCACCACCCTTCCCACCCGGGTGCCAATTTGCTGCCACCTTCAGCAGCAACGGAGCATCCTCCTCCTCCTCCTCCTGCTGCACGGCCCAGCTCCCCCAGCCCCACTTTGGGGCCCACAGGCTCCCCTAGCAGGGGCCATCGGGGCCACACAGGGCTCATGGAGGTGCCAGGCGGAGCGCAGCAGCTCAGGCTGCTCAGACCCTGGGGATGAGGAGCAGGGGGGTGGCCAGCGGCTGTTTTCAGCTCCTTCAGCGACACGTGGCCACAGGCCAAGGGCAGATGCCAAGCCAGGGTCCCCCCACTCAGGCCACACAGGTGCTTTGCTGAGCATCACCCTTTATTGCTGCTGCTGGGAGCTACTTCCTCGCCAGTTGGGGTGCCGGGGCATAGGGATTCAGCCGGCGAGCCCCGGTCCTGCCCGGCTGCCGCGTTGCTGCATCCGTCCTGCGGGCCTGGAGGGGCGGGTGAGGCAGGTGTACCTGCAGAAGGTGGCTCTGGGATGAGGCTGACCTGAGTTCCAGGGGGCCAGTGGTGCCTGGGGCTGAGGGGCAGGGGCCAGCCCTGCGGCTGCCCTGCCCCAACAGCTCTATCTTGTCGTGCTGGGGAGGAGAGAGAACCGGTTGGCTAAAGCATGGGGCTGAATTCAAGCAACCCTCTATACCCATCACTCCTGGGGAAACTGAGGCATGGATCCCCCCCAAGATGCTCAGCATCACCCTCCCAACCTCAGTCACCCCCACCAGATCCCTTCTTTCTTCATCCCTACCTTGCTGGGGAGCAGGGTGGATGGCTGGAGGGCCTGCGGGGTGCTGTGCTGGACAAGCTGGAGGCGCAGGCTGCGCTGCAGCGGGGGTGTGAGGGTACGCTGGCCCCCACACTGCCGTGGCACGGTGGGGTACCTGTATGCAGCCATCCGCTCCCTGCAGGATAGGGTATGGGAACAGTCAGCACCCAGCACACAACTCAGCACACGTGGCTTCAGCGCCACTGAGAGAGAGACGGGGCAGCACAGGGGGGAGGCTGTAAAACCCCCCAGGCCTGGGGCAGCCAAGCACAGCTGAGCCCCTGTGGCACATCTCTGCTCCCCTGCCCTGCCCAGGGAGCAGAGCCCTTTACCCTGACTCAGGGAAGGACTCTCCCTTGCTGGGGCAGAGCCATCATGCACCCCAGGGATGGGGATGGGTCCCGTGTCCCCTACCTGTGGGTCTGCTCCGTCTTCAGAACAGGGTGGGACTGTCCAGTGACGTGAGGGACCAGCGGTGGAAGGGGCGGGATGGGCGGGATGGGCCTGGGGAAGGCAAGAGCCATCAGTGGGTGACAGGGGACAAATGACCCACCCTGGCTCGTGGCAGCACCCCAAACCCCACAGGCTTGTACCTCACGGCATCCCCTGCCCGCTGCCCTCAGGGAGGGGTCCTAATCCTCCCGCTGACGGGCAGGCCTGTGGAGGGTGCTGGGCAGGATCGGACCCTCGCAGGCAGACACCCCGAACCCCATGCCTGCTCTGGAGCACCACCAGCACCCATCTCCCCCCATCCCACCCACGCAGACTCCTGATGCGCCTGTGCCGGGTGGTACTCACGAGCCAGGCACCCGCATGCTGAGTTGCCTGTCACAAGACAGGCACTGCAAATCCACCAGCAGCTGCCTGGGGAGGGGAGAAAGGGCTGGGTGAGTTGGGGAACCTGCTCTTGAGCCCGGTTTATCCCCCCCAACACCAACAATGTCCCAGCCTGCTGGCTGGTTACAGAAGAAAGGGGACAGGATGAGGGAGAGTGGTTGGTTGTGGGCTCCCCCCTGGGAAAAAGCTCCACCTCATCTTAGGCACAGGAGAATCCACAGAGAGGAGCGCCCAGAATCCTCCAATGCCGTGGGAACCACTGCCACAGGCATCCAGAGCACCGTGGGAACAGGGGATGCAGGCAAGGACAAAGCGGGAACAAGGTGAGTGCTGTCCCTATTGCACTCACTTCCTAATCCCAGCTGCATCGTCAGCTTCCACTGGTGGTGCCATTTCCTTGAGCTGCTCGAGGCTGCTCTTCCAGTGTTCATCCAGCTGCTGCTGGAATGGCCCCAGCTCCAGGCGATCCAGCTGCAGACAGACACACTCCCTCAGCCAGCGGCTCCGGGATGGGACACTGCATCCCCAGGGAAAAGCCAGGCGCAGGCATCCTCCGGAGGATGCTGCCTCGGGACACCAAGCCCCGAAGGTGCCATTTTTGCGCAGCGGTGATGAGCCGCCCCTCACCTTGGAGGCCATCTCCTCCCGCAGCTGCCGCTGGACCTCGTGCAGCCCCTGCTCCTGGCCTCTCACCCGCCTCAGCACCTCCTGGTTTCTCTCGTTTAGCAGCTCCAGGCTCGCCTCAAATTGGGTGCGACTGACTTTGCTTTCCAAGGCGCCTTTGTCTGCTTTCTAGCAACAGGGAAAGGCAGGAGGACGGTGGGGAAAGGATGGGGGTGCAACAGCCAGGGTCAGCTCAGCGCAGGGGCAGAGGCAAAAGCACTCCTGCAGGACCCCTGTGCCCCTCCCACGGCCGTGTGGTCCCACTCGCCCCATCACCCCCATGGCGTCGGTCCCACCAGCCCAAGGGACGTGGGGGCAGACAGAGGGACCTGCAGCTGGGCTACAAATCCTCCCTCCCCCAGGCCAGCTCTGCCACCAAGCTCCCAGGGGACAAGGGCCATTTGTCACCCTGCCCAGGACCCCCTTGGCTGGTGCTTAGGCCCCTTGAGGTTGTACCTCATCCATTCCCAGCTCCACGTCCTCCTTGTCTGCCTTCTCCTTCTCCAGCCTCTCCATCCACCGGAACAGACCCTTCCAACACAGAAAGCATCCTATGACATTGCGGCAGGAGCACCCCTGCTTCTCCCCCCACACAGAATCCTCTGGGAAAGGTACTTTAGATCTCCACAGGGCAAATCGCTTATGGTCCCCAGCCTGGGCTCTGCCTGGAGGGTGCTCTAAGCCCACGGGGCTTTCAGCCACCTACCTCGATATCTTTCTGCTGCTGGCGACTGTCATCCAGGAGGCTCCCCGTGACAGAGCTGAGCTTTTCATGCTCCCCTTGCACCTGCAGGATGGCATCCTGCACGCGCTTCAGCACCTCCTGGTCCTGCTCCAGGGAGGAAAATAACAAGCTAGTGCCACGCAAGGTGGGGAGGCTGCCCCACGGGGACAGAGACCTGGCTTACTGGGCCAGTGGCCATAGGCTCTCAGGGCCAGCAGCACACCTGCAGCATGGCTTGAATCTCCCTCTATGCTGCAGACTTTACAAGACAATACGGGGGGCAGCAAGGAACTCCCCCACATAACACCAAAGCACAAACAGCCGGGCATGGCTCGGGCGGCCCCCTCCCAAGTCCCCCATGCTGCCATCTCCCTACCTGGCTCTTCCCTGGCAGCTGCCTCACCACCGTGCCCCTCTTCTTCCTCGACATGAGGGAGTCCACCAGCCCCTGCAGCTTCTCATAGCGCCGCAGAAGCTTCCCCAGACGCGTGCTGGTGTCGCTGCTGCACGTGGGGCATACTGCCTCCTCCGGCCCCGTGCTCTCCATCACTCTCACCTCTTCCAGCTGCAGAAGGGGAAGAGGAATCACCTCTGAGACGGGACAGATGCAGCCAACAATCCCAGGTGCCACGGAGGCTCCACGGCCCCAGCCAGCCACGGGATGTGGCTGGCAACCCCACCAGGACCACCTCAAAGAGCCAGCGGGTGGTGGGAGCTCCCCCCACACCTCACCTGCTCCTGCTCCTCCTCGGCCGTCTGGGTCACCAACTGATCCAGTGCAGCCTTGCTTATTTGCTGCTGCTCTGCCAGATCCTTCGTGTCCCGCTTTACCTCCTGCGGTGTGGACCTGGCCAGCGAGACAGGGGCACAGGCAGGCTTAGTCTTCACAAGCTTAGTTGCTCGGGGGGCATCCCTCAACCCCCAGCATGGGATGCTCCCAGCCCTCCTGGGCTCCCCTGCAGCCCCACAGGGAACAAAACCCTCTCCTGTCCTTTTACCCCAATGGCCGGCTGAGTTGGTTGCTGAGGTCCATTTGCCAGCTGGCTCTGGCCGCCTCCAGTTTGCCAAGGGCACTCTCCAGCTTCCTGATCTGGGAACGGCAGTGCGGGCAGAGTCAGGGCATGGCCCCTGTGTCATCCAGCACAGGGGCTCTTCAGCTGCCTCCTCCGTGCCCAACTCTCCCAGCATCCCTGCATCTCCCTTGGGGACTCCTTACCTTCTCCTTCTCTCCGTGCAGGTCCCTGGCCACACCCTGCAGGTCACTGGCCAGGCCCTGCAGGGATGACATCTGGGCCTGGAGGTCACCCAGCATCTTGGCAACGCTCTCCTGGCCTAGAAGAACATGGTACAAGGGGACACACTGTCAGTGAAGGGGTCTCACCCTACGGGCCAGGCTCGGAGCACAGCGAGCTCCAGACCCAGCATTTCAAACACCCCCCACAAGCCTCCCAGAGCTCCCACCTCCCTCCTGGAGGAGCAGGCGCAGCTTCTCCAGTTCAGTCCGCTCCAGCCTGGTGCCTTCGAGCTGGGCCACCTGCTCCTTCAGGGCAGCACAGAGGTGTCTCAGCTGCCCAATCTGCTTGACAGCCTCCACCGTCTCCACGTAGTACTTGTAGGCATTCTGGTAGGCACTGCTGGTGGAGCCCGAGGCCAAGGCCAGCTCTTGCACGTGGGACGCGGCCCTGGCATCAGTGTCGAGTGGGATCTCGAATCCCTGGGCTGTCGGCAGGAGAGTCCCTGCTGCCAGGGGGCCAGCCTGGTGAAGCTGTGTGCCGAGCCGCTCCCCTGAGATGGTGGTCTGAGCGACGGTGGGCTCCGGCTGTGTCCCCAGGGTGGTGGTCTGGGTGCCCGTGGACTCTGGCTCTGTTGGCTGTGTCCCCAGGCTGGTGGTCTGCACGTCCTTAGACACTGTCTGCGTCACCGCCCTGCTGCTAGCATCCCTCCTCTGATCTGAGGGAACGCCTGCCTGCTGCTTAGGGGCCGTTACAGCCGTCCCTGGATCCTTCGGCGCCACCGAGCTGTCTCGAGATCCCAGCAGCGAGCTTGCCCCATCTGGGGTGTCCACATCCGAAGTGGCAGGCTTGGTGCTGGCAGACTGCTCTCCTTCTTGTTCTCCTCTGGGTCTTCCTCCGTCTCTACCTCGTTCTCCTTTGCTGCCCACCAGACAATCCTCCAGCACATCCCAGTGCACCATGTTGCTGACCTCCTCCGGGTGCGGGTACAGGCCCAGCCTTTCCTTCAGCATTTGCTGGGGAAGCAAGGGATCAAGGGCTTACCAAAGCCATGTAGCCAGGGGCACGGTGGGGCCCACAGGAGCACTCCCACACACACCCAGCACCGCTGGGGACCATGCCCTAGTGCAGAGGGACCGCCTGCGCTGGGCCCCCAGGGATGCAGCCATCTCCTGTCCTCTAGCAGGATCCGGCGTGCTCGTAACCATACCACATCACTGGCCAGAGTCCTTGGGTTGCAGAGGTCCGGCAGCCGGCCGGCAGCGTCCCGGAGGTTCCCCTAGAGTGGGGCGAGGAGAGGGACGGCAGTCAGGACACAGGAGCAGAACGGAAGCATCTGCAAATTAGCTTGGGCACTAGACAGATGGACGCCGAGCAGCCTTGGGCCGGGGGGCTGCTGCTGGATTGTACCAGTAGATCTTGACCCTCCTTCCCAGCACCCATGGTACTTTGATGGGTGTTTAGTTAAGAAGTGCCTTAGCGCCACTTGCGTGGACACACACAGTTACCTCTGCCAGCAGCTTGAGCGGCAGGCAGCGCTGCCCATTTCTGCCCTCCCCGCGGCTCCAGGTAGGGTGGGCTGAGCTCCCACGCTTCCCTCTTGGGGCACCCTTCCCACTCTTCCCTCCCAGCGCCCTTCACACTGGGTGACATCCAAGCCCGGAGGACAGGGTCCGCAGGGAGATGCGGGGTGATGCAGGGAGGGGAGCAAGAGGCCAGCTCCCTCCTGGGGACACCAGCAGCAGCTCACCAAGCCAAGCGCCTCCTGCATCATGCGGATTTCTCCTTGCATGCGGGACTGCGCCTCCTTCAGCTGGCTAATCTCCTCAAGGAGATCCTGGTAGGCAGACGGCTCCTAGGAGAGGCGGGGGGCAGGCATGAGCCCCACGGCAGGGTCCCTGCAGACCAGGAACTTGGTCCCCACCCACCCTGCCCCAATGGAAGCCAGCACACAAACCCATGCCAGCAAGGCTGCATCCAGCCCTGCCTGCCCGTGCTGAGCTCTGCGCAGGAGCCCTGAAGCTGATGCCAAGGGCAAAGAGCCACCCCTGGAGGAGGAGGCGCCTCAACGGGGGAGCACGCAGGGCACTGGGGAGAGCCTCTACCTCAGAGCCGCTGCTCTCGTCGGTTCCCACGCTCTCCACCGGCTGCCGCACGTCGGCAGCCGCATCAGCTTCGCAGCCGCTGGCGGTGTCCTGCAGCGGGTCCTTCGCAGGCAGCTGCTCACCCGGCTGCTGCGCCTGCTGCCCCGCGGCCGGGGTCCTTGCCCTGTCCGGCTCGGCAGGCTGCTCCAAGCCCCGGCTGGAGCGGTCCTGCAGGCCCAGGTGCCCCAGCATGGCCTGCAGCAGGTCGCGCAGCGCTCGGAAGTTCACGGCCTCGGCCTCGGGCGTCCCGATGGCGGCGTCCAGCAGCTGGGTCAAGCTGAGCAGAGCCATGGCTGCCGCTACGGCCGACAACCCGAGTCTGACCTGCTGGCGGTAGGAGAGACAGCGGGCAGCCGGCAGCCTGCCTCCTGCTCACGCGCCCTCAGGCATGTGGCGGCCCCTTCCCCGCCGCCTCTGCCTCCTCCAGCCCTGCCGCCGGCCCCCCTGGCCCCCGTTCCCCGCGCCCCGCGGCCCCGTACCTGCAGCAGCTGACCCTGCCCCACGCCCTGCCCTCTTTACCGACCACCACCGCCCGCTCCTCGACACCCATTGGCCGAGCCCGTTGTCGAACGCACAAAGGGCGGCGCTGACGAAAACACCCGTTGCCAGGCGACGCCCCGCGACCCTCTCCCGTCCCGCAGTTCCAGCGCACGGGTGGCGGTTCCGGGACCGGCCCCGCTTCCGCCAGCCCCTGCCCAGGGAACCTCAGCGCCCCGGCAAGGCGAGCTGTCCTGCCGAGGAGGGCAGAGCTATGTGGCAAAAGCAGCACAGGTTTTACTCTCTCCCTTAGACGTGGCACTAGTGGGGGGAAGGCTGCTGCTGACGGCACCACTGTTAGAGGACAGTGAAATTTTCGGTAACCATTCTAGCAGTGATTATATTTGAAAAGTTTGCAAATCAATAGAAAGCCTTTGTACATATGTTAAAATTTTGTAACTTTGCTGTTCTGTATTTTAGATACTGTTCCAGTAGGTGATTGTGTTTAGAAATCATAAATCAATAGAGAAGCTTCATACACTGAATGCTGCAATTGTGTTGGTTTGTATCTTAGCTACTTCATAACTAAAATTTTGAGGGACTTTTCTAGGGTTATTTCCACTTCTCTTGGGTGTTCCCCTTCTTAAGGGCTTTTCTCAGTCAGATGACCTTTGAGACAGTCTAAACCACTCATTAATATTCCAGAATTAACAGACAAAGAGGAAACAGTTTCTTTTTTGGATGTTGTTAAACTCAGTCTTGAGCCGTCCCCTGATGCCATCCCTTTTCTGTGTGTTCTCTCTACTCATGCTCTTACCTTTTCCTTTTCCATCTGCTAGAACCCAAATGTAAGAGAAACCTGAAGACAGCAACACAAACCCCAGTTCTGCTAGGAAATATGCTTAGCTGGGGCATTTGTCCAGAACTTCACCCTCACAGATAAGAGTTTCTGCTGTTAAAGCAATTTATGTTATGGCAGTAAGCACAAGGTGTGGATCTTAATTAGGAAACGTCTTTCTAAAGACAAAAGACAGGGTCTGAAAAACATGAGGTGCAGGGGGGAAGGGGGCAAGAAAAAATGGAAAGGTCTGATATTCTAATTCACTAAATTAAAAGTCATCCTTATGAAGCTTCACATTCACCACAAAGCATTTCTCCCTGCAGCTTCCTGATCTGCCGTATTTTTTTCTCTGCAGGAGTGAAGGGCAATGTGCAAGGCAATCTCTTCAAAATCATCACAAAAAATGACATTCATTCTTATATCCAGGCCAGCTCCAAGGCAGAGCGAGCACAGTGGATTGAGGCAATCAAACCACTGACATGACTAAGGTGGACTCCCTGCCAAATGACGAGTCACATCTGTGACCGAGTTTCCTGCTCTCATTGTCTGTGACTGTTGTTTTGCTCTTAGATAGTCTATTTTGTTATTTGTATCTCCA
This sequence comes from Psittacula echo, assembly GCF_963264785.1. Lineage (NCBI taxonomy): Eukaryota > Metazoa > Chordata > Aves > Psittaciformes > Psittacidae > Psittacula > Psittacula echo. Next base: position 41,461,218 of record NC_137739.1, on the reverse strand, counting down.
TAGCACCCAGCAGTTCCTGACAGACCAGCATCTTAGGTGCCTAGGAGTCATGTAGATCCAGAATAATTCCCCACCAAGAACTTAATCATCTAACAAAAGACAGCAAGTGGATACAGGCAAAGAGGGCTTTACGAAGAAAGAGAGAGATACAATATTCCAAGGTGGAAGAAAAGAATTACTTTTGTACAAGTGTTCAGTCTATATTTGACAGATTCAGGTTGTGCGCTTTATCCTAAAGCAGAAATGCCTTGTTCCTTTCCCCTTTATGAAGGGGTTTATAAACTTGATTAGTTAAGACTGACTGAATCAAAGTCATGAAAGGTCCTGGTGTCTAAGGCTGCCTTTCTTGGTATACACAAGAGTCCTGTGCTAAGCCACAACCCAGCTGCTAGGATAATCACTAATGCTAAACATACAAAGTGTCTGTCAGTCTGTCTGCTCTACCATTTGGTTCTCTGTTAGATTGGAAAAGACCAAAGGATCTTCCTCTCCAGTATACAAATTATTCTTGTGCTGGTAATGGCCCACAGCAGTACAGGATGCTGAGTATCAAACCAGACCAGTGGCAGTTATTCCAGGCAAACGCCTGTGCTGAAGATACTGGGTAAAACCACCCAGTCATAGAAATGAGACTTTTCCTCCTGATTGTGACAGTAAATCCATTTATGTGGAACGCCATTGGGACTGAAAGCTCCAATAGCAGTTATGACTGTTGCTTTTTCTACTTCAAGTCATCAAATCTTCCATTATTTGTCTACTAATCTTGACTTTGGTATCATTACATTTTTTTAAATAGGTCAGTGCATTTGAACCTCCCGCGCTCTTTAAACATGATTGTTCTCAGAAGGCAGTTTGAATAGATGAAAATGATGGTTTCGTACATGGTAAATGTAGATTTTTATAGAAACTGAGACATTCTCCACACCACCAGAGGGTATAATGGAATGTATAAGATGATTAAAACCCCCAACCAGCCCGCTGATACACTATTTTCATGAAATTCCTCATGTTATCTGAGTACCCATATCTGACAGCCAGACTCTGCAGAGGCTCCAGAATCACTCTGAAGACAACATGCTATACATCTTCCCTGAAGCCACAGAAGAATTTGATAGCCCTCTATCCACAGAACCACCTCTTTGCAGATTGTTGGTTCTCTAAGTTATGCTTTGGTGAATCCCTGTGGGTAGCCAGGGTCTGACGGTCGGAAGATATCGCGCTGTACGGAAAGATAGGGCCCCTCTCCTAGTAGCCAATAGCACTTAATTTATGATGTAAGCAGACGGATGTGACGTTGTAAACCAAAGCTATATAACACCATGCCATTAAGCAATAAACGCCATTTGCCGTCCTCCACATTGGTGCTAGTGAGCTTATGGCTCGAGCGGCCCAGGGCTGGTCGCCGTGACGTTCCTGAACCAGGTCGCTAAGCCTACGCGAAGGCAACAAGTGGTGCCGAAACCCGGGACATCGCCTGGACGGGTGAACGTTGGCCGGAGCAGCGAGAGTAGCCCGGTGGGGAGGACACTCCCGGACCCACGAGGAGGATGGAGTCCATTGTGAAGGTCGTATCCGAAATACATAAACTGTTATAAATTGAGACCACAATGGATCGTAATTCCAATTACAATTTTATTAATTGTAGCAAGTAGAATATGAGCAAAGACAGCGCTGGACGGCAGGGGAGTCTGCGCTCCGCCAACTACCGTACCTAGTAAATCAGACTGTCCCTTTTTATACATCCTGACTTCCGCATTCATATAGTGGTAGAGATACTCTGCTCCTGTTCCAGCAGTTGCTAGGGATTCAGAAATCTTCCTCCTTGGTCCTATGGTTAACCCCGTCAGTTTTACTTGCTTAAGAGATAAGTGGAGCCAGTTGTGCTCGCTTAGAGAGATAAGCAGTGTCAGTTGTGTTTGCTTAAGAGATAAGCAGGCGTCGGTTATGCTGGCTCAAGCGATTTCACATTCATTGTTATCTGTCCTTTACATTGAGTTATAAGTCTTAATAAACAATATCCTATTCTATAGTTTCCCACATAAGTCTTAATAAACAATATCCTATAGTTCACACATAAACAATGGGGTATTAGTTGTAAGCCCAAAGATTTTACTCTCGCTGTAGCGAGGCTTTTACAGCTCGGGGTCGTCGAGCAGCCGGTGGATATTCTCCACCCGGAGGTGTGGGATAAATGCACCAAAGCCTTAGCTGAGGTGACTATATCCTCGGGCTCTGGCAAGAGCCTTAAATCATGGGGGAAAGTTATGCAGGCCCTGCGGAAAGCCATACATGAGCAGGAAACCTGGCAGGCTGCAAAATCCTGCCTCCGAGACACCCCAAAACTGGGAATCGGAGCAGCCACGCAGACTCCACACCCCCCTGACATTCCCCTCCCTGACATTCCCGGCTCTCCTGAGCCTGCTGTATCTCGGGAGGGCGACACCCCCCCCCAACTCTCGAACCCCGACACGTCTTCTAACCAACGGACAAATGCAGAATCTTTTTGGGGTGGTCTGGCCGAGGAAGCAAGAAACGCTGCAAGGAATGCTGAGGCCACAGCAGGCTGGGCCGGGCCTCCACCCTACGCACCCCAAGATGGCGCCGAGCTCAAAGGCGGGGGGCGGGGCGAGGACACCCTTGGCGGGAACGGGGAGGAAAAGCCAGCTTCAACAAGCAAGCAGGAACGGGAGGGGGAGGAGAAAGCGAATGAGCACAAAGGCGGGGGGTGGGACGCGAGAGAAAAGCGGACAGCCAATCAGAGCGGCCGCCGTAGGGCCAGTTCCCCCTCGATTGGTGGGCGGGACGAACCAATGGGGAGGAGGGGCAGGCGCAAGGGGAAGGACCGGGCCGCCCTTAAGGGGAAGGAGCGGCCCGCCCACAAGGGGAAGGACTACCCCCCCCCCGCAAGGGAAGCGGACGCGGCCGGGGTCCGACAGAAGGATACCGGACACCAGATCCAACCAGTCAATCGAGTTCTGATTCTGAATCAGACACTAGCTGGGGATCAGACAATAGTCGGGAGTAGCAGCTCTCGACAGGTTCAAATTTAGAGTGGCCACAAACAGAAATAAACAGAACTAAGGGTTCAGTTATCCCTGCCCAAATTAAAAAGGACTCGCAGGGGGAGGAGGTCCCTCTCACGGACTGGAGGAAAATAATGATTGATTGTGCCGACTCGACCCCATCGTTCCCATTGGCATTTCCAGTCCGAGTGACGGACGCGGGACAGAGGGTCCACTCACCAATAAATCCTAAGGATATGCAAACGATTGTTAAAGCAATTGCAGATAAAGGTCTTAATTCTGCCATGGTCTCTGCCCTTACAGATGGTATCTTTGGGGCAGACGATATGCTCCCATTCGATATAAAACAAACTTGTAGACTGATTTTTGATGGAGCGGGGATGATTGTTTTTAAACAGGAATGGGAAGAAAATTGTGCGAGACAGTTAGCCCAAGCAGTCGGGGCCGATCATCCGCTGCACGGCTCCAGTTTGCAGCGGCTGATGGGCACAGACCCAACAATGATTACCCCCCAAGCGCAGGCCCAGGGCCTGCGGGCTCACGAGGTAATGACAACCACTCGTGCAGCCAGAGAAGCCATTCGCACGGCTTCTAGAGTTGTTGCTAAGCCATCGCCATGGTCCACAATAAAACAAAAAAGGATTTCGCCTTCTTCATGACCTACGTGAGGTAAATAAGACTATCCAGCCTATGGGTCCCGTTCAAACGCTGTTACCCATGAACTCTATGATACCAAAAGGACAACCTTGTGCCGTTCTTGATATTAAGGACTGTTTTTTCTCCATACCCTTACATGAAGAGGACAAAGAACGGTTTGCTTTTTCTGTCGTATTCCCAAATAGCCAACGTCCTAATTTACGTTTCCAGTGGAAAGTACTGCCTCAAGGAATAGTCAATTCACCCACCATCTGTCAGATTACAGTGGATCGAGCCTTGGCACCGATCCGACATAACGACCCAACTGCGACCATCATTCAATATATGGACGATATTTTAATCGCCGCACCATCAGGAAAGCAGGTGGACCAGTTAATATCACTGGTTTCTGAAACTTTAACAACAAATGGGTTCGAAATCGCGAGTGCGAAAATTAAAAGGGGACCATGCGTGAGCTTCTTGGGAGTAGAAATCACGAGTTCCTATATAACTCCACCCCAAGTAAAGATTCACCGACGTGTCAAAACACTCCACGATATGCAACAGCTAGTGGGGTCCCTACAATGGCTCCGCAACATTGTCCTGATCCCTCCAAATATCATGGCCCCGCTGTATGACCTTTTGAAAAGAAAACACCCATGGGAACAAAAGGTGTTAACACCAGAAGCAATGGGCAGTCTTGACTTCATTGAAAAACAGGCGTCGTCAAGCACACTCGCCAGATGGAACCCAGATATGTCGCTTGACCTGTATGTACATTTCACCAAAGGAGGGGGAGTGGGAGCACTGGCTCAGGGACCCCCTGACAAGGCACACCCAATACAGTGGGTAGTTCTCGGAAAACCGTCACGTGCATTTTCCCCCCGAGTCGAGTGCCTTGGTAACCTTATCATGAAAGGTAGAAAACTCACTTTAAGACACCTAGGCATCGAACCTGCCAAGATATTCCTACCCTTTCGTAAACAGCTCCCGACGCAATCGGTGGCAATGTCAGAGCATCTAGCTATAGCCCTCGTCGGATTCGGCGGCGAAGTCCGATATGCTGCAAAGCCCCCCTGGACTCAAATGCTGGCGGTCATCGACATCGACCTTCCACAGAAAATCCTGGATCGGCCTCAACAGGGACCTACAGTTTTTACAGACGCGTCCTCAGCGACTTCAACCGCAGCGGCGGTATGGCAATCAAAGGAAGAATGGCACTGCATAAAAATGACCGACCACACACTTTCGGTTCAACAGTTAGAAGCAGCAGCCGTAGTGCTAGCGTGTGGACTGTTCCCAACGGAGCATCTTAACATAGTCACTGATTCAATGTTTGTAGCCAAACTCTGCCTAGCCATGTCGGGGCCTGGTGTGTCCACATCTTCAATAACTCTTATGCTGGAAGAAGCGCTTTCCACCCGAGAAGGTACCATATCAGTTATTCACATCAATAGTCATGACCCAGTTAAGGGATTTTTTCAAATCGGCAATGACAAAGCAGATGCTGCCGCGAAAGGCCTGTGGACACTAAGAGAAGCCCGTCAGTTACATGAATCCCTCCATATCGGAGCCAAAGCGTTAGCAAAGAAATGCGGACTTTCAGTTACCGACGCAAAACACATAGTGGCAACGTGCCCTCATTGTCAGAAAGCACCACTGTGGCCCTGCGGAGTCAATCCCAGAGGCCTTAAAGCCTCCGAGATATGGCAGACAGATTTTACACTTTGCCAATTACTGAAGCCTCGAGCGTGGCTAGCAGTGACCGTGGACACATACAGCGGAGTAATTGCCGCCACCCAACATCTTAAAACGAGCTCTAAAGCAACTATTCAACATTGGTTGACGGTCATGGCATGGCTTGGCATTCCAAAACAAATCAAAACAGACAATGGCCCAAATTTTATCTCTAAATCAGTTCAAGCATTTGCTTTAAAATGGGGCATCACTCTAACACACGGCATTCCATATAACAGCACAGGGCAGGCCATAGTCGAGCGAGCAAACCAAACCTTGAAATCCAAATTAGAGGTATTAGCAAAGACAGAAGGGTTTAACAATACCATCCCCACAGGAGACCAAGCCCGCCTACTAGCAACCACTCTCTTAGCATTGAATCAGTTTCCCAGGGGAGAGGAAGCAAATAGGCCTGCCCAAAAACATTGGTCCACTCGAGCATTAGATGATGGCCCATTGGTCATAGTCAGAAATGAATTGGGAGAATGGGAACACGGGTGGAGATTAGTCCTAACAGGACGGGGGTACGCTGCAGTCAAAAAAGATAACAGAATTAAATGGTGCCCGATTAAATCAATCAAACCAGATTTGAAGGACAAAACTGATGAAAATTGTGAGTTTTTGTTTACAGGACCGATTCATTGGACACCCTCGTGACCGGTACTTCCCACTACCACAAGGGGACGATGAACCAGCCAATTCCTTACCTGCCCCAAAGAGCCCTCCAACAACTGGACACCCCACGTCGCCAGAGCAACAGCATCGTCAAAAGGCCCCTCGCCAAAAGGGGCTACGGTATCTTTGTGCGATCATGTTTTTGGGGCTTCTCACTGTAGGGAGGGCAGAATCGAATTCTCATTATCCTCATCAACCTTTCAATTGGACACTATATCAATTTGATTCTGGTACAGTTATACAAACCATAACAACGTCAGGGGCTCCTAGTTTTATGGCCACTCTTTGCCAATTGATACCTACAAAGTTCTGCTTCGAACGAGGGGCATACTATTTCTGCCCCAGTTCCAATCCAGGAAAGAGTTACTGCAACTACCCCAGACACTATTATTGCGCTTACTGGGGCTGTGAGACGATTGCAAATGCCTGGATTCCAGAGCCAGGGAAAGACCCCTTTCTGCGGGTATCCTGGGCTCCTTATGGGTGTAGACCCCCACCTATAAATAGAGGTGAAGAATTTCGCTCTCCTTACGCCATACCAACATTTTATGGTACAGAATATTGTAAGCACCTCTATTTGAATGTAAGTAATCCTCAACATCCCAGTTGGCTCTTGGGAAAGATGTGGGGAGTTCGATATTATCAAGCAGGAAAAGATAGAGGTGCCCGCATTCGTATCCAAAAAACATTGATTCCGGCTGATCCATTCCCAGTACACCCTAAACTAACATTTGCTGGTAAAACACTCCTACCAACCCCCGGCCAAAATCATATAGTCAGAAAACTAACTGAACCTGATGTACCTATAGCAAAATTTAGCACCGCATCCACAGTAATATGTAACACAGTGAGACCACACACCAGTACAATTCCTTATGAAGATCCTCTCTGGGGAATGATGCAGGCCAGCTATCGAGTATTGAACAAGACCCATCCGAACTTTACAGAGCATTGCTGGCTATGCTATGGAATAAAACCACCCTTTTATGAGGCCGTAGGAGTTAGTGACATACCTATTCTGGCAAATGGTACAAATCCGCCCCAATGTACATGGGACATGGAAAAACAAAGCATAACACTAGCACATGTGGTAGGAAGCGGTGTATGTCTGGGTGCTGTCCCAGACAACAAACAACAGTTGTGTGTCAGTAAGATACAGGATAATATCTCAGCAAAATGGTTAATACCAGTCACCAATGCTAAATGGATCTGTTCTATTATTGGGGTCACACCCTGTTTATCCTTGGACAACTTTAACAAATTGGCGGAATACTGTGTCCAAGTGTCTATAATTCCCAAGATAATTTACCATCCTGAAGAATTTGTTTATCGCTCGCATCTTACCCCGGAGCACCATTTGTTAAAACGAGAACCCCTTACAGCTATAACAATAGCCACCCTACTATTAGTGGGAGGTGCAGGATTAGGTACAGGCGTAACATCTTTAGTGCAACAGAGTTCAGAATTTCACGCTTTGAGAATGGCCGTCGATGAGGATCTAGCCAGAATCGAACAATCAGTAACTGCATTAGAGCAATCAGTTAGATCATTATCTGAAGTAGTGCTACAGAACCGTAGAGGTCTGGATCTGATGTTTCTTCAACAAGGAGGAGTGTGTGCTGCATTGAAAGAAGAATGTTGCGTATATGCGGACCATACTGGAGTGGTAAGAGACACCATGGCAAAGTTACGAGAGGGTTTGGAAAAACGAAGACAGGAACGAGAAGCACTCCAAAGTTGGTATACATCCTGGTTTACCCAATCGCCATGGTTGACTTCCTTAATATCTACCCTGATGGGACCAATCATAATAATTCTCCTAGCTCTGATCTTCGGACCCTGTATATTGAATAAGCTTGTATCGTTTATTAAGAGCCGGTTAGAAACGGTTAATAATATGCTCGTAGAACGTCGACAATTACTTTAGTACTATCTTTAGTTAATGATACCTCAAGTTATTATGTTTCACTTTAGCTGTTCGGACAAATCCGAACCTCTGGGAGACCTTTTTAGTCACTGTCATTTCCTCTTACCGCGTAGACTGGCCCCCTACGTGGTAACAGGTGTGCACTTTTTAAAACAATTGAAACGCCCGAACCTCGCGCTGAGTGAAGGGAACATAAGCTCATCACAGTCAGGTCAACGTTACCTGCGCGGGGACGCCCGCTAGGGTTGAGTCTGTCACCTCACACAGCACTGATGCCTTTCAGAGCTACTTTACTGACGGTCTTCCCAGAGCATATAGGTTCAAGTTCAACTTTATCACCTCACAGAGATCTTGTCTTTTTAGTTACCTTTAACTCTACCTCGTTCTTTTAGTATACCTCTTCATTATCTACTACCTGATGTGCCTTCTGTCTTTACTCAGGAGTGTGCTTTATAGCGTAGACTTATTTTAAGGTGTGCAATCTAAATAAGATCCCTTTTGGGTATAGTGTTCTTAGTGTTCTTTAAACTTATTGTTTAGGTTATATAATTATGCATAGGGAGGGGGGAAATGTGGGTAGCCAGGGTCTGACAGTCGGAAGATATCGCGCTGTACGGAAAGATAGGGCCCCTCTCCTAGTAGCCAATAGCACTTAATTTATGATGTAAGCAGACGGATGTGACGTTGTAAACCAAAGCTATATAACCATATATTGCCATTAAGCAATAAACGCCATTTGCCGTCCACCACATTGGTGTCAGTGAGCTTATGGCCCGAGCGGCCCAGGGCTGGTCGCCGTGATGTTCCTGAACCAGGTCGCTAAGCCTATGCGAAGGCAACAAATCCCACTCGTACATGTCCAGCTCTCCCAGGATCCGTACAGAACTCAAATCAGGGCTGGACAGAGAAATGTATGAGGTAAAGCCCTGAAATACTCAGCCCTGCAACACCTGAATCCTTTCACAGTCCTACCTCTATACCTGTCTGCCTGTTGCCCAGGTAGCTAACAGCTCGTTACCTTTTTGCTGTTTCTTCCCCTGTGGAAGAAGAGCTGTTTCTGCACTGGTATTGTCTCTTCAGCTGGGAAGAGGAAATTGGGGAATAGAGCCACAGAAAACTATCAGGTTTTAGATAACCAATGGGCATTTTCCCAGTCTCACAGTCCCTCTTCACAGCCCGAGGAAAATAACAGTAAAAACTATGTCCTTCTGAAAAAGAAGTAATTTCTGCAATTGATTTTCTGGGATTCATGAGGCTGAGACGAAAAAATCAACTAGCCTCATAACTGGACTCCTAACCTCAGAGTATGCAGTTGCCCAGGAGTCTGTCAGCTTGAGTCAGATGCTTAACCATACTGGGAAGTCCAGTATCTAAATGGCCTTGAAGAGCTGGTCAGTGGAGCCTGGCCTAAGGAATAGCTGAGTCAGGACATGGAAATGTGACCCTCCAGCCTCTCATGTGGACTACATATTACCTGGACACTGCGTATTTTCCTCCTCCCTCGTCCCACAGAGGTGCTCGTACAGGCCTGCCTGCACCAAATACATACACAGAAAAAACCCCAAACCCAACCGAATCACAAGATTCTTGACAATCAGGGCCCAGCTTCTGGAGTCTTCTCTCAGTCCAGCAAGGTGGTGTGGCCCCAAGCAAGGGCTAGGAAAGATCTCAGGCTAGAGGGAAAACAGCAGCGTAAACTGTAAGCTGCTCCGCATTTTCTTAGGAAAGGTCTGTTGTTTTTCGTGCCTCTGGACGGTGCAGGCTAAAGACCAGTGCAGCTGGGCTCCTTCTGCATCAGAGGGGCTGCAGCAGAAGCCATGCAGTCGCACATGTTGGATACTACAGGGGCACATCTCCAGCAGCAGAGCAAATCACGGACATATTTAAGAAGCGGGGATGGGGCAGGAAGGGGAAGCTTGAGGCCTTCTTTTATTTCAGGCAAAATATCTGAATGTTTTGTATCTATTTTTTCCATTAACGATTAATTACTTTGCTTGCCTGTAGGAACAGTTTCAGGCAACTTCTGAGCTTGCTTTTAAGTTCTCTTTTCTGTTCCTGCAGTTCTGCTTAAGACATGGCATGCAGACTAAAACACCTGATCATCTAGAAAGTTCAGTAAGACATCCTATAAAAGAAGCACAGGGGCAGATACATCTAAGAAGACACGAGGTAATTCAGGGGAAGCTGCAGGATCTTGCAGGGTCTCAAATAGGTGAAGTGGCCAGAGCATAACTCTAAGCAGAAGACATCTAGCGAGTAAGAATGGGCTCCCTTCAGGAGGCCCTTGAAGGGGCAGGTGGAGGCTGGGCAGGGACCAGCTGGACCTTCTGTTGGGCACGACAGCGTGAACATGTTGCCCAGGACAATGCATCTCCCTGCAGGCCCGAACAGAGCTCAGTGGAAGAAATCTCCTGCCAGCCATTTTTCATATTGGCCCACGCAGTGGCAGCACCATCTGGCCAGTGATCAGCACCTGAGAATCAGTAGTAAAGAAGAGAGGGATCCCTTCTTTGAGGGCAAAGAAAATGAGAAGGAAGAGAGAAGAGCAAGGATCCAAGAGCAAGGATATTAATTTGGCTCCTAGAGTGCCTTCGTGCTGCAGAGACAAGCGTAGGCATCGAGACTGGGAGACAGCTGTGCAACCTGGGAAGTTAAAAGGGAGAGTGACCGTGACATAGGGGCCCATGGAAATGAAGGAGCTCCTCCCACTTCACCAATGTCACCAATGTTACAGAGCAGCTCTAGGGCTAGAGAACACACTGCAAATCTCACACATCCGGCCTCGCTGAGAACAGATGCCGGTGGCTGATCGGCCTTCCTCCAGCTCCAAGTTTCAATGGCACTAGCTGTGTACCCCACGTTTTGCCCATGTATTTGAAGATCAGGAAGGCACTTGCCCCCATGAACCTGTCAGTGGTGTGAAAGCTGCAAAGCAAGAGGACAGCCGGAATTTTTCCTCCCGTGCGTGCCGCTGCTGACCGATGGCAAAGTCATCTGAATGCACTTGTGTGTGGAGACGTGATGAGGGCTGACCCAGCCAGCACTTGAGAAACTGCTCAGGATACCTCCAGGAAATAGATTTTTAGCCCCTACTCTCCGGCAGGATTTGTATTTTTGGCAAGACTACGGTGTTAGTGTGCAAATGGACCGGTTGGGTGAGGAGATCAGGTGTGCCACAGCCACCACCAGCCGGCAGCTGGCCTGTGCCCTGCCATTGTGCTCCTGCACAGGCTGCCCTCCTCCAGCAACGCAGAGGGAATGTGGTGTACTGAGCCAGAGCCATGAATCTTACTAGGAGAGCCTTACCCATGTGTCCTGGGTTCAGCAGCAGCAGTCAGTTTTTCTTCTTCTTAAGTAGCTGGTGCAGCGCTGTGGTTTTGACTTTCGGCCTGGGAAAAATATTGATAAAGCCGATGTTTTCAGTTGCTGGTCAGAATGTTTACCCTGACCAAGGACTTTGTGAGTCTCATGCTCTGCCAGGGAGGAGGAGAGGCCGGGAGGAAGCAGGGACAGGACACCTGACCCAAAACTAACCAAAGAGGTATTCCATACCACAGCACGTCATGCCGAGGATGTAGAACTGAGAGTTCCCGGAAGGGCTGGATCATGGCAGGGTGGGGGTGAGGTACCGGTTGGTGAATAGTTGTATTCTCTTCCTTGTTATTTCCTTTATCGTTATTATTATGGTGGTAGCAGTAGTGATTTGTGTTATACCTTAGTTATTAAACTGTTCTTATCTCAACCCGTGGGAGTTGCATTCTTTTGATTCTCCTCCCCGTCCCTCCAGAAGCGGAGGGAAGAAAGGTGGGGGGGGAAGTGGACTGCGTGGTTCTGATTTACGGCCTGGGCTTAAACCACGACACCATGCAACGAACTAGATCACACATCCAGAGAAGGAAGTTTCTAACAAGAAGCCCAGTGACTGTTGCTACCCAGTAAGCACACTCAGAGAGAACAGAAACACAAGCTGCCTTGAGGAACTGTCTCTTCAGGTGCTTCAGCGTTTGGAAAAGTTGAACAGCAAGGGAAATCAAACAAAAGAGGTAAGAACGAATGCAGAAAAAGAAATACGCAGCTCAGAACAATTCCAGTCACGGAATTTGTTATTCAAATTGTCAAGGTCCAGAAGAGACCTGCTGACCCAGTTTTAAGGATGCAAAAGCGAAACTTCTTTGGCTAGATTCAGTTGTCTAAACCTAAGCAAGCGGTGCTCTCTGAGAAGACCAGGGCATCCTGCCTCGCCTCAGTTGGCCTCTCTGGAAGGGGACAGATTTATCCCAGGACCTGCGTTGGATCTGCCGGGCCATGCAGATGTCTAGGGGCCCCCAGGTGCCTGGATGGCACTGTGTGCCTGTGCACACGCAAGGAAATGGAGAAACTGGACTGAACCCATCCTTCAGGGTTCCTGTGCAGCAAGGGAGAGGCGTACATGTCTTCAGCACTTGGCACCAGAGATGGGGGAGGAATCTCCCCTCCAACGTGCATTTCTCTTTCCAGACACTGTAGAAAGATCCCTGAATATTAACTTACACTGCCCATATCCCTCTCAGAAAACTGAAGCAGTTATTCCCTTTTGTTAGCCACACAAACGTACTCCCCCCCCCAGCATCTCACCTTTGGGTCTTTGTAGACTCAGTAGGAAGCACAAGGGTCCAGAAATATCACACCACCAACCTCCTTATGGTAGACAATGACTTTGGGCTCCGGGACATTGCTCAGTTGGTGGCCTGGTCCAGCCTTGCAGCTCTGACATCCCATGGCCAACTCAGCCTCGTTAGGGGACTCAAGTCATGACAAGCAGTGAAGGGCTGCAGAGCAGATGGGGAAAAGCCCCCAGACAGGCATCTTTCCCGAACTACAGCCCACTGGGGCACTTGCACCAGGGACTGCTCTTCCCCCACCACAATGCTTCTGGGCTATGAAACGTCATGAGAAGGGTCTGGTATTGTCTTTTTAATCTTACTCTTGTCCGCAGCCCCCGAGGGAGCGGTAGCACATTGCAACTGCTTTTCCCTGTTCTTCTGTCATCTGTCCATGTTTCCAAGACACACTCACCCGGAGGCAGTCAGACCCAGCTGCCAGCCCCGAGGGCATCTCCAGCTGGCTAAAGATAATGAGCAACAGGGGAGAGGTTATTTTCAGAGGATGAGACATTTGGATTTTACAGAGAAAGGGCATGCTCAGAGAACTGTAGGATCAGCTCTATTCAAAGGTTGAGAATGCTCGCAGAGAGCAGCAGGAAGGCAGGGAAGAGGTGAGGGAGGACAGGCTCAGCTTTGGCTGCGCAGAGGTTGGCTGGCAGGTCTCTGTGTAGTTACGCAGCTACAAGCCAGCCTGGTTCCACGTAGCTGGCGTGTGCAAGCAAAGCACACTGGAGTCTACTCATGTCAACTCTCTGCGTGCTATGCAATTTCCAAGTCTTGATCCCTTCCATCAGCAAGCACCACAGACAACCCCATGTTTCAGGAGCGGCTGCCACTGGGACATCTGCTCCAAAGGCAGTTCTTGTGAGTTCTCGAATTTCCTTCATGAAGGGAATTCTTGTCATTTCCTTCATGAAGTGGCTGTCACTTTTCCTTTACCCGCATTTGGGAAGACTCTTCTCTCACGGAGTGTATTCAGCAAGCAAGAGACACAGAGCCTTCATAACAGCCTCAAGAAAAACTGCTTTCCGGACCCAGTGCTGCTCCTTATGCATGTCTCTGGCTCTGGCATTTGGTTAATACAGCCTGGTGCATTGCGCACAAACCCCTGTCTCATCTCTTGATCCTCTGCAGTAGCTCACTTCATCGCAGGCATCTTACAGTCCCATAAACACCTGTACTGGCATTCCTCTCACCTAACTAGAGGTAACTGCTGTGTATGTTTCTACATCTAAGCTTGATACCAGGGCTTCCAGGACAGTTCGAGGGTCCACAGTCATGGACCGAAGACTGTTGGTTGCACGGTCCGCACAGACAGTGCAGTCAACAGCACAGTCTCTTAACAGCCACATACGGTCGGATGACTACAGTCCTTTGGCTTCAATGGGACACAGTGTTAAGCTTTTATTCTGTAGACTTCTGAAGCCAGGGGAGTTGAACCCTAGCCTCAGAAGTCCACACACCCTGTTTCTGGTGGGAGTTAGCTCTCCTGTGCAGTTTGAGGCACCAAACCTCCACAGTCTTGGCTGGCCGCAGCTAGCTGATGTCATGGCTTATTGAAGAGTTAAGGGGCTAGGTACGATCTAAGTTGGACGCCAGAAGCGGTACAGCCACACACGTTGTCTTCCTTGACAGAAACACCAAGGAAGCCAAGTCTAGCATGAAGCCCCGAAGCCCCTTCCTGCGCTGCGCTCTTTACCAATACCGCTGCAATACTCACAATCGGAAAACAAGGGCAACAATACGGGCAAGTTCCCTGCTTTGAGCAGGGAGCTGAGAGCTGTCCCTCGCTCACCCTCTGCTGCTGCCACCACCCTTCCCACCCGGGTGCCAATTTGCTGCCACCTTCAGCAGCAACGGAGCATCCTCCTCCTCCTGCTGCACGGCCCAGCTCCCCCAGCCCCACTTTGGGGCCCACAGGCTCCCCTAGCAGGGGCCATCGGGGCCACACAGGGCTCATGGAGGTGCCAGGCGGAGCGCAGCAGCTCAGGTTGCTCAGACCCTGGGGATGAGGAGCAGGGGGGTGGCCAGTGGCTGTTTTCAGCTCCTTCAGCGACACGTGGCCACAGGCCAAGGGCAGATGCCAAGCCAGGGTCCCCCCACTCAGGCCACACAGGTGCTTTGCTGAGCATCACCCTTTATTGCTGCTGCTGGGAGCTACTTCCTCGCCAGTTGGGGTGCCGGGGCATAGGGATTCAGCCGGCGAGCCCCGGTCCTGCCCGGCTGCCGCGTTGCTGCATCCGTCCTGCGGGCCTGGAGGGGCGGGTGAGGCAGGTGTACCTGCAGAAGGTGGCTCTGGGATGAGGCTGACCTGAGTTCCAGGGGGCCAGTGGTGCCTGGGGCTGAGGGGCAGGGGCCAGCCCTGAGGCTGCCCTGCCCCAACAGCTCTATCTTGTCGTGCTGGGGAGGAGAGAGAACCGGTTGGCTAAAGCATGGGGCTGAATTCAGCATCCCCAAGCAACCCTCTATACCTATCACTCCTGGGGAAACTGAGGCATGGATCCCCCCCAAGATGCTCAGCATCACCCTCCCAACCTCAGTCACCCCCACCAGATCCCTTCTTTCTTCATCCCTACCTTGCTGGGGAGCAGGGTGGATGGCTGGAGGGCCTGCGGGGTGCTGTGCTGGACAAGCTGGAGGCGCAGGCTGCGCTGCAGCGGGGGTGTGAGGGTACGCTGGCCCCCACACTGCCGTGGCACGGTGGGGTACCTGTATGCAGCCATCCGCTCCCTGCAGGATAGGGTATGGGAACAGTCAGCACCCAGCACACAACTCAGCACACGTGGCTTCAGCGCCACTGAGAGAGAGACGGGGCAGCACAGGGGGGAGGCTGTAAAACCCCCCAGGCCTGGGGCAGCCAAGCACAGCTGAGCCCCTGTGGCACATCTCTGCTCCCCTGCCCTGCCCAGGGAGCAGAGCCCTTTACCCTGACTCAGGGAAGGACTCTCCCTTGCTGGGGCAGAGCCATCATGCACCCCAGGGATGGGGATGGGTCCCGTGTCCCCTACCTGTGGGTCTGCTCCGTCTTCAGAACAGGGTGGGACTGTCCAGTGACGTGAGGGACCAGCGGTGGAAGGGGCGGGATGGGCGGGATGGGCCTGGGGAAGGCAAGAGCCATCAGTGGGTGACAGGGGACAAATGACCCACCCTGGCTCGTGGCAGCACCCCAAACCCCACAGGCTTGTACCTCACGGCATCCCCTGCCCGCTGCCCTCAGGGAGGGGTCCTAATCCTCCCGCTGACGGGCAGGCCTGTGGAGGGTGCTGGGCAGGATCGGACCCTCGCAGGCAGACACCCCGAACCCCATGCCTGCTCTGGAGCACCACCAGCACCCATCTCCCCCCATCCCACCCACGCAGACTCCTGATGCGCCTGTGCCGGGTGGTACTCACGAGCCAGGCACCCGCATGCTGAGTTGCCTGTCACAAGACAGGCACTGCAAATCCACCAGCAGCTGCCTGGGGAGGGGAGAAAGGGCTGGGTGAGTTGGGGAACCTGCTCTTGAGCCCGGTTTATCCCCCCCAACACCAACAATGTCCCAGCCTGCTGGCTGGTTACAGAAGAAAGGGGACAGGATGAGGGAGAGTGGTTGGTTGTGGGCTCCCCCCTGGGAAAAAGCTCCACCTCATCTTAGGCACAGGAGAATCCACAGAGAGGAGCGCCCAGAATCCTCCAATGCCGTGGGAACCACTGCCACAGGCATCCAGAGCACCGTGGGAACAGGGGATGCAGGCAAGGACAAAGCGGGAACAAGGTGAGTGCTGTCCCTATTGCACTCACTTCCTAATCCCAGCTGCATCGTCAGCTTCCACTGGTGGTGCCATTTCCTTGAGCTGCTCGAGGCTGCTCTTCCAGTGTTCATCCAGCTGCTGCTGGAATGGCCCCAGCTCCAGGCGATCCAGCTGCAGACAGACACACTCCCTCAGCCAGCGGCTCCGGGATGGGACACTGCATCCCCAGGGAAAAGCCAGGCGCAGGCATCCTCCGGAGGATGCTGCCTCGGGACACCAAGCCCCGAAGGTGCCATTTTTGCGCAGCGGTGATGAGCCGCCCCTCACCTTGGAGGCCATCTCCTCCCGCAGCTGCCGCTGGACCTCGTGCAGCCCCTGCTCCTGGCCTCTCACCCGCCTCAGCACCTCCTGGTTTCTCTCGTTTAGCAGCTCCAGGCTCGCCTCAAATTGGGTGCGACTGACTTTGCTTTCCAAGGCGCCTTTGTCTGCTTTCTAGCAACAGGGAAAGGCAGGAGGACGGTGGGGAAAGGATGGGGGTGCAACAGCCAGGGTCAGCTCAGCGCAGGGGCAGAGGCAAAAGCACTCCTGCAGGACCCCTGTGCCCCTCCCACGGCCGTGTGGTCCCACTCGCCCCATCACCCCCATGGCGTCGGTCCCACCAGCCCAAGGGACGTGGGGGCAGACAGAGGGACCTGCAGCTGGGCTACAAATCCTCCCTCCCCCAGGCCAGCTCTGCCACCAAGCTCCCAGGGGACAAGGGCCATTTGTCACCCTGCCCAGGACCCCCTTGGCTGGTGCTTAGGCCCCTTGAGGTTGTACCTCATCCATTCCCAGCTCCATGTCCTCCTTGTCTGCCTTCTCCTTCTCCAGCCTCTCCATCCACCGGAACAGACCCTTCCAACACAGAAAGCATCCTATGACATTGCGGCAGGAGCACCCCTGCTTCTCCCCCCACACAGAATCCTCTGGGAAAGGTACTTTGGATCTCCACAGGGCAAATCGCTTATGGTCCCCAGCCTGGGCTCTGCCTGGAGGGTGCTCTAAGCCCACGGGGCTTTCAGCCACCTACCTCGATATCTTTCTGCTGCTGGCGACTGTCATCCAGGAGGCTCCCTGTGACAGAGCTGAGCTTTTCATGCTCCCCTTGCACCTGCAGGATGGCATCCTGCACGCGCTTCAGCACCTCCTGGTCCTGCTCCAGGGAGGAAAATAACAAGCTAGTGCCACGCAAGGTGGGGAGGCTGCCCCACGGGGACAGAGACCTGGCTTACTGGGCCAGTGGCCATAGGCTCTCAGGGCCAGCAGCACACCTGCAGCATGGCTTGAATCTCCCTCTATGCTGCAGACTTTACAAGACAATACGGGGGGCAGCAAGGAACTCCCCCACATAACACCAAAGCACAAACAGCCGGGCATGGCTCGGGCGGCCCCCTCCCAAGTCCCCCATGCTGCCATCTCCCTACCTGGCTCTTCCCTGGCAGCTGCCTCACCACCGTGCCCCTCTTCTTCCTCGACATGAGGGAGTCCACCAGCCCCTGCAGCTTCTCATAGCGCCGCAGAAGCTTCCCCAGACGCGTGCTGGTGTCGCTGCTGCACGTGGGGCATACTGCCTCCTCCGGCCCCGTGCTCTCCATCACTCTCACCTCTTCCAGCTGCAGAAGGGGAAGAGGAATCACCTCTGAGACGGGACAGATGCAGCCAACAATCCCAGGTGCCACGGAGGCTCCACGGCCCCAGCCAGCCACGGGATGTGGCTGGCAACCCCACCAGGACCACCTCAAAGAGCCAGCGGGTGGTGGGAGCTCCCCCCACACCTCACCTGCTCCTGCTCCTCCTCGGCCGTCTGGGTCACCAACTGATCCAGTGCAGCCTTGCTTATTTGCTGCTGCTCTGCCAGATCCTTCGTGTCCCGCTTTACCTCCTGCGGTGTGGACCTGGCCAGCGAGACAGGGGCACAGGCAGGCTTAGTCTTCACAAGCTTAGTTGCTCGGGGGGCATCCCTCAACCCCCAGCATGGGATGCTCCCAGCCCTCCTGGGCTCCCCTGCAGCCCCACAGGGAACAAAACCCTCTCCTGTCCTTTTACCCCAATGGCCGGCTGAGTTGGTTGCTGAGGTCCATTTGCCAGCTGGCTCTGGCCGCCTCCAGTTTGCCAAGGGCACTCTCCAGCTTCCTGATCTGGGAACGGCAGTGCGGGCAGAGTCAGGGCATGGCCCCTGTGTCATCCAGCACAGGGGCTCTTCAGCTGCCTCCTCCGTGCCCAACTCTCCCAGCATCCCTGCATCTCCCTTGGGGACTCCTTACCTTCTCCTTCTCTCCGTGCAGGTCCCTGGCCACACCCTGCAGGTCACTGGCCAGGCCCTGCAGGGATGACATCTGGGCCTGGAGGTCACCCAGCATCTTGGCAACGCTCTCCTGGCCTAGAAGAACATGGTACAAGGGGACACACTGTCAGTGAAGGGGTCTCACCCTACGGGCCAGGCTCGGAGCACAGCGAGCTCCAGACCCAGCATTTCAAACACCCCCCACAAGCCTCCCAGAGCTCCCACCTCCCTCCTGGAGGAGCAGGCGCAGCTTCTCCAGTTCAGTCCGCTCCAGCCTGGTGCCTTCGAGCTGGGCCACCTGCTCCTTCAGGGCAGCACAGAGGTGTCTCAGCTGCCCAATCTGCTTGACAGCCTCCACCGTCTCCACGTAGTACTTGTAGGCATTCTGGTAGGCACTGCTGGTGGAGCCCGAGGCCAAGGCCAGCTCTTGCACGTGGGACGCGGCCCTGGCATCAGTGTCGAGTGGGATCTCGAATCCCTGGGCTGTCGGCAGGAGAGTCCCTGCTGCCAGGGGGCCAGCCTGGTGAAGCTGTGTGCCGAGCCGCTCCCCTGAGATGGTGGTCTGAGCGACGGTGGGCTCCGGCTGTGTCCCCAGGGTGGTGGTCTGGGTGCCCGTGGACTCTGGCTCTGTTGGCTGTGTCCCCAGGCTGGTGGTCTGCACGTCCTTAGACACTGTCTGCGTCACCGCCCTGCTGCTAGCATCCCTCCTCTGATCTGAGGGAACGCCTGCCTGCTGCTTAGGGGCCGTTACAGCCGTCCCTGGATCCTTCGGCGCCACCGAGCTGTCTCGAGATCCCAGCAGCGAGCTTGCCCCATCTGGGGTGTCCACATCCGAAGTGGCAGGCTTGGTGCTGGCAGACTGCTCTCCTTCTTGTTCTCCTCTGGGTCTTCCTCCGTCTCTACCTCGTTCTCCTTTGCTGCCCACCAGACAATCCTCCAGCACATCCCAGTGCACCATGTTGCTGACCTCCTCCGGGTGCGGGTACAGGCCCAGCCTTTCCTTCAGCATTTGCTGGGGAAGCAAGGGATCAAGGGCTTACCAAAGCCATGTAGCCAGGGGCACGGTGGGGCCCACAGGAGCACTCCCACACACACCCAGCACCGCTGGGGACCATGCCCTAGTGCAGAGGGACCGCCTGCGCTGGGCCCCCAGGGATGCAGCCATCTCCTGTCCTCTAGCAGGATCCGGCGTGCTCGTAACCATACCACATCACTGGCCAGAGTCCTTGGGTTGCAGAGGTCCGGCAGCCGGCCGGCAGCGTCCCGGAGGTTCCCCTAGAGTGGGGCGAGGAGAGGGACGGCAGTCAGGACACAGGAGCAGAACGGAAGCATCTGCAAATTAGCTTGGGCACTAGACAGATGGACGCCGAGCAGCCTTGGGCCGGGGGGCTGCTGCTGGATTGTACCAGTAGATCTTGACCCTCCTTCCCAGCACCCATGGTACTTTGATGGGTGTTTAGTTAAGAAGTGCCTTAGCGCCACTTGCGTGGACACACACAGTTACCTCTGCCAGCAGCTTGAGCGGCAGGCAGCGCTGCCCATTTCTGCCCTCCCCGCGGCTCCAGGTAGGGTGGGCTGAGCTCCCACGCTTCCCTCTTGGGGCACCCTTCCCACTCTTCCCTCCCAGCGCCCTTCACACTGGGTGACATCCAAGCCCGGAGGACAGGGTCCGCAGGGAGATGCGGGGTGATGCAGGGAGGGGAGCAAGAGGCCAGCTCCCTCCTGGGGACACCAGCAGCAGCTCACCAAGCCAAGCGCCTCCTGCATCATGCGGATTTCTCCTTGCATGCGGGACTGCGCCTCCTTCAGCTGGCTAATCTCCTCAAGGAGATCCTGGTAGGCAGACGGCTCCTAGGAGAGGCGGGGGGCAGGCATGAGCCCCACGGCAGGGTCCCTGCAGACCAGGAACTTGGTCCCCACCCACCCTGCCCCAATGGAAGCCAGCACACAAACCCATGCCAGCAAGGCTGCATCCAGCCCTGCCTGCCCGTGCTGAGCTCTGCGCAGGAGCCCTGAAGCTGATGCCAAGGGCAAAGAGCCACCCCTGGAGGAGGAGGCGCCTCAACGGGGGAGCACGCAGGGCACTGGGGAGAGCCTCTACCTCAGAGCCGCTGCTCTCGTCGGTTCCCACGCTCTCCACCGGCTGCCGCACGTCGGCAGCCGCATCAGCTTCGCAGCCGCTGGCGGTGTCCTGCAGCGGGTCCTTCGCAGGCAGCTGCTCACCCGGCTGCTGCGCCTGCTGCCCCGCGGCCGGGGTCCTTGCCCTGTCCGGCTCTGCAGGCTGCTCCAAGCCTCGGCTGGAGCGGTCCTGCAGGCCCAGGTG
Organism: Psittacula echo; assembly: GCF_963264785.1. Lineage (NCBI taxonomy): Eukaryota > Metazoa > Chordata > Aves > Psittaciformes > Psittacidae > Psittacula > Psittacula echo. The sequence continues at coordinate 41,440,200 of NC_137739.1, read as the reverse complement.
CCCCAGCATGGCCTGCAGCAGGTCGCGCAGCGCTCGGAAGTTCACGGCCTCGGCCTCGGGCGTCCCGATGGCGGCGTCCAGCAGCTGGGTCAAGCTGAGCAGAGCCATGGCTGCCGCTACGGCCGACAACCCGAGTCTGACCTGCTGGCGGTAGGAGAGACAGCGGGCAGCCGGCAGCCTGCCTCCTGCTCACGCGCCCTATGGGTCAGAAGAGGATTGGGTAAGACAACAATTAAACCTCTGGGTTAATAATAAAAAACCCCTTAACCCGGAGGAAAGTCAGTATGCAGAAGTGTGGCTAAAAAGACCAGGAGCTAGACTTTATCCACTGAATGAAGTAAAAACTAAACAAAAGAAAAAGAAGGAAGAGTTAGATGAAATCCTTCTAACCCCCCCCTCCTTATATTCCTCCTCCTGCTCCCACAGCCCCTCTAGAGGTCCCCAGAGCGCCCACTTCCCCACCAGAATCAGAACAAGGGTCTCCCCCTCCCCCTAGACGTGTGACTAGAAGTCAAAAAGGGGCAGCTCAGATGTATCCTTTAAGGGAAATGCCCATGGGGGGACCTCAACCTGTGATTGGATATATTTCTGTACCCCTAAGCTCGGCAGACCTACGAGATTTTAAAAGAACCGAGATGGGAAACCTAATTGAGGACCCACTCGGAGTGGCAGAAAGATTAGATCAATTTTTAGGACCAAACCTTTATACTTGGGATGAAATGCAATCTATCCTTGGTCAATTATTTACTACCGAGGAAAGAGGCATGATTAGAGGAGCAGGAATGAGATTGTGGGATGCTCAACATGCTCAGGGACCTCAAGCAGATATTAAATGGCCACTCCAAAGACCTAATTGGGATAATCAGGATCCGGTGCATAGAACTCATATGCAGGACCTAAGAACTATAGTAATTCAGGGGATTAGAGAAGCAGTACCCCGTGGCCAGAATATCAATAAAGCATTTAATGAAATGCAGAAGAAAGATGAAAGCCCTACTGAGTGGCTGGAACGACTGAGGAAAGCCCTTCAGCTGTACTCCGGGGTAAATCCAGACGACCCTTTAGGGCAAGCGCTCCTCAAAACTCAGTTTGTGGCAAAATCGTGGGAGGATATCAGAAAGAAGATTGAAAAGTTAGAAGACTGGCAGAATAGAGGGTTAGATGAATTATTGAGGGAAGCTCAGAAAGTATATGTAAGGAGAGAGGAAGAGAGCAGCAAGCGACAGATAAAAATGATGGTAGCAGCGGTCAGAGAGGATCGTAAAGGGCAGACAAATAAACACAGATCTGCTGAAACGAAACAGGGGAACATAGTAGTAAGGAAGGAACAGAGATTTTGTTTTTATTGTGGAAAGAAGGGACATATAAAGAAGAATTGCAGAGAAAGGATCAGGGATGAGGAAATATCAAAAACGGAATAGGAAAGTCAGGGGCTTTATATCTTAGGGGACCGGAGTCATCATGAGCCCTTGATAAAATTAAAAATAGGTCCCCATAAACAAGAGTTCACCTTTTTAGTAGACACTGGGGCTGAAAAATCGACTATTAGAAAAATACCCGAGGGATATAAAATTTCCCCTGAAAAAGTACAAGTAATTGGGGCAAAAGGAGAACCCTTTAAAGTAAGCAAAATAAAAAATGTAATATTTGAAACTGAAAATAAATTTGGAATGGGTGAACTCTTGCTCGTCCCTGAAGCAGAATTTAATCTGCTGGGGCGAGATTTAATTGTTGAATTGCAATTAGAAATTAAAGTAAAAAATCAAGAGCTAACAGTGTCTGCTTATCCTTTGACCGTGGATGATCAAAACCAAATTAACCCCGATGTCTGGTATTCTCCGGACACAATTAGTAGACTGGAAATCCCACCGATTAAAATCCAAATTTCTGAACCCCACATACCAGTGAGGGTAAAGCAATATACCATATCCCTAGAAGGACAGAGAGGATTAAAACCAGAAATTGATCGATTATTAGCACAAGGAATCTTAGAGCCTTGTATGTCACCCTTTAACACCCCCATTTTGCCTGTAACGAAACCAAATGGGAAATATCAGCTCGTGCATGACTTAAGGGAAATAAACAAAAGAACTATCACCCGGTTCCCTGTAGTGGCAAATCCATACACACTGCTAAGCAAGCTAGGACCCCATAATTCCTGGTATAGTGTGATTGATTTAAAGGATGCCTTTTGGGCCTGTCCACTGGCAGAAGAATGCCGTGATTATTTTGCCTTTGAATGGGAAGATATAGAGACAGGCCGTAAACAACAATTGAGATGGACCGTGCTCCCCCAAGGGTTCACTGAGTCCCTTAATTTGTTTGGCCAGGCCCTGGAAAAGCTCTTGAAGGAATACCAGGTACAAACGGGAAACGTGCTTTTACAATATGTAGATGATCTGCTCATAGCAGGGAATAATCAGGAGGATGTAAGAAAAGAAAGCATTCGACTCCTAAACTTCCTTGCACAAAAGGGACTACGGGTATCACAAGAAAAGTTACAATTTGTGGAGGAAAAAGTGAAATATTTGGGGTATTATTTGTTTAACGGCAAAAAGATATTGGATCCAGAGCGCATTAAAGGAATTCTGGAATTACCTATGCCTGTCACTAAGAGGCAAATTAGGCAGGCATTAGGGCTATTTGGCTATTGTAGACAATGGATAGAGAACTACAGCTTTAAGGTTAAATTCCTATATGAACAACTGTCTAAAGACAAAATACCCAAGTGGACCCCTCAGGATCAAGAGCAGTTTGCCAGTCTCAAAAGGGAGCTAAGTCAAGCACCGGTTCTAAGTTTGCCAGATTTAAAGCGGCCATTCCATTTATTTGTTAACATACATGAAGGAACGGCATTTGGAGTATTAACTCAGGAATGGGCCGGACAAAAGAAACCGGTGGCATACCTATCAAAGCTGTTGGACCCTGTGAGCAGGGGTTGGCCGAGTTGTTTACAGATCATTGTTGCCGCTGCCTTATTACTTGAAGAAACAAACCGTATTACCTTTAATGGGGAAATTGTCCTATATGCGCCTCATAACATAAGAGGAGTGTTACAACAAAAAGCAGAAAAATGGCTTACAGATAGTCGATTATTGAAATATGAAGGAATACTTATAGAATCCCCTAAATTAACTTTAAAAACTATTGGAGCAGTTAATCCCGCTGAATTTTTGTACCCAGGAGAAGGTGATGAACTATTGCACAATTGTTTCCAAACAATTGAACAGCAGACACGCATTAGGCCAGATCTAGAAGAAGAACAACTACAATGTGGGGAAATATTATTTATAGACGGATCATCACGAATAGTAGAAGGTAGACGATTGTCTGGATATGCCGTAGTTAAGTTGGAAAAAAGGAGAATTTAAGACAATAGAATCAGGCCCCCTGAGTGCTAGCTGGTCGGCTCAAGCCTGTGAACTGTATGCATTGTGGAAAGCATTAGTATCACTGAAGGGAAAGGATGGAACTATATGAAAATATGGGAGGAAAGAGGATTTGTTAACTCACAGGGAAAAGAACTGATACACCCGGAATTAATTCGGCGAGTTCTGGGGGCATTGAAAATGCCGAATAAAATAGCAGTTGTACATATAAAGGGACACCAACGAGGTACAAGTTATCAAGTTAGGGGAAATAACGCAGCTGATACAGAAGCAAAACAAGTGGCAGGCAATTATAGTATGATTTTGACTATGCAACAAGTACCTGTTAATAAAAATTTGAGTTTTGAGTCTGCAGAAAAAGGAAAACAAATGGGAGCTAAGGAACAAGATGAAACAGCTGTCCGGACTGCTGAGCGTGGATGGATACATGCCAGTCGCGTTAAGGGACCAGTAAATCCTCCACAGTGGAAGATTGTCAGCTCATCTGGAGACACCAAGCTTGTGTTAAAACGATAAGCAGTAACCCTGAAAAGATAATGCAATGATAGAAACTTTATTTGATTATTTTGCCACATTACCCTTTGGTATAAAGTGTGTATTGTTGTTTATAGTTGCAATAATTATCTCTCTCTCTGTATATTATATGTGGAAGTGTACAAAATGTGCTAAAGGAAATTGTTAAACCTATGCAACCACACAATATTGAATATAGAAGATATGCTGATATAAATAATATATATGTATTTTAGACATACGAATTAGATGTAATAATTCAAACTGCAACTGTTATCCATTTGCTTGTTTCAGGTGTAAGGTATGTCAGGATAAATGGTGGACACACTGTGAATGTGGATATCCTCCAATAGGAATTTGCACACAGTGTTGGAAAATCCAAAGAACTCTCACTGAGTGGAAATTAAAAACAATTAGAGTCTAGACAAGAAATTATTCGGGAATCCTATAAGTGGTGGGAAATTTCTGCTAAAGGAATAAATCCTCAATATTATTGTTACCACCCCAACGAACCAGTCCCCTTTATAGCTGAAATTTTGGCTATAAAGTGCAGAAGGGAAGTACTAACTGTGTCTTGCTTTGCCCCATTAGTTAAAGCTGCAAAGTGGGAAGCCTATATAAACAGGCAGAAAGCCCGAAGCAGCTGTTCTCCTGAAGAATTCCCTTGCTGCCGAGAAGATGGTACACCCCGTGGCTCGAAGCAACCGAGTCGACGGGCGAGGCAGAGGAGGAACAAACTGTGGAGAAAAGAACCAGAACAATGGGACACAAAAGCAGCAATGGCCGAACTTCCCCAGGACTGGTAAAAATATACTTAAATTGGCAAAATTGACAGAAACCCTTTTTCCTGGTATACCGTTAGTTTTGTTATTGATAATAACCCAAGCAAATGGAAACCCTCATGAACCTATGGCCTGGAAATTATATCATTTACCAGAGTCAAAATTAATTCAAACTCAGATCGGTCCAGGGAAGTGGAATTTCTCTGTGAATCTATATTCCCTGATACCTATAGAACAAGACTCCCCTGTTTTTACTCCAGATCTAGCAAAGCTTCAGGCCCAATGCAAGGCATTTTATATATGTCCATCAAGTAACCCTGGCAGAAGTTATTGTAATTATCCAGGTCATTTTTACTGTGGCTATTGGGGTTGTGAAACTATTGCTTCAGATTAGAAAACGTGGGAGATAAATATATAGATGTAACTTGGGGACCACCGGGCTGCACTCCCCCAAAACATGATTTTGATGGACACCCTACAAGACCTTGTGGCAGCGTGTCTTGTAACAGAATTGAAATCATTAACCAATATAAAAAGACACAAGAATCAAAATGACAAATGGGCTATCCCAACACCAGGAGCTAAATGGGTTTGTTCAGACATCGGAATAACGCCTTGCCTATCCTTAAATGTATTTAATCAATCTCAGTTTTGCATACAGGTGATTATTGTTCCTCGCCTGATCTATCACACCTCTGAGGAGGTGTTACGCCACTTTGAAGGAGACCTGAATAGACAAAAACGAGAGCCAATTACAGTGGTAACCCTAGCTACACTGTTGATAACGGGCGGAGTTGGAGCAGGTACAGGCATAGCCTCCCTAGTAAAAGGTCAGGAATTACAAAGTTTACAGATGGCTGTAGATGAGGATTTAGCAAGAATAGAACAATCTATCCTAAATTTAGCCAATTCAGTAAAGTCTTTATCAAAAGTAGTGCTGCAAAATAGAAGAGGATTAGATCTATTGTTCTTAAAGGAAGGAGGATTATGTGTAGCTCTCAATGAAGAATGTTGTTCTTTTGCTGACCATACGGGAATAGTCCAGGACAACATGTCTGAACTCCGAAAAAGGTTAGATCAACGTAAAAAGATCGTGAGGTAGGCAGATCATGGTATGAAAACTGGTTTAATGTCTCACCTTGGCTAACCACTTTATTATCTGCTTTAGCAGGACCGCTTATTCTGTAGATTCTGGGACTTACATTTGGACCTTGTATAATACGCTATATTTTAAACTTTATTAGAGAACGGCTTGACATAGCTAAATTACTTATTCTGAAGTCTGAGGTAAAATATAAAAGTGTATCTATTAATGAAGATGAAGATGAAAAAGATTGTTGTGAATGCGTTATGCCGCGGAAGAACTATGATTGTAATTGTGAGATATTACCCTGTGAATGTTATGATAAATGTTGGGAGTGTGGAAGAAGGATTGCTTACAGTACCAAGAATGAAAGTAGCCTTTAATAAACAATAATAGAATAAAAAGAAAAAGGGGGGATTGTGAGAACTATAGAATAGGATATTGTTTATTAAGACTTATGTGGGAAACTATAGAATAGGATATTGTCTATTAAGACTTATAAGTCAATGTAAAGGACAGATAACAATGAATGTGAAATCACTTGAGCCAGCAAAACCGACGCCTGCTTATCTCTTAAGCAAACAAAACCGACACTGCTTATCTCCCTAAGCGAGCACAGCTGGCTCCACTTATCTCTTAAGCAAGTAAAACTGACGGGGTTAACCATAGGACCAAGGAGGAAGATTTCTGAATCCCTAGCAACTGCTGGAACAGGAGCAGAGTATCTCTACCACTATATGAACGCGGAAGTCAGGATGTATAAAAAGGGACAGTCTGATTTACTAGGTACGGTAGTTGGCGGAGCGCAGACTCCCCTGCCGTCCAGCGCTGTCTTTGCTCATATTCTACTTGCTACAATTAATAAAATTGTAATTGGAATTACGATCCATTGTGGTCTCAATTTATAACAGAAATCATAAATCAATAGAGAAGCTTCATACACTGAATGCTGCAATTGTGTTGGTTTGTATCTTAGCTACTTCATAACTAAACGCTACAATGGTGACTTTAGGAATAGAAACAAATATACCCTTGTATAGTAAAGGGAATGTAGAAAAGAATGTACTGTGAAACTCCAACTTAGCAGAACCAAATTTAAGTAAGCCAGAACCACATACCAAGGGCAACTAAGTGAAGAGAAGAGAATGCTGTGTCCACATAATGGTTGGGATTTGTCCAAAGAACAGAAAGGTGAAAAAAGGACAGAGCGAGGAAGACTCCTTACTTCATCAGGACGACCACCAGACGACCACCAGAGGGGGCTGCGCAAGCGCAGAAGACGCTGATGTCGCCAAGGACTGATGAAGCAATCACTGCTACCTATTGCGAAACTTCTAACGTATAAATTGCGAACGCGATCTGGCGGGGTTAGAACCAGATTTGGGTGCGTACCCCTGTTTCTCGGCGCCTTAATACAGCACCTCATATAACCATTCCGATGGTTATGTGTTTGTCCTGACGCTAACATTTTGGCGACCCAGATGGGACCTCGCGGGCATTGCTGAGACGGATCGCGTCTCGATCCTGCTCCAGCCGGCACCGAGAGATTCTCGGGGAGCCATCGACCGCGCCCGACCTCCGCTGCTCACGTCGGACCTCTGATACGGTAAGAAAGGTGCTTTTCTAATTTGGTTACGGTACCGATTGTGGTATGGTATGGTAAAGCCTGCCTGTTAGACGCGGCGAAAGCTGCGCTTGGTTGGGCTAGGGAGCTCTCCGGGGTAAAAGCCTAGGCACCGTCCGTCAGACAGTGGCGAAAGCCCTGCAGGCTCGGCAAATTTGGTTTGGTAATGGTTGTAATTTAGTGGTGTAAAGGAAACTTGTTTTCTTAAGGACTTTCTTTGTACTCACGAAATGCCGTCGATTCCCAAATCATCCCCGCTGGGCTGTCTTCTAAGCCACTGGAAGGAAGGGGGGTTTGGGCAGAGGGCTTTTGGGCAAAAAAAAAGAAAAAAAAAAAAAAAGAAAAAGAAATAAAAGAAAAATATGCGGAAAAATAAGCTGATTGATTATTGTAACGTTTGGTGGACACAATATGAATTGGAAGGTAAGGAAAAACGGCCTGAAAATGGAACTTTACAGTATAATACTATATTGCAATTGATGTTGTTTTGTAAAAGGGAAGGAAAATGGGATGAAGTGCCGTATGTAGATCTTTTCTGTACTTTAAGAGATAATAAGGAATGGCAAAAATCCTGTGGAATTATGGTTGTTAAAACAAATGCAAATGAACAATGTCAGGTATGTGTTGCTGAGAAAAAGTGTATTGGGTGTCTTGCTTTAGAAGACAGTTTGCAGCACCAGAAGGATGATGAAAATCTTGATTTGGTTGTGGCCCCATCAGCCCCGCCGGTAATAGAGGAAAGGGGGGAGGAGGATGATAGTGAAAGTGATCTTGAGAGTGAGAGTGAGAATGAATGCAAGGGGGATCAGAAGGTAGATCTCCCCGTTACTCCGGTCTCACATCGAACTCGTCAAAGGGAAGGACGAGGGAGAAAAGTGCAGGCTCAGACGCCTGGTGCAGTGCTTGCGCCTTTAAGACAGGGAGTCGGAACAGAAGGACCGGTATACGTTAAAGTACCCTTCTCGCCTGGGGATTTAGTTATCTGGAAACAATCAGCAGGAACGTATAGAGAAAACCCTGATAAAGTAGCTCGTGTAATGAAAATGAGGAACCCCTTGTGAAAATACAATTGGGAGGAAAAGAAGTGAAATTTCTGGTAGATACAGGGGCTACCTATTCAGTTTTAAACGACTTACACGGGAGGCTAGGAAAGAAAACTACGACAGTTGTGTCCTGGGTTCAGCAGCAGCAGTCAGTTTTTCTTCTTCTTAGTAGCTGGTGCAGCGCTGTGGTTTTGACTTTCTGCCTGGGAAAAATATTGATAAAGCCGATGTTTTCAGTTACTGGTCAGAATGTTTACCCTGACCAAGGACTTTGTGAGTCTGATGCTCTGCCAGGGAGGAGGAGAAGCCGGGAGGAAGCAGGGACAGGACACCTGACCCAAAACTAACCAAAGAGGTATTCCACACCACAGCACGTCATGCCGAGGATGTAGAACTGAGAGTTCCCGGAAGGGCTGGATCATGGCAGGGTGGGGGTGAGGTACCGGTTGGTGAGTAGTTGTATTCTCTATCTTGTTATTTCCTTTATCATTATTACTATTAGTGGTAGCAGCAGTGATTTGTGTTATACCTTAGTTATTAAACTGTTCTTATCTCAACCCGTGGGAGTTGCATTCTTTTGATTCTCCTCCCCGTCCCTCCAGAAGCGGAGGGAAGAAAGGTGGGCGGGGAAGTGGACTGCGTGGTTCTGATTTACGGCCTGGGCTTAAACCACGACAGTTCTATTTTGGCGCCCAACGTGGGGCACGAAGGGTTGAGATAACGACAGATCTGACCGAGGCACAATGCTGATTTATTGGCTCTCAAAGTTGTTCTTTTCGATATCACAGTTTCAGTATGCTGTAGCTTACTTAGAGCCGGTATTTGCTGTGTTAGTGTTTATCAAGTGTGGGCCTTGGGCTAAGGTTCTTGTTTCATTGTATTTTATGGTAATGGCTTGTAATACGGGGGGGCTCCGGCAGCAGGGCGGGATGGACGTGGCCGTGGACTTGTACCTGGCCGTCCCGCTGCTCTTCACTGTCCTGGCCCTCGTCCTTGCCTCCGTCTTTGTGAGGCTGCGGGGAGCTGAGGGGGAGCGGCCCCGGGAGCCGGCGGCGGCCGAAGCGGCCCGGGAGAGGGGCTCCGGCGATCAAGCGGCGGCGGGAGCGGGGCCGGAGGCCGGGAAGGAGGCGGCTGCCGAGCAGCGGGAGGAGGCGGCGGAGGAGCCGAGCCCCACAGCTGAGCCCAGCCCCGCGGCGGCCGAGAGCATTCCCCAGCAGCAGCCCAGCCAGCCCCGTGAGCCTGAGCCGCAGGAGGATGCAGGAGACCCCGCAGCATTTCCCAGCAAGGCAGAGGAGGAAGATCTGGACTCGGAAAAAGAGAAGCTGGTGGTGAGGGGGCCTTCAAGCACAGCAGCTACACCAGCCCCAGTGACAAGTACAGCAGCAGCATTTGAGAGTTTTGAAGGTTTTGAATGGCCTTTGGGTACCCTTGGGACCTGCCTGCTGATTGTGATGGGGATCACCATGTTGGCACACACACAGAGTGTGTTCTACCCACGACCATTTTGTCTGATCCCGAGAGTTAAGCAGAGTCAGGTTTGGGTCTTGTCTGGGTTTAGACAATACAGGGGGACCGAGAGGTTTTCCCCAAGGCTGGACAGTCATGTGTGTTACGGTGCGTGGGACAGTATGGGCGAGTATCTAATCCACTGGGCCCCTCCAGTGCTTTGGAAGCGTCGGAGATGGAAGGCAGCTGTGTGGAGTCCCCGACAACAAGTTGCAGAGACTGCTACAGGGGAGGGTGAATTATTTTAAGCCTGATGGGCCCATCCATCAGGGCGGAGATGCAACACAGAGATGGACTCATGATCGAGGGGTGGACTTTGCAATGGGCCTCACCTGCTCTGAAAGACTGTTACAAGAGATGGAGCCCACCATCATGGACCAAATGGACTCAGCAGCTTTATAGGGATTGGTCCGTGCACTAAGATAAGAGTGCACTGAAATGAGAGTGAGGGTATATGGATAATGTGGGATCTGAGCATGACGTGAATGGCATGGAATAAGGGGTGGATACTGTCCTGGGTTCAGCAGCAGCAGTCAGTTTTTCTTCTTCTTAGTAGCTGGTGCAGCGCTGTGGTTTTGACTTTCGGCCTGGGAAAAATATTGATAAAGCCGATGTTTTCAGTTACTGGTCAGAATGTTTACCCTGACCAAGGACTTTGTGAGTCTGATGCTCTGCCAGGGAGGAGGAGAAGCCGGGAGGAAGCAGGGACAGGACGCCTGACCCAAACTAACCAAAGAGGTATTCCATACCACAGCATGTCATGCCCGCGATGTAGAACTGAGAGTTCCCGGAAGGGCTGGATCATGGCAGGTGGGGGTGAGGTACCGGTTGGTGAGCGGTTGTATTCTCTTCCTTGTTATTTCCTTTATCATTATTACTATTAGTGGTAGCAGCAGTGATTTGTGTTATACCTTAGTTATTAAACTGTTCTTATCTCAACCCGTGGGAGTTGCATTCTTTTGATTCTCCTCCCCGTCGCTCCAGAAGCGGAGGGAAGAAAGGTGGGGGGGGAAGTGGACTGCGTGGTTCTGATTTACGGCCTGGGCTTAAACCACGACAAGTTGTAGGAGCCACAGGGAAGGAGGAAACACGGCCATTCCTGCAGCCCCTAGACCTGCGATTTAGAGGGAAAGAATTGATACACGAATTTCTGTATGTACCTGAGTGCCCTATTCCCCTTTTAGGAAGAGATTTATTAGCTAAATTGGATGCAGTGATTATCTTTGCAAATGGTGAATTAACAATGCAAATTCCCGAATCAAAAGCAGGACAGATTTTGGTTCTCAAAGATAAACCCATTGCTCGGATCCCAGTGGAGGTAGAGCAGGCTGTGATACCGACAGTTTGGGAAAAAAAAAAAAAAAAAAAAAAAAAAAAGCAGGGCTTTGGGTTCTTTGATAACAGCTGGTTTTATAAGGCTCCAGTCCGGATGATGGCACGTAGGAAATGTTTAACTCACAGAGGCAAAAGGATGCTGGGGCATGAATTAACAGGGCTCATTTGGAGAGCTTTAAACTAGATTCGAAGGGGGATGGGGTTGTAACTGGGCTTGCCCCAGTGGGGCAGCACTCTAGAATTGATGAAGACTGAGAGGCCTCCTATAATCCTAGGGTGAAATCGGTGAGCTCAGCTCCCTCCTTGAAATGCCTGTACACCAATGCGTGCAGCATGGGAAATAAGCAGGAGGAGTTGGAGACCTGTGTTAAGTCAGGAGATTATGATCTGGTGGCAATTACAGAGACGTGGTGGGACAGCTCACATGACTGGAATATAGTCATGGAGGGCTATGTCCTTTTCAGGAAAGACAGGCCAGCCAGGCGGGGTGGTGGGGTTGCTCTTTATGTGCGAGAGCAGCTGCAAGGTACTGAGTTCTGTCCAGGAACAGGGGATGAGCGAGTTGAGAGTCTGTGGGTGAGAATTAAGGGGCAGGCTGGCAGGGGCGATACTGTTGTGGGTGTCTGTTACAGGCCACCAGATCAGGGTGAGGAAGTTGATGAGGCCTTCTACAGGCAGCTGAGAGCGGCCTCACAGTCACAGGCTGTGGTTGTTGTGGGGGATTTTAACTTCCCTGATGTTTGCTGGAAGGACTACTCAGCAACCCAGCCACAGTCCAGGAGGTTCCTCCAGTGTATGGATGATAACTTCATCATCCAAATGGTGGATCAGCCAACCAGGAGAGGAGCGCTGCTGGATCTCATCCTCACTAACAAGGAGGGTCTGGTCGAAGCAGTAAAGGTTGAGGGCTGCCTTGGTTGCAGCGACCACGAGATGGTGGAATTCAGGATCTTGTGTGATAGGACCAGTACAATAGCAAGTAGAATTGCAACCCTGGACTTTAGCAGGGCAAACTTTGGCCTTTTCAAGCAATTGCTAGGGGAAATCCCATGGGCAAGGCTGCTTGAAGGTAAAGGGGCCCAAGATAGTTGGTTGACATTCAAGAATTGCTTATTCCAAGCTCAAGAGCAGAGCATCCCGACACGTAGGAAGTCAAGGAAGAGGACCAGAAGACCTGTGTGGCTAAATAAGGAACTGCTGGGTGTGCTCAAGTGGAAGAGGAGAGTTTATAGGTCATGGAAGGAGGGGCTGGCCACTCGGGAGGAATATAAGGCTGCTGCTAGAGGATGTAGGAAGGCAGCTAGGATGGCTAAGGCCTCCTTAGAATTAAATCTGGCCAGAGGGGTCAAGGACAGCAGAAAGAGCTTTTTCAAATACATAGCTGATAAAACTAACACCAGAGGCAAGGTTGGCCCACTGGTGAATGGGATGGGTGCCCTGGTGACAGAAGATACAGAGATGGCAGAGTTATTGAATGCCTTCTTTGTCTCAGTCTACTCTGCCGGAGGCAGTCCTGAAGAGCCCTGTACTCCTGAGACCTCAGATGAAGTCAGGTCACTGGAGCAGTTTGCCTTAGTCGACGAGGAATGGGTTAGGGACCAGTTGAGCAATCTGGACATCCATAAATCCATGGGTCCAGATGGGATGCACCTGCGGGTGCTGAGGGAACTGGCAGAAGTCATTGCTAGACCACTCTCCATCATCTTTACCAACTCTTGGGAAACGGGAGAGGTGCCTGAGGACTGGAGGAAAGCAAATGTCACTCCAGTCTTCAAAAAGGGCAAGAAGGAGGATCCGGGTAACTATAGACCGGTCAGCCTCACCTCCATCCCTGGGAAAGTGATGGAACACCTTATCCTTGATGCCATCTTAAGGCATGTCAAGGATAAGAGGGTTATGAGGGGCAGTCAACATGGCTTTACCAAGGGGAAGTCATGCTTGACCAACCTCATAGCCTTTTATGAGGAAATAACACGGTGGATGGATGATGGCAGAGCGGTGGACGTGGTCTACCTTGACTTCAGCAAAGCATTTGACACGGTCTCCCACAGCATCCTCATAGCTAAATTGAGGAAGTGTGGCCTGGATGATCAGGTAGTGAGGTGGACTGCAAACTGGCTGAAGGACAGAAGCCAGAGAGTTGTAGTCTATGGGGCGGAGTCCAGTTGGAGGCCTGTATCTAGTGGAGTGCCTCAAGGGTCAGTATTGGGACCAGTATTATTTAATATATTCATCAATGATTTAGATGAGGGAATTGAGTGTACTGTCAGCAAGTTTGCTGATGACACTAAGCTGGGAGGAGTGGCTGACACGCCCGAAGGCTGTGCTGCCATCCAGCGAGACCTGGACAGGCTGGAGAGTTGGGCAGGGAGAAACTTGATGAAATATAACAAGGGAAAGTGTAGAGTCCTGCATCTGGGCAGGAACAACCCCAGGTTCCAGTATAGGTTGGGGAATGACCTGTTAGAGAGCAGTGTAGGGGAGAGGGACCTGGGGGTCCTAGTGGATGGCAGGATGACCATGAGCCAACACTGTGCCCTTGTGGCCAAGAAGGCCAATGGCATCCTGGGGTGTATTAGAAGGGGGGTGGTCAGTAGGTCGAGAGAGGTCCTCCTTCCCCTCTACTCTGCCCTGGTGAGACCGCATCTGGAATATTGTGTCCAGTTCTGGGCCCCTCAGTTCAAGAAGGACAGGGACCTGCTGGAGAGAGTCCAGTGCAGGGCGACAAAGATGATTAAGGGAGTGGAGCATCTCCCTTATGAGGAAAGGCTGAGGGAGCTGGGTCTCTATAGTTTGGAGAAGAGGAGACTGCGGGGGGACCTTATTAGTGTATATAAATATATAAAGGGGGAGTGTCATGAGGATGGAGCCAGGCTCTTCTCAGTGGCAAACAGTGATAGGACAAGGGGTAATGGGTACAAACTGGAACACAAGAGGTTCCACTTAAACTTGAGAAGAAACTTCCTCTCAGTGAGGGTGACAGAACACTGGAACAGGCTGCCCAGGGGGGTTGTGGAGTCTCCTTCTCTGGAGACATTCAAAACCCGCCTGGACACATTCCTGTGTAACCTTATCTAGGTGTTCCTGCTCCGGCAGGGGGATTGGACTAGATGATCTTTTGAGGTCCCTTCCAATCTCTAACATACTGTGATACTGTGAAACAGAAATTCCAGGAAAATCAAAAACGGCTCAGCCACTGATAGTGGAACTAAAAGATGGAGCTAGGCCAGTAAGAGTTAAACAATATCCCCTGAAATTAGAAGCGAGATAGGGGATTATAAAAACAATTGAGAAATTTTTAAAATATCAGATCTTGGAAGAATGTGAATCAGAATATAACACACCAATTTTCCCTGTGAAGAAACCAAACGGTGAGTATAGGTTAGTACAGGATTTGAGGGCCATAAATAAAATAACAAAAGATATCCACCCGGTGGTAGCAAACCCTTATACATTGTTAACATCTGTGAAGGAAAAGTATAAATGGTTTACAGTGATTGATTTAAAAGATGCCTTCTTCTGCATTCCTCTTGATAAAAGTAGCAGGAAACTGTTTGCATTTGAATGGGAAAACCCACAGAATGGACGAAAGACAGAGCTAACATGGACCAGACTTCCACAAGGATTTAAGAACAGCCCAACTCTCTTTGGGAACCAGATAGCCAAGGAACTGGAAATATGGACTACCCAAGGAAAGGTACAGGTACCGAGATCACAATACCTCTTATTGCAATATGTAGGTGACATCTTTATCGCAACAGAACAAGAGTCATTGTGCATAAAAGTAACTACTGAAATCTTGAACCAGCTAGGCCTGAATGGCTACAAGGTCTCAAAGGAAGAGGCACAAATTGCATGCACAACTGTGTTGTATTTAGGATGTGAAATTTCGCAAGGGCAGCGGAAGCTGGGGATAAATCGCATAGAGGCAATATGTGCTGGGAAAGCGCTGAGGTTCAGTGCTGACAGGGTGGCAACCAAGGCCCACGCTGTGTCAGGCCAGGCAGATGCTGTGTCCTTGCGTCCAGCAAGGCCCAACCCACCGTCTCCCCCCAACCTTTGGGACCCGGTGAATGCAGGGTGCCAGTTTTCCTAAAGCAGGTAGGGATTTTGACTCATCTCCTGGCTTCACGTTAGCCAACTGCTTCCAGCTTCTAGTAAGGTGTGAAGCGAAGCCTGAGGAGAACCTCCCCATCCAGTTCATGTGAGCGGCTATGGAATTCTGCTGGCTCCAGACGAATTTCAAAGCTGAGTAGACTGACTTTTACATGAAGTGGACATTTACCTCTGGAGAGTCACTCATGTACACGTGGATGCTCTGGTAGGAGTGAGACCTGTTTTCTTTGGCCACAAGAAAGTCCTCTTTACAGGATCCCACCTCTAGGCTGCAAGACTTGATTTTCAGCCCTTGCTACGAGCAAGACGGGGATCAGTCACGCTGTTTCAAAGCATAACGCAGCCACCTGCAGAGAGAACCCTACGTGACCACCTTTCTACTCTGGAGCTTTGTACTGTGAGCTGTGATTTTAGTGTTGTGAAAAGTGGATTATCAGATGGATTTAACCTCAAATGAAGAGAAGGAATCAGGAATATAATCGCCTGGTCCTGTCACTCTGTTTTCTTGGTTCTTAGCACAAGGAAGGGAGAGAGGAAGGAATTATCAATGTATGAAGAAGGATGTTAAGCAGAAAATCCTGGGAGTTACCAAGATGTCAGAAAAGATTTTTCTCTGTTGGCTCCGAAACCTCTTCTTTTCAGTACCTATTTAGGTGTCCCCTACAGCCTGCAGGGAAATGGTCATTTCAGGGGATATTTACTGTTGGTAACTTTAATTCTTGTGTTTTGCAGGGGCACAAGAGGAAAAACTGGAAGGTGAGGAGATTTGTTTTGAGAGCTGATCCTGCTTTTCTGCACTACTATGACCCCACTAAGGTAGGTGAGTGGGGATTTGCTACCCCCAGAAATCCTCTTACAGACCTGCACGTCATAATGAAAATACAATTATGCTGTAAATGTTTCTCTTACTCAAATCTCCTTCTGGCTTCCTCTATCCATTTCCTGGGGATTAAGACCTCTCTCGCCTTACCCTGGAGATTGTCCTTGTAGGGTTTTCTACCCCTGTATCTTCCCTCCTGTCTTTGCCCAGTGAGATTCCTTTTCCTCAGCCGAGTCTTCTTGGGATTTGTCTTCTGCTGTACCCACACAGCCTGGGACCATGCTCCTGCAGGGATTCTTCCTGGGCTGTGATCTTTCTGGGCTGACATCCCACCACTTGAGGGTCATACTGCTACTGGGATTTTTCATTCTTTTATTCCAACACTGGGGAGGGTCTTCTTGATGCCAAAGTATCTGCAGGCATTACAGCTACTCAGTTTTAAACTTGCTCAGGGAATAGTAGAATTTATCTGAATGGATATAATAATCAATGTGAGCAACCCAGAAGGGCATATGGATCCATCCACCCCAGGTGTGTAGGGTATGCCAAAGGCTAACATGTTGCTAAAAGAACATGTATAGAAATGCTTTATGCGACTTTTTAAAGAAAATACAAACACCAGAACAGTGAAGAGAGCTTATGGAGCTGGTTCATTTTCTGTTGCCTGTTTCTTTGTGGGCTTTTTTTTTTTTTTTGCGCTGCAACTCACCCTTGTAATGTCCTAAACTCAAGCTGCAGAATCTGAAGACCAGACAAGGGCAACAGCCTCCTAGTGAAAACAGTCAAATTTTTCCCATCTGTTTTCCGCTGTGTTCTCACTGAAAAGCAGCAGAAATATATATTTTAATATGAATTGTTATTGATAAGACGATACGTAAGTTTGGAATGTGATTGTTGTCCTACCCGTGTGTTTAATTGATCTCCACCACTCCCAGACACATCCGTCAAACATCTCAGACTGAAACAACATAGTAGTGCATTTAATTACGTGTCCTAATTGACTTCTCGTATAACATGGGTGTTTTGTACCTGGAAAGACTGGTATTACATCTCCACCTTCATAAAATTAATTGATGTGCTCTTGAAAATTATTCGAATGATGCTATTTTCCCAATAAGCCTCATTTCCTTTTTCTTTGCAGGAAGAACACAGGCCAGTAGGTGGATTTTCTCTGCGTGGCTGTCTTGTCTCAGCTCTGGAGGATAACGGAGTCCCAGCAGGTAAGCACGAGCCTCTAAGCGTTCATACGTACATACTGATGCCATAGCAATGCAGTGTTTAGGTGTGGGTTTGTGTGTGTGGCTGTCTCTGTATGCACAAGTGGGCCGGCCTCCCCTTCCCCTTTGCAAGCAGGGGAAGAGGCACATCAGAAAAAAATCCCCGTACTGCCGGGTTGTCCACACCAGGAGGGACTTTTCTAGGGTTATTTCCACTTCTCTTGGGTGTTCCCCTTCTTAAGGGCTTTTCTCAGTCAGATGACCTTTGAGACAGTCTAAACCACTCATTAATATTCCAGAATTAACAGACAAAGAGGAAACAGTTTCTTTTTTGGATGTTGTTAAACTCAGTCTTGAGCCGTCCCCTGATGCCATCCCTTTTCTGTGTGTTCTCTCTACTCATGCTCTTACCTTTTCCTTTTCCATCTGCTAGAACCCAAATGTAAGAGAAACCTGAAGACAGCAACACAAACCCCAGTTCTGCTAGGAAATATGCTTAGCTGGGGCATTTGTCCAGAACTTCACCCTCACAGATAAGAGTTTCTGCTGTTAAAGCAATTTATGTTATGGCAGTAAGCACAAGGTGTGGATCTTAATTAGGAAACGTCTTTCTAAAGACAAAAGACAGGGTCTGAAAAACATGAGGTGCAGGGGGGAAGGGGGCAAGAAAAATAGAGCCCATTGCTAAGAGGAACCCTAGGTTGGGCATAAGCAAATCTAATCTACTGCACAAACTGGTCAGGAGTTCATCCCTCCATTGTACAACTCAAGTAAGATTCTCCATTTAAACAGTGGCTATTTTATATCTGATGCATGGTGAACAGTAGTTCCTACAGTCTATGTGAGGGGTGTCTGTACTGTATCTTCATTTTGCAGAAGGGAAATCAAAGACACAAGAGCTATCTCTAATGAAATGGAAAGGTCTGATATTCTAATTCACTAAATTAAAAGTCATCCTTATGAAGCTTCACATTCACCACAAAGCATTTCTCCCTGCAGCTTCCTGATCTGCCGTATTTTTTTCTCTGCAGGAGTGAAGGGCAATGTGCAAGGCAATCTCTTCAAAATCATCACAAAAAATGACATTCATTCTTATATCCAGGCCAGCTCCAAGGCAGAGCGAGCACAGTGGATTGAGGCAATCAAACCACTGACATGACTAAGGTGGACTCCCTGCCAAATGACGAGTCACATCTGTGACCGAGTTTCCTGCTCTCATTGTCTGTGACTGTTGTTTTGCTCTTAGATAGTCTATTTTGTTATTTGTATCTCCATAGCACCCAGCAGTTCCTGACAGACCAGCATCTTAGGTGCCTAGGAGTCATGTAGATCCAGAATAATTCCCCACCAAGAACTTAATCATCTAACAAAAGACAGCAAGTGGATACAGGCAAAGAGGGCTTTACGAAGAAAGAGAGAGATACAATATTCCAAGGTGGAAGAAAAGAATTACTTTTGTACAAGTGTTCAGTCTATATTTGACAGATTCAGGTTGTGCGCTTTATCCTAAAGCAGAAATGCCTTGTTCCTTTCCCCTTTATGAAGGGGTTTATAAACTTGATTAGTTAAGACTGTGACTGAATCAAAGTCATGAAAGGTCCTGGTGTCTAAGGCTGCCTTTCTTGGTATACACAAGAGTCCTGTGCTAAGCCACAACCCAGCTGCTAGGATAATCACTAATGCTAAACATACAAAGTGTCTGTCAGTCTGTCTGCTCTACCATTTGGTTCTCTGTTAGATTGCAAAAGACCAAAGGATCTTCCTCTCCAGTATACAAATTATTCTTGTGCTGGTAATGGCCCACAGCAGTACAGGATGCTGAGTATCAAACCAGACCAGTGGCAGTTATTCCAGGCAAACGCCTGTGCTGAAGATACTGGGTAAAACCACCCAGTCATAGAAATGAGACTTTTCCTCCTGATTGTGACAGTAAATCCATTTATGTGGAACGCCATTGGGACTGAAAGCTCCAATAGCAGTTATGACTGTTGCTTTTTCTACTTCAAGTCATCAAATCTTCCATTATTTGTCTACTAATCTTGACTTTGGTATCATTACATTTTTTTAAATAGGTCAGTGCGTTTGAACCTCCCGCGCTCTATAAACATGATTGTTCTCAGAAGGCAGTTTGAATAGATGAAAATGATGGTTTCGTACATGGTAAATGTAGATTTTTATAGAAACTGAGACATTCTCCGCACCACCAGAGGGTATAATGGAATGTATAAGATGATTAAAACCCCCAACCAGCCTGCTGATACACTATTTTCATGAAATTCCTCATGTTATCTGAGTACCCATATCTGACAGCCAGACTCTGCAGAGGCTCCAGAATCACTCTGAAGACAACATGCTATACATCTTCCCTGAAGCCACAGAAGAATTTGATAGCCCTCTATCCACAGAACCACCTCTTTGCAGATTGTTGGTTCTCTAAGTTATGCTTTGGTGAATCCCACTCGTACATGTCCAGCTCTCCCAGGATCCGTACAGAACTCAAATCAGGGCTGGACAGAGAAATGTATGAGGTAAAGCCCTGAAATACTCAGCCCTGCAACACCTGAATCCTTTCACAGTCCTACCTCTATACCTGTCTGCATGTTGCCCAGGTAGCTAACAGCTCGTTACCTTTTTGCTGTTTCTTCCCCTGTGGAAGAAGAGCTGTTTCTGCACTGGTATTGTCTCTTCAGCTGGGAAGAGGAAATTGGGGAATAGAGCCACAGAAAACTATCAGGTTTTAGATAACCAATGGGCATTTTCCCAGTCTCACAGTCCCTCTTCACAGCCCGAGGAAAATAACAGTAAAAACTATGTCCTTCTGAAAAAGAAGTAATTTCTGCAATTGATTTTCTGGGATTCATGAGGCTGAGACGAAAAAATCAACTAGCCTCATAACTGGACTCCTAACCTCAGAGTATGCAGTTGCCCAGGAGTCTGTCAGCTTGAGTCAGATGCTTAACCATACTGGGAAGTCCAGTATCTAAATGGCCTTGAAGAGCTGGTCAGTGGAGCCTGGCCTAAGGAATAGCTGAGTCAGGACATGGAAATGTGACCCTCCAGCCTCTCATGTGGACTACATATTACCTGGACACTGCGTATTTTCCTCCTCCCTCGTCCCACAGAGGTGCTCGTACAGGCCTGCCTGCACCAAATACATACACAGAAAAAACCCCAAACCCAACCGAATCACAAGATTCTTGACAATCAGGGCCCAGCTTCTGGAGTCTTCTCTCAGTCCAGCAAGGTGGTGTGGCCCCAAGCAAGGGCTAGGAAAGATCTCAGGCTAGAGGGAAAACAGCAGCGTAAACTGTAAGCTGCTCCGCATTTTCTTAGGAAAGGTCCGTTGTTTTTCGTGCCTCTGGACGGTGCAGGCTAAAGACCAGTGCAGCTGGGCTCCTTCTGCATCAGAGGGGCTGCAGCAGAAGCCATGCAGTCGCACATGTTGGATACTACAGGGGCACATCTCCAGCAGCAGAGCAAATCACGGACATATTTAAGAAGCGGGGATGGGGCAGGAAGGGGAAGCTTGAGGCCTTCTTTTATTTCAGGCAAAATATCTGAATGTTTTGTATCTATTTTTTCCATTAACGATTAATTACTTTGCTTGCCTGTAGGAACAGTTTCAGGCAACTTCTGAGCTTGCTTTTAAGTTCTCTTTTCTGTTCCTGCAGTTCTGCTTAAGACATGGCATGCAGACTAAAACACCTGATCATCTAGAAAGTTCAGTAAGACATCCTATAAAAGAAGCACAGGGGCAGATACATCTAAGAAGACACGAGGTAATTCAGGAGAAGCTGCAGGATCTTGCAGGGTCTCAAATAGGTGAAGTGGCCAGAGCATAACTCTAAGCAGAAGACATCTAGCGAGTAAGAATGGGCTCCCTTCAGGAGGCCCTTGAAGGGGCAGGTGGAGGCTGGGCAGGGACCAGCTGGACCTTCTGTTGGGCACGACAGCGTGAACATGTTGCCCAGGACAATGCATCTCCCTGCAGGCCCAAACAGAGCTCAGTGGAAGAAATCTCCTGCCAGCCATTTTTCATACTGGCCCACGCAGTGGCAGCACCATCTGGCCAGTGATCAGCACCTGAGAATCAGTAGTAAAGAAGAGAGGGATCCCTTCTTTGAGAGCAAAGAAAATGAGAAGGAAGAGAGAAGAGCAAGGATCCAAGAGCAAGGATATTAATTTGGCTCCTAGAGTGCCTTCGTGCTGCAGAGACAAGCGTAGGCATCGAGACTGGGAGATAGCTGTGCAACCTGGGAAGTTAAAAGGGAGAGTGACCGTGACATAGGGGCCCATGGAAATGAAGGAGCTCCTCCCGCTTCACCAATGTCACCAATGTTACAGAGCAGCTCTAGGGCTAGAGAACACACTGCAAATCTCACACATCCGGCCTCGCTGAGAACAGATGCCGGTGGCTGATCGGCCTTCCTCCAGCTCCAAGTTTCAATGGCACTAGCTGTGTACCCCACGTTTTGCCCATGTATTTGAAGATCAGGAAGGCACTTGCCCCCATGAACCTGTCAGTGGTGTGAAAGCTGCAAAGCAAGAGGACAGCCGGAATTTTTCCTCCCGTGCGTGCCGCTGCTGACCGATGGCAAAGTCATCTGAATGCACTTGTGTGTGGAGACGTGATGAGGGCTGACCCAGCCAGCACTTGAGAAACTGCTCAGGATACCTCCAGGAAATAGATTTTTAGCCCCTACTCTCCGGCAGGATTTGTATTTTTGGCAAGACTACGGTGTTAGTGTGCAAATGGACCGGTTGGGTGAGGAGATCAGGTGTGCCACAGCCACCACCAGCCGGCAGCTGGTCTGTGCCCTGCCATTGTGCTCCTGCACAGGCTGCCCTCCTCCAGCAACGCAGAGGGAATGTGGTGTACTGAGCCAGAGCCATGAATCTTACTAGGAGAGCCTTACCCATGTGTCCTGGGTTCAGCAGCAGCAGTCAGTTTTTCTTCTTCTTAAGTAGCTGGTGCAGCGCTGTGGTTTTGACTTTCGGCCTGAGAAAAATATTGATAAAGCCGATGTTTTCAGTTACTGGTCAGAATGTTTACCCTGACCAAGGACTTTGTGAGTCTGATGCTCTGCCAGGGAGGAGGAGAAGCCGGGAGGAAGCAGGGACAGGACACCTGACCCAAAACTAACCAAAGAGGTATTCCATACCACAGCACGTCATGCCGAGGATGTAGAACTGAGAGTTCCCGGAAGGGCTGGATCATGGCAGGGTGGGGGTGAGGTACCGGTTGGTGAGTAGTTGTATTCTCTTCCTTGTTATTTCCTTTATCATTATTATTATGGTGGTAGCAGTAGTGATTTGTGTTATACCTTAGTTATTAAACTGTTCTTATCTCAACCCGTGGGAGTTGCATTCTTTTGATTCTCCTCCCCATCCCTCCAGAAGCGGAGGGAAGAAAGGTGGGGGGGGAAGTGGACTGCGTGGTTCTGATTTACGGCCTGGGCTTAAACCACGACACCATGCAACGAACTAGATCACACATCCAGAGAAGGAAGTTTCTAACAAGAAGCCCAGTGACTGTTGCTACCCAGTAAGCACACTCAGAGAGAACAGAAACACAAGCTGCCTTGAGGAACTGTCTCTTCAGGTGCTTCAGCGTTTGGAAAAGTTGAACAGCAAGGGAAATCAAACAAAAGAGGTAAGAACGAATGCAGAAAAAGAAATACGCAGCTCAGAACAATTCCAGTCACGGAATTTGTTATTCAAATTGTCAAGGTCCAGAAGAGACCTGCTGACCCAGTTTTAAGGATGCAAAAGCGAAACTTCTTTGGCTAGATTCAGTTGTCTAAACCTAAGCAAGCGGTGCTCTCTGAGAAGACCAGGGCATCCTGCCTCGCCTCAGTTGGCCTCTCTGGAAGGGGACAGATTTATCCCAGGTCCTGCGTTGGATCTGCCGGGCCATGCAGATGTCTAGGGGCCCCCAGGTGCCTGGATGGCACTGTGTGCCTGTGCACACGCAAGGAAATGGAGAAACTGGACTGAACCCATCCTTCAGGGTTCCTGTGCAGCAACGGAGAGGCGTACGTGTCTTCAGCACTTGGCACCAGAGATGGGGGAGGAATCTCCCCTCCAACGTGCATTTCTCTTTCCAGACACTGTAGAAAGATCCCTGAATATTAACTTACACTGCCCATATCCCTCTCAGAAAACTGAAGCAGTTATTCCCTTTTGTTAGCCACACAAACGTACTCCCCCCCCCAGCATCTCACCTTTGGGTCTTTGTAGACTCAGTAGGAAGCACAAGGGTCCAGAAATATCACACCACCAACCTCCTTATGGTAGACAATGACTTTGGGCTCCGGGACATTGCTCAGTTGGTGGCCTGGTCCAGCCTTGCAGCTCTGACATCCCATGGCCAACTCAGCCTCGTTAGGGGACTCAAGTCATGACAAGCAGTGAAGGGCTGCAGAGCAGATGGGGAAAAGCCCCCAGACAGGCATCTTTCCCGAACTACAGCCCACTGGGGCACTTGCACCAGGGACTGCTCTTCCCCCACCACAATGCTTCTGGGCTATGAAATGTCATGAGAAGGGTCTGGTATTGTCTTTTTAATCTTACTCTTGTCCGCAGCCCCCGAGGGAGCGGTAGCACATTGCAACTGCTTTTCCCTGTTCTTCTGTCATCTGTCCATGTTTCCAAGACACACTCACCCGGAGGCAGTCAGACCCAGCTGCCAGCCCCGAGGGCATCTCCAGCTGGCTAAAGATAATGAGCAATGAAATAACAGCAGAACACTCATGTGCATTGAAATATTTAACAGACCTGGTAAAGAAGTTTGCCAGCAAAGATGCAGTTTTAATTAGGTATAACAATGTGCAATGCAGTTTGAACTACAGATACCATTTCCTAGGGCTGGTCCAGAGAAGACTGTGAAATGCCCAGCTGTTGAAAACTTACAATTCATGCTATCTGTAAAAGACAGTGATGTTGGTAAGGCATTTATTGCTCTGTACTGGAAGCATAGATGGCTTTTTCCTGATTAAGCAGAGCTCCCAGGAAAAACAATTCCTCCTGATAACGTGAACCCTGCTGGGGCCCACCAGGCTCCATTATTAGCTTATATGAAAATCTCCTGCTTCTCTTTTCTCAGACCTACCATCTGCACACTGTCCAGTTCTAGTCATAGGGTAACCGCCATCCCACTTCAAAGGACTGAGCTCCTCCAGCTGACATGCCAGGGGGGTTAGAGGATGTGAAATACTGCATAGCATCATAAATCTTGCGTTTTGTGAAGCCAGAAGAGTATCTCAGCAAAGGCTCTCTGATTTACCAGGAGAGTAAATCAGGATGAGCCACAGCTCTGCAACTGCTGAGTGTGTATGAGGAAAAAAAGTGTATATTTCAAACACATCAGCAAATTAGAAAGATACAGTTCCCACTCTCCAGAATCAGCCAGGGGGAAAAGATAAAACATTTCTCAGACAGAAAAAAGTACATTTGCCTCTGTCCCCTGGTGATATGCGGTCTCATTTTTTTTCAAGCCACTTTGGTAAGTTTGATGTCCCCTGAGATCTGCAAAGCTTTCACCAAGTTCAGGGGCTGAATGCGGTGAGTGAAGTCACAGAGCTGCCGTCCATCAAGCAAGACTCGTATTTGCTGATGTTCACATAAGAGCTCCATCTGCAATGGAAAAGGACAGGGGAGAGTGTTAGAGATCAGCATCAGAGTTGATTTCACCATCATGGACTTAGAACCCCATGTGATGGGGATAGTGAAGCACAAACTCTACCCATTTTTCTAAAATGCCCCTAATAAATAACCTACCCTCGGCTGAGATGATTCTGTAAAGCTCCTTATAGTGAGTTCTCTCTCTAAGACTAGAGAAGGGCTTGAAGTGTTGCTTTCTGTGTCATACTAGACCACTTAACCCACCAGTGTCAATAGCTAGCTATTTGTGGTCATATATGTAGCCTTCAGCCTTTCTCTCCTTTTCTCCATTCTATTCATAGTAGCCCAAAAATTACCTTAAATGTGTCGCCTGCTGTAAATGGGAAGTAGGGAATAGTCTTCTCTTCTCTTCCCCACTTCCCAGCAATTCTTGCATTTCGGGTGATGGATTTGTCACTAAAGTTAACTGTAAATAACAGCCCAACATCTTCGTTTGCATCCACAGGATCACAGAGCAGCATCACTGAAAAGCTGAAAAAAATACCAATTAAACAACAGGGTCTTTCAGAAGGATAAAATGACATGGTAAACACAGCAGATGCCTGTAAAGACTAGAGACAGCCCTTGATTTCTTGTCACACTGAAACACAGGACTTTTACAGGCTTAGAAGCTGCAGAAAGGTACGAGAACAGTCTAGTCTTTGTTTTTCCTCCAGTTTCCGGTAGGATGCTAGTGACTTCTGATGTTGCTTTCTCTCTCTTGTGACTGAAATCAAACCAACATTTGTGCATAAGCCAATTCTAAGTTGTGTCTTGAAACAGGTTACAGCAAAGTCTTTATTACCAGTGGAAGCACTGGAGTTGATCACGGTAGTTGCAAGAAAGTGTAATGATAAGCACAGTTGCTGTCGTCCTCATTAAACATAGCAATGAACCTGCATCTCCTGTGCCAAAAAACCGCGAGTTTTTAAATAGTGATGATTCCAGCCCCCAGCAGATGACCAAGACTCAGGTTCAAGACTGCACCTCTTCCTGGAGGAGAAATGCCACTTGTGTGCCCCTCTGTTTTGCATTAGATAAGAGCAAGAAGTAGAAAATCCTGACAGGGCAGTCAGAAAGGCTGAACAATGAATTCTTTCTTGCTCTTTTAATCTTAGTCTAAGAGCCGGGAAATTAAAGCTATAAATTATGAATCTGTTTGATTTTCTTCCTCCAAAGAGCACAGACTCTCAAGAAATCTTTTGAATTTGGAAGACAGGTAGGAGCATGTGTGACAGGGTGAACCTCCCACCAGTCCCTTTACCTACCTCTTGGGGTTGGAGTGCACCATTCCTATGACTGTGAGTTTCATAGCTGGTCTCAGGCCACCTTTAATTTCACCAACATAATGCTCCACCTGCAGGGAACAGTGACAGCGTGCTGCAGTAGGTGATGCTGTGGGTAAACCAGCTTTAATGGTTGCTTGGGTCACCTCATATACTTTGATTTTATTTTTACATGTACAGAAGAATTTAAAAATATTTCTGGCCTAAAGTACTTCTAGTACTTTCAGTATAAATTCTGTCAGTTCTGGTATCTGAGTGAAGCAAGAAGGCTGCCGTAAGTGAACGAATGACTGCTAATGAGGCATCGGCTGCCAGGACAAGACAGCCAGCTCTGGTTGAGCGGTTTCTGACCAAAACTGCTGTCAGTAAAAAGAGTGGCCACTGTTGGAGCTCTGCCTGACTGATAGGTGACTCTGGGAAGAGCCACCACTGACTTTAGGTGACTGATGCCACTCCCCAAGACTAGAACAGGTATTGCAAGTGCTGCAGTGACCCACACAGAGTGCCAGGACCCAGATAGCTGACACATGTGGGATGAGCCAGTGATGGCTGCTATGCTGTAATGACACAATAGATCTGGTTGCAGGGCTCCATGCGGCACATCAAAGGCTTTGTGGCAGCATGATGCAGAGGGCAGGCTCTCTGTGAACTAACTCTGCCAGCATAAATTTGTTAACAGATTTCAGTAGGCTAACTTGACACCAGCAGGCTTTACACCAGGCCAGGTAGCCTCTGTTCTCCACTGTAAGAGCATGAAGCCAGCACAGATGCTGCTGAGCCCCTGCATGTTGATAGAAACACAACAGTGTCCTCACAGATGATCCCAATCATACCTGTCCCCATCTGTTTATATCAAAGCCAGAAAACGGCTTCTTGGTGGATCTACTTTTGTCCCATTCGGAGACCTGTAGTTGCAAACTCCACCGAAAGATTAGAGCTGTATTTACTTTCCAAGTCCTTCCCTAACAGCCTCAATGATTGATGGAGAAATTAATACAGGTAACGGTTGACAAGGAAAAATAAAAGAGCGATCTTGGAAAAAAGTGTTAGGGACGATCTGAGACTTCAGTTTCAGAAATGGCTTTAAAATGTAAATGACAGAGTAGTACACTGTAGCATGTAATCACTCCCTATGCAGATTCACTTAGAAAGAAGCTGCTATAAAACACTAAGCATTATTAGCAATTTGCTTAACACTGATAATATTTCAAGGCGATTCACAGCAGACCCTATTGTAGATAAAGAAGTGTGTTATCGTTCCAGTGTTCCAAGGCAAAAATTCAGACATTTTTTGCTAGAAGACCTGCACAATATGGTTTAATAAAATAATAAACATGGTTTAGTATTTTGACTATGAGAAGCACTACATCAGTGTGGAAACACACAGAAGTCTGCTCATAGTAAATGGCCTTCCAGTGTTAGTTGCTGTGGGTATTTCATACCCATTTTTAAATGTCAAAAAATACAAACAATGTTAGATTTTTACATTATTGAATGCAGCCTTGCTTACCAGAAACACGCATCCAAGATTTAAAATGTTTTGTCTACACTCCATTTCTCAATTTCAATATACTAGTTATGTTTTCTGCTAAGATGATCTTAAACAATTTATTTTTCCACCTTGATATTAACATGTAGCAGCCTTTAAAGCTTCACAGATATATTAATAATTCCTAACAAGGGTAATACTAGAAGAAAATAATTTAAAAGTACCTTCAAAAATGACAGCACTACCGCTGATTGTTAATAAAGCACATTTAGCCTTGCAGAAGTGAGTAGGTATATTTTGAACTTTGTAGCAAAAGAAAAAGGTCAACCACCTGAGACGTCTTAGCTGAGGATGCAGCTCCTCAAGTAAGGAGTCTGACTGTAAGGAGATACTTTAAACTGGATAAAGCAATTACAGAGTGGGTAATAAGCATAAAAGATCCCAGGCTAAGTGAACTTCAACCTCTACAGGTCCTGTGTCCTACTAAAGCTCATTCCTTGCCTACATGAGACAAGATATAAAATAATACCCCAAATTGAAAGTGCACGTTGAGGAATTGTTTGCGCAGAGTTGTACCATAATAAGCACCATCATTAACCTGCCCATGGCAATGAGGTTGAAACTAGATCATCTTTAAAGTCCCTTCCAACTCAAACCATTCTATGAGTCTATGATTAAAGGCACAGGGAATCAGAATAGATCAAACACACAACAACCATATGGTTTCGGCACTTATAGCTCATCTAGCACCACTGAAGTAAGTTCAGAGGCATGACTACCCACAGCCCTTTCTCTGCCAATACTGACTTGACAGTACAGGTGAAAAATACTCAGGATGCCATAGGAGGCAATGGTACAAACTCCTGCAGCGTCTTACACGGTGTATTGGTGGATCTCTGAGCAGGTACACACGGACATGGCCCCCTTCCCATATTTTCCATTCAGGAGCCCTGAGGACTCACTCAGTCACTTACTTTGGGACACCTTTCCTCTGTCATCACCGCTCTGCCTCTTACACTTGCCCCAGCCGCAGCAGTCCCTGGAGGAATTTTGTTTTGTGTGTCAGGACAAAAGCAAACAAAAAGCTCAGAATAAAGGGAGGATGTTGGGGGTAAATTATCTCTGCCAAACACTGGCTGGACACCACCCAGCGAAGCAGCTGAGTCATGGTCCTCTGTGCCTTGTCCCACTGCAAGAGCTCACAAATAACATGGCTGGTGATAGTGAGAGGGCTGGGGGACAGCAAGGGTGGGCAGGGCCCCGCCACCCCACACAGGAGTGCCTGGCAAGCCCGTGTCTGCAGCTATAGATGTATCTATACCTACACGTTTATGAATTTAAAATTATGTGTGTGTGCACAGCATATTGTATTTGTATGTGTAATTCATATAAGCAACATGTCATTTATTTACTTGCATAATATTTCTGTCCTCTCTCAAAGGACAGAATATGTGTAACATATATGCATATATATATTCCCTGTATATATTTACTTGCATGTACATAATTAATAGTATATGTTTTGAATATAATAGTAGATATCTTTTGAATATATTATATATGTATATAAGTATATTATATATGTATATATGCATGTATGGATATATTATATTTTGAATATAAGTGTATTATATATGACTAGTATATGTTTCGAATAAAAATAATAGATATTTGTATATGTATAAGTAATAGTATGTATGCAAGTAAATATATATAGGGAATATATAATAAAATATATATAGCGATATGTTATATATATGTATATGTAAGTAAATATATGTAACTTATATCCCTCTACAGACCTATATAAAGTGAAGTATACATATAGAGTAAATGATAATTCTCTGTAATACCCCTATACACAGCCTCCCCTCCGACTGACGGCGAGCACACTCCCCCCACCCCAGCAGTACCCCTCAGCACGGCACGGCGCCGCAGCAGGGCGGTCCCACTGCGCGCCAGGGGGGCACAGCTTTGGGGGGAGAGTCAATCAAAACCACGAGAGGCCCGAGACCGGGGCGTGGTCAGATGGGAGGGCGGGGCTTGGCTGCCCGGGCACCTGAGGCGGTGTCAGGCTCCCCCAAGGAAGATGGCGGTTTATTTACATTCCGCCCCAGCTCGGCCAATGGGCGGATGTCTGCCCGCGTGCCCTCCCGGCTGTTCGGTCAGCTGAGGTGGTGTCCAAGATGGCGGCGGTGAGGGGTGGTGTTGGCGGACCGGTGCAGTAGAGCTCAGCGTCGCCGGGGTGGCCGTGTCCTGCCCGACAGGTAATGCGGACCGCGCCACGGGGCGCGTCGAGCCGAGCAGGTCTGGGCCGGAACTTGCGGAGGAGGGCGAGGGTGTAGTTGGGTGCTCGGCAGGGTGCGCGGCCCGGGGAGAGTGGCCGCCACCACCTCAATAGACAGTCCCAGCCTGCCGGAGCGGGCGGCCCGGGGTTCGGGCGGTGGTGCGGAGCGGTGAGAGCATCCCGCGGGCCGCTGGGCTCTCCCGGCTGGGGCGGTCATGGCTGAGCGGCAGCTGATTTGTCAGCCCGCGGTGCTTGTTGGCTCCTCACCCCTCCCCTGTGGGAGGAATCCCCCTGAGGCATGGCCTTGGCTCTCTGCCTGTCCCTGACTGGGCGCGCTGTTAGCGCGAAAAAGAAACGGGGCTAGTGCCCTAGCCCTACCGACCCACCCTCGCGTATGTCACCCTGCCCCAGGTCACCAGCCCGTCCTGGGAAGATGCACTCTTTTGGAAATGAAGAAGCAGTGTCTCAGGAGCAGCTGTTCGGGTTCTTCTGCGAGTGTGTACGGCATGGAGACTGGGAGCTTGCGCAGGCGTGTGTGCCCCAGTTGAGCCAGTGGCACGGGGATGGCCCCAAGAAGGTGGAAGCAATTCTTCAGGCTCTGGTAGCTTGTCCCATGGGAGTAAGGTACTGTTTTGGTTCAGTAGGCTCAAGCGTGAAATGATGAGGAGCAAGCAGTTTAGTGGAGACTGTGGGAGACAGGTAGAATCTGGGAAGCAGCACTTGCTTCAATGCTGAGGTGTCTTGAATGTGTCTAGATGTGCTGTAATCTGAACTTTGACATCTTAGCATTGCCCAAGCACTTAGCAGGCTGCCCAGCCCACTGGGATAATGAGCTGTGTTTGTATATACAGTTGACATGGTGATTGTTATACGGTTAAAACTATTTGTAAGCATTTCAGAACCGATTTTGTTTGATTTTACTGAAGGATAAGAAAGAGAAGGAACATCTCCTGAAATTGCATTAATTTGATAGCTCCAGTTAATTTAGAAATGAAACCAGCAAGATCAGCCCTGCGTTATTTAAATTGTTCTCTTGTTTCTAGCCCTTGAAAGACCTTTCAATTTTTAAAAACTTAAACTCTAAAAAAAATTATATTATGCTATTTTTATTTATTTATTTATTTCTCTCATGCTCTTATTTTGAAATGGCATTGCTTTTACTCAATCCTAGTTAGTTTTGATCTCTGGTTTTCAGGTAGGTGCATGTGAAGGGTGGCTTCCTAGCACTTCAGGGAACATTGGTATTCCCATTCTCCAAGCAGATGTTCATTAACATTTATGTAACATTGTGGTAAAGTTCTAAAAAACAGTTAAGGCTGACAGCAATTAAATGAGTCTGGAGGGAGGTGTGCACATGGTTACATAAATTCGCTTACGGCTATGTGAGACATAAGCATTTTTGGTCTTTTTATCTTTGATAGTTAGGCTATCCCATCTAAGGGCTTTTGTTAGCAGTGTTGATATTTTTAAAGGCCCATAAACTATCTTGTGCTTTTTCCTTTTCATAATCCCTCTGACAGTAGTGAATATGTTCCCTAACTTATACGTATGTGTAGGTTTTAGAATGTGTGTATAAGTACTGGAGCACATGAAAAGTTCATGGAAATTAGAAGTATTCTTTGTTTAACTAGTAAATTACTTCACTTTTAGTCTGGACATAGAGCTGCACATGTGCTGCTTTGACCTGAAATTGAGTTTCTTTTTTTCTGGTAGAACTAGACAGTACAGGAAGTGTCAGTATTTGGCAAGTGGTTGGATTTCAAAGAAATCTGCTTGAAGAGGGCTACACAGGCTGAACTTTAGACCAGAAATGAATGCCATGGTTTTGAAGTAAAGAACTATGGCAGTAATGTTTGGTATCTTTCAGATCTAAAAGCAGTTAGTTCCACAGCAGATGTCATTTAGTTAATGTGTAAGTAGTACCACCATTCTGTTTTCTCTGCATAAATATAAAAGTCCAAATGACCTCTGACTTTTCCTGGATGTTAGAAATTGGAATGACCTTGTATAATCCAGTGTATGTCCTTACTGCTTTTGTAGATGGGAACAGAATTCTAGCCCATGGAGAACTGCATGGCTTTGGCTTCTTGTGCTGGAAAAATGGCTTGCCAGGATTCAGGTACAGAAATATCTAGCTGACTTCCAAGTGCAAATTATAGCTGACTTCCATGGGCAAAAGGCCTTCCTAGTGCTTATTTAAGCTATAGACTTTCCCACGTTTCACAAAATCAAGGTAGCTGGAGAGGCACACTGCTTTTTCTTTTAACAAACTTGTTAAGAAATAACGGTTAATCTTCTCCACACGGAAGAGAAAAAATGGAATTTTTCTTTTTTTGCTTAGGTAACAGAAGCTGGCTTTTTAGTATTGAGCATTTCTGTAAGTGGAAAGCATGAGTGTATTGGCTTTTGCATTTGCACAACATCTTTCTTACACTAAAGATTAAATAGCTCAGGCATCAGACAGATCTTTATAAGCTTTAGGTGGTGAGGCATGTGCTGTTTGTATTGCTGTTTTCAGACAGGTGCAAGCTCGTCTAAATTCCTTTTTTTTTTTTTTTTTTTAATTGGTACATGGGATGTGTGATCATACAATTTTATTTTATTTATTCTTTTGTCATTGTCACTCCTTATACTTGTGTTTTTTTCTTTTCCTTCTGAGGAAAGATCCTCACATTGATGGAATTGCAGTTCCTGACAAAGTGACACTCATCTCTGTTTGCAAATGTATAGATAAATGGAATCCATTGGTGCAGGAGCATAACCTAATTGTAGAATAGCTTCTAACTGAGAATTACGTATCTGCAGAGAGATAGTTCAAAATGTTAATGAAAATAGATTGGGTTTATATGCAATGTAAATACTTTAAAGTTTTATTGATTAATGTCTTTTCTTTCTCTTACACTATTTCAGAAAGCTGTGCCAGTTGTTCTTCAGAGAGAAACTGAATTTTTATTGGTTTTGGAAGAACTACAGAAAGATGTCTCTGAGGAAGTCCTAAAGGTGAGCTACTTAGTATGCCCTACTTCTTGTCGTTATTTATGCAGAATGTCCAACTTTGTCAGGTTTGGGGATCAAAGTTAATGCTTCCTGCTAACTTAAGTGCCTGAGGTGGTAATGTGTTATTAATCATAGAATCATAGAATAGTCAGGGTTGGAAAGGACCTTAATATCATCTAGTTCCAGCCCCCCTGCCATGGGCAGGGACACCCCACACTAAACCATGTCACCCAAGGCCTCATCCAACCTGGCCTTGAACACTACCAAGGATGGAACATTCACAGCCTCCCTGGGCAACCCATTCCAGTGCCTCACCACCCTTTACTCACAGTAAAGAATTTCTTCCTTATATCCAATCTAAACTTCCCCTGTTTAAGTTTGAACCCGTTACCCCTTGTCTTGTCACTACAGTCCCTAATGAAGAGTCCCTCCCCAGCATCCTTGTAGGCCCCCTTCAGATACTGGAAGGCTGCTAGGAGGTCTCCACGCAGCCTTCTCTTCTCCAGGCTGAACAACCCCAACTTTCTCAGCCTGTCTTCATACGGGAGGTGCTCCACTCCCCTGATCATGCTCGTGGCCCTCCTCTGGACTTGTTCCAACAGTTCCATGTCCTTTTTATTTTGAGGACACCAGAACTGCACACAATAGTCCAAGTGAGGTCTCACGAGAGTAGAGTAGAGGGGCAGGATCACCTCCTTCGACTTGCTGGTCACACTCCTTTTGATGCAGCCCAGGATATGGTTGGCTTTCTGGGCTGTGAGCGCACACTGCTGGCTCACGTTCATTTTTTCATCGACCAACACCCCCAAGTCCTTCTCTGCAGGGCTGCTCTGAATCTCTTCTCTGCCCAACCTGTAGCTGTGCCTGGGATTCATCCGACCCAGGTGTAGGACCTTGCACTTGTCATGGTTAAACTTCATAAGGTTGGCATCAGCCCACCTCACAAGCATGTCAAGGTCCCTCTGGAATCTTCTAGGCAGCTGAAAGAGACTGTAATTCAGATCCCTTTCTGAAGTTAATCCAATGTGCCTGCAAGTGCTTTCTGTGGCTAGAGAGAAGGCTGTAGGCAGGCAAGGAACAAGCTTTTCTGTGTGATCTTTCTAACATGCTTCAGTCCTTACTGCAGCTACTTGCCACAGACTTTTAACTTTATGATTATATGTCTATAGATAAAACCCACTGTGAGCCAAAATAAACCATAGTCAGCAAGCACATTTTACAAGTATGTCTATTTTCTTCTTCTTCCTTCTGAGACCTTAGTTTCCACCTTCTATGCATCCTTTCCTCTGTTCTTGGAAGTTTTTGGGTGCTGTAGTGTTACTACTGACATCATGTGGTAATTGGTATGATGTATACTCTGAGGTCAAGGACCAGTTTTTCTGTAATTCATTAATACACGCAGACTGATTTATTTGAGAAATACATGGAAATACGCAAAGATGGATTAATATCAAAAGCAAGTATAGAGCAGAAAATCAAGAAAGTTACTAACTGCAGAACTGTCCTAATTTGGCATCGGTTACAACAGAATTAGATGTGACGTGGTATGTGGAATGTCCTCAGATGTTGCATCTAGTCTTACAGGTTCTGACTTTTAAGAGAATTTTTTTTGTTTGCCTTTTTAAAGTTGAAAATGAAAATTTATTATATCCAGACACTATTTGCAGCTTTTAGATACGAATAAGGGAAAGGTGTTCAATGTTTCTTTTAAGGATACAGAATTAACAATTACAGGCTGAAAGCAAGCAAGGTGAACTTGACAATCAATTGAAATAAATCTGCTTGAAGTCTGTTCATGACTGCGGAAGTCTGTGTACATTACCATCTAACCTCTAAGGTCATGAAAGGTTCTGCTATTGTCTACAGTGTTGCACAGAAATAGAAGATTCAGCAACCTCTTATCTTTGTCACAATTACTGTCAGAGGTACGTCAGTAGGTAGCACTATGTTTTGATCCAGCAAATAAAGAAAAGGATGTTGTGGACTTGTCTTCTAATATTGTAAATTTTGCGTACACCAATCACATCTCCCCTCCATATTGCTGGAATTGTCTGTTCCAGCCAAGAACAGCACTTACATAGTTCTAGAAGTGCCACTGCTGTTCAACTGGGTTGTCCCTCACGTTCCCACCCCTTGCTGTGAGAGCTAATAGGGTTTTTTGTTGTTGTTTGTTTTCCCCTTCCTAGTTTTGGAATTGTAGATTTGCTTCTGTTAGCAAGAAGAATGATTGTTGCTTAGCGAAGAAGTCTGTGAGATTGCTTCTGAATATGTTTTAACCAAGTTTGAAAAATTAACATTGTTGAAGATGAGGCAGTTGATAAATGGTATGAATCTGTAAAAGAAGGATTAAAAAAAAAAAAAAAGAAAAGACTGGACGCTAATCATGAAAATTGTGAAGATACAGTCACATCGGTAACACTGCTGAGAGGTAGAATATGGTAGTGCTTTAGCCCGTAGAAGCTGCCTGTGATCTGAGGTGACTTGCTTATGGGCACATGGCCCATATAATGTAGATGTATATTATAGAATTCTTTATATTTTTTTATGTATTTAGGCATATCCATTCTTCTAGGAA
Source organism: Psittacula echo (assembly GCF_963264785.1). Classification (NCBI taxonomy): domain Eukaryota; kingdom Metazoa; phylum Chordata; class Aves; order Psittaciformes; family Psittacidae; genus Psittacula; species Psittacula echo. Next base: position 41,404,475 of record NC_137739.1, on the reverse strand, counting down.
AGATGTTAGTTAAGGTGGATTTTCTCAGTTATATGATGTTTCCAAATTGATTTACTTTCTAGCTTTCAAGTTTGTCCTACTTTTTAAATAATATTTTTAATGGAGTCTGAGAGGCTTATTCTTTTATTATTTCCCTACCAGGAACTTTTCGAAGCATTTGAGTGCACCCAGAATAAGCACATCACAGATGGGAAAAGAAGAGATGGCTGTTCTCACAGATTCAGTTTGGATGTTGTTTCAGCTCTCCGGAAGCTTTTGCTGCAGGCTCCCCAGAGGGCAAAAGCCCTGCTGGAGTTCTTTCAGGAGGAAGGAAACACACAGAGCTCCTCGCTCCAGCAATATTGCTCTCTACAAAACATCTTTGTTGAGTTTCTTCACGACTCCTTGAAATCTCTGCAAAGGCTTCAGTGCAGTTCTGAGATGTCAGCAGAACTAGATCAAAGAGAACTAGTAGATACGATTTATGCTGCTCTTAGTATAGTGACTTTTGAGGTGGAGCAACAGGCAGATGAAGTACAACACCTATTCATGGAGCTCTTGGATGTATGCTGGGCTGAGGGAAGCCCGCTGAGGGAGGAGAAGCTACTATGCTGTATGCTGAGGAAACAGAGCCATGGCATGTTAAGCCTGTATAGCAGTCTCCTCATAGAAAGAATAAGGGAAAAATTTTTGGTGTCAAAGTCAATGCAAAAAGGTTTGTTTGTCTTTTTGCTTTAATTTCTGCTTAACAAAGCATTTGAGACATTAAACAGGCAAGTTGTAAAGAAGTCAGGCAGTGTTCTTGCTTAAGGTGGCTTTACCATGGAGTCTTGTAAAAGGTGATGATAAAATGACTTAAAGCAAGGAATTGGCATAGGAGCCCCATGGCTCTCCCTATATTTCTGTAGTCTATGCTGCTTTCTTTTGGGAGGACTTCCTTTACCACCCTTTCTTGTGCTTTATTTTAATTTAATCTGCTCAGCATTTCTCCTGCTGAAGATGCTGCTTGTAACTAAAAAGTTGACTCTTTATATGTATATAAAGTATATACGTTCACCTCCAGCTTGAGGTCATCTGTGTTGGAAGATGTTCTATTACAAGCCAATAACAGTTCAATTACCTCAGTAATCCCCAGACGTTCAAACCCCTAAATAATGGAAAATGAAACTTCTAAAAGTGTCAGGAGATGTCGAGTGGCCTAATATCCCAGCTGGAAAGAAGATGCAGTTTGATTACCTGCTCACTTGCCAGAGCCCAGCTGTTTTTGTATCAGCTATAATGTCACAGCTTCTGTCTAGCTCCCTGTATCTGGTATATTTACTTGAGGATCTCAGCTGAAGCTGAATGGCAGGTGGTGCCCATGCTCTTGTCAGGAAAGTGGCAGGTGAGCATGCAAGGAGGGAAGAGCTAGACTGCCTACCCCCTATGAGGTGTAAATCGGTGGGATTTGTGTCCTCTTTCTTCCCTTCACTCAGGCATTGCTGAAGGGAAGTTCAGGCTGGTGTGGTGTGGCAGACTGGCATTTCTGATAATAACTACAGTTAGTGCTTCCACATGAGGGAAGAAAAATGGAGGTATGGATACTTTCACACTCACAGAGTGTAGATCACTTCTCACTTTGCATAGATCTGAGAAATTCCTGTGCTGAGCAAGTCTTTGCTAAGGCCCTGCGTAGCAGCATGGTGTCTCAAAGCACAAGTGACAATTCATGCAACAGATAAGAAACATAAAACCAGAGAAAGAAAGGCAGTATGCCCTGAACTAATGCAAACCACCTGTGTACTGAGTAGGCTCTTGCTATGTTAATGACTGTTCATACAGTTTCCTGGTTTCCTACCTGACTTGTTTAGTTTCTATGAAATTTCTCTGCTTGGCTGAGTATAATACCTGGGAGTCTTAACTGTTAACATGTAACAGCTGGTAAACATTGGAGGAAATGTTGAGTGTTTCTCAGTTTAATTGCACAGTAGTTATGCTGCTTTCAAAGGCCTTCCTCTGTACTAGAAGGAAATGTTGTGATGGTTTTTAGGTTTATCTGAGCAGCTGGATACAGAGCGAGCCATGATGAGTTTGTTCTCAGATCCCGACGAGACTTCTTCTTGGAAGGCAGCCTACTTCTACTGCTTGAGTAGCAACAAGCACTTTCTGGAACAGATTCTGGTATGGCCATAAAATCATTAAGTGGGAAAATCAGCGGTGCCTAAATCAGTCCGTGTATTGAATGTATCTTGGTGGTGCACACAAACATTTTGTATTCAAATAGTGTTTACTAAGGGTCATAAGAACAAGAAGGTTAAGTGGTGATAACTCCCCTGCTTGTAGCTGTGTGATGAACTCAAAACATTCAGTAAGATTTTTAGAAAAGCTTATCTACATGCAGAGTGAAGGTTAGATCTTCAGGCTTTGATAAGTGCTGTGTTCTGCTTATAATTTTGTTGGATATGCCACTTGATTTACCCCATGACCTTGAACTCATTGCTTTTCTTATTCTGGTAGACTTGGGCCAGTGAGACTAGTTTGCATGGTGAAATTTATGTTTTAAAGAGCTTGAAAACCTGGTGAAAAATACTCTGGTATGAAATAAATTATGTGAATGTATTTTCATAGGTAGAAGAAAAAGAATACAGGTAGGTGGTCGCTGTTAAAGTGCAAGTTTTTAAGGCTGAATATATTTCCACTTCTAAGTAACATGCTCATTCAAGTTTATTATGTAATGCTCTTGACAGAGACATGATCAATATAAAGAATGTAAAGATAATGTACTGAGGGAGTATGAGTTGGCTCTGTAGTAAGCATTTGAAATGATGTTTTTTTCCTTGTGACAGTTTTACTGAAGTGTAGATGGATGGCTTGTTAAATACAAGTTTAGGGACATTCCAGATGTGGAACTTCACTATTTTAGTGAAGTGAAATAATACTGAAATGGCGTCTGGCTTACATAACCTGCCAGGCATTATGGGTCTCTGCATTTTGGAAAGATAAATGCTACTTCATTTTGTTTTGTAGGTGACTGCATTAACTTTACTGAAGAGAGAAGACTACTCAGGCCTAAACAGCTTATTGAGGAGAGAATTCAACCCCCTTAGTCGCCTCTTGGTATTGCTAGGATGGACACATTGTCAAAGCGTGGAATCAGCAAAAGCATTGCTGTGGACTCTTCACAAAACTCGGGTAAATCAGCAGAAAGCAAGTAGCAGTATTGAAGTCTGAGTCCAGATAATGCAATTTGCTTGCAGATATGAAAATAATTAAAACAAGGGAGTTTCCAGTGAGAATATTAATCTTTGTCCAAATAGAATTAAAAAAGTTAAGGTGTTACAGTTGAATGGAGGTAACATTATTGAACACTTGCGTTTGTTCTTACTCCTCAGCTTTAAAGGGATTATGATTGCCCAAGAGATTATGAAAGTTTATCTAGCATAAGCTTTTCACCCTTTGCTGTTAACGTGAGAAAGACAACAGTGGTTGTTGATTGGTTTTGAAAAGAGCTGGGAGACATTTCATCCAGTGAATCATCCCTAGATGGTGAGTGACTAACTCTGGTCACAACTAGCCTGAGTTCAGCAGCAGGGTAGCTGAATTTCCAATACTCATTCTCAAAATTAAATGATAAATGACAAGAGCTGTGACTGCAAGATCTGCCTTGTTTGGCGGGAGTTTTCATCTTTGAAGAAGAGAGAGAATTCTAACTCCAATGATGTCTGCCTGCAGGCAAGTGGCATGGAGAACAGAGGTGGGAAGACAGGGAGCCTTGTGCTGCTGGGTCATTGGGGCACATCTAGGCTGAGATTGCCTTATGGGAGTTACCATCTATTGGTAATAGACTGAAGATCTATTCAATAGCCTCTGCAAAGTGAAAGTCTTAGATCTGATTTAGCGGGCAGGTATCTGTGGTAGAAACACAAATTGTAAAGGAGAATAACTGTGTGCTACTGAGCATATTATCTGGTTTAGTACATGATTAGTTCTAGAGGTTATTGTCTTACACTGTTACTAACAAGCATTAATTTGCATTTTGAAAGCTAACCTTGAAAAGGGGTGTAGCCACCTTTCTGTATTCTGTATCACATGGAGGCTGACTGTTTCTGATGCTGCTTCAAAATAGCCCTTCCTTGCTGGCTTTGTAATAAAACTGTCAGTTTTCTGTACTTGAAAGTTACCATCTGGATAAAGAAGACTTGTGAATATCCTATATGCCATACAGGTTGGTTCTGCTGTAAAGGGGATTTGTTGTAAAGGGATTCTTTTATTTGTCTTTCCATGTAGGATCTGTGCAATGATTTGATACTGAAAGACTTTTGTGATGGGCTGTGGGCCCAGGTAGAAGTTCTTGAATGGTGCATACAGCAAAACAGGTAGGACTTTTTACAAACTGTCTTGCCAAATCTGCCTATTAGTTAATTTATGTATGCAAATAGAAACTGTGTTCTTTTCTGTGAACCTTGGCTGATCATCTCCTCATGACTGTATATGACAAGCTCTTGAAATTGCTTCATGGGCAATGCTGTTTGTTTTTAATCGCAGTAGTTTGGTTGAATCAGAATTAGAGTGGAAGATATGTTTTTAAACATATCTGAGAGCCCTTAATCTGTTTATACCACTTTTTTGTTTGTTCTCTCTTGCAGTATTACTATCCCAAGGAAAATTCTTTTGCAACACTTGCACAGTCTAGATTGCCACACTGCAGTATACTCTCTTCATCATCTCACTAATCTTCTGGCACTGAATGAAGGCGATGTTATTGAGCTTCTTCAAAAAGTTCCTGCTAGAGACCAGCAGATGCAGGGTAAATGTGTAGGGTCATGAGAACACAAAAACAACATGATCCATCAAGTATGTGCTGCTTACTGTTTACGCCGGGAAGAATCTGTTCTTTTGTCCTACTTCTGTAAATAAGGATGATATTGCTTATCAGCTGTTTTGTGGAAGAATACTAGACAGCATGTGGAAATCATTTTGGAATCCTTTTGTGGAGTAAATTGTCTTCCAAGAAGGAATTGTGAGATCTCTTTAATCTTACAAGGACACATCTCTGAAGGAGATTTTTCACAGTGATAACAAGATTTTGCACATGGTCATATGTGCTACTCATTGTAACTTATATACTTTATAATACCCTTAGCTATCCGTGCCCTTATTTTAAAATCAAAGGGTAAAGCCAAATGAAATTGACAGTATCTCATACTATAGCTAATATTAATACTAATAGTAATATTAAGTTTTACCAAATCTATATTAATATTAAAATCAGTAAGGCTTACCTACAGACTGTATTTGCATCCTTGTTGCCTCACTTATCTTCCTGTGTTCCAATTTGGTGCCTAGAATACCTGAGTTTACTAAACACGTTAGTTCACTTAGAAGTGATTCCTTTGTGCAGTCTTTTGATTGCAGCTGATGTCCAGGTACAGCTGCTATTTTAATTCTGTTTTCTGATTCAGCATCTTAATAATGATACAGAAACTCAGTCTTCCTGTATGTGTTAGAACCTAAGAAGCTGCAATTTTTTGTGCCTTATTCCTTCTATGGATGGGAATTCGTACATGGGTAATTTCAACCTGAGTCATGTAGAAAGCTCTCAGTGATGGATTTTGCACAGATATTCCAGTGGAAAGCAGGGTTTTTTCCCTCCAGTAATCATATTGTTAAGATGTTGGCTTCCAGTCCTATTTTACAAGTTTTGTTGTTAAAATTATCATGACAGTTGTCTTGAATAGGCTTAAAAGACTTAATGATTGATACTCTATACAGATCTCAGGACAGACCACTGTCCTGCTTTCTGAAATAGTTTTGTTGTTGCTGATGTTGAATTTTTTTTAATTAGTTCTGACATTTTAATTATTTTCTGTTTATATTCTGTCAAAACTCTTTCAAAAACAGGAAGAGGCAGTCCCATCATATCTTCTGGGAGCTGCATGACTATAGCAAAAGAACTCTAGCTGTGGTTTCTTTTCTATTTTCAGATCACTTTAATTTACAGAACTAGTTAATAGAAGACAAGTCCTCCCTTTCTTTTCAGTCCAGTTATTATTGTAAAATTTAGATAATTTTATAAACACGCATTAATAGAATCTCCTTTAAAATAATCTCATTTATCAGGGAAGGAGTCATGAAATTTTGATTTGTCTGACTTGGTAGTGTTAACAGACCTTTTTCTCCATTCACCCCACCTACTTCCTCTTCTTCGCCTTCTCTCTGACATATTTGACAGCTGCAGTAGTGAAACTGAAGTAATGATATTGTAGGCAGTTGCGTTCAGGCATCCTTCAGGTCAGTGTGTAACGTTAGCTTTGATCACCCATTCTAACAAAAGAAATGATGGGCAGAAATTTCTTCATGATGGATAGAATTCAAAAATAAGGTATTAATATTTCTGGCGTAGGAGAAAGAGTGCTTGTAGTTGAAGGATATCTCTTCATTATTGGTACAGGGAAAAGGGTTGGTTTAGATGTGGATACTGGCATAGACTCACTGCATCCAAGTCTTTCCACATGGGAGGCAAAAGTATATTAAACTTGCATTAGATTACCTATGTGTATCTTATAATGTCTCCAGTTAGCTGTTTATCTTTTTAAGAGGACTGTATTTATTTGATCTCTGGCTTCACATACCTGAAGGCCTCTTAAGACACTGATATTGAGAGCTTTTTGACTGCTATGCATTAGTGTAAAGCTGCTGGTGAATTGTGGCATTTCTGTGGCCATGTGGGTTCTGCAAATGATTCATACTTAAATGTTTCCTCAGTGGAGCACCTCCCATATGAAGATAGGCTGAGGAAGTTGGGGTTGTTCAGCCTAGAGAAGAGAAGGCTGCGTGGAGACCTAGCAGCCTTCCAGTATCTGAAAGAGGCCTACAAGGATGCTGAGGATGGTCTATTCATCAGGAACTGTAGTGACAGGACAAGGGGTAACGGGTTAAAACTTAAACAGGGGAAGTTTAGATTGGATATAAGGAAGAAATTCTTTACCGTGAGTAAAGGGTGGTGAGGCACTGGAATGGGTTGCCCAGGGAGGTTGTGAATGCTCCATCCTTGGTGTTCAAGGCCAGGTTGGATGAGGCCATGGGTGACATGGTTTAGTGTGAGGTGTCCCTGCCCATGGCAGGGGAGTTGGAACTAGATGATCTTAAGGTCCTTTCCAACCCTAACTATTCTATGATTCTGTGCTGTCTACACAGTAGTTTCCACCACTGTCTTTGTTTAGAATTGCAGTGAGAGGGAATAATTGGTTTCAAATTGTTTGTGCTCTAGAGGCTATTGTCTTGGCTGCTCTGTAGTTTTTAAAACGGTTCAGGCTGGTGCTTTTCTTTGAAATCAAGCTCACACCTTGTGGAGTGCAATGCTGAAAGACTTTCTAGGTAATACTGTTCAGTCCCAGAGTTTGGGTGGGGACATTGTAAGTACATCAAACCAGTGCTTGGTTTAAAAAAACTTGGCTGTTACTTCCCTTGTGTGACAGTAGGCAGAGGGACAGTCTCCCCCTTGTACATGAATATAGGATAGTGGATTAAAGCAACCTAATTTAACATTGGGGTTTTTTTTGGTTTAGCTTGGTTTGCTTGTTTGTTGGGAGGTTTTAACCTTTGTACAGTAGTTGGATAATTCATCTAAACTCAGCATAACAGAATATATGACTCTCTGTTGCCTTCCTGGGTGAAGGTGATGATCATGCGACTTGTATGTAATTTGCAGCTCTGATGTTCTGTTGTACTAAAAGGGGATAATGTCTCTGGCATGTGCCACCTTTCCTCAAAAAAAAAAAAAAAAAGCAAAAGGGGAAAAGAAGGAGTATAGTACTTCTCTAAGTTGCCTTTATCATAAGTGTGTGAAGGAAACTGGGGGACAGTGCTTTTTGTTTAATCAATGGCCAGCCATTGTGCGTAGAATCCACCATGACTATTAGTAGAAGTCCATAGAGGTGGTGGTACTCTGTGCTCACTGTAGTCAGTGAGCCCATCTGCACTATCTTCCCTACTTGTCTACTGTGTGATAGAACAAAAAATTCTAAGATGCTGGAGAGAGACAGGATCTGTCCCTGTATTGTAAATATATCAGTGTAGCTTAATACGACAGGATCTGTCCGTGTGTTGTAAATATATTAGTGTAGCTTAATATGTACCTCTAATGAGACTCATCATGAGCAGAATTTGATCATTCTATGCTATATCCAGCTCCTGTAACCCAAATTCACAGGAAATTTCCCTTTCAGAAAGGAATCCAGGCCTGACTTTTCTGTGCCTATCTATCTGTTGTGTTTTGTTTTGTTTCAAATGTTGTGAGGTAATGGTGAGAGAGGGCAAAGCTGGGATGGAGGTGCCATAGGGGTTTCTCCTATATATAACTGGGTATATCAATGTTGCTGTGTGGGAACTGCAGAAGAAAATTAACTTGTTTTCTTGTCTACCTGCTACCCCCTCACCACCTTTCCCTCCACAGCGGCAACATTCCCTAACACCCTGAGTCAGCAACGCAATCTGGCACTCTTTCGAGCATTTTGTGCCATGAAGTATGCTGTTTACGCTCTGTGTGTGAATTCACATAAGCATTCCAAGTGCAAAGATTGTGTATGCAGCCATCTTGGTGATATCCCTGAGGACAAAACTTTTGGAGAACCAGCAGGTGATTGGCCTTGTTTCTCAGGTTCAATAGCTTGTGCTTTAACATTTTCTGGACTCTGTATTATTATTATTATTATTGGGATAATACTGCACCCTATGTGCATGTGGCGATTTTATTCAGTGGGCTGTGGGTGCTTTGCAAACAAGTATAATGGCATTTCTTTGAGGTGCTGTTACCTTTAATAATAATAGATATGAATAAGCTCCTTGCCTTCTTCCAAAATACTCTAGGTAACTCTATTAAAAATACAGTGCAAGAAGAAGGTGATATTAGATACAGGATGGTAGTAGCAGGGATGATTTTGTAAGAAGTTATGATTTCCCAGAGCTAAAACAGATTTACTCGCTAGAATGGGTGTAATCTGGGTTTGCACATCACTGCACGAGGTGATAATTGGCATTCCTGAGAGGGAAGAAGCACACTACATTTTAAAATGTAAAATGTAGGCCATATATTTACTTGATTTGTGGAGCAATGATTGGCTCTGAGCCACTGGGAGAGTTCTCTGTCCTAGGATTTTCTTAAAGGGCAGAGGTTGGAGGAAGGAACTGCTGAAAAATGTTGTAAATGTTCCTTATTTTTGTTTTCAATTTTACAGATTGCTCTTCAGTATTTCCTCAGTACCTTGAGAAGTGTCAGCAGTTCTTAAGGAGTGTTCCTGCTCCTCTGCGCCTGGAGGTTTTGGAGAACATCTTCTCCTTGCTTTTTGTTTCCTACAGTGATCTCCATACTGATACTTTTTTGCCTGAAGACTATGCAGAAGATGATGATATTGAGAAAAAGAGTACTACTATGAGTGTGGAAGGCAGTGCTAGTCGGCATTCTTCCACCTCAGAAAGTCCGCAGCGCCTAATAGAGGCTGAAAAGAAATCAGAGAGGCATCTGCGGGCTGGTCAGACAGTTCACACAGGCCCCCAAGATCTTCGTGACTTGATGTTAGATGGCCAAAGCTGTGAAACCTCTAGGCTGAGTTACCTGGATCTGAAACACTTCACCAGTGGTGTAACTGGATTTTTAGTGGATGATGTGGCCATGGATGCCTTCCTCACATTGCTTCTCAACCATCTGGAAGAAATTCAGAGTTCTCTCCCATGGGACTCTAGTAATGTAGTTTGTGAAGAGCTGGAGCTTGTAGAGTGCTTGAATCTTTCTGTAACCAGAGATGCCTTTGAAAGTCGTGTGTTACAGTTTTCCAAACATCTTTCTGAAGCTCACTGGCGATACAAGGTGGTAATGAATAACAGAAATGCAGGTAGGCTTTGTATTTAGCACTTTCTGATACATCCACACTGTTTAGTGTTGTGATTTAACCCCAGATGGCAACTAAGTACCACACAGCTGCTCATTCTGTACTAGCCACGAGGAAGAAAATTAACTGTGTCCCAGCTGAAACCAGGACATTGTTACAGCTGCCCAGGCAGTAGTCTGGATGAAATTCCCTGAGCACATTTTGGCAAATACTAGGAGAGTGATCTAGTTGGAGATTACCTTGTTCTTGCACCATTCCCCAGTAGGAGTAATCCCTATTCTAATCAGAGAATTTGGGTTTTCTTTTCTGGACACACTGCTTCAGTTTGTCTTTCTCCTGTTCTTTTGTTACAAGTTGCATTGACAGTGGAGTGATACGAAGGGACATGGTGGTGTGTGTGATACAGTGCAAGCCAGATAGACCCATTTCATTCCTGAAGTGTTGATTTAGCCTAGTCTGGAAGCATGTTAAGAAAAGGAAGTTGGATTATTCTGGGATGCAGACCACTCCTCAGGAGTAGCTAAAACAATACACTCAGGAGCCTATTTCCCACCTTCTTCCTTATTGTCAGCCCTACGGCTATCAGATTTCTGCTTGTGCTTATTGTCTATCTCAGACCATGCAAAGTCTGTGTCCCAAGAAAGGGTGGGCAGTATGGACCTTGAATGTTCCAAATTTCTAAAACTGTTCTTAAGTCTCCTCCTGTAAAGGAGGGGGTGTGCTGGGACTTCCATTTGAATAGGCAGCCCTCAGTATTCCTATTGGACAGGCAGCAGCTTTCAGTGGGATTCTGTACGTTTTGAGTCCTGACTTCTGACAAATGATGACAATTATTTGGTGAACATCTTTCAGGGAAAGGTGGCTTTTATTGACACTGCATATCTCTTGGATTTTTTTTTTTTTGTTTCAAGTGCTGACACCCCCATTACTTGCCTGCTTTCAGAACTATTGACTGAATCAGGGTTCACTCCACCATGTATTGAGAAAAAGTTATTTCATCAAAACCTTAATGACAAATCAAACTCTCTTTTACTATTTTAATTCTTATTCTTTTTACCCTGTTTCTAGCCACTTGTGTACTTGGGCTGTATCTATTTTTCTGTATATTTAGAATCATAGAATCATTTAGGTTGGAAGAAACCCTTAGTACTCATCAGGGATGTGTAGAAGGTATAATACATTCCAAGCAGTGTTGGATGTGGAAGGGAAAACTGAATTGCATCAAAATTACTTTAAGGTGCTAGTTTAAACTTCACTGCAAAAGAGCTCTTAGCTGAGATTGACTGTGTTCCCTTTGGAAATTTGCCATCATAGCCCTACCTATGTAAATGTGCTGATAGATTCTATAATTTAGACAAATAACTGTTGATGGCCTGTCCAGCTATTTGGTAATATTTTTGCTTAAATGTTTCACAGAACATCACCTTGCAGCTTCCAGGAGATACTGTTCTTTAATCAGGTGCTCCAGCTTTAAGAAACGAAGTAGATCTCAAAGGTACAAGACAGGTGGGTTGAAAAAGTGACTTGGAGAAGACCTCTCTGAAATGTGTGAGATTTTGCTAAGCTCATGCAAAATTTTGCTGAGCTCATGAGTTGAATACAATTAGATTTAATAACTAGGGGTAGAGAACTAGATTTATTTCCTTTAGTTTTCTAACCGATTTGAAATGTCTTAGTCAAGTTCCACTTGAATTGAGGTTGTTTTCCTAAAGTTCACCTACACAACTAAAAGATAATTAATTTTAAATTCAGGTTACAAAATAATTTCTTTCATACATAGTCTGATTTGGGGCAGGGGAGAACTTTGCAACTACAGGATGATTCTTCCCTTTCTCCATTGTATCCAATGACTGGTATATTTTCATCCCTATCACAGTAGTATCTAGGATGTGAATCTACAGGAATTTGTGGCTTAAATTGACAGCCTTAGGAGAAGGTTGAGTTCCTCACTCTTTTTCAATTTAGCCTTTAAAAGGTACATCTGGTTGTGGAGTGGGATGTTCTAAAATAAGAAGCTTTGAAGTATCTCACGAGACACTGATGGGCCACCCTAACAGTTTGTTGCCTAACAGTTTCTTCAAATTAGGAGGTTTTGCATTTGTCATAGACATCAGTGATGGCTCATTGTGAGACACTCTTGAAGATCTCTTCTGGTTGCCTGACCTGTTATTTGCCGTAAGTTTTAATTACCTTGTTTAGAAAAAGTGCCTTTAATATACTGTTTTTTATTTGTTTCTATTTTAGATAGGAAAGAGGGAACTTCCAGTCCATCATTAGAAAGTACAAGTAGTGAGCTAAGCACCAGTACTTCAGGTATTAAGCCACAAAAGTAGTATTTGTTTGTATTGTCAATGTGCATGATGAAGTGTTTGCTTGATTAGTTGATGTGAATTACTGCTTATGTAGAACAGGATTAGAACTCTTCACTTCTCAGAGCTCCCATTTTTGGGCTGACTTTTTTTCTAATTAGATTAATATATGTTTTCTGAAATAAGAAAATTAGATTTTTCTAGATATTTTTGGCTTGCAGGAAACAGTATGCAATGCAGTGAGATGCAACAGTCAAAAAAGCTAACAGACTGTTAGTCATGTAACCTAAAACATTCTTAGGCATGTTAACTTGATTTAACAAATCCAGTAGTTAAGACTTATCCCTTCATCCATATTGAACCCTAGCATTGCATGCATATTATGTAGCTGCTAAACAGTGTTATATTTGGATGAGATCCAGATTGAAAGTTCTGACCAAGTAGTGAAATATTGCAATAATTTATAACAAGATATTTATGTTGATCTCTACCCTAAAACTTCTTGCAACTCTGCTCCTATATCTTTGTGTTAAATATATGAAGTATCTGATATTTGGCTGTTATCTGGTGAAATGTTTTTTTTTTTTCATAATAGTATATTGATTAATTCTGTTGTCTTGCAGAGGGAAGCACCAGTAATGTATCTGGCTCAAGTGATTTGGAAAGCAGAGTGAGATCACAGCAGCAAAACCCCCTCATTCCTATGATGCTTTCCCCACCAGAATCACTGTTAGTGTCTTGTGTTTTGAGAGGAAATTTCGTAGAAGCCCATCAGGTAAAGGAGTTGCATGTATTTTGTGCAATTAAAAATGTAATTTGCTATTGATGTTTGTGGTTGTGATAGCTGATGAAATTCCTGCTTCTTTTGTATTAAGTAGCATAGGGCTGAAACATCTGCATTCCAAGTGAAAGGGTCACTTCAGAAGTAAAGTGAAAGAACAAAAATATTCCAAACCAAGATCCCAAGAATGCTGGGGTGGTTTTTTTTCCTTGTTATATAAAAATGTTTTCTCTAAGCCTGGGTTGTCAAAGTATGATAATGTTTGACAGCTGGCCATACTTAGTGTTTCAGCTGAATGAGCTCATGTGAAGTCTCATGAGGAAGCAGCATCTGAACTGCTTACTTTAGTCAGTGAATAAAACCCGTGACACTGCCACTTGTAAGCTTGTCAGGAACATGGAAAGTTATTCCTTACCCAAAGCAGAGCCAAAGTGGTAATTAAATTTATTTGAAGGAGTTATGTTTTGAGGCTGAATTCATGGTACTGAAAACAGGCAGAAAAACTTGAAGGTGACAGTCCACAGGTTCATATAGTTCTTTGCTCCCTCACAGCCATGCATACCTTTCTTTAAGGGACTTTTGGGCTGATGCTCTGAAAAAATATGTTGAAGTACACCTGTGGTTTGATCCTCTGCAAAAAGCACTGACCTGGCTGAGTTTGAGAGTGGTATCAGAGCAATTAGTATCATTTAAGCATTGCATTAGCAGCAGGTTACTGCTCAACCCATTAGTTCTGTTTGACGTCAAGCATTCCACTTAATCTCTGCTTACAGGGCCAAAAGAAGAATTTTGTTTTGCTTTATTACTTTGAATTTCAGTATCACTGCTGATGAATTCAAGCTTGGTTTGTGTTCTGTTGTTGGTTTGATAATAGGAACTTGCACAGCTGTGCTTATCTGTTCTGTGTTAAATTTCTCACTTAATTCCTTTCTGAAAAAGAATTTATTTAAAATGTTTACTTTGGAGGCCCAACTTGATAGGGTTTTTTGTTAGTTTGTTTTGGTTGTTTTTTTATGTTGTTGTTGTCTGTTGAAATCATGAAAGGTTATTCTGCAAGACGGGTTTACGAAGATTAATTCAGCTCTAGCCTTGCAACGAATAGAATCATAGAATAGTTAGGGTTGGAAAGGACCTTAAGATCATCTAGTTCCAACCCCCCTGCCATGGGCGGGGACACCTCACACTAAACCATGTTACCCAAGGCTCTGCCTGACCTGGCCTTGAACACCACCAGGGATGGAGCATTCACAACTTCCCTGGGCAACCCATTCCAGTGCCTCACCACCCTTACAGTAAAGAACTTCCTCCTTACATCCAGTGTAAACTTCCACTGTTTAAGTTTTAACCCATTACCCCTTGTCCTATCACTACAGATCCTAAGGAAGGGTCCCTCTCCAGCATCCTTATAAGCCCCCTTCAGATACTGGAAGGCTGCTATGAGGTCTCCACACAGCCTTCTCTTCTCCAGGCTGAACAGCCCCAACTTTCTCAGCCTATCTTCATGCAGGAGGTGCTCCAGTCCACTGATCGTGCTCGTGGCCCTCTGAACTTGTTCCAGCAGTTCCATGTCCTTTCTATGTTGAGAACACCAGAACTGCACACAATACATAATAGCTGAGCTTTATAAAAATATTTGGAAAATTTCTCTAAGGTCCTGTTTGTCAGGCGTTTAAAACTCTCTAGAAAATACCCAACCATTTCAGCTTACTGTGTCTGGGTTTTTTTTTTTTCCGTTGAAGTTTGTGTTTTATTTTATTCCTTCATCTCTTCTAAAAGCCCCCAGAGTTCTTTGACCTTTGAAAAGTTCTGTTCACGTGCTCTGTAATTAGATCAATTGCTGTTTCTGAAAGGTGGCTTTGATGTTTAATCTGGATACTTCACCTTGCTACGGTGAATTGGTTTTCATGGAGCGCTACCAAGAGGCGGTACAAGAAATGGCAAGAGTGGAGCACAACATTGAGAATCAAGCGTCAGATGGCACTGGAGGCATCAGGAAATCTGGCAGTGGCCGTTCGACACTGCAAGCTATTGGGAATGCAGCAGCAGCTGGTAAGGACTGGGGGTTTTGAGTTTTTTATCATAAAAGGTGAGGGAGAGGGAGAAGTAGAAAATAGGAGAAAGGAATTTGAAGACTTATAATGAGTGCAGCAGCTCTTCAGAAGATTACGTGGTGGTTCTTTGCATGGTGAAGACTAAGAATGCTGAAATTTGCTTTTGATGCCCAGTTAGTTTTATCCATCCTGCAGTAATTCATCCATGATGCAGGCCACCTGTGGAATTATTTTCCAAAAGGATTAAGAGAATAATCATCTGTGACAGGATCTGAGACACACAGCATATTTAGTCAGTGATTGTGTGTTTTACTGATGCATGTAGGTATGGTATTTTATTCCATCTCGGACGTTACTGATAAATTGCTTGCAACTTCTGGAAGTCTTGCCCCTGCTCTCCAAGAAAACTTCTGGGTCAACAACATTCAGCTGGAGCATACTGATCCTTTGCGGGAAGTCCTGGATGACCTCAGTCCTTCAGCAATGGCAGCATTTGACCTAGCTTGTACTCAGTGCCATCTTTGGAAGACATGCAAACAGCTTTTGGAAACAGCAGAAAGAAGACTGTACCACAGCCTTGAAAATCAGGGTAGGCTTTTGATTTTTGTGTTTATTAACTTGGGCCTGGGAGCAGAAAATGGCTCTTTGAATGTTGTTTGTGCTAATACCTGAGTCTTAACTAAACCTCATTCTGTAGTTTTTATGTTATTTTCTCCTTTTTCCACTTCTAACTTTTATTTTGTCCCCTTTTGCACAATAACTTTTCCAGGCCACCATCCTGACTTTGTTTCACTGTACTCTGAAGGTGTAAAGGGTTTTCCAGCAGTTCTTCAGCAAATAAGTAAAATTCTCAACTATTCCTGCGCATCTCAAGGGCAATCCAAGCCAGGTAGTATACTTTGCTGATAAGATACTCTGTTGAAATGTGTTTAAATCTAGTTCTTGTCCTCTGTTGCAATGGAAATTTGAACCTTCAAGTTTTTAGCTTAAAACAAAAAAGGAGTGGGGAGCAAGAACCAAGCTTAATTCTGAATAAAAGGAAACATTTTGAATTTTGCAAACTAATCGTATTATAAAACAGTTTTGGTTCTGTGGGGCTTTTTCTGTGCAAAAATATTTCTGTCTTTGTTATAGTTGCTGTTTCTTTCTCTCTCTTTATAGAACTCTCAGATGAGAAAATAGGGAGTCATTTTCGATGTAGTATCGTAAACCTTCTGCAAGCTTGTTACCCTGCCTTGACTGAAGAAAGTATTGCTAATGAAATAGTTTTATCACAAAATCTGGATCAAATCCTAAAAGCACTGACACATGTCGAATGTTCTGTGGGTGAGTTACTTGTGTGATCATGAAGACTGACAAGTGGATCTAAACTTTTTTTTTTGCCTGTCCAGGCGACTGTAAATCTAGTTGTAATGCTCTTTGACTTATGCATAAGTAATTTTTTTTCAAATCATAAATGCAAAGTATAAATTTTATCTGTAATTCTTATATTCTGAGCACTTGTTTTCAGAGCTAAAATTGTGAACTTGACAGAGATGAAAGGACAATATTAATGAGTACAATTGAGGCTATTATTTGTCCTATTTTTCTTCAGTCCTAACGACGAGTTCTTGCAGTGTATTTTAACATGACGGCTTATAGATAATTTGGTGTATCTTTACTGTTGCCTTTTTCTTTTATTTTCTTCCCAGTCTTCCTTTTTGTTATTTAGTACTTACTTGAATCTTAGATGTGTGTCTGTTCTCTTAAACCAGACTCTAAAGGCAGCCTGCTTGTCACCTTGGTGGAGCAGGCCTCTCTCAAACCTGCGGAGCTGGAGAAGCATGTGGTTTGGAATCAGTCACAGCTCTTGCTGAGAACTCTTGCCCAAATTGTCCAAATCACGCCAGAGAGCAACATGCAGACAAACTTTGTGAAGGCCTTATTTGACTACGTGACTAGACTGGCTGCTGTTTTATTACGAAGCCTGAATGCAGAGCTAGGTAAGAGATTTCTGCTGAAAGGTCTGAGCCTAGGCGAAGATACCCAGACTCTGTAGTCTGGCCTGATTCTGGAAAGTAATTTTACAAAAATGGTTCCTTGCCAAACGTGCCTACTACCTGTGCATAGTCACATCTTTTCATTTTGACTGATTATTGCGCTGTTTTCAATTTTATTTCTTAATACCTAGGCCAATCACAGCTAAGATAAAAATAGCTGATGGCAGTAGGAAAATGAGAACAGAAATGTTAACTACTGCCCAGATTCTGTATTTCAGTTAGGCAAAACGAAGTCTTGACCTCCAGATATTCTGATCACTACTCTGTAAGGCAAGATTGATTCTTGCATCCAGTGGATCAGCACTTTTCAGCTCAGTTAGAGACAACCAGTGCCCTGCTGCTCCACAGGGATAGGAAAAGAGTGTGTAGAAGGCTATGCAGAGATAACTAGGCAGATTTTTTTTCAGATAATCAGCAGATGATGGTGGTCCATGAAAAGAAAGGCACCATTGGCACATAAAGCTATCAGAAGAACAGAAAATTCAGTGTGCTAGGAGAAAAAAACACTGGTCTAGGTTTTATATTTGACATTATTTGAGCTGCTCTAATGTAAAATACCACAGTACCTTCCCAAGAGAAAAGGGCAAAAATCTGTTTTCAGACATGCTGGTTCAGCTCAGATCACTACCATAACAACTGTAACTTTTGTATGGATATGATTCAGTCCTCGTTGACTGACTGCCGTAGCCAAAAAAAAAAGGCACAGTATTTGAGGGCAGAGTGAGTTTTGGGGAATTTAATATACTGGAAGATAAAAGGGAAAAGGTAAACTTATGAGAATCTGTTCAGAGCTACTCGACATAACTCAGTAGTGGGCACAAAAGCTTTTCAGCAATACTGGCCAGGGTTTCACTCTTTTCACTTTTTTCGCTCTTTCACTACTTTTGTAAAAGTAGCTGAACATCCGTGAGTTCCCTCTGCCTTTTTTCACTTTGACTTGACAGAGCATGGACTCACTAATCTACATCCAGAGACTCCTTAGAAACCAGTATTGCATATTTTATGCCTCTCATCACAAATACATGTTTTGGTGAAAGTTTGAAATAGAGTTGGCTAAACCGTGAACCTAGATCTCACTTAAAGGCCCAAGAGTCTCCACTGTACCTGATTTGGTAATAGGTCTAGTAAAATGTGACCTAATGGTGCCAAGTTTAAGAGGTTCATGATAATTACAAATGCATTGCAGTTTACTCAGGATTTTACCCACTGGTGTGAACATGGCCTCTTGTGAATTTAGTCAAAAAGGTTTCAGACTCAGGCTCTTAAAATCTGTGTTCATAAAATAAGACTTGTTTAGTATATTCTGTTAATATGTTTGTATTATAATAAATGTTCTGATTTTTCTTTTTTAAGATACATCTGCAGAAGTGAAAGTGGCGAACCCTTTCATACTGTTACAGCAGAGTCCATCTCAGCTGCTCTCCCAGCTTGTGTTTGAGAAACAGGTTCATCCTGACAGGTTGGTACTTTAAAGATTATATAATTTTCTAGGTTATTTTGATGTTGGTGACTTAAGACTTCAGCCAGGATTAAATTCTTCTCTGACTGCTTAGCACAGGTTGTACAGCCAGCTCTGTCCCACCAGCTAATCACTTAATGCTGCAAGGGTTGGGGTACAGGGAAGAGTTTAGTCAGTGGCTTCTCCATCTTTTAATAACAAACAGTATGGCTCTGTATTTTTAACAGTTGCTGTCTATTGTGAAGAGAGAGTGCATTTATGTGGATTTTTTTTAACTGAATGTGTGACAGTTCAGAGCAGTGGACTTGCAACTTTGCAGTGTAATAAGATATAATAGACCAGTAGAGCTTATACAGATACAGTAGATATAATAGACCAGCTTCTTATGAATACAGCGGTGCATGGTCCTTGCCTAGTCAGTAAGTAAACTGGATAATCTAAGGTATTTCCATCACAAGTTACTAAATTAGGCTGGCATGGAAAGTATCTGATTTAACAAAGAAGCTCTTAAAAAGATGAGCACTAACTATGAACTTTGGTATGGTACATTTAGGTAAAAGTGAATGTTTGAGGAATGGGTTCATTATCATTAAAAGAATGGCAGCATAAGCTCTGAATTACCAGTGTTGTGCTGTATATATTTTTTTTCATGCTGAGTAAATATAGGATATGTACTGTCCCCCAGTGAAGAATATTAGGGGGCTGGTTGTTACAAAGCATTTGGAAGATTTATGAAAATGTGTAATTGTAAAGTACCTTTTATGTGTTCTGAGTAAGCTGTTTCTGTTTTCAATCCTGCAGGGTTTCATCTCTCTTGGCTAAAGAAGAGTTGAACTTGAATGTGCAGCAAGTTATTGTTAACTGTTGCTGTGAACCACTGTCTTTGTGCAGTGCAAGGCAAAACAGCCAGGCGAAGTCTGTTCTGACAAACATCAACAGCTTAGCACATCAGTGTGCCTGCCACTGCCTGCCAGATGTTGAAATACCTATTCTCAATTCTGCAGTGACCTCTGAGGATATCTCCGTTCAGGCCCCATCCCCTGTGAATGACTTGAGCCAGCACACACTCACTGCCTCCTCTCTAGACTTCCTAAAGTCTCAGTCAAAGCTGATGGCCACAGTGGCATGTCTAAGTGCATCTAATATACAGAAAATTCCCAAATCGAGTTTATCTTGGATGGAATTTCGGGGCAAAAGGGAAGTGCCCTTAGGTTTGGAACAAATTTCCAGGGAGTGTGAGACATTGTTGAAGGAGTTTCCAATATTGGAACGATTTCTTCTTACTATGTTTGAGCCACTTCAGAATCAGCAAGAGGAAGGTAGCAGTTTGGCTACCATCTTCTCTGGCAAGACATACATATCTCTGGTTCTCCTAGGACTGCATTCCACCACAGCTGTTAAGGTATTAATGGGAGTCTTTCAACGAGCTCTTGCTGCAAAGAACTGGGACAGAGCTCTGAAGGTCTTAGATCTGTACAGTCAGGACATGGAGGAGCTGGTCAGTGTGAAGGATGCTGTGCTGAGCTGTGCAACTGCTGAAGGTAAAAAAGATTGTCAGGCTTTTTTCTGTTCATCTTTTCCTTTTTGTCTTTTTTCTTTTTTTCTTTCTTTTTCTTTTTTTTTTTTTTTTTTTTTTTTAATTTTTAATGAAGAATACAGCCTGGATCGAGAGGTGAAACTAAAGTAGTGGTCCTTCTGCAAATCCAAAGACAGAAGCAGATCCCTTCCCTTCCTTCATTCTAAATTTGCTTTCTCTGATGGTGTAGTTTCAGTTTTGCAAATGTGCAAATCCTGACCAATTTAGCACAAGAGAACTGGAATGCATCTGTGGCAGTATTTTTAAGTGGAGTGCTGAATACGTAAGTAGACATTAATCATAGTACTGTTAATGGAGCATCTCTTACAGCAGTGTTATTGTCATACATGGATGATGTATCCTGTGAAAGCAGGTGCCTTTTTGAGTTTAGAGATAGTAAATGTCCATGCTAACTTGGGTTACTTCCTGTAAGAATCTGATGCTTGGAATGAGTCTTGCATAAATTTTTCAGCACTGTACTGTTTCTTTTGGTGATGTGATCCAGTGAGGATGAGGATTTTTTTATTTGCCAAACTACAGAAACTGAGTTTCAAACTAGTGCTTTGTTTCTTGCACAGATAAGGATGGTTGGCAGTACTTGTTCCCAGTGAAAAATGCAACATTGAGAAGTAGGTTGGCTCTGCGCTGTCTGGACAAATGGCCTCTTGATGCCTGTTTGGAAATCCTAGCTTATTGCATTTCTGATTTGGGCATAGCTGATGAACTGAAAGCCATTCTGCAGAGCAGGAAGAAAGAACTTCAGGTTTATCAGAAGGTACAAAGTTATTCTTCAAGTAACCAGTGAGATTAAACAGGTAGCAGGGAGCAAACATGCTTCCCCTTTGAAAAAGTTGTAGCCCTTGGTTCTTTTTTCATTATAATAGCTTTTGAAGTGTTTCATCCAAAACAATTGATGTGTTTTCAGCTGTAATATCCAATTAACATTCTGCTCCTATCGTTCATAACTCTTCTACTCTCATATTAGCATCCAGGTCTGCAAACATGAATAGACATAAACATTTGTATGAGGCTGCTTTTTTGCAAAATATTTGTTTTTCCATTCCATACAAATGCTGGAGTCTCTTGAAGCTTTCTGTGGTGATTCATCCTTTTATAAGCTTGAGGGGTGCAGATATACCTAGGCGTGGTGTACAAGACTAGTGGTCCAAGAAGTGTGTTTTTATTGTAGCCAGTTCTAACTGCAGGTTAGTGAAGATACCCAAGTTCAGTCAGACTAGACTACCTGGCTTGGAGTTCAGCACAGACTGAAAAGCCAAACAGAGCGAAAAAGGAGTCATAAATCCCTGCTGAGCTGTCTGGTGGTGGTTCTACTAACTGACAGCTCAGTTGTGTCTGTTAGGGTCAGCAATGCTTGCAGTATACATGTACTTTTTCATCCATAATTATTGCCATCTAGTGTTGTGGTTTAAGCCAAGGACATCTAGTCTTGCAAAAGCCTCCTATTGTAAGTGTGCCTTGTAGACTTACACCTTTGAGAAAGTTGTGTGGTCATTTTTGTAGTGCAAGTGCATTACAACATCCTAGAAAAGGGGTAGACGTAAATGTGGGTCTCCTTTTTGACTTTTTTCTTTGTATGAAGCAGTTCTTGGTGTGATCAGGTCAGCTGTTCCCTTAGACTTTATTGTTATAGATGAAGCTTTAATAATTTGTGCTATCCTAATACTAACTTCCTTTCAGATTCTCAATGTGCAAAATGAACCATTGTGGAATGACTGGCAGGAGCTGAAAAAAGCCTGCACTGAGGACCCCCAGGCCATCATGAACATAATTCTGAAAGCAAAGGTTAGGCATCCTGTTGTGAATTTTGTTGAAATGGAACACATTAAACTTTGAATAGGAAAACTTACTGAAATAGCATCTGAAAACATTGATCAACAGAGATTACCTTGGGAGGAAGGATTGCTTTGCTCAGTTCTGTGCTTCAAAAACACACACAGATCTGTGTTTAAAGTCAAGATTTACATGTAGTTAATAATCTGTAAGTTTAAATTATAACTCTTACTCTGAGATACAGCTTGTTCATTTATCTTAAAGTGTTGAAGACTAATAGCATGGCGTTTGGCATAGTACAGGCTTGATTGTTATGAAAGTACTAATACTGTAGATCTGTCTGGCTTTACTGTGAGATGAAAAGGTATTCTCAATGCAGGCAGTGAGTCTGACAAACTTGACTATCATTGTCTTTCCCTTGTCAATGTAATTATTTACATTGATATTCTCTAGTCTAAACTACAGAATTTCTTGAGAAGTTGAGTAAAACTTTGGGAGAAATAGCAATATCAGAGAGGGTAGAGTTTGTCCTTTTATTGTTTTATTTTTACTTTTTTTTATTTTATTTTTTATTCTTTAGGATTACGAGTTGTGTGAGGAATGGGGGCATTTGTATCCTATCCCAAGGAAAGAGTTAATCAACCTTCACCATGAGCACCTTCTTCACTTACTGGAGATAGGAGACATGGAAAAAGCATTGCAGGTAATAGCAAGACTCTTTCAGACTTGCATCCATAGGTCAGATAAGTTGAGAAACATTTTCTTTGTGTTCTTCATGTGTATTTTCATGATCTTTTTGGTTTCTTCCTTAAGAGATGCTGTTTTCTTAGATATGCTTTCAGAATCCCTGCTCTCCCCTGTTCCACTTAAGTGAAAATCCAGTTTGGCAATCTAGCTGTTGGAAATGTCACTTACATGGAAATAAAAGGCCCATTATACTTGAAAAATTATAATGAAGCATTTCTGTGCTGTGTAAACAGAAGAACCAGAAGTGAAACTATTAAGAGGATTTGGTCAGTTGTGCTTCAGTTCCCAAATCGGTGAAGTGTGAATTCTTCCAGTTTTAATAATTAACAGAGCTGTTGCTAATAACAGCATAATATAAAGTGCAGGCTCTTTCAGACATAGCTTTGAAAATACTCTGGAAGCAAAGGGAAGACTTCTGACCACTACACCTTCTGACCCATTCCTTCTTTAATTTTTTGCTTAATTTCATTTTTAAAATATTTTGATTAATAAATGGAGCAAATAGGCAATGAGTTGTCTATAAATGGATTATCTAAATCATCATCATACGTAAGACACTTGTGAAAGTTAATTTGCTTGAGGCAATAATCTTTTGGTGGACTGACAGTTATAAAGGCTACTCCCCAGGAATGTAGCAGGGATTCACTGTATTTTGTTTGCTTTTATAGCTTTTACAAAGGATTGAAGACCCTGACATTTGCCTTGCCATCAGTGAACAGTCCCTTGACCAGCATCCAGACTTGGCAGCCTCTCACTTCTTGGCTGATTACCTCACAGCTCACTTCTATGCAAATCTGACAACAGCACGCCGTAATGAAATCCAGGCACTCTATATGGGATCAAAGGTGAGTAAAATTCCTGCGTTGTGGGATTTATGGCAAAATATAATTATATAAGTAATACATAATATATAAAGTCTGTACCTTTTACCAGAGCATTCTCACCATATCAGGTCTAAGATCCTCAGTCTTGAGATCCAAAGCAAAGTTTAGAGATGGCTTAAAACTTCTCTTCTCTTTGTCCATCTTTGCAGTTCCTGTATTATGAGGTGGTTGTAGCTCCCAGTGTGAACAGAGCAGTCTTGTGTTTGAGCTGTAGGGAGTGGAGGAATGCATAGGTTAAAAGAGGGTAGGGGCAGAATAAAATAGAATTGTGGTGTTTATCAGGACAGTTGCTGTCTTTGTCCCATGTGAAAAAGAAAGCATCCTCAATTTACTCTCTGGGTCAGAAACACCAGGTGTCCTACATATGCCCTCCCTGTATGGTGGTCTTCGACACTTACAAGGCATGTTTTTGCCCAAGTGCCTTCCAGAGTTAGACAATATCACTACTCTTTTTGAATGGTCATTGCCTTTACAGAAGTAGTACAGGTTCTGTGCTCAGCCTGGGAATAGATGCATTCATTAACCAGTAGATTATCTTAGTCAAATGCATTATATGTAATAAAATGCAGTGCTTTTGGTAATGTCTGTTTTACTGTAGGAGTACAACTAATAGTTTGCTCCAGTATGTGCCACAGCAGTATTTTATCAGGCTTCCTGTTTCCTTACTTGTCACTTCTGAAGAGATAATTTAATTTGGGAAGTGTCCGTATTTACTGTCTGTCTTTGAGAAGAGAAATCAGAACAATTCTCCTAATGTTTCCTCAAGTGATGGAAGGATAATGATTGGGCTAATACTCTTTTATTATTTTATTAAGAGAATGTGCTCTACCTTACTATTTGTCACAGGGTCACAGAACGCTTTGCTTTCCACTCTTCAACTTTGAAATGAGATGGTGTTCTATAGAACGGGAAAGTGGAAGCTGAGTAATTTCTGCAATCCATTCAATAATTCCGTAACAGAAGTAGGAATAGGTCTGAGAAGTCCCACCTCCATTTTTTGGCCATTTTTTTGTCCATTTTTTGTATGTTATTCCATTCTCTTCATAAGCTACTGTGCTAGTTTCTTGTCTTTAGTTTTACAGAAACAAAGATTTGAAGGTACATAATTTTAATAGGTTTTTTTCCTTGTGTCTCAGGTGCTGCTGAGTCTGCCTGAGCTCTCCCGTGTTAACTACTTCCACCTGTCCTCCAGGCCGCTGCTGATGCTGGAACAGCTTCTCATGAATATGAAGGTGGACTGGTTAGCTGTTGCTGTGCAGACACTGCACCAGCTCTTAGCTGGGCAGGAAGTTGGTTTTACTGTAGAAGACATTGACAATTTGCTCTCCAAGTATGCAGAAAAAGCTCTCAACTTCCCTTTTTCATTAAAAGAAAAGAGATCAGGTGACTGCTTGTGAGAATGCTGTTTTTCACTTGGGAAAGAAGGGCCAATTTCCACCCAGAATAATTTCACCAGCTGTGGCAAAGCATTTTCAGATGTGTGCCTCCAGTCTCCCTCTAGCCCAGAAAGTTCTTAAAGTCTTAAAGCCCAAATGTTCTTAAAGTCTTTGCCTGTCTTGTAAATAGGTATTCTCAAGGACCAACAGGTTCAAAAGTTTCTCATACTTTCCTCTGCTCCTCTTTGGGGTCTCTTTTCTTCTAAACTTTAATTTTATTTCATTCCTGTTTGACACAAAGTCACTGATGACTTAAGGAGTTCTAAAACCTGCCCTCCTACCAGAATCCTATTCCTTTTATCATATAAAAGACGTTTAAACCTGTGACTCTTTTTAACATTCTCAGCCGAGTTCACCTTTCTGCTTTGCCAGTCCTTTCTCAGCCATGTTGTTTGATTTTGTATTTGGTGAGCTCAGGGTTTCAGAACTGAACAGCAGAGGGTGCTGCAGATCGAATCTAGTGCTGTTGTTTCACTGTATTAACGTGCATGGTGTGTGTGCCTATCTATTTGTACGTACCTATATGATACCAATTTGCTTTATGCCAGTTCCAAATGTTGACTTCATTTCATGGTTTAAAGATGCAGCTCTTGCTAACAAAAAAGCAGCACTTATCTTTTCATGCCAAATGATGTATAGTTTTGCAAGAATGTTCCTTCCACTGTGATGTGAAACATTTAATATTTGCCATGAGCATCTTACATCAACTAAGGCTTTTCACATCTGACACTTATTCTCTGCTTTATTATCCCTGTGCCTATCAGTAGGCCATAGCTTTGATAAGGATCCTTTTCTGTATCTTAGGTCATTGAATATATAGTTTTGCACTAACTGTTGTGGGCTAATTTTCATGAACATATAGTAATTTGTAATTACATAGCTAGTCCTGTTTTGTTCTGTCATTCTTACATACCCCTGTGAATGGATTCCTCTTATCTTTGTAAAAACAGGTAGATGTATGGCCAGGATTGTTCTCCACATTTTTCTTTTGCCCCTTCCCTTTGTTATAGATTCTCTCATACGTATCCAAGAAAGCCTCAATCAGGTATTGGAGTCTGAAACTATGTCTAAATCAGGATCATCAGAGCTATCTCCTGTCAGCTTTACTGGTAAGGTGAAGTCATTGGTGCCATTTTCTTTGAACCTGCTTATATTTGTTTTATCTCCAGTGTATGTCAGTCCTGCTGCTTAATAGTAACTTGGGCCGCATTTAATGTGGGTTAGTAGATCTCTACAGTTGGGTGCTTTGGGTCCAATTAAATGAAGACTTAAAAGGGAACAAGAAGTTTACAGCTCTGTTTTGAGTTTTGGTAGGTATCTACAACATGTCTGAAAAATCAGCACAAAGGCTTTCTGTTCCAGACAGCACAGAAAAAGCCAAGCCTAACAGGCCATAGGAAGGTGGTCTACATCAGCAGTGGATTACCAGTGCTGCAGATTAATCTTTCTGTGTCTTGACTTCTTAGTCTGGGTATATAGGCAGAGCTTGTCTGGAAGCCTGTCATTGTAGTACTTCTCCCTGTTTTCCTATTCTTTGCTCAGTAACTTTTTCTATTTCTGGCTCTTAACTTTTTTTCTTTACAACAGTAATCTCATTTGTGTTGTATCTTTTTCATAATTCTTTTGGTCTTTAAATTTATTTTTTCTAGGATCTCTCTTGTGACCTGAGGGAATGTGACCTTGTATTGTCTGAGAGGCTCCACTCACAGTCCGCAAACACAGATAAATAGAAACAAAAATAATTTAAGCCAAAACAACTGAATAATGCTTATGGCTTAAAATCAAGCACTTCTATAGGTTCCATTCAGCTTCTAATGCAAGAGATGCAGTCTTTGGAGGATATATATTGTGAGAGATGCACAGTGTGTGCTCTCAGGGAATGACTAGCAAAGGATAGCTTCATACCACCAGGGCTGTTGGTTCTCAGCAGCTGGTGGCCTGAATTAAAGCTGCACAACGGTATCCTGATCTACAGTTTAGGTTATCTGAACTGTTCTCTGTTTCTGTATCCTGAACTGAAGACTCTTGCTCTGTCTACATGAAGCAACAGCAGTGTCTTTGGTTTGGCCTGTGTAGCTCATCAGTTTTTCTCCTAATAGTGAGCTTAATGTTTGTCTGTTGTTACAAAACTTGAATGCATTGTCCTCTAATGTCCCTTTGCAATCCAGTATTTACTTGCATGAGCATGAGTTAGCTTTATGGAATGGAGATTTTTTTTTTTTTTTCTTTTTTAGTTTAGTATTCAGGTGCACAGAAGATGGCTTGCAGGGCTGCAGTGACATGTTGAACTTTATAATTAGCCTGTAGTGTAACTGGCTCACAGCATATAAACTAAAAGCTAGTCTAATACTGTAAACTTGATCCGATGAGTATTTCACTGGCAAGGTCAGGAGACCCCAAAAGACAAAGGTTTAAACTTCTGCCTCTGGCAACTGATTTCTGCACATTAGATTGTAAAGGGGACCAGAACAGGGAGGATATGCTGTTGCTAGCCGTACCACACTTTTTCTATGATTAAAAAAGCCCCAGTCTTCATGAATGTCAACACTGGGTATCTTTAAGGTTGTATTTTATGCTAAATCACTCGTTGGTATCCACATACTGGGGTATATATATGTATATATACATAAACATATACATATAGTGGGGCATTTATTTCTTCCTTATCTAAGTGTCTGCATATGATAAAAGAACAAATGTTGACAAGTTGGTTTATGCCTCTCTGATGATTATAGTAAAGGTCTTGATAGGCCTTTATGTAAGTATGTACTATTGCTTATCAGTATTGAAATGCTATAAGTTTATAATCTTACAGTTTTATCTTAAAGTATATATATTCCTTAAACAATGTTATTTTGCCATGCCTGGTTGAAGGTAATGGTAACCATCTTGTGAGACGTCTTACAGCCTCAGTAATTATGTAGTGTTTTCTACTATTCAACAGTGCATTAAAGAGCTTAAATTTCATTCTGTGTTTTTATTGGCCTGGCTCTTTTTAAGGTGTCACCATATCTGCAAGTCCCAGAGACAGAATTCTGCAGCAGAATTTGTGCCCTCAAGAATTTGTGCCTCCTGAGAAGCCGCCACCAAAGCAGCAATGGATACCTGATGACACTGAAACGATATGTATGGTTTGCAAAACTGAACGTTTCACTATGGTAAGGAGCGAAAATTAAGTACAGACGTGACCTTAATACGAAAACTTGCTCATAACCTGTCCTAACAGACACTAGCTACTTCAGAAAGTTTGTCTTCATCAGTGTAGGCCTGACAAGATTGCCAGTCCTTTGATATTTAACCATTAGTTTCTATTCAGTGAGTTGAGGAGACTAGCAACAGTTAGCTCCTCAGAATCCTGTGAAGTGATAGAGCCACAATAGGAAATCTGATCATCAGAGAGGAGAAAACTATAAGATCTAAAAAAATGTATAATAATAGCAGTATTAATCTTTCAGAAAGCTGTCTAGTTGACTGTGCTGGCAAGAAATAATGTGAGCATCATATTTGGATGAAAATGTATGTGTGTTGTTGGTTACACTTTGCTAAGACCTGTTGATGCATTGACTACTTGAGCAACTGCATTGGTGCTGTAAGGGAGAAGAATAATTTTAAGTTTTGTAGCTGTTTTGACAGTGTGTTACCTTCTATTGCTAGAGTACTGTTTTTCAAAGTATCTGTTGATTTTTAATTTGGAAATTACTAAGATGGTGTCAGAAAGACAGTCTACAGCTTTTAACTTTTCCAAGAGATGACCTAGCTAGCACAGTGATCAAAACTGGGACAATTTAAAAATGGAAAGCCGAAGACAGCAGCAAACGTGTTTTAAATACCTGCCTCTGACTTTTGGGTTTGGTTTCTTTGGGGTTTAATTTGCTATGCCCTCTCCGGGAAGGAAATGTGACAATGAGAGTCCATCATTGTATAGTTCTGAAAAGCCTTATCATGCTCGCTGTTTCTTCTCTTCAAAAGGAGTACGTTTACTCAGGAGTGGAGGCAGACATAGGAGAGGACTTTAGTAAATTCTTTCTGTTGCTCATCCATGACCTCTTTTGCCTAGTTTAACAGGCGCCATCACTGCAGGCGCTGTGGCAGGCTGGTGTGCAGCTCTTGCTCCACCAAGAAAATGGCAGTAGAAGCTTACAGAGAAAATTTGTCTCGTGTATGCGATCAGTGCTATAGCTACTACAACAGAGAACATCTGCCTGGCTTGGTAAAAGACACAAGCATGTAAGTCCTTCCATTCTAATTCTTCTCAATTTCGTGTACACAGCAGAGTACATGAATGGAATGAGAGAGAAATAAGCATTTGGGTTTATCTGGAAAATGTAACAACATCACTTTAATAAGTTACTTTAAATTTTTGGCCTCTAGCTGCTGGGGTTTTCAGGTTTGATAGGTGTGGGGGTGTTCATTATGACTCAGCTTACTTTTCACGTTAGAAAGAACACTGGAGAGCCAGGCAACAAAGTCTTTAATTCTTTAAGCATCAATTGATTATTAACCTGAGAATTGAACGCTTTGATGCAAAACGCACTCAACACAAACTACTACAGTGTGACAAACTTTCTTGCAGTTTACTTGGCTCCTGGATTAACATCACATGTTGACTAGCTGTGTTGAACATATCAGTGTTTAATGTTATTCCATAATCCCTTGATTATGACTTCTTGAACCCTTACGGATTCAAATACAAGTTCATTATTAAATAGGCTTTGAAACTGCCTTTAATAAAAGGGACAGCTGGGATAACAGATTTTCATTATGTGTTTGCTTTAAGCTGAAATTCACTGTGTGTATGTTAAGCCAGCTGGTGAAAAGTACAGTTGAAAAGAGTGACTGTTACTGTCTGTGACCCTGTCAAGCCTGCTAATACTGCTGTCTGGATCACAGGGTGTAAAACTCTGTTTCAGCTGCACTTTCAGCTGCATTTCCTCTTTTCCTAGTAAGCCTGCAGACAGCAGTATTCCACTATGGCAGTACTGGCAGGCTCACTATGAAAAGAACAATACTGTGCAGATCTGAGAAGGAACCTCTGAAAAAAATCAGTCACCTCTAGTTAAACCAGTTTGCATCAGAATGGTTGCATACTCTGCCAGATTAGGTCAGCAGAGCCTACCAGTAAGTTTGAATGCCATTTGTCATGTTTTTATTGTTTAAATGTCTGGGTTTGTATATCAAAACCAATTAAATCTGAAAGACAGAGATCTGGATGCCAAAACCTTAATTTTTGGTTCTGAAATATTGATACTGGGAAGCTCTTGTTCTTGGTGTCTGCTTTTTTATGATGTGTGCAACAGTACTATTCCTAATGAAGGTTTTAAGAACTGATTACTTAGTGTAGTTGAAATACAACAATGCAGAGGCAGGGTATTTCCAGATAGTAGGGGTTAGGGGCAGGGCAATGAGTCAGGGCAGGGAGGGAGAGAGGTTAGATTTTTACAAGACAGTGTTCTGAAAAGGCTAATCATATGCATGTCTTTTAAAACTGTTTTCCTCAGTGTGCTGGAGTAGGCATAATGTTTTTTTCTGTCATTTTATTCCAGCAGAAAAGAAGATCAGGACCAAGTAGAAGGTAAGGAGTGGAGTAACATTAAACTTCAATTTTATTTTTTTTTTTTCAGTGCCTGATGACCAGCAGAGTTAGAGATGAGAAGCTGGAGGTAGAGATCATAGAATCACAGAATCATAGAATGGTTTGGGTTGGAAAGGACCTTAAGATCATTTAATTCCAACCCCCTGCCATGGGCAGGGACACTTCAAACTAGATCATGTCGCCTAAGGTTCTGTCTAATCTGGCCTTGAACACTGCCAGAGATGGAACATAGGCGATAGGAAGTTGATGCATCTAGTTGCAGCTGAAGGGTGATAAAAACCTCAGTTACAAAATACCAGTGATGTTCTTTGTATGAGCAGGCTGAAACTGAGCGTTCCAAACTTCCGTGAATGGAAACCGAGATTTAGGAGAAATGTCTGAGCCAATATTGAATGTGCTGAATGGGAATTAAAGAAAGGAACTGAAAAACAACAACAGTTGGAGAATGCACTTTGCATACAACAAACAGCCAGGGAGAGGCTGTGGTGTGAGTAGGAATTAACCCACTACAGAGCTGTGCTGAGTCATCCTCTTTTTACAAACCATGATAGTGCAACTCAGTACCACTGCAGTGGGTTGTGGGGTTTGATACCCCGTGCTGGCTGGGGGCGGCATAGGATGAGGCCCCTCTCATGGGTCTGGTGGTATCCTGAGTTCCATCTCCTTTGTTGGTTGTGTGAATATGGACTAGTAATTTTACTTCAGTGCCTCAATTTCCACATCTAATATCTTCAGGAATAATAATAAGATTTAGTTGACATTTTCTTTGCTATTTTTCTGTAGAAAGTATTTACTGTTTGTTTTCAGTCTGGTGTTTGAGATGATTCTGCAAAATTTTCATACACTGACATGAAATTCTGGCAGAAATTCCATAGTTACTGGAAGTGCTTATAGCAGTAATGTGAAATACGGTGCAAAATATGCATTTGTGCTACAAAGCGAATAAGTATTTTTCCTTACTTGTTCCTTTTTAAGTTTGACAGGCTGTTTGAGTTGAGGTTTTTTCTTCTGCTATTGACAGAAGCTTGCTTTACTGCTACCTTTGCTACAAGACTGAAACAGCTGAAATGCAGCTTCTGAGCTGCTGCTTCTGCTTAGATCTTTCTGCTTGCAGCATTGCTGTGCATCACTGGGCCCATATGATTCATTCAGTAGGAGTGAATATGAACAGTATCAAAATCCTCAGATTTAAGAGGGAAAGTGTTTTATTCTGCTTTTCCAATTTTTCTGATGACACTGTGAAGCAGGTGTATTGAATGTTTCCAAGCCTGCTTTATTCTAGTTATTCCAGTTTCCAGTTAAATTTAAAGCCAGCATTTTAATTTATTATTTGTTGTTCACCCTACAGTTTTAGAGTTATTCAAGACTCTGACAGTCCTTCTGTGAAATCTAGAACAGTGATTTTTGAGACTTTTTAAGTTTTTCCAAGAAGAAAGAGGAGTTGATCAGGGGAAGAATAGCAAATTAGCTTTGTTCTCAATTTCTCAGCATTGTGATATTGGCCACTGTTTTTCTGCCAGGAACCACAATCACAAACTCGAGCATCAGAGAGCTTGTGCATTCTCAGCTGCACTCAAATGACAGACAATATTTGATTTGTAGCTATTCTGTGTTACTAATTTCAAAACACAAATTTCCTTAGTTTGGAGGAAAGAAAAAGACTTTTCACAGAAATTAAATTTCTTGAATCATTTGGTCAAAACTCCAATTGTCTGCAATACTATTTTACGTGGAGAAAAAAAAAACAAAAAAAACCAAACAAACGGAAGGGGTTAACTCATCTTCTCACAATCTTTTGTCTTGAAGTTGCTAGACCATATGCTGAAATAACCCAAATTCTGAAAAGAAGATACAGGCAGTGAAATCAGTGTACCTTTTCTTTTACGGCTGGTTCTTCAGTTTCCCTTTTTAGCTATAACCCACAGCTCTCAAATTTCTACTTCCCTCCTGCTCAGAAATATTTAATAACTTGCCTGAGGGAAGGCTAAAGAGGGAAGGTTGCTGTGCTTGATGTCCTGTAGGATAAGAGTTCGATAATCATTTGAAGATACATTACTGGAGCCAGTTTTTCATGACAGGGTGTTTGTAACAGTGAGAATGAGTTTAAGTACAATTTGGCAGCCTGCTGAGGAATGGGAATGCTTCTGTAATCTGTATGCTGGACATGTGATACTGGCAGAAAATGGCACAGTGAGAGGATTACACGATTGTTTTACAAGAGTATAGAAATACTCTGTATTATGTGTCTTTAGCCAGTCTCATTGTACGATGATTCTACCTGGGTGGGGGGCTTGGCTGTAGAAACTTCTAATAATGACTATTCCACAGTGGTGCGAATACCCAAAGCAACTGAGCTTGAATGGATTTTTTCCCTGAATGAAGAGGAGAATGAAATTGTACGCAGTGAATTTTATTATGAACAGGTGAGGTCTGGAGAGAGTTGAATATAAGCACTTTCTTGTGAACTGCCTCAGTACCCATGTTTGTCTGTCTTTCCTTGAATTGTCAGGCTCCCAGCTCTTCCTTGTGTATTGCCATCCTTAGCCTGCACAGTGACAGCATAGTTTGTGGCCACCAGCTGATAGAGCACTGCTGCAAGTTGTCCCAAGGGCTCACTAACCCTGAAGTGGATGCTGGTCTGCTTATGGACATCATGAAACAATTGCTTTTCAGTGCCAAAATGATGTTTGTAAAAGCTGGAAGGAGCCAGGACCTAGCTCTCTGTGACAGGTGATTTATCAGGTGTTCACTAGAGTGTATTGAGGTATTGTCAAGACCATTATCCTTTTTATTGGGGAGTTGGAGGGTGGAAGGCTTGTTTTGTAATTGTACTATGGATGTTTTAAACAAGACAAGTTCATAATTTAAGAATAATGTAAGAGTTAAAATAGTAGAAATTCAAGTAATATGACTACACAATATTTACTGAGAAAATTATCAGAGTAGGTAGAAGCAATCCACAAAAACTGGGATAAATATTTTACTTCTGATATTTTATGTCTGCTTTCAATTTTTATTTGAATATAGGATTTTAAACCTGCGTATCTTGAGAATGAGCATTTTACACTTCCCTCAGGTTGTGTCCTACAGAGCTTGAGGTGGTGGGTGTAATATATACATTTCACACGTACTAGTTTGATTTGGTAACACAGTTGGTGTCTGCTTTCAGCCTCTGCCAGTGTTCTTCTGAATATAGAATCATAGAATAGTTAGGGTTGGAAAGGACCTTAAGATCATCTAGTTCCAACCCCTGCAGGAACACCTCACACTAAACCATGCCACCCAAGGCTCTGTCCAACCTGGCCTTGAACACCGCCAGGGATGGAGCATTCACAACCTCCCTGGGCAACCCATTCCAGTGCCTCACCACTCTTACAGTAAAGAACCTCTTCCTTATATCCAATCTAAACTTCCCTTGTTTAAGTTTTAACCCGTTACCCCTTGTCCTGTCACTACAGTCCCTAATGAACAGTCCATCCCCAGTATCCCTATAGCCTCCTGTCAGATACTGAAAGGCTGCTATGAGGTCTCCACACAGCCTTCTCTTCTTCAGGCTGAACAGCCCCAACTATTCTCAGCCTATCTTCATATGGGAGGTGCTCCAGTCCCCTGATCATGCTTGTGGCCCTCCTCTGGACTTGCTCCAACAGTTCCATGTCAATTTTATGTGGAGGACACCAGAACTGCACACAATAGTCCAAGTGAGGTCTCACAAGAGCAGAGTAGAGGGGCAGGATCACCTGCTTCGACCTGCTGGTCATGTTCCTTTTGATGCAGCCCAGGATATGGCTGGCTTTCTGGGCTGTGAGCACACACTGATGCCGGCTCATGTTCATTATCTCATCAACCAACACCCCCAAGTCCTTCTCCACAGGGCTGCTCTGAATCTCTTCTCTGCCCAGTCTGTAGCTGTGCCTGGGATTGCTCCAACCCAGGTGTAGGACCTTGCACTTGTTATGGTTAAACTTCATAAGGTTGGCATCAGCCCACCTCACAAGTGTGTCGAGGTCCCTCTGGATGGCATCCCTTCCATCCAGCCTATCAACTGAACCACACAGATTGGTGTCATCAGCAACCTTGCTGAGGGCGCGCTCAATATGACAATAACAACAACAAAAAAAAAAAAGGTAAAAAGTAGTCTAAATAGGATAGTGTGATGGATAGAGAAACCTGCTATATTAGTGACTAGGAACCACTGCTTTAAGAGTTGTCTTTGGCATAAAGTTCTT
The DNA here is from genome assembly GCF_963264785.1 of Psittacula echo. Lineage (NCBI taxonomy): Eukaryota > Metazoa > Chordata > Aves > Psittaciformes > Psittacidae > Psittacula > Psittacula echo. Next base: position 41,369,735 of record NC_137739.1, on the reverse strand, counting down.
GAAGTGTATGATAATAGTGACAGCATATGTATTTGGTTAATCTGTTTGTGTTCTCCTAGCTACATCAGCAAAGTGGATGTGTTGAATATTTTGGTTGCTGCTGCCTACCATCCAATACCATCTTTGGATCAGATTCTCCTTCCTGCAGCAGTAACAAGATTAAGAAATCAGCTTCTGGAAGCAGAGTACTATCAACTAGCTATAGAGGTAATGACAGTGGAGGGATGTCAGTGTTAATAATGCTTCTGTAGTGGCTTTCATTTTTCTCCCTCTTGAATTCAGATGGATGTGATGCGTGAAATGGACAATATCTAAAGAGTTGTAAAATGGGATTAAGTTTTTAAACAAGGAAGAAATTATTTTATGAGCACTGGAAAAAAAATACTGAGAAGGAAGAGTCTTCTAATGTGGAGTAGGCTGCTGAAAGGAACGGTAGGGACCTTGTTTCCCAGGCCAATTAAAACTGGAATGGAGTAACTGCAAGGAAGTCATTAAATAGAGGAATCTTGCATCCAGTAGAAGGGCTGAGGCAATAGTAAGGCACCTTGCCCAAGCATTTACTTTGAAATCAGCGATGGTAGCAAATCTGTCTATTGGAATTCATCTTGTGTTCCTATCATCTTCTGTTTTCCTCCTGCTCCTAGGATTATGTAAGCCTCTGTTTTATTGCTTTGCAGTTTGTTAAACACAAGATTATGATACTGCAAACTGGATTAGTATTTATAAGGGGTAATAAACAGTAGGAATAGATGACCTATTTGAATACAAACAGTTCATGCTCAAAGGCATCTGGTCCACTAAAGAAAATCAGGAATAAATCTGATCAGCAGAGTTACCTGAAATAAAAAATTTGCTGGCAGTTCATGAAGCATCTTCTGTTGCTTTTTTTTCTTAAACTACAAACCTGATGAATTCTGCTCTGTAAAAATCTGCTTTAGAAAAGCAGATGTGAAAACGTCCTGAGTTTTAAAAATGCTGAACTGAAATTTCCTATATAAATCATTGCTTCAATTTGTACAATAAAAAGTATTTCTACATTTGGAGCTCACAGGTGTTTTGATAGTTGGTATTTTGTGCCAGTAATACAGAAATAATCAGCACGGGTTTTTTTGTATTTTGTTTGGGTTTTAATGGGACGTCCTCTAAGGATTTAAAGGTTACAATCACAGACTGCGTGATAAGCCAGTTTTCCTGTTTTCTGTACTGGTACTGTTTTGCGATAATAACAAACAATTTTTAATTTAGGTTTCTACAAAATCTGGGTTGGATCCAGGTGGAGCATGGCATGCCTGGGGCATGGCTTGCCTTAAAGCTGGAAATTTAAGTTCAGCCAGAGAGAAGTTTAACCGATGTTTAAAACCACCCATGGATCTAAACCAGCTGAACCATGGTTCAAGGCTGGTCCAGGATGTGATACAGTACCTGGAGTCCACAGTGAAGCCCATACTCATTGCGGTAAGTCTTTCTGTTCTGTCTGCTCTGAAGACCTACACCGAAGCCAAGTGATGATGTTTAATACACATCTTAAAACAATGCATATCAGGTGTGTTATGTTTTTGTCCTTCTTTTGTCATGACTGCAGATTGCAAACTGAATATTGTTGATAAAGTTTTTAGCTGTTTCATCACAGTGAATTGGTGGCTGAGAACCAGATCATGCTTGGTGGAGGGGAAAGAAGCTGCACTGGTTGATGTGTTATTACTACAATCTTGAGGAAAATAAACTCAATTCCAACAATATGTTGTGATACTGTGGTGATGCCATTTTTGTACTGAAACTCTAACAGCTTTGCAGGAATTCAGGGCAGAAATTACAAATGCTTTCCAACTGTTCTTAAACACTGTTTGTTATGTGCTTTGGAATTAGTTCTGGAAGTTCTAATTAAGTACCAAAAATTACTTCTAGTACTAAGTAACTGCACAATCATAATCATGAAAGACCTCTTAGTAGTATATATTTTAGGAGAATAAAAAAGCCTGGTTGAACTATTTATTGAAGTAGCTGTTGACAGTGGAATTGTGTTTAAATAAGCCTCGTGTCTGTCCCGTGGCTAGCTAGGCATGCTAGGTGCAGCAACACAGCACCTCTATTGGTAGCAGAGTTCCAGTCTAGTGTTTATAAGAAGCATTTACTGGATTTTTCACCCTATCTAAAGCAATACCTATTTTAAAAACAAAAATAACAGAATGCTTCAAGGCCAAGTGACAAGATCTAACTGAAAAGAAAGTTTTACTCATTAACTATCATTGATTCTGTTCTTTAATGGCAGGATGATGACTACTTTGCCACGTTGAGGGAACTTGAAGCAACACTGAGAACGAGAAGTCTGTCTTTGGAGATGATGTGTGAGGGAAAGATTCAGCACAACAGCTACTATCAAGAGTGCTTGTTCTATTTACATAGTTACGGCACTAATCTGGCAATAATAAGCTTTTACATGAGGCATGACTGTATGAGAGAAGCACTGCTTCACTTGTTAAATAAGGTGAGTAATCTGATTTGCCATCACTTGAAAGTTGAAAAGTAGCTAAGAGGGCTTGAAGGCCAGTCTAAGGCAGTAATGAGCACCATGCAGCATTCTGAGTGGTTCTCTGCACAGGAGTTTCTGGAAGTCCTAAATGTTATATGCACTATCCAGGGACTGACAAGAATTCAGTGACCTGAAAAATTAACTTTGGTCTGAACATCTTATGTTTAATATCTCTCTCAGGGGCTTCTACAGAGGAGAAAATGCTTTCTTTGTTCGGGGTTTATTGTGGGGGTTTTTTATAGAGGTCCGCATCAGCAGTTCTTGGTCCTTTTTTCTGCAAAGCTGAAAACCTAGGATTATTGTCATACAGTTCAGAAAAGAGGAGGAAAACTTTGAATTCCAACATGCTGATAACACTAAACACTCTATCACAGTGGCTCTGTCTCTTGGTATTGTTTTTTGAATGAGACACCCGTGTTTGCACTTCTGTAACCAGTAGGAATATAAGGGAATGTCATGTCCCAGAGGACAGGAATCTAAGAAAGCCAAAAAGTGGTTTCCAGTTCTCCTTTAAGAAAACTGCATAATATAGAAGGGCTTAAGAATCTCTGGAGACAACAGTTCTGCTACAATTAAGCCTAGAAATTATTCCAACAAGGTTCTCATTAATTAAGCATGCTTCTTTTGGACAAGGAGACTGATAGTGATCGGGCAAACTAGAGAGGAAGATTTGTTACCTCAAAGCAGTAAGGTACTAGGCTTCTGATGAAACATTTTGCAGTTGGATATCTGGAAACATTTTATGCACACAGGCTTTGTAGCTTGTATCTTAATGCTTAGATTTAAAAAAAAAATAACCCATATTATGGCCTGCATAAACATTTTAAAGATATGTTGTGACACATGCTTCTTTCCATAGTAACCGCAATGTGTGAGCCTGCATTTGTGAGACCATAGTAAATATCTTCGTCAGCTCAGTATTTGTGAGGTTTCATCTGAGCTGCTGTGTGTCCAGTTTTGGGTTCCCTAGTACAAACCAAACATTGTCAGAGTGGAGGCGAATCTAATGGAAGGCCACCAAAGCGGCTAGGGGCCTGAGGCACATGATATCTAAGGAGAGTGATAGAGCTAGTTTTTTCCAGCTTGAAGAAAGAAAGGCAAAAGAAGACCTTTGTGCTGTTTTCAGCTTCCAAGTGGGTGATTATACTAAAGATAGATCCAGGCTTATCTCAGATGTGCACAGTAAAAGGGTAAGACATAGTAAAAGGGTAACAGACAGAGAGGCTACTAAATTGCTGTATTCTCATACGCAGAACTTGACTGGACAGGCCCAGAGCAGCATGACCTAACTTGGAAGCCATTCTTTGAGTGGGGGTTTGAACCAAATGACCTCTGGACATCCCTGCCAAACTAAATTATTTAGTAATTTTATGATCTCTGTCACTTATCACTGCTTTATGTTATGTAAGGAAAATTAACAAGCCACCAGTGGCTTTGCTTTAGGCTATGTTTCTGATGTGTAGGTATCCCCATCAGAAGTGTTCATTGAAGGGATCTTCATTCCAAGTTATGAAAGTGGAAAACTGCATATGTTGGAGAACTTGCTGGAAACCATTGATCCAGGGTTGGAGAGCTGGGGAGTCTACTTGATTGCAGCCTGCAAATACTTGCAGAGAAAGAGCTACTACCATATTCTGTATGAGCTGCAACAGTTCATGAAGGTAAGATGAGGGTCAGTGCCATCTCTTTCAGTGAAATGTTTGATACTGTCAGACTTCGTTATTAACTTTGGTGTAAATCTGCATGATGGACAGATATATTTTTGCTACTTTCCAGTCCTAAGAAACAGGTAGGAAGGCTGAGCCTGACTGAAGCCTGTCTGCTATGCGTTTGTCATGGATCTGGAGCATTGCAGTAGCTTTAACTGCTGTTTTAATGAAAACAGGGCATTACCTGCTTTGTTTGAGCACTTAAGTACAGACAACGATTAGTGAAGGTGGTGTACTTTGATCCACCCTAGTGTTCAGTATATTCCTTCTAGGATCACGTTCGTGCTGCCATGACCTGCATTAGATTTTTCACTCATGGAGCAAAGTCTTACACTGAACTGGGAGGCAAACAGACATGGCTTCTAAAGATCAAGGACCATCTCAAAGTCTATCTGCAGGAGGTCTCAAGAAATTCAGGAAGGAAAAAAATGGCGTGCACTTTTCGGAAGAAAATGTCTGCTACAGATGTGTCAAGGTATCAATAAACAAGAAGCTAAATCACATTAAAGGGGAAATTCAGGCTTTTGTGGGGTTTTTTAGGACATTAATTTTTTTATTTAGGGGGATGTTGGGTTTTGTTTGTTTGGTTTGGTTTGTTTTTTGTTTTAGTGTTTGTGTTTAAGTTGGATTTAGCCAACACATGCTAGCTGTGCTTGACCCAAATCTGACTTTTATGTAGTTGCAGTTACAGGATTCCTGTTACCTTTTCCCCAAACAACTCAGGAGATGAGTAATTGTTTCTAGTGCAAATATCAGTCTGTGCATCATCTACCTTCCTTTAATTAAAAAAAAAACACAACAAAAATCCAAACAAACCCTCCGCAATGCAAGCAGTCTCTTGGTGCTTAGCTGCTTAGCAGGGTTAACTCACAACATTCAACTATGCACAAGTTGTAGGTGCCAGATATAACTAAATCCCTGTATTCAAAACTTCAAGTGTAAATTTAGTCAGGTATCTCTTGTACTTGGGGTTTTGTACCCTGTTTTTCTTAGGGGCTTGTTTGTTTCCTTTTTTCAGGCTAGACACTAACTTAAAGGTGGGGAAAGTGTGCGTGATGAGGTGGAAAAGAGGGAGTAGATACTTATTTGGAATCCAAATTATCTGGCTTACTTTGAAATAATGTGAACAAGTGCTCACCTTCAGCTTGTGGTGCATGTTAAGTGCACAGATCTGAAAGTATCTCAGTGCTGCAGACTTGGCTACACTAAAGACAAAGTCAAAAAGTAACTAAAGTGATAATTCCTTGGGAAGACGTCTGATTTTGAAATGTGTTCAAGAAAGAGAAGGTGTCAGTTATTATTTGTGTGAACTTACTTTTATTTCAAAATAAAGTCTGATTTTTTTTCCTCTGTCTAGGCACATCAACACAGTTGATCTGCAGATGGAAGTAACAAAGTTCCTGCATCGATGTGAGAGCTCAGGAACCTCTCAAATGACAGGTTCCTCCTTGCCCACACTCTTTGGAAACAATAACATGAAAATGGACGTTGCTTGCAAGGTACTTCCTGCTATTTCAAACACAGCTCTATTTTTCATCAACAATACTAACTTGATATACACGTTGAAACATTGGAGCAGCCTTTCCGTTTTTTCATGGGTAGGTTACTTGCGCATGTATGCAACCTACCATTTATAAACAATTAATGGTTTTCCTTAAAGTAGCAGAGAACACATGAGAACTTGGAGCTCCTCTCCTCAAAGTTCAAGTTTTCAGAGGCAAATGATCACAAATACTAATAGTAACATGCCTTTTGACTATGCAACCTACTGTGTTTTGAGGCAAGACAAATACTGCTGTTTATTCTAACCCTTCTTAACTTCATCTTGGCTCCATCCATAACTTTCCCAGTGTCCCACAGGAAATCACTGTGTGACAGTCGACCCTATATTTGATCTACTTATTGGGGTGGTGCTGTTCTCTGAAGTATTGCATTGACTTTTGTCCTCTGTCTTGGGCAAAATCTGGAAATGCATTATTATTTAACCGCGTAATGAAAAAGGAGTGTGCGTCCCCAAAATTGTTTCTGCCTCTCTTTTCAGGTCATGTTGGAAGGCAAGAACATTGAAGAAGGTTTTGGGATTGCATTTAGAGTCCTTCAGGTATGGAAAAACTTGATATAACAAGCACTACTATTATAAATGTAACTCCTGCAAGCAAAAATTGCTTAAGCAAAAGATTTTTTTGCATAATGTCTGTTAATCCCCCAAAAGAAAAACTTCTTGTGAGAAAAAGTCACCAGTTCAGGTCTTAAGCATCCATGTATTTGGAAGCTTGGTAAGGAAATGAAAATGCTGCTTCAGTGGGACATTTGTGAACTAATTGGGTCCTACAGTGGAACTTAATGTATGTTTTCCATTGCTGTATACCTTGTTCAGTGACTTAACTCCAGCAAACTACAATTGCTGCTGTGAATGGAGAGCTCTGACTTGGTAGCTCTCTGCAGTTCATGATAGCTATGCAATGACACAGTGAATAAAATAGGTCCAGGGCTGTCTCTGTACTGTATTCTCCTGGCTGACAGCAAAACTAATTAACTGGAAAGTCTCTTAGGGAGTCCTCTCCTTCCTCTTGTCTGGGTAGAAGTTGAGGTGCCCATTAGTAATCACATCTCATGAGGCTCTAAAATTTTCTGTGTGTTTCTCATCAGTGTTAGGAGCTGCTGAAAGATATTGCTTCAAGCAGTGCAGTTAGCTGGGACAGAGGGTATAGCAAGGCCACTTCTGGACAGACATGGCACACTGAGAGAGTATTTGTGGATATGGCAGGTCCTGCTCCCATTTTTGGGTCAGAATGTACAAGGCAGAATGCCTGTTTGTAGTGAGATGGAAAGCCTTAGAAAAATAGCACTTCTTGGCAGCAAGAGCAGCCACTACCCCCATTAAAACTGGTGCAGTGCATCCAGCTGCCTGGCATTGCTTCTGCTTCTTTCTTTTTTTTTTTTTTTTTTTATTTATTTTCTTGCCTTACTCATGGCAGGGTCAGTCTACAGCTTTATCATCTCTTCCTCCATATGGGAGGTGTATGATGGTCAGTTGCCTTCTGTTTCTAAGAGCACATGAAGGGTGAGCTGCTGGTGGAGTGGCTGGAAGAATATGGTGAGAGCTTGTTAAGTGAGGGAGAGGTGGGGAGGGATCTAGGAAAGATCTTTTGCCAGAGGTTAAAAAAAAATCATTATTTTGCCACCTCTGGAAAGGAGATGGGAACAGTGCTCTTGTTCTTGAGCAAAACTGAGTGTTACCAGTCTGATTACAGGAAACCTTTGAGCCAGCCCTGAGCAAGGGTGACTTTCAAATCAGAGGCCCCCAAAACAGCTTTGATACTCTGTAGCATGGTGTGATATTGTCTTTAAGGGAAGATTGTCCCAGCTGTACAGATGCACTGTGCAAAAACCTGCTGAAAACATTTAATGTGTTGCTTTGATATCCCAAATACCCCTAGGACTTCCAGCTGGAGGCTACAGAAGTGTACAGCAAAGTGGCCAAGCAGCTGGTGAAGCAGCAGAAGTACAGTGAGATTCGGCAGCTTCTCAAGTGTGTCAATGAGTCTGGAGTTGCAGCAAAAAACGATGGGGATAACATTATCCTAAACTGTCTAAATGAGTTCAAGAACATTCCTGCTGAGGTAATTCTTCATGCATTGTGTCCCATTTGAAATAAAATGGGTACAGGGGAGGCTACACTACAGTAAAGGCTACAGGGAAACCATCCAGTGCTGCTCTATTAGTGAGTCCTTCTTACCTCCTGGCTCTGTACTACGTGCATTGTTTAAAGGTGGGAGCATATGGTTTGCCTTGGGCAAGTTATGCCGTGTCTATGGTAAAGGGAGGAATTAGACTTTGTCTACATTTTTGACATCTGCAGCTCTCGCAGTTGGGACAATGTAACCATCTAGCTGTGATCTCAGCTGCCCTTCCTTTATGCAGGGTTTTGGTGCTTGATGGGTTGAAGATTTGCAAATCATAGTCACTCTAAATGTGAACACCTTTTCCTTTCTTTGGATTACAGGATCTCGATAACCTGATTCAGGATATGGACAGTGATGAAAACAAGGTAAGTAAAAGTACAACAGAGGAGCTCCTTTAGCAAGAGCTAAGCAGCCACATCTTGGTCTGTAGCCTACGTGTTCTCTTTTACCATCTTCTCTCTCATCCTCATTCAAGCCAAAGATTTGAAGGTCACTTCCTAGATTGTAAAAACCGCAGTGAATTCCTCAGGGCTGTGGTGTTTGTGATTGTAGAGCTGTGAGATGAAAGTTTGTGGTTTTGTTATCCAATGTCTCAGGTGGCAAAGTAAGTTTCTAGTAATGGCAGACAGCTAACGAGGATCAACATACCTCCAAGATGACCATTTCAGCCTACTGTTTCAGGAGTATACTATTTCTATTGTGATCAAGAGTTAAATAATAAAACTTCTCAAATTCTGATATACTTCTTTTCTTAGAGGAAGCAAGGGTTAAACTACTTTGTTTTTTTGTTAGCTTTCATACCAGCCAGCCAAGCCTCTGGAGAGTCACAAATAAATTTGTGAACTGCAGGTGCATGTTTATAGAGGAAGAGGCTGTGGCTCAGCGTTTGGGGCTTGTTGTAGATCCTGTGTGACCTAGCTGGGAATAAAATCTTGAGATTTGTGACTGTCCTCTGGTCTGCTCCAACTGACAAACTCACTATGAGGGCATGGTAATTCATGCACAAAATAGGATCGCTGATTCTAATTACATGATGATACAGTAAAAGGGGTTTCCACAACAATTAAATACAGCTGTCTATCCATCTTTTACACTGCGATCTGATCCATGCAATATTACACTTCATAATAAGCTGCTACTACCTTGTACAACATGCTTTTGAACTATGTATTTTCAGTGAATGTTGTTGAACCTTATGCTGTTAGTTTACTGCAGCTTTCTAACCGAATTCTGATTGCCTCTTCTGCTTCAGATCCAGGCCTATGTGATGTGCAACAAGTTACGTTCTGCCTACCTTGTCTCGGTGAGGCAGGAAAAGACCAGAGCAGTGCAGCTAGTGCAACATGTGCAACAGCTAGCTGAGAGCAGCAGAGATGACATTGTGAAGGCTATCTGTACCCAGTGGCTCCTGGCACACCAGCCCAAAACCAGAAATCGGCTTCCCCAGGGCACTAGGAAGTAATATGTAATTGACATTCACCACCATACAGAGAGGCAAGGCTTCAGGACGGCTTAAAGGCATGTGGCTCAGCAGTCTCTTGGTAACATGGAAATCTCTTGACTGATGTTGGTGGCAAATGGATGCTGCTAATGTGCCTCTGGTGAAAGGAAGGGAACTAAATTACAAGTGCCAGTCCTGTATTTTGGCAGTCACTACCTCAAGGTGTTTTTTGACTATCTTTTTTCTGGGGGAAGGGGGCAGTTTCAAAGTGAACAAGCAAGAATTTAGGTGAGTGCTTCTCTTTCTGGGTTGGGAGGGAGGAGGTTTTGTTGGGACTTTTTTTTTTTTTTAAGGCACTGAACTTTAGTACATATTTTTTATTTTTGATCCAGAAATCCTAAATAGAGAGGACAGTAAAATCTCATCAACTCAATGTAGCCTGGAGTATAAAACTTCTTGTGATTATGGGTTTCCTGTAAGCTTTTTCGAGATTGGAGACATCCTCTTTTACAAAGACTGAAATTCAGAGATTTTGTTGAAGCCTCTTCTACAAACCATTGCTAGTCCTTTTTTTTTTTTTAACTTCTTCTTCCCTTTTTTTCTTCTCCCCTCCCACTAGTACAGCGTGCCCAGTTTCTTTAGTTCTCTTGAAAAGGTAGGAAGTGATTCTCCATGGTGGGTTTCTACTTACCAGTCACACTGTCTGATGTATGCCATACATATGGTACTTGAGCCCTTATTAGATGAATGAAGTTATAAAGGACATATCATGTAACGGGAGTACAAAGGGAAAATAATACTTTGAAATAGTTGAAAAATCATGCACCTCTTTCTTTGCTATGGTAATATCAAATAAACTGTTGCAATGCAGCTTTATCACTGAACAGTTGCCAGTAAACTTCCACAGTTTTTCATCAGGTATAGGAGAAAATACAGATAAAGCAAGCTGTGGTAGAATTCAACAGGCCATCTGTATGCCTGTCACACAGGGATTTGTTTCTTACCAGAAAACTCTGTCACTGTCAGGTATAATTGAACACCAGACTGAATTTTTATTAACTTGACATACTGTATAGACTATATTGACAGGCTTTGCTCTGGAAGTGTTAGGTTAACTCAGATTTATGAAAAAAGCAGGAATCTTTGTGTAATGGCTGTGTTCAAGGATGCTGAAAAAAGCAGCTGCTTCTCTGCAACTGTGACTGGGACATGAGAATGGTAGACAGTAGTAGGACCTTCTGGAAGAAACAGAACAAAGCAAGGTACTCAACAAGAGTTTGTGCTTGCTGTTTACATGTACTTCACCACAAGAAGTAGGAAAACTAGTTCACTTTGGAAGTAAACTAAACTTTTTAACAAAAGAAGAAACAACAGGTTTTCTGAAGTGTAATATAACTATTAATAGTTTTAGTACATAAACTGTCAAATACATAACTGTCAAATAAAGTTTTGCACTACCCCAAGCTCACTGTAGTGATAGAACGGGCTTCCATGGGTTCAGAAAGGACTTGGCCAGCACCTCCTTTACTGTTTCATGAGCAGCACCCCACTGATGCAAACACCTCTCTTAGAGGTGCTCTGCTCACTAGAGCAGGGCTAGAAATGTCTCTGACAAAGCAGTTGGAATGACCACAGTTAGCATTCAGAATCTCCTGACCACAGATTTGTGTTATCTCATTAGTGAGCAGTACTAATGAAAGCTTTTGTTTCTTGACCAGGCTGACCTAGCTTTCCTTCAGATTACAGTCATTAGGCTATTCCTAAAGCCTGGCACTGTCCATGTCTTCAGTCATTTCCAGATCTCTAATTATGCAGAGGTTTTACTGTTTGTGGTATCCAGATCAGCATTGATGCAATGCCTAGCGTTTTGCTAGTGTTTCTTCAGCTCTGTCGAGCAGAGTGGGGTTTGTCATGCAGACCAGTCAGTTCTGTACCTGCCTTTCCTGCTGACCTCTTTGCACTGTACCTTATGCACTTTATAGAGCATTTGTTGTAATTTGATTTTCCTAACTTGGAATCTAGAGATCTTTCTTTTACCAGCAGAACTGGAATTTTGATCCTGACTAACTGCCTTGTGTCACAACTAGTGCAATTAACAAGGGGCTTTGAATTTTTGAGCATCTTAAAAGGGATTGAGTACTGCCAGTTAATAAGAACTTCTCTATTAATGACCAAGGTTTGTTTACAATGAAAAAAAGAGAATAAAGTATTATGACTGTTCACATATCTGCTGTTTGCTTTTTTATCTCAGCATAACCTGTGGATTTCTTTTCTAGATCTGTATTTTGTTTTGGCTGTGCTTAGCAGAGTAATTTGAAGGGGAAGAATTGTTCTGACATGCAAAATCTCTCTGCCTCAGTGTTCTCAACATTTAGATCAATTGGAATACCACATCTTTAGAAGCTCTCCCAGTAGCTAGCTCGGCCCCATATGTGTACTCTCACAAACCAGTAATCCTCTTTAAAGAGCTTTGAAAGTTAAACTCTCCCCTGCAAGCCTCCATTTGAGACAGCTAAATGAGCTTTAGTTCCCCCATTTTACGGATCAGCTTAGAAGAAAGTGTGACTTCCCCAAGGTCAAAAAGAGCAGGGGTGTGTCTCTAGAAACGTGTAGTCATGTGCCTTATATAAAATCTACAGTCAAATTTCTTTGAGAAGAGCACTGACCCACAAGGGCAAAGTATTTCAGCCTAGAGCCTTTCTGCCTGTTTTTCTAGAATGGTTTCTTCTGCTCCTGAAAGCCACTTTGAAGATCATAGACACAGAGAAAACACACCAAGCCTGCAATGCTGAGTAGCATTCTACTGCTACACTATAGTTGTGGATTTAGCTTCATATTGGAGATATGCCTAAAATATATGCCTATTGGAGATAAGCCTAAAAAGAATGGACAAAAAGTAGAGTGACAGGGAGAAGCACAAGGGGACTTTAAAATGTTGCCTAAATAGAGTTCTCTACATTAGTAAGGCAGATGCAGATAACAGCAACACCATGTAAACTGATTCAACATTTCTGAAGGAAGACAGAGTTTTCTATTGTAAAAGGAAAATGGCTTTATTTAGTATTGCTCAGAGGTAGCACAGGACTGTTCTGCATAGATGGCATCCAGGCAGAAAGAATTAATCATAGAATTAGCATTTGTTCCCCAAAATTGGCAGTTGGTCACGGTGACATGCTCATGTGCAAGTCCAAACACTTCCAAGCTGCAGTTGTTTTTTTTTTCCAGAAGCAGAAGATACTCCTATGAGCTGTGGCACTTGTTTTCTAACTGCTTAACTCTTTCAGAAACAATCTGATGATGAATCACACTCTAGCATCAAAGTAGCACTAGAGTTTCAAGGGAGCAGTCCCATTACTGCATGGATTGACAGCTGCCTTTTGGAAGTGCAAGCTGCACCGTACTGCAGGGCCTGACTGGCAGCCTTGGCCAGCCACAGCCAGTAATGGCTGGGTAGACAAATGTAAGGATTTCTGTGCAAGTCTTACTTTCCTGACCTGTAGCTAACTTGACCTCTATCAAGCTAGTCTTGACCTCTGCTTCAGCTATTCAGCTGTAGGTAGTTTGCTGTCATGTAAAGCTAAAGTCTTAGCTGAAGTAGTTTCAGTATTTTTAACACAGGTGAGATGTTACTCATTCTGCTCTCCTTTATAGGTTCTAAAGTCATCTAAAGTGCAGCTGGGGGGTTTACCATGACAACTTTTACACTGTTTTTGCTCACATCTCACGTGCTTCACAAGAGAGGTGTTAATCTCTTTTAGTATGATAACCTGCCTATGCACAACTGCAGCACTCTTGCAGCTTTTAACCTCCCAGTCACCTGCACTGAGACCTGGGTTCTCAAAAGATATGCCAACCCTCTGTTACCTTACTGCCATTGGTATGCAGTTGGGGCCAAGATACTTCAGTGGCTAGGGTCCAGCAGAGAATATTGAGAAAAACAGTGGACCCCACTTACAAACTTTACCTAATGCTTGCCCCAAAAAGGCCAGCACCTATTTCTGTATGCTTGAGATCATCTGTATTGCATGCAATTGCCAGAAAATCTAATGCCTTAAAGTACTTTCACTCTGACAGGTCAAATAGTAGGAACTGAAAATAACCTCATGGATAATAAGTTGGGAGTCCTACAAATTTACTAGTATTGGGAGGGGAGATAAAGGTAATTCTTTAGACTACCTGATAATCTAAACCTAAGACTGCAAACCTCCATTTCTGTTCTAAAGCCAGAGGACAATAGCCTCTGCCTGGTGTGTGAAATACCGAGCAAAGGTTGCTCCCTGTGTCAGTGCTCTAATTCTCCAGCTAGGAAGGGGACTGGGTGCTTATAAATCTCAATCCTGAAGTTTAATACTCCAGAAATTCATATTAGATTGTGTCCATGCAACCATCATTAGGGCAGCAGAAGTATTGGAGCTCTAGTCTTGAGGTCTCTCAGCAGTGCTCTTCCCAGGAGAAGTATGGCTGGACTCAGCCTCAGCCATGTGCACACTTGAGGTCTGCGCTGCTCAGTCCCAGTGGATGCCAAGAAGCTGGCAGCTCACATTCCAGAGCTTCTTTGCTGTTTCATCATCCCGACCCCATGGAGATACGTATGCTGGCTGGCAATCACTGCAAGAGGTACATGTTTTATTTTTATTAAGTTAAAGGTCTCCATTCATGTTAGCACATTGAAATGTCTGTGTTAAGATAAGGCAGTTGCTTTCTATCAGCTTAATTTCAAGACCAACTGAAGGAAGTGTGGGAGGCTGTCCAGCAAATGAGCAAGGGTTGGTGCTAAGCCATCTTGAGAAAGCTTTCTTTCCAATTGGCTAGGGAAAAGTCTCTCCTAATGGCACCAAGAATTGGTAGGCAAGTATATTGTCTGTTGTCTCAACTCTTAAAGAAACCTGTATATGCTCTACTATATACTCTTCAGTGTACATTCTCATTAATACCACCAAGAAGGGCTATAAACGCTAACCAACCTTCTCAGGAGCACCTCTTCTAGCAGACACTACAAAAAACCCACCCCACTCAAACAGCCCTTCATTCTAAACTATTTTTCCCACTATATTGCTGTGGCATGAAATGCAAAGCTGCCCCAGAACAACAATACTGCAATAACCATGTATGGTTATCCCCTTTTCCATTATCCTCTGAACTGGGGCTCCTTTCTTTTCAGCTCCTGGAGTCAGACAGCATTCTGTCTGGAACAGTGATCATGTGTTCTCCTCTGTAATGCTGGATGCTGCAATAACATGGGAGTTTAAGAGAACAGGGGAAATTTCATCTTCTAAACTCTGTATCCAGCCTAGTGCTTTTAGAGCTCCAAGTGCACAGTTTCTGATGTTCCTGAAAGTACTCTGGTGGACTCCACCTGTCTTGCTGTGGCATGCGAATTCTTTTCTATACTTGTGCTTTATATTCTATTGCCTGGAAAGTGAAGAGGATTTTAGGGTAGTCCAATGTGAATTGTGAATTACTGTTGAAGGTATCTATTTCCCACCAGGCCCAGAACTCCTTTCTTTTATGAGTTTAAAATCCACCAAAGCTTTCTGTATTCCAGCACATAAATGATCCATTTATACCCTGGGACAGACAATCATCCAGGAAAGATTAAGACGTCTATTTATATATTCAAGTCTGATTAAGATGGTACAAACTCCCAAGTGAAGATCAGACAAAGCCATTACAAAGACTAATCTGGTCACATATCACAAGAGAAAAGCTCTGCAGACATGAAGGCTCCAACAGTATCCAAGTGGGGAAAAAAAGATAAATTTTCACATTCATTTCCCCAAAACCAGTATTGTTACACTGCTGTACACCCAGTGGGAAGCTGACATAAATCTGTTCAAATGGCAGTCTTCAAATCTAGGATGATGATGGCTTGGAACTGCTCTGGGCAGTTTTGGTGAGGGGAAAACGCATGACTATGCAGGGTCCTGGAGCAAGTCAAGGAAGTCAGGGTTTGTAGTGGGAGCTACATAAGAAAGTTTGCAGGACAGAGCGTGTGTCCCAGCAGGAGTTCCTCCCAGCTGATGGGTCTGTCACACTGGAGAATCAAGTTATTTTGTCACATGCCAGTCCTGAAAATCTTACCTCCTAGCTCTGCAGCACCACCTGCCTACCCAGTGCCCTGGGAGCACACGCCCCTTCTGCTCCTTCTGTGGGGTACAACTGCAGACAGAACCAAAGCAGTTTTCCCAGGATTGACTCAAGTGACCTCATTAACTAGACAGCTCTGCTGAAAGTGATTTGCCCAAATCTCAGGCAGATCAGGATTAAAGCCCTGAACACGTGACAGCCATTCCTGCAGTTTGAGTACAGTGATATTCCCAGCACTAAAAGACTTGCTGTTGTGTAGAGCTGCATATAGTCAGGGATTCCTTCCAACATGATATCCACTGCAACAGAGCAGGAAGGGGTAATGCTCTAGTATTTGTCACCCTCAGTCTTATCAGACAGCCTTTTACCCAGTCTCTCCTTAATGAAGTCTCATTTTCCCCAGCAAATAGGTTGCCTTCCACACTATATCACTCCATCAGCTTGCACCCACCTGAAATACTGTCCTGTCACAGAGTCTAGCTCCTCTGCTACTGCACAGTAGATACTGGTCTGAGCTCCTTCCCAAGGTGTCTTCAAGAAGAATGAGAATATCTTCCACAGCCACATCATTACAAATGAATGCCGGACCAGCTCAGAATGGACAGAACCAGGATGGAGAGCGTTTGCTGTGACTTTAGTGCCTGTATCAAATTACCATAAAAAAAAAATATATATATAAAGGTAATATATTCCTCAATTCCACCTGCAGACAACCTAAAGGAGGAGTCCAGGCATGGATACAGGGAGAGTAAATAAAGTCCTCTGTAGTTACTACTTGGTAGATGTGA
Organism: Psittacula echo; assembly: GCF_963264785.1. Taxonomy (NCBI): domain Eukaryota; kingdom Metazoa; phylum Chordata; class Aves; order Psittaciformes; family Psittacidae; genus Psittacula; species Psittacula echo. The sequence continues at coordinate 41,353,494 of NC_137739.1, read as the reverse complement.
TGGATGCATTTGACCCCTTAACCAAACCAGCAGTAGTGTTGTACAGGCTCCAAAGGAGGTAACCACCTGAGCTGTAGCCAAGCCAAGAACTCCTCTAGGAAACCCATGAAGAGACAGTGACACAGTGAGCATTGAGGCATATGAGCTTGGAACACCCATCATGGGATTAACATATGAATAGAGCGGGGCTTTTCCAAGACTCATTGTCCTGGGCTTAAACCATTCATTTATCAAGGAACAAAGGTACACTCTGCTCTCCTTTGGGACTTGCCTTGCAGCCGCCTCGCCAGCTCCCGGGTGAAGAGCACGTTGGCCAGTTTGCTGTGACAGTAGGCAAGGCCACGGTTGTAGCACTTCTCACCATGGAGATCATGGAAGCGGATTCGGCCGCCATGATGAGCCAGTGAAGACACGTTCACTATGCGGGCTGGGGCAGACTGCTTCAGACGCTCCAGCAGTAGGAAGGTCAAGAGAAAATGACCTAGGGGTGAGAGGAAATGTCATCCTTCTCTAAAGCTTTCCCCTGCTGGAATTTCAAAGTACTCACAACATATTAGTTACATGTTATATCTTACTGCTGCCTTCATTTCAAGTCCAGGGAAAAGGCAACCCCCCTGAATCAACAGCTAAACTTTTTTGGGGCCACTAAGTTGTGCTCCTCAGCTTCAAAAAGCTGGTGCAGTCATACATTTCAAATGTCCCAGGTAACGTGTAGATACTTAAGCTGGGTGCATGCAAATACATTGCATTGCATCTCCAGAACTCTGACTCCGGCCTTCCATCCTTCCCCAAGAAGGAAGGTTGAGGAAGAGAAAATGTAAAAGCAGAATTTCCTCTGGTATTCTGCCACAGACCTTGAATGCAAACATGACTCCACCAGCCTTACCAAGATGATTGACTCCCAGGTGCATCTCAAAGCCATCAGCAGTCTTGGAGTAAGGGCATAACATTACCCCAGCATTGTTAATGAGAATATGGAGTTCCTTCTCCTCTGCAAGAAACAACGGACATTCTTAAACAGAGAAACAGAGACCAGAGACAGACAAGAGGATGACACAAGTCAGCCAAAAAACCTCACGCCTGTCTTGAGTTGCAACCACAGCACCGCAATAAAATGAGAAGTCTCCTACCACAAACTAGCTCATAGCCTCTGTCAAGCCTCTGCTGTGAACTGCAGTACCCAACGCAGTACAGAGATAGGTCAGGGACTTGGCATCTGCTAGAAGAGCAGACAGCAGTCCTTGATAAGATAGTCTTACTGAAGAGAAGGATCTAGAGACTGTACCTGCTAGAAATTTCTCAGCAAACTCCCGGATGGATTTTGTATCAGCCAAGTCCAGTTTTTTCACAATGACTTCCTGGTTCCCTGTCTCAGCTCGGATTTCACTGGCTGCAGCTTCTGCCTTCCTTATGTCTCTGCAAGCGACAATCACCCTTGCTCCTGCAAGGGAGGTAAAAAAACAGGAACAGAAGCTGAGATCACTGGAGCACACTGGATGATCGAGGCTAAGATATGCTGGCTATGCACAGTGCTTACAAACATTGTGTTGTTTATTTAGGGCACTGGCATCAGCCAAGGGAGCAGCAGGGAAGGACAAAGCTTTTTCTACTATACTATTAGCTTCCATTCAGCCCAAAGCTGTTTTCAGAGCAGGAAAACGCACATCTGAAGTGCCTCTGCCCAGGCACTCCCACATCAGGAGCAAGTACCACCACACTGGTATGATACGGTTGTAGCTGCCCCTATAACAGGAATGCCAAGCCAGGAGCACAAGAAGATACTTGGATTCCAGCCAGAGCAATTTCTAAACAGATTATGAACAGGAAGTTTAATCTCCTTACCAGTTACCCAGAAAGCATGTATACCAAAATAGCTTGAAACATGAATAACTAAAGCACACAGCAGTGGACCTAGGGTATTTCCCAGCCTTATGCACAGAATACAGTGATACTGGCATCTTCCCCAGTCCTCTCAAAACATCTGCAGTGCAGAGCATTTTCATGTCACAAGGAATATTTTTGGAGTTCAAGCAATGAAAACAGCCAAGGAACTGGGGACTTGCACCTTGATGGTCTCAACCTCTGGAGGAGCAACATTTGGGCTTGTCTGAAGCAACTTTGGACTCCATTTCACTTCAGTGTTAGCACAAAACACTCCTCCCTTAGATCTGGAAGAGGCACTAGTAACACTCAGGCACACGGGCGTCAGCTGCACGGGGATGCCTATTTGGTGACTTGCCTCTTCGTGCGAGGTCTCTGGCAGTCTCCTTCCCGATGCCTGTGTTGGCTCCTGTGATTACCACCACCTTCCCGTCCAGCTTAGCTGTTGACTTACACTGTCCCCCGGCGACATACCTCCTGCAATAGAGGGCGGCAGCCCCCCCTCGACGAGGGGACCAGGGGACGTGGGTCAGTGATGAGCACTCAGAGCCTCACGTTTCACCCCAACGGTAGGATTAACCGGGAAGCCACAGGCGTCGTTACCTGAAGCAGCCGATCACGATCGTGTCGTGCCCGGGCTACCGGGATCTAGCCCCCAGCCCCCCGACCCCCTCCCTGCTTTACAAACACCGGAGTGACGCGGCCCGACCCCGCCGCTCCGCCCTGGCGACAAGTGGGGCCACGGCTCCATTGGCTGCTGCCACCGACTCCAGAGCCTGGGCCCAATGGGCTCCGCCGCGCCGCCGTGAGCAGACGGCAGGCTCCACCCCCCGGGCTCCCCGGCACCCCGGCCGGTTCTCTCCGCACCCGGCCGGGTCCGCGAGCCGAGGCAGGCCCCAGAGTGAGTTCGGGCTGCTCGGAGGCCCGGGAAGCCGCCGAAGCAGGCGCCGCCGGAGGTGGCAGGGCTGAGCCGAGCGCCAGCTCCTGCCGCGAGCGCGTTAGTGCTACTGAGGTGCTGGAGCTGGGGACGCGTGAATAGCGCCTGCCGCAGCGCGGGCTACAGAAACGGGATCCCTGTTAGTCCCATGTTAGTACTCCCATCACACAAGCACGCAGGTAAACCTGACCGCTCTGCGGTGCGGCGCGGTGCCCGCGGCTACCCGTACAAGTGCGAAGGGCTAGGGCCGCGCTCTGTAAAACAAACCTGATGTAGGGCGCTGCCACGAGGAAGAGGACGGGGACGGAGACGGCAGCCCCCAGCGCGACTCCCCAGCAGGTGAGCATCCCCGCAGCCGGCTCCATGCTTACTGCTGCTGCTGCTGGCGGCAGCCCCGGGCCCGCCCCAGTCCCCTCGGCCACGCCTCTGTTCCCTTAGGCCCGCCCCGCCAGCAGCAGGCAGCCCCTCAGAGCAGCTCAGCAACGGCCCCTCTTGGCCCCGGCGTGGGTTGTTGTTTGACCCAGAGTTGCAGCTGCTCCAGGGTTTTCTCGCGCTGGACACCCGGCGGCTCCCGTTGGCTGCCGCGGGTGTGCCCCCGCCGGGAGGAGGAGGGCAGCCGGTTCTACAGAAGACAGGCTGAGGAAGTTGGGGCTGTTCAGCCTGGAGAAGAGAAGGCTGCGTGGAGACCTCCGAGCAGTCTTCCAGTATCTGAAGGGGCCCTACAAGGATGCTGGGGATGGACTCTTCACTAGGGAACTGTAGTGATAGGACAAGGGGTAACGGGTTAAAATTTAAACAGGGGAAGTTTAGATTGGATCTAAGGATGAAATTCTTTACTGTGAGGGTGATGAGGCACTGGAATGGGTTGCCCAGGGAAGTTGTGAATGGTCCATCCCTGGTGGTGTTCAAAGCCAGGTTGTGCAGAGCCTTGGGTGACATGGTTCAGTGTGAGGTGTCCCTGCCCATGGCAGGGGGGTTGGAACTAGATGATCTTAAGATGCTTTCCAACCCTAACTATTCGATGATTCTACACTGGGAGCTTGCTGCGTTTTTTCCCCGGGCAGCGCAGGACCCTTGGGACAACCCGAGAGTGCTGCTCTAATTGCGCTGCCCAGTTCATAGGCGGAGAAGTCTGAGGAGAAAGCTCGAGGGCAGCGGCCTGGGGGGACATTCCACATAGGTTTGCATAGCCTCTCGCAGGGTTTTGTGACACTAACCCTAGCAAAACGCATGAAACGATGCAGACGTTAGTACGCATTGAGGGCCGGGGACGCGCGGCGGTAGGCTCAGCCGTGCTCGCTCTGACCGTCACCAGAGAACACTAGAAGGAGGAGGCCGGGGGTGCTGAGCGGCGCTGCTCCCCGAGCTCCGCCGCCTCCCAGGGGAGACTACAACTCCCAGCAGGCAGTGCGAGCCCCGAGGCCCCTTCCTCGTGGCAGGCTTGAACCGCGCCTGGCGCTCTCGGGCGTCGGTGATCGTTGTCGCCCACAGCCGTGCTGCAACTCCCGGCTCCCGCGGGGTAGAGGCCGCGGCGGGCTGTGAACCTTCTGACGGCGTCGCATGGCGGTTTTGCGGTCGGGCGGAGCTCGGGGCGCCCATGGGGAGGTCCCCGCTGCCGCCGATGGCGGAAGTGCCTCGCGAGGAAGCGGGGATGCGAAGGGGTAGGAGGTGGTAGCAGCGGTAGCAGGCTGGGAGGCGGCTGTCTGCTATGGCGGGCCGCGGCCCCGGCTCCTCGGAGCACCTGGAGCGGCTGCACGAGATCTTCCGGGGGTTGCATGGAGACCTGCGGGGCGTCCCCGAGCGGCTGCGGGGCAGCGCGGCCGGTGAGGCAGGGGGAAAAGCGGGACATGCGGCGGGCTGGGCTCTACCGGGTGCGGTGGCGCGGGGACCGGACCGGCCGCTGTCTCCCTCCCTGTTGCTGGGGTCCGGCAGCGGCAGGGTCTGGGAGCGCTTCCCGTCTTTGCTCCCTGGCTGGCACTTCCCCGTGGGCTGCCCCACCGGTAGCTGGGGCTGGTGGCAAGGCCATTGCAGGAGCGTTTGGGATGTTTCCCCATGGATAATCTCGGTTTTACAGCCGAGAGGGCAAAGTCCCTGTGAGAAATGTGGGAGAGGGGGGGAGTTTGCCAAGGCAGTTGCAGGAATTCAGTGTGTCTTTGGCAGGGGCAGGTGGTTTTGCTGCGGCTGGGTTCCTTGTGTGTTATTTTTCATTTGATGTTAGATTCTGGTAGCTTTGCTCTTAAGTATTAGGCATGGTCATGCAAAGCCCCAGGTAAGAAAGTAGAGAGGCAGGTGTGCTGCTTTACTTCTCTGGAGCTGCTCCTCTTGTTTCGCAAATTTCAATGCTGGATGTTCAGCTTCAACCTCAGCTCTGAGGAGAAGTTATTTGGCTGTCACTTCATGCTGTTTCTAGGTGAGCTGCCTAAATTGCAGTGTTTTGGTTGGTCGCTGTTGGACTCTTCTTTAAGATCTCACCAGCAGAATTAAAAGCAGTTTTTATCATCACAACCATTTGTAGACTCCGTGGATAAGATTTGTATTTTAAATTGCCATTTTAAAAGTCTGGTTTGTGCACTACCTACTCACAGATTAGAAAAAACTATCTGTCAAGCTACACAAAGTTATATTAGAAGCAAACCCTGATTTTACGGGTATTCTTTATACCATGCAGCAGGTAAAACAGGGACAGAACACTTACCTGTAGGACTGGGCATTGTGCTTCCAATTAAGTTCTTGATATTGGCAGTATTCTGAGAAACGGAAAGGGAAGTCATCTGACAAGGAGAATTTTGCCAATGTCACCAAATCTACTTTCTTCATATGAGAAATGTGATACAGTGTTATCGTGAGCCACTGTAGCTAAGCTTGGGGCTTGTACCACAAGAATGAGTAGGGGCTCTCAGCCGTCTTCTGCACCTTGTCTTGTCATTCTTCCATAACTGATCAATTTTATATATTTAGGTGTAAAATCATAGAAATGGCTTGTTCAGGATATGCTGGCCTGTGGCAGATAACACAGGCTTCAAAAAGCTTAATGCTCCATTTATTACCTGGCTTTCCGGTTAATCATGAGTTAAATTCTGGATCACAGCCCACTTCGTCAGCATGTCCGGAAAGCTTGGTACAAGAAGGATGTTCAAACCTGCAAATGACAACTTTGAAAGCTTTCGCTTAAAAGAAGAAATACCCTTTCTTGTAGGTAATCCTTGTTTCCTTGCAGAGTGGAGAATGGTCAGTTTCTTAGTGAAGGAAAGTTTTGTCAGGACTCCATGAAGCTGAGAAGTCTTGAGCAATGAATTCTGAGCAATGGGCTTAAATGGGGTAGTTACAGGCAGCAATTTTACAATGCTTGTAGATATTTTAATGCTTTAATATTTTAATGCTTGTAGGTATTTAATCATGGCAGTCAGGTGAAGTTCCTGACAACTGGAAAAAGGGTAATATAACCCCCATTTTCAAGAAGGGGAAAATGAATGACCTGGGAAATTACAGACCAGTCAGTCTCACCTCTGTGCCTGGCAAAATCTTGGAGCAGGTTCTCCTGGAAGGCATGCTAAGGCACATGAAAAACAACGAGGTGGTTGGTGACAGCCAGCATGGCTTCACTAAGGCGAAATCCTGCCTGACCAATTTGGTGGCCTTCTATGATGGGGCTATGGAACTGATGGACAGGGGTAGGGCATTTGATGTCATCTGCCTGGATTTGTGCAGAGCGTTCGACACTGTCCCACATGACATCCTTGTCTCTAAATTGGAAATACATCAATTTGATAGGTGGACCACTCAGTGGATTAAGAACTGGCTGGATGGCCGCACGTAAAGAGTTGTGGTCAATGGCTCAATGTCCAGTTTGAGACCAGTAACGAGTGGTGTCCCTCAGGGATTGGTGTTGAGATCGATCTTGTTCAGTGTCTTTGTTGGTGACCTGTACAGTGGGATCGAGTGCGCTCTCAGCAAGTTTGCCGATGACACCAAGCTGTGTGGTTCAGTTGATACGCCGGAGGGAAGGGATGCCATCCAGAGGGACCTTGACACGCTTGTGAGGTGGGCTGATGCCAACCTTATGGAGTTTAACCATGCCAAGTGCAAGGTCCTACACCTGGGTTGGAGCAATCCCAGGCACATCTACAGACTGGGCAGAGAAGAGATTCAGAGCAGCCCTGCAGAGAAGGACTTGAGGGTGTTGGTCGATGAGAAAAAATGAACATGAACTGGCTTCAGTGTGTGCTTGCAGCCCAGAAAGCCAACCGTATCCTGGGCTGCATCAAGAGGAGCGTGACCAGCAGGTCAAAGCAGGTGATCCTGCCCCTCTACTCTGCTCTCGTGAGACCTCACGTGGAGTATTGTGTGCAGTTCTGGTGTCCTCAACATAAAAAGGACATGGAACTGTTGGAACAAGTCCAGAGGAGGGCCACGAGCATGATCAGGGGACTGGAGCACCTCCCATATGAAGACAGGCTGAAAAAGTTGGGGCTGTTCAGCCTGGAGAAGAGAAGGCTGCGTGGAGGCTGCTGGCCTTCCAGTATCTGAAGGGGGCCTATAAGGATGCTGGGGAGGGACTCTTCATTAAGAACTGTAGAGATAGGACAAGGAGTAATGGGTTCAAACTTAAACAGGGGAAGTTTAGATTGGATATAAGGAAGAAGTTCTTTACTGTTAGGGTGGTGAGGCACTGGAATGGGTTGCCCAGGGAGGTTGTGAATGCTCCATCCCTGGCAGTGTTCAGGGCTGGGTTGAACAGAGCCTTGGGTGGCATGGTTTAGCGTGAGGTGTCCCTGCCCATGGCAGGGGGGTTGGAACTAGATGATCTTAAGGTCCTTTCCAACCCTAGCTATTCTATGATTCTAAGAGTCTATATTTTGTTTTCCTAACATGACAAATAATTCCAAACTGACTTTTCAGACATGCTGTGACACCTTAACATGATTGTTCTGGTCTTTAAATTTGTTGTCGCAAAAATCTGGTAATATTTTTGGAAAGTATTTCTAGGATAGTTCAAGATAAGTCAGGAATCTGTCTGGTGGAGGTGTTACACTCGCCTGATTTGCTTTGTTTGCTGCTTGTACTTATGGGGAAGGATTAATTTTTCAAGTTACCTAATCCTGAAAACTTCAGGAGGTAATGAAAGATACTTTGCATACTCTTTTAAGGTGATTGGTACTCTCCCAGACTTGAGAGGAGACAGAATCTGCTGTAGACCTTGGGACATCTTTGAGGGCAGAGATTTGGAAACGCTCTTTTGCTCCATATAAGCAAGATAAAAAATTCCTAGCTCTAGATACATTCTTTTTTTTTTTTTTTTTCTCTGCCAAGTTTGTAAGAAGGCATTTCAAACAGGATCAGTTCCAAATATAATTTCCTCTAAGTTAATTCATTTAGCCATATTTTTCAGTTGTTTCTAACTCTTTCTAATTGAATAGAAATAAATCAAATGTTGGTGAGCATGTGGGTGATGTTATTGTGGCTTAGGTCCCTTTTACTTCTACTGCATTAAAAAAGTTCTCTCAATGTACTTTGTGTCACAGTTTAATCCGTATTGATATGAATTAAACTGCTCAATGCTTTCTGGCATTTCTGTTAGGCCAGACCCAGTGTAACGCTTTCAAGCCACATTGCCGGATCTCTTGTTAGCATTTAGCCGAAAATGTCTCAAGCCATTGCCACTTGACTTTTGTCAACTACCGTTTCTTTGGCTGGTGAGTGCACTTTGTTCTTAAGCCGCCTGGGGGACACAAAGGAGGTAAAATGCTGCTTTTTCACTCCTGCCCCGGGGTTCGAGGCAGCAGTTTTGAGAGGGCGCTACTTAAAACGGGTTAGTGAAATTACCTGTTTGAAACAAAATACTGACTTCTGAAGGCTGTTTTCCTGCAGTTCAGGCCCATGATTTCACATGCAACCCAGCTACAAAAGTAATAGTGTTGGCACAGATGTATATGGTGGTAAATCATGGGAGAAGTTGAGGAGACTGTTTTAGGAACAGGCTGAGATGTGAAACTGCATTTCCTGATGCCAGTTAGTGTGTGATATACTAACAGGCACAATGTAGCTTAGTCTGCAAGTGTTCTGTGCACTCCTGGAGAGCATAGTTTATTGTTAATTCTGCCTGAACTTCCCAGTTCAAATTCTAGGGCTTAAGAATTTGAACTGAATAGGAAAGCTACAGCTTGTCATGGATGAGAGAGGAGCTGTGTAAAAATGTTTTTGATCACATCAGGTTCTTTCCCTGTTCTCCGTTGGGAGCTCAGTGGTTTAAAAACCGTTTTGTTTTTTCTTTTTGCAGAGGGCATATTTAAAAAAGGGTATTGTCAAGTTGGGTTTTTACTGCAATGATGTTTTCATGTTTTTCAACCTGCAATTCTGCCAGTGGAGATTGGAGGGCAATAGCTCAAGAAAATATTTCAGGTTTGAAAAATTACTTTTGTGTAGTGGTCAGTGTTTGCAAGAGAGGTTTCTGCTTTCTTCCCCCACTCCGTGCTGGAAAGTTGTCATAAGAACAGGCTGTTCCTGTTTGAGGTAAATTTTGACCTGAGATCTCTGTAATCAGCTGTGTGTGGCAGCTTCCTTGTCTGCAGTGGATTGAGTTGGAGCTCTGTTGTCATTTCTCTGACATGCTACTTTTTCCTTCACAGAGGAGAAGAAAAAACTGGTTCGAGAGTTTGATGAGAAACAGCGTGAAGCAAATGAAACGGTAAACACCAGTTGAGGCTCCTGCCCTTCCTGACCACTGAAATGTTGCCGCCTTACAAAGGACGCTACTTCTAGATTTTACTTTCTTTATGGATCCTGTTATAACAGCGGATGTTGTAATTTTAATGCTTGATTCATTGATCTTATAGGTGTGTCTGTGTTTGTCAAGGCAGTTGTCTATATCTGTATATTGATAGATACAAATATTCTTACATGCCTTTCTTTCAGTGCTCGGTTTGGATATAACCTTCCCTTTGTTGAACAAAGGAGAGTGACAGAGATGGAATTAAAATTGGTAGAGATTGGAGGGGGGCATGTAGAGAATCTGATGCCTTCTTTTTTTTTTTTTCCTTTCTGTCTTTCTTCATGTTGGTATAAACCCATTTGATCTCTCTATAATAGTCTGAGAGTTAATATCAGGGACCTTGAATATTTAAAATCTCTATTATATTGACTTTTTGGGCACAAAAACCCCCAACATGTGACTTGTCTTTTTAAGCAAGACATTGTGGTTTAAGCTTTGTTTTCATGTTAATATGTTTGGAAGTTTTTGAGTCACAGCTGAACGTGATGCTCTATTGCTTTAACTTACTGGGTTTTATTGACAGGCATCTGTATAGGTGCTGTGCAAGATGCTGAGCTCATACTGTGTGAGGGCTGGTACTGGTGGGCAGCTTTAACCATTGTGACTTTGTGACTTAACTGTCACTAAAAGGTGATGTGAAAATTCACACATCCAGAATCCCAGGGTTTACAAATCCCAACTCCCATTGCCAGGCCGGAGATTGAGTGTGAATTTAGTACCATGCCTGCCTGTGCAGTAATAGATCTCTACTGCATAGATACAGTGAGAAACTAATACCCATTCTGTAGATGCATAAACTATATGAAAATGAGAACTGGAAATTCTGAAGTTATAGAGTGACTTTTCAGGTAGAAATCACACATTTGAGCCTGGCAATTTTTTTTTTTAAATTTGAAGCATTGTGTATCAGAAAATCCATGTGGGCTGAACAGTGCTGGGCAGAGACATTGGTGTACTTGATACTAGATGAGGGGTATATATGGGTTTGGGGTTAATCCCCCTTGCCCAATCACATAAAAACATGTGAATCCCTTCACCTGATGGTGAGTTTTGAGGATCGCTGCTGTGAAGAATAGATTTGGTGCTTTAAAAACTGAACACATTTTCTTCTGTTACAGCTACGGGAAATGGAGGAAGAGCTGAAGTTTGCTCCTCTGCCATTCCGCAACCAAATGATGAGCAAAATCCGGGCGTACAGGAGAGACCTATCCATGTTCCAGAGAGAGATGAGAAGCACAGATTTGGGACTGGGCCCTGGAAGTCAGGGCGATATGAGATACGGAATCTTCTCCACAGAAAATGAACAGAGTGTGAGAATTACATAGAAATTTTACTTAACATTGCTGTGCTTGTAAAAAAAAAAAAATAATGTTCCAGATACATCATTTAGAGTGTTTATGCTTCAGTCTACTTAGTTTATGTGCTTGTATTAACTCCCTGCATAAGTCTCTGCACATAACATGAATATCTCGGGGAGGAGAAAGAACACCTGGAACTCAAAAGGAGAGATTTTCTGTTCTAAAACAAAGATAGGAGTAGAATCAAAATGGAGCTCCTTGAATGCCATGCGGTTAGTAACTTACATAATATTGTGTACTGAAATGCTTCATTTAATCATTTCCCTAGAATAGTGGGAAGTGATGCCACGGACTCAGAAGAAAGTTGAACTAATCTACTTTTAGTCTCCAAAACTAGCCAAGTGTGTGAATCATGCACGGTATGGGTTCTCTGGTAGATTTCTCTTTTAAGTAATCTCAGTGTAAATAATTCCAAGAGCATATAAGCATATAAGAAGTCATGCTCTAGCACTTTTTTTCCCTATGGATATGTTGCTACAGTGCAAGAAATAAATCAATTTATTTGTGTACCAGGTATTCTTAGATATGTCTGAGCTAGTGAGACTGAATTGACTTTTATCATCAGAGTGGTGTCACCTGTACAGCAAGTTTGTGAAGGTGGGCATCTTTTTCGCCTGCCTTAGATAAGGAAGTTCTCTCCTTGGTACCTAGTTCTGCAGTACCTTGGTTTTTGGTTCCTCTAAAACCTGAGAGCAGAGTGGTAGTTTAGACTTTCTGAAGCTTAAGCAAATGCTTTATTTTGAGCTACCTTTTGGCCCCGAGGTCAGCAAACATTTCTTATGCTCTAGCTAAGGCTGCTAGCACAAGAAGAGGATCTTTGTTACTTAGCAGTCCATCTGTTAATACTGTTTGTTCCTAATCCTTTTGACTGTGAACTCTTAATGATCTCCTGGGCAACTAACTCAGTCAGTCACAAATAAGGCTGAATTTAGATATGAATGGAAGGAAAGTTAACATCTGGAAAGCAAAGATACTATTTTCATGTAAATGTTCTTTGACGGAAAAGTAAATAGTTGCAAAGGCAATTTTTCAAGGTTTACCAGATTTACCATAATCTTAGAACGTGCACAAGAACTCTTTCAAAATCAACTGAGCTACCTGAGTTAACATCAGAAGCACATACAGCTAACACAAACGGATGGCCTAAGGAGTCAAATCCTAACTTCTTAATATGTCAGAAGCCTAATGCCTCTGTCTTTGTGCTCAAGTTAAGCATACGTTGTTTTTCAGACTAATCTGCAGTCACAGAGAGTGCTGCTGCTCCAGGGAACAGACAGCCTGAACCGGGCCAGTCAGAGCATTGAGCGCTCACACCGAATTGCTGCTGAAACAGATCAAATTGGTACTGATATAATTGAAGAACTTGGGGAGCAGCGGGAGCAACTGGAACGTACCAGGAGCAGAGTAAGCAGAGAAACCGTGGGCTTTGTACCCAATATTATAGTGGGAACCATGTGCCAGTCATCACCCTTGAAGACCTCCGTAGCAGTGGTAATCCAACTGATGTTTCTACAGACCAAATCTGTCTGCCAGCTTTCTGTGCTGTGCCTATAAAAGAAAAATAGTCACTGTAGAAGGGCCCAAAACACGATGGTGGCCATAGCGAAATCTTACCCGGAGACCTCCAGGGGCCATGCCTCATGAATCCAGACTCTTTGTGAGACAACAGCTTTTTTAGTTGTCTGTAACTTTACTTAGTTATGTGCTTCTTCATAGCTGACTGAGAAATACCTGACAGTTCATTTCTGAACATTACAAAGCTGAAATGGATTATTTACTAACAGTTCAGAGCTCACAGCTGCTAGGTCTTAGACAGCGTGGTTCATTCTTTCCTAGAAATTGAACAGTGTTTCAGAAGGTTCCAGATACATACAAGGGAGAGCACCACAGTATTGTTTTCTCCTGATGTCAACAACTACAATAATGAAATGAAATCCAATGAAAGCAGCTTTCCAGCCAACTTCCTGTTGTTTGTAGATGAACTTACTTAAAAGGGCAGAAAGTGACCCTAAATTGCATTTATGTCTTTGTATGCATCTAAGGGAAAGTACACATGAAAGTCTTATTTCCCCCTGAGAAAGGAGACAATGCTTCCAGCTTGTATTGTGTAGAGAACAGTGTTGTCTGAATTTTGAGAATGTCTGGTTAGCTTCGGTCCCATTATTAAGGGCAGCATTTCAGCACCAGCTACTTCCAGGTGCAGATTTACAGTTGCCGTGCACTTGTTTGACAGGTAACTTTTGTTTATTTTTAGTTGGTGAATACAAGTGAGAACTTGAGCAAGAGCCGCAAGATTCTACGTTCCATGTCCAGGAGGTGAGTTCTGTGGCTGACTTAGAGCAGCGCTTGGCTGTGGCATTGCTGCCTGCTGCTTTCAGACAAAAAATAGAGAACAGAGTCAGCTGGAACTGCGGGCAGGTTGTGGGGAGTGTGCAAACAGAATGTGTGCCCAGGGGCAGATGTTCATTTGTGTTGTTTTCTTTCTGTCGATTACGTAAAGGAGTGCAGGTAGTAGAACACTGCTGAATTTATGCTGCTTGTTTGGGATAATATGGGGTCTTTAAACCATCTGCATGATAAACTGTGGTGAGGCCATAAGCAAGTTACAGGGAATTGCTAATGGTAACTTTAGATCCTTATTACTCAGGTTAGAAAAAGCTGTGCTGTAAATCACTGCAGCAGTAAGGAGTGAATGATGACACAGGCAAATCTCTTTAGCCCATAGGAATGCCATACTGGCTCATGAGAAACTGAGCCTGACCATATACTGCTTTGATGACTAAAGCCTTGGCTGCATAAGTGCATTTACAGTTTCTTAACTACATGGTTTAATTATCCTCATAAACCAGTTCTTGGACTGTATTTCCAGTAGATATTTCCAACCCATTGGAAATATCACCAAAAAACCCACTCTTTCCTTCATACCCATTGCTAAAGTAAGTTCTGACAGCTGTATAATTTTCAATAGTAGAAGTACATTATTTTGAGATTTTATTGTTTTACTTCAGCTACACAGTTCCAAATAAACCCACTACAATGCAGCTTTTAGCACAGGAGTTCAACTGATGTTTTCCTCTTTGCTTAGGTGAATGAGTAGGCACATGCAGAGCAGAATGATCTGGTTTATGTGGGGTGGGGGGCAGGAGGAACAGAACTGCTGCTGTTGAAATAGAAGACTTAAGTAGAATTTCCAGGGAAAACATGAGTAAGAAACTACTGAGTTTGTCCCTGTCCGCTTGTTAAGAGCTATCCAAATAGCACTTTCTGGTCTAGCTGAACCAGGGAAGGTGATGATCAAATGATCTAGAATTTGGTTCCATAACCAAGGGAAAACCAGCTATCTTGGATTTCTGTATTTTTATTTTTTAACTCTAGAATAGCCACTAATAAGTTGTTGCTGTCCATCATCATCATCCTGGAGCTGGCCATCTTAGGCGGGCTGGTCTACTACAAGTTCTTTCGCAGCAGATGAATCTTCATGACTGAGATGAGCTCTTCCTCCATTGAGGAACCAGCTGAGCTGTCTGTTCCCTTTGACTGTCCGAGGACTGACTGTCTTGTGAACTTGTTCAACTGAAACTGTACTGACACTAGAAAGACAGAGAATGGGAGTAAAAAGCAGAGACAGACTTGAACTACTGGTAAGACCAATAAGAAGGTAATAAATATTTTATTGTCTCAATTTGCATATACTTAACTAAATGAATAAATCTTGGTATGTAATAAAGTAGCCACCAACCAGTGGAAAAGCTAGTTTATTTGAAAATTGGGAAGTTAACAGTATGTGCCAAGTGTTGACAATCTATCCACTCGAGTGCCTCAGCAGAGCTCTGTAATGTCCACTGTACCCAACACTTTGGGTTCTTAAATCCTCACTTGCTCTTCACGGTCAGATTCATCTGGAGAACTAGGTGTTGGGAGTTCATCAAAAGCAGCGTGTGCTCCTTCCCTTGTCTGGCCAAAGCACGTTGCTATCACATCAACTGCCAGACTAGCAGTTGCATTCACTTCCTCTTGAGAAGCTCCAAGCAGTGGATTGACTTCAACCATGTCTACAGCTGAAAGCATCCCTGCAAGAATGATTTACAGCTTTGTTACTGTGGAAAAGGGTAAAATCTGTAGTAGGGTTTCTTTTGCAGCCTTTCAGTCATTGCAGTAAGTCTGATATTCAAGCTTGTGACCTACTCTATCCCTTAGAGCAATAAAATTGGCCCATGAGTGAGGGATGAGGTTATCATTCTGAAATGCAAGTTTGTGAGTTTAACTTGGTTCTTTCTTACGTCACTACCTCACTCATTCATGCTTTTAGCATTCAGGAAAAACAAGCTCGATGTTCTGTACACTTAATAGAGGAATGGGTTTTAATCTTTTTTTCTCTCAGTCCAAAAATTAGGGGATATAGAATAGTCTTACCTGCTATTCATTTCCACCCTATTGACTGTTGTCTGGGCAGCTTTATTTCCTGGTTGCTTTTTCCCCCCGCCTTTTATTGCAAATAACTTACTATTTAAACACAGGAAATAAAACCTCCATGGCGGAAGAAGGAAAGCATTTAATATATTGAGTCATCTGCAGCATATTTATTGGACGCTTGATTTGTCAGTATCAAATCTTAGAATGGAGCTTTGAACTGTTTAAAACCGTGTGCATTCATTTTTGTATTCCAGATGCCCACTTTAACATCTCGCCTCATGTATTTAGGTGACAGTATTGTGCAAGATGACCAAGTGATTTTTTTTACAGTAGTTATTAATATATTATGTATTTTATTTCCTTTTGGTAAGGTGAAGTTGATGATGATTAAGCTGCTTCCAACACCCGGGGCACTGCCCAACCCTAGGATTACTGCTTCCCTGGCTGAAGGCTGAATTGACTTTGTAGGCACCCTGGCTATCACTGCATTTATCTCACTGTCTACTGACACAGGAAAAACATAACCAACATGAATGAGCTCTATGGAGTTTGTCCTGTCCTTACTTAGTCTAGTACTGCTGATCAACTCCTACCTGTGTTGTGTATTTCCTCCGTGATGTACATGCCTTCTCTGTAAGTTAATCCACCTAGGACAGGAGTCCCAGTTGCTGGAGCCAGTGAGGGATCAAAAGCATCAATGTCAAAACTCAGGTGAATTGGTCTCTGTCTCCTGAGACAGAATAAAACAAGAAAAGCAACCTCAGAACCTTAAATGTGTTCTATTTTTTACTGTCCAGGCTGATCAGCAAAGTAGCATCGTGCTCCATGATGCTGAAGGTCCCCCCCCAGTCTTGTACCACATCTTGTACATATTTGCAAAAGTTTTGTTGTTTTTTTTTTTAGTATATTTGGACTCTGAAACATCTGTTAGCTCAGACCCTTCCCCAGTACCCACTGGGAAAACGGAAGTTTGTCTTTCTAGTTTCACTGAGCTTGCACTCA
This sequence comes from Psittacula echo, assembly GCF_963264785.1. NCBI lineage: Eukaryota > Metazoa > Chordata > Aves > Psittaciformes > Psittacidae > Psittacula > Psittacula echo. The sequence goes on along the minus strand of NC_137739.1, from coordinate 41,337,134 downwards.
GGCGTAATTTGGCTGGAGACAAGTACTTTAGTTCTAAGCATCTTATCTGGTATTTGTCTCAGTTGGAAAAATGTAGAGAAATGTCCGGTATAATGCAGCCTTTCTCCTTCTGTACAGAAAGCCAGTGTGAAAGGCTGAAACAGCGATTCGCATGGCATCAAGAATGGAGGAAGCGCTAAGCTTCTAGCTCATCTGCATAGCTGGGGCACTCTGCACTTTTCAGGTCAATAGTTGAAGGCCGCCTCCAAACTCCACCATGTCAGCCTAGCTGATGAAAAACTGAAGGGTAATCTCAAACTAAAATGGCAGTTCCTGACTACATGAAGTCTGGCAACTGATGACTATAATAAATTGGACATTGCTTGTCAATTTAAGTGGTAGACTGTGTACTTCCAACTTGGTGCAGATGCTCAGTAGGGAGAAGCAGCTGGATTAGCAACTTGGCAGAGCTGCAGCTAGGAAGGGTGAGCATACCTTTAGATACAACAGTGTGCAGAACAAATACATGGCCCTTGTTCTGCTTACAGGACTTTGTTCTATGCTGTGGGGAGTTTACCCTTTCTAACTCTGATCCTCTCCATGTGTCCCTAGATGAGCAGGATTTGCTCCCTGATCTGGCTCCTTTACTTGACTTAAACAAGGTTTGCAAAGACTTGGGAACTGAACTTAAGTAAGGAAATGGTTACAGTGAACCTCACAAGCCGAACTGAAAGTGGCAGTTGTCATCAGGACAGCACATGTGAGCACAGTCTAGGGAGGAAGTTATCAAATGCTTCTGCCTCGTGTGAACTACCTCATGTAGTTAGCTGTACTATCAGTTGTATTCAAGTCACTGTCAAGATGCTACAGACCTAATTTTAAAAGTATGATATATAGCCTGGGCTCTTGAGTTGATTCAAACATCTTGTCAAACTGCAGCAGAATGCATAATTCCTCAAGAAAGAGGACAAGCTACATAAAGCAGAGCCACAACTGTAGTGTAACCCATCTCATAGCTTTTTGCCAAACACCATGAAATGGTTCTAGTTCAGGATGTGGAAACTGAGGACTAAAGTCAGTGCTAAGACCTCCCTATTCACTGGACACAGTCACAGTTCTGTTAGGCCACCTTACATCAGGAGTAAGGCCTTACTTTCAGGAAAGTAGATATGCAACAATGCATGATAAGAGTAGTTTAAATCCGACAATAGTTTGTTACCTGCCCATAAGTTGTTCAAATGTTCTCTCCATAACTTTCTGAATTCCAAGACGATCAATATCCCTCATGGAAAAATACTGGATGTCATAGTTCTTCAAAATATAGCTGTTAAAATAATAATAATAATAAAATCATTACTGGCCTAAGCTTAAGCCTAGCAGCCCTTGTGAATAGCCACATGTGGAAAGAAGCTCATGATTTCATCATGAATAAAAATCCTTTAACTAAACTTACTATTCAGCAGGATCCACATCCCTCAAACCAATGTACACAATATCAGAAGCTGAAAGGCAGGGCTTTAGCCAGGAAAAGCCAGGAAGTTGTGGTACCTGCAAGCAAAGGTTTAGTATTAGGTTAGTTTAATGACATATAAACCAAAACTGTATTTAATGCTTCCTTCAAAACTTTGTATTTATTTATAGCATTCGTTCTCTGAACAGAGAAACTTCATCGCTTGAGAGGTTGGCTTCTCGATTTAATCAGTCCTTACCTTTGTCGTACCATTTTACCTTAGATCAATGTTAATGGATGAAGATTTTAACTCTTCTACATTTTCCAGTTTAAAGAAGAATAAAAAGCCCAAAGCCACAAGTAGTAGGTAATCAGCAGCAGTGAATGTAAGGGGGAATGGTAATAAACTAGTTACCCAGATGTAGATACCTTGTACAGTGCGTTTAATGGTAATGCTATGTAACTTACAGTACATTGTACTGAAGTGGAAGAATAAAATCAAGGTCCTTCTGTATTTTTAGGAGAATCACCAAAAAGTCATGCAAACTTTGTTACAAAACCAGTGTTAGAGATGGACAAATTCAAAGTGGGAGGTTGGGGACAGGGAATGGGAAGAGCATGACAGGACGTTGGGCCTCCACACTGGGCTACGTTATAACTGATTTTTAGGGTAGAGCTGAAGAGAGCAGGTCTAGAACAGCAAATGGAAGATGATGAGGTCATCTTTTTCAGCTTTGGTAATTAAGAAGTCATGAGATGCAATTACAAGAATCCTTCAGTTAGTACTAGCCAGTCATTTTAGGAGTGCTTTAAATTAACTCAGATTTCTCTTCTTCCTCTCCCAACTCTGAAAATGGCTACAGCCAACACAGCTGTGAAGCATCAAGAAGGCTGTTTCCCTTTTATACGTAATTACTAATTACATTGTAGTTACAACATTCAGATTTGGTTTTAAAGGCTAACGCACCCATAGCTACATGTAATTACGTTGGGATTAAATAAGCACATATTATAACAGTATTTGTTACTCTGGGACAATGACCTGAAACTCCTCTGCAGTCATGAATTCAGAAGAGGGATAAATGAATTGGAGACCTCTAGAAAAATAAGTGAGATCTCAGAAATGAAGGGTTATCTGGAAAACCTATACCATAAGGTGAGCATAGTATTGATAATATTGTCAGTGTCAATGATTTAGCTGATTTAATCCTGCCATTTTAAATTCTACCTCTTCCTCTTTAAATAAAGAAAATGGAATGCCTTAACTTCCTCTGGTAGGCTCTGTTCTTTGTTGCAATAGAAAAGGAGTTACCCCTAGGAAAGCCAAACAGGCATCAGAAAAAGGTGCAGGCATTCTCACATAAGTTATTAATAGCAGTTTCTGAGTTTGGTTTGAATGGTTCCAGGAGCCCTGACACTAATGCTTGGTTTAAGGAACACCAGCCAAGGGATTATGGTCATCAATATTTTCCTTTAGAACAGAAAAATTAATTTTTAACATTTTAAAAAAACCCTGAAGTGCCACCTTGCCAAGCACTGCTCTTGTGAAGCAGCCTGGACAAACAAGTAGCAGCTGTCAGGATGTGAAGAGACTGTGTCAGCAACGCCAGGGTTTGATCTACACTGACCTGGCCAAATGCTTTATTTTATTTCACAGCCATAATTGATGTTGTTTCCATGTGGGGTCATGGAATTCAATAGAGCATTGACCAACTCCTTAGCCTTGTATACATAAGGGATTCTGAAAACAGGTGCAATAACCTAAACTGAGGGACTTGAAGGAGCCCTGGAGCATTTCTGGCAGTTGTGCTAATTTAAGTAGCTGCTGCCACGTCAGTTCCTGCTGTTACGCTGTGCCAGGACAGCTGTTTGTAGGTCATGTGGTGAACAAGGGGCTAGGACTTGATGTGACTCAAAAACTAACCAAGCAAAGAGGCAGTGCCCCTGAGTCAGTTCTCATGCAATCCCACAGAAGGTTACAGCAGCTAAATAGCTGCTGGCATGGGGTCAAGAACAGGCTAAACAGATTGTGCCACCAAGAGAGACCTATGTTACACAACTATCTCTGTCTCATGTCCTCTTGATAGGGAATGAAGAACAAGTAGCCTGGAGATGCTGGAAGAGCAGTATCAGAGAAGGGCAGTGATCCAGGAAGATAAAATGTAATCATGCAGGCTGTTTTTGCTCTCTATGTCTTCAGAGGAGCTGTTCTGTAGACAAGGGAGCCAAGTGCTAACTGGCCTTCCTGAGAGTATTAGGTTGATGAGCAAATCCTGTGACCCAGAGAGACAGTTTGGTTGAACTACAGAAGCCCACCCAGAGAAGCATACACACACGTGTCTCATGGTGGGGAGGGCTTGCTCAAAAACCCCTTCAAAGCATGAGTGAAAGCAAGGAAGGAGATACAGGGATCACTGCAAAATCTCCGTTGTCCTCTCACACTGCTATGCTACATATACCCTTTGACAAGATAGAAACCTCTTCAAGAGACAAAGTGCAGCTGGTTGGTTTGTCTATTGTGTTGAGAAAAAGTTACGCTTAGCTCTGCATACAGACTAACGTAGCCTTTGTGCTGGTGACAGTTTTAGGACTTAAAAATAATCCTTGCAAAGCTGTCAAGAAAGAAAGTAAAATTTTTTGCCTCATTATCAACACATCTGCTCTACTGGATGAGAGCAAGAGGACCAGCCACATGCCCCTGTTCTCACAGTAAGGTTCCCTCCCATGAGCCAGACAGGTAGCCGGATGACCTACTGTCAAAAGCACATTCTACTACTGCTAAACAGCTGTTTTAAAGATTTATACTATTGTAGAAGTTGCCTGATACCAGCAGGACAGATGTTGGTTTTCCTCCCTCTAAACAGGAATACAGTAGGGTACAAAACCCCTCTAAACATGTACACCCCTCCTGTGTATATGTGCAAATACAGGTTGACGGGCTTGTGTCAGATGTTCTGCATAGGCTTTCTGACAGCTTGGGCTTAGGTGGGCTTGAGACAAGATCTCAACAGCACCACACTTGACTAACTCACCTCTAAGCATAGCCTAATCTTACTCTTTCTTCACTGCTGCTGGCTGACTGCTGGCAAGAGGGCTACTCCTCCGCTGACCCAAGAAAGCCCACAGTGTTCTTTTAGTAGCTCTAAAACAATAAAAAAAATTCTGCTTTTCTATGCTGCTCAAGAATCGAGCCCAGCAGAGCAGAAATCAACAATGTATATACAGGAAGCTGATTCAATGCTTCTGTCCTACTGACAAAAGAAGAAAGCAGCATATCTTGTTCTGCCTTTCTCCTCCTTCCTTAGCTATCAAAGAACTTGGCTTGGTCTTGTTCTTACCAAGGCATAAACTATTCACCTTAGGTAAGCATTAAAATTCACAAGATTTTCTCTTATCTCTCCTGCAGAAGTGAGTACAGTTGCCAAAAAGAAGAAAGAGTATCACACCCTTTAACTTATGGGCAAGAAACTAGAAATACAGTAGCCTTTCATATTAACCTTCTCATGTCCTGGGGTTAATGTCAAGAAGCCCCATTAATTTTGCCTTACTTTGGGAACACTGGCATGTTTGTACAGACTCTATAAGGATTACTAGAAAGAGTATGTAGAATCACCAAATGACTTGACTTGTGGAGGATAGAATTCACTCAAAAGAATTTGCAGGACAAACGCTGAAGAGCTTTACCAGATGACAGCAGTCTTGCTGTGCCAACAGATACTAATGCAATGGTATCTTCAATAGCCATAAAGACAATAAGCATGCTTGGTCTTACTTGGAAGAGGCATACTTCCATTAACACAGCACTCCCAAAATCTACCAGAGAGAAAAAGAAATCAAAGAGAAATAACTACGAGGGCAAAGTGCTAGAATAAAATAGAATCAGGTTTTCTGCAGCTCCAGCATCCAGTCTCAGCATGCGGTTGCTGATCCTGCTCCCACTTTCTAGCCTAAGCTTCAGTGGAAGCAGACTGGCATATCCAAGTTCCAGCTGCAAAGGCCCTGTCTATTAATGCACCAGCTGCCACAGTAATGTCCCTGTGTATGTTACAGCCAAAAATGACATGTAGGCCTTAAGTCAATCTAGTGTTTAGCATCTTGACAGTAGCAAAATTGGCCATGCACATTCCATGTGCCCCAGTAAACAGCTCTTTTTGGTAATTTGACCTCTTTCCAAGACAAAGATACTCTCTTTACAAGCACCAGGTAAACAGGTACAGCTGTTCTGATTTGTATTAGTCAGTGAAGCCAACACCAGAGCAGCCAGTTAGGCAAGATCAAGCAGGAAGAGCCCCTGTCAGGCCTCAAGATTGTCAAAACACACATGTGCCAAACTAAGCAGAAGCAGGGTGCAAGGTTTGCAGGAACCAGCTGTTACTGGAGGTGAGCTTAGCAGTTGCTCTCAGGCACAGCTGGGGAGAGGGTCCCTCTTTTTCTCAGTTGGTAGAATTGCTGCCATTGCACACCTTCAGCACTAGCTCCACTCTTTACAAGGGAACAGCATCCTGGCCAGCTTCTATGTACAGCTTGTGTGAACTCTTGCTTACTGTACAGCCCACAGAGATGCTAACACAAAGAAAAACCTTTTTCTCATTCTTGTCTCTAGGTGTGTGTGTATGTATACTTGTGTCTACATACGTGTGTGTGCATTTGTGTATGTGCGTATATATATGTGCATATATATGTGGATGAATACACACAAATTATATGTATTTTTGTTTGTACAAACATAAACAAGGTCTATATTTGCAGCAGGTAAGAAAGCACCTTGTACCAGAAAAAGTAAAATGCTCTGAGGATTTCAATGTAGGCTAAATGTGTAAGCAAGGTACTTACTTTATCTTGAAGCTCTCTCAAGAGAAATGACAGAGGTTGTCCATGGAGGCTTCCAGACTGAGTTGTAAGAGGGGTGTTGATATCAGCATGCGCATCCACCCAGATCACACCAAGGTGCGGGCACTGCCGTGCGTGGCCACTGACGGAACCAAGTGCCAAGCTGGAAGTATAGTAGCAAAGTCTTTAGTCACCATTTCTCCTTCAGAACAACTACAAGGACAATGGGAAGTCTCTGCAATAAGAGACTTGCAAGATTATGCAAATCAACAATGTTGTCATGTTTCAACACATCAGACATCTGTGAAAATAAAGGGTGCATCCCATGCAAACTGCATGTCACTGTCATGATTCCAGGAGACTCCCAAGTAACTACAGGACTGGACAGATGAGAAACAGCTCTTTTCTCTCTCCATTGTCACCCTTCCCACACGCTAATCTTCACTTGTTCTAGCTCCAGATGATCTCTTAGAAAATACATTGTGCTCACTCATCAGTTCTGCTCTTCACCCATTTTTTATTCCAATCATGACACCTTCCCCCACAGTTCATTCTCACATGCTCTACCTTCTTCAACCAATTCTCAGACCAAAGGTTAGTGGAAAAGACAAAAAGATTCACATGTTGTAAGATCTATTACAAAATGGTCTGTGTGTAGGCATTACAAACCCATCCTATGAATTGACAGACATCCTGAGAGTTGAAAAGAGACACAGCACTAAATATTCAGCAATAAGGAATCAACAGTTCCTAAAGGGAACTGATGACACAAACTCTCCCAAACAGGAAAACATCATTCATTTGCATATCTGCAGATCGCAGAAGTCTGGAACTAAGCACTACTGTCTTAGGAAGTCAGATTTTTGTATCTGTCTTCTATGTTCCACCCTAAAAGCCCCAGCAGTAAAATCCAAACACTGCTACCCTACGCTATTGCCAGGAAATGACCCCAAGTTGTTCTCACTATCCCCTTATTTTTTAATTAAATTCTTATACTCCAAGTGTCAACGTGCAGCATGCACCATGGATTGTTTCTAGTTCAGCTCACCTGTGATCACCTCCTATAGTCACACATCTGTGCCCAGCAGCTACTGCTCTGCTTACAGTATCAGCCAACACCTGGCTGGCTAAACCCACTGACCGTGGGTACAGAATCAGGTTGTTGTACAGTTCATCGTTGGGAACTTGAGTGAAATTCAGATCTCCAAAGTCATACACTTGACATCCTGGAAACACAGCAGCAGAAGAAGAAAGTGAATTACTTCAGCACCCAGGGAAATGTTCAAAATATGGCCCCCTCAGCAAATCAGTTGGCCATGTAGGAAGATACAGCTGGAAGGGAATGGATTCATTTGACGATTTGCATGTCCTTGCAAACAGCCCTGTTCCAACTTTACAGATTAGAACGCTTAAGAGAGTATTGTTTCTCAGTTTAGTGATGAGATACAACCACCATAGAAAAAGAGGTTGGGGTTCTTTAAATTATTTCTTGGCAATTTTAACATGAAAAAGTACAGTTTGTATTGCCATCTTCCTTCCCAATTAGACAGATTGTATACAGCCTTAAATGAGCTCAGCTGCCCATAGATGCCCAGGACTATGCATTTTATTAACTACCTGAGTGCTAACAATTAGTTTCCGTTTTCAAACCCCATAAGAATCCAAGCACAGAAGTGCCAAGTTACCAATAATGGAAATTGCCTTACAGTACTCCCAGGCACCTCCATGGAGGATGTGCTAGTGCTCTGTAAGACAACCTGTCCATTTCCTCAATGCAAGATGTTCTAGAAAGCACTTTAATTCTGAGCCTTTGATCCCAGCCCTCTTTAAGATCCTATCATTGCCAGCTACAACTTAATTGGCTGTTGAAGCCTGACAACATTCTGGGTCTAAGACTCAGCCTTTCCTAAGATGTATTTCTGTCTATGTACCCTGAAAGGGAGTCACTTCAGAGATGAGGAAACTAGGGAACATATTTATTAACTGGCTGCATTTAAAGTTCAATTCTCTTTCACACGTTATAGATTATCCTTTGAATACATTAGCTCTGCTGTCCAATGCCATGCACTTTCTTAACATTTAGATACCAAAATTTCTAAGAGGCCAGAGCCTCTCAGTTTCAGATAGACCTGCTGCTGCAAGCACTGATGAGGACTGTGAACGCCCCAAAGTATTTACAGCTACATTGATAGCTGCTTCGTAAGTCAAGACCACCCTGAATACCAGTCAGACCTGTCCCATTTGTTCTTCAGAATCACTAGCCTAGTCAGTCATTGTGAGAATCAGGTGGCTAGGAAATAGGCAAACATACTTTTTATAGTAGGGACATAGATGGGCATATGTCAAGGTATTTGCTAGAACAGGATATATCAGCAGAGCACAGCTAATTGACAAAAGATTAATTAAATGTAGTCTCAACAACTGTGAGAAAAAACATTACCTACACAGACTTAGAGCAGTAAGCAGGACCATGGCGTATCACTCCCTGGTTTTCAAAAGGCAACACACACACACCCCCCAGCATTTTTTTTCCTCCCTTAGGCAATACTTAATGAGCCAGCAGGATGAAGGCTCTGGAATTTTGGTCAGATTTGGATGTGCGATCTGATCTCAATGTGACCACTACATTTTTTTATCCTCTGCTTCATTCTGCTACTGTGCAGAATCAGAAAAGACTTGCAAGTTCTGATAGAAGTTCAGCAAAGGTCAAGAATCTTTTTTTAACATGTGTCTTCCTGCAAGGCTGCTGCTCACACACATGCACACTGCTATGCATTGCAGTATTGCCAGGTTTAATGAAAGTACATGAGTGTGACCCGGAGACAAGTTTTAGAAGCAAGGCTTCAAATGCATTGCATCATTCAATAGGTATCAAGAGCTGTTGGAGATGCTGTTCAAGTTAATAATACCTTTGATCTAATACCTCTGACATGTGCGGGAAGTAAATCTGCATTTGGGAGTGGTGTTCAGTGACTTACACGTTGCAAGACACCACGTTACACAACGTAATGGAAGAAAGGACTGCCACTTACACTTTGTTCTCCCTTACAGGCCATATATGCACATCACAGTATTTTTACCCATTAAAGAATGAAAAAGAATGAAAGGAAATTGCATCATGAAGCTCCATCTTTAGATCAGTGTAAAACTGAGAACCAACCATGACACCTTTCATAGTTCTTTAAGGAATCAATTTGGATTCTTAAGGTTATGCTTAAGGCAGGTCAAACATGGCAGATTCTAGGAAGTATGTTTAGAGAAGTATCACCTGTATTCAAGAAGTTTTCTTTACAAATGGGGTTAGGGAAAGGCAAAAAGACTTGGCTCAGCTTCTGAATAAAAATGCCATTTGTGTTTTACAGTCACATCAGGTTCATGCAGCTTACAGGGTGGGTATGGTAGAGCTGGATGGACAGACACACACTTCTGTGGTCCACAATTCTGGGATCTTGTACACATTTTGGACAAATGGCACTCTCCTACCTCCTGCATTAAGATCTCTCTCTAGTTATTTTTATAGAAAAGCCTAATGTTTGTTAAACACAGTAGAGACCTTCAGTTTTTGTTACCATCTTCAAAAGTTTATTGTTGTTCTGATAGAGTTCATAAACCTTGAAGCAGCTTCTTTTCTCAGCCTTGTGCTTCCCTCTTATTTAGGCCCACTGTTCTACTGTACTTGTAGACAGATAGCTCAAGCTTCCCAGGGTGATATGAATGTTTTCAGCCAGCTAACCAATGGCTGAGTAGGCTACAGCTAATCTCAGAAGTACGCACTAATCCAACCTTCATATTAATATATTTATTATTTTAAGACACGTCTAGAGTTGTGGAAGCTATGATTAAATGACCTTAAGGAAAAAGGAAAACATAGCGAGTAATAGTACACACAAGAAAATTCACAGTATGCAGATAAACTGTATCCTGAAGTGATTAAAAGTGTGTATGTGCTTCTGTGCACATATTTATTAGAATGGACCAGGTATTAGAGATCAAATCAACATTTATATTTGTCTCAGTGCTTACTAACAGCAAAGAAAACTGATTTATGTTCAATTGTTAAAGTAATTCTTGATATATTTGCTTGGCTTTTATTTAGCTTCTCAGATACTAGTCTAACAGAGACCTGAATAGCTTTCAATTTCATCTGCCTGCTTGCACATTGTTTTGATTTAAAGAAATTAGAAAGCTAAATCTCTCAACAATATTATTTTGCCCAAGGTAGGAACTGCCCAATGGATAGACATGCTGTAGTGCAGAGCAATCTAGTGGATCTTCCTGTTGTTTGGCCAGTAGTGAAAGATTCAGATAATCTACCACGCCAAACAACATGCACTTACTTTTGTTGGTAGCTAGGGCACTTTATTTTAAGGTACTAATAGTTATAAACAAACAGCTTTTTAAATCAGCATAGAAAATTAACATAAAGAATATATATGGGCCTTTTAAGAGACAGTAGATCCAAGTTCTGAAAACTAGAAAAATATGTAGGCAGATAGGGAAGGCAGCTTACATTGGTCAGAAAGCACAGCATCCCCACCATTACTCAGCGCAGCAGATGAGGTCTAGCCAGCACTGAAGTCCTTTTTAAATGAAACAGTACCATACAGTACTTCTAGAGTAAGCACCACAGACATCTTGCTAGTAACTAAATAATATCAAGTTAAATATGATCAAAAGAAGTCCTCTGCTCAACTTTCAAGCTCTAACAGAAGTTACATTCAAATTAAAAATATATTCTGGTTGATTGATTAGTCAATTATCAACAGCACAGAAAATTTAGAACTACTGAGTCCATTAAGTCAGATCCATCCGCACTCAGGCTCAATAGGACATTACTTCAAGTGAGGAAAACAGGCTTGTTTCTTCTATTTCTATTACAGGAGCTTGAAAGACACTTGAGGGAGATAAAGGTGTCAATCTGAATACAAATACATCATCTAGTTATATCAAATGCACAACAGTCCTCCTGTCAGTGTGAACAATGAGAGTGCAAATCTCTTCTACAGTTTAGGAGTGCAATCCTCAGTGGTTCAAGTGCCCCCTTCTGATCAGAGCTGCTCGTGGGCACATTTCAGCCAAAAATGAAGAAATTAGCCTGAAAACAGATTGTACAGTAGATCTTTCCTAGGTCAACTTCTTTTGACCAGATCAGGTTAGGGTAAGGTCCCATAGGTATTCAACCAGCAGACCACACGATGGAGGGCAGTTCTTTCTTCAGCCTGCACAGCCAGAACCAGAGTTTTCCTATTTTTGGTAAATCAACATTTTTCATAGTCAGGAACCTAACTTGGGGGGGAGGTAGAAATACAAATTAAGAACATATTTAAGAAAAGTTTCCTGACTGTCTTTTCAAATAATAAGCTTTTAATGTAGGATTTAGGCTCAATCCAACAATGCTTATAATTGGGACGCAAGATGCCCTTTAGCAAGTTTATGACAATGGTCATGTTCACTTCCTATCTTCTTAAACAAAATACAGTGTTTATTTAGTACCCACAGTAGACAGCAGTTACTATAGTAAATCACTTTCCTGCACAGATTTTAAGAAGGTTTTTTTCTGTAAAAGCAGGAGGCTCTTAAGTCTGGGGACATTTAACTGTAAAAAACATCTGGGCAATAAGCAGCAGGGAAAGCCTCCCTCTCATCCTCCTTTATTATCATGCTGCACCAGAGCCAGGAGCAGCAATGTGATAGTAGGAGATGCCAGCTTTCCAAATCCAGGGTATTTGCTGATAGGGCCCAATGGCACGCTACTGTAACAATTGTAACAGCTGCCCTAGACAGCAAAGAGGAATGGGAACAAACTAATGTGGAATACAAAATAGGAAAGATCTCATAGTACTGCCTGTTTACACTGGCTATTTGTGAACCAGAGGGGCAAAAAGAAATAAATTCTAGATTAATGGGAAGATTAAGTCTTTGCTCTTCCGGGTTTCTAAACCCGGCTGAACAGCTTTCAAAGGAATCTGGCAATCCCAGTTATTAGATCTTACCTCATACTAGGTGTTATATAAAGCCCATCACATAAAAGCATCACTCCTGCAAACTGTTTCCTCAGATTATAGCCCGTCCAGTGAATCACTACACACAGAGTGGCTTTTCAGGAAGCCACGAGTATTATGAACAATGTTTATAGACAAACTTAACATTTTCTTTCCTGTGAACAAAACAGAGGGCTACAAGCTGTTACCATCCTTCTTTTCAGTATAAGCTCATTGGTTTATGCTACGGACTTTGTAATCCCTTCTCAAAGACACTGTCAAAATGTTGCACAACAGCAAACAAATGATTCAATTCATTATGACCAGTGCATTCTGAAGCCTATTTTAAGACAGTTTTAACCCTCCAGAATTACCCAGTGTATGTGTAAAACCTACACAAAGTGCATATTTTTGTTCTATATGAATACGAAATTAGGCTAGCAAGATTCCCACTACAAAAGACAGACTTCAGTCTAGTTTAACCTCCTTCCTTGAAAGTTCATTACACAGTGTCTTAATCTCTTTAAATATCTACCTGCTGGAAGAAGTCTATTAGATACAAATATTTGATGCCTCAGAAGGTTTCTGCCAGCTCTAAAATTTCACTACCTCAAAGGCAAATTCACATCTCAGTAGTTTCCACCCTGCCTTTTGGAATTTTGAAAGGTCTGGTTTAAGACAAAGTTTCTGTATCTGTGCCTACTGAAGAGGCTTCAGCTCATTCAACATCAATAAGCAAACCCAATTCCAATTGCTACACCAAGTCTGTAGTCTCAAGTTGTCCCTTGCGTAAAATGAAACAAATACTTTTTCTGACTCTGAATCGAGCAGCCACCCCATTTCCCTTTGATAATCATTTATAACTTGAATCTCTTATGAAATACAGTGTGCTTGACCTGAAGAGGTCTCCAAAAACGTCAGTGTCAGGTGTTGGGAAACATTTGCACTATGGCTTGCATCAGAGAGGAGACAAGGGTGCAGCTATCGCAGTCTGTCACCAAACCCTGCTCAAGTTCTAATTCCCCTTAAACAGGCTTAACCCAGAAACAGTTCCAGATAGCAAGAACAAGTAGACACTTACAGCCATAGAAAGTCATAATTCCAAAACAGCTCTCTTCAACAAGCACCTTGCATTTTAGATTGTTACAGAAGTAGTTATTGTATTATTTAACCCAGATAAGTAACACTTCAGAGGGAGAGCAGAATACATCAGAGACAACTGAAGTTCTCTCCCTCTCATCAGCTGCAAGAAACTAACACCAGGCCAGCTCACTTCAGATTCAAATGCAAGATCCCATTTATTTTCTTACTTCAGTGCCTCATTTCCTGCTTTTCACCAGGTAGTTTTACAACAAATTTCCGCCTTCCATCCAAAGATAATCCTCTACCATACTCGCATAAGCACATACCTGCCATACATAGCTTGGTCTTACTAGTCCACAATGAGCTTCAAATGAGAAAGTAATAACAGATTCTGTGCACCATAAAGGAGATCACAAGCCAACTTGTTGCCTAAATTTTCCCCTCTTGTTATCTCCCTTTGTACCCCTCCCCAGTAACTCCTCTTGTTCAACACCATTCATGGTGAAAAAACCCTAACAGAACAAAACAGCATCTATCTCCAATCCAGGGACAATTTAATGGGTGCAGAAATTCAGCCAAGTCATGTATTAAAACTAATTTTGTAATACAGAAATATTAAGGATGAAGGGCATCGCCATAAACCCAAATACAACACATATACCCCTCCCCCCCCCCCCAAGTCTGTTCTTTGGTCCTTAAATCTAATCTCCCTTTATTGAAAGATTAGGAATAAATTATCAATTCAGGTTTCCTGATCTGCATCAGCATAGCTTGATATTTTAGATGTAAACTAAACTGATATGAAGAATAATTACAACTAAAGCACCAAGTGAACTTAACCCCAAATTAAAGTTTATTTTAAAGCCAACTGCATGGATAATACGCAATCCGGAACAGGCAGCACACAAATGGGAGAGGAAAAAACAAAAAGCCTAACAAACATCAAATTGGTGACTGGCACAAAGTTTTTCACTCCAAAACAAAACCAAGCAGATTGTGTCCTCCATCAGCACAGGAAAAAGAAGAGAATCGGAACTGATCTACTGCAAGGAATGCTCCAATACCATGTACTTTTGCTGTCAGCATTTTCCTAGTAACATCTGAGGCTACTTGTAATCATACAAATATCAAAGGGCACAACATTCAAAAGGATAAACCCTGTTGTCAGAGCACACTCTCTCACTTCTAGCAGTTTAGCTTCCCATGTTCATTAAGAGCTAGCTGATCAGGTCTGCTGTCAAGAAGCAACCAGAAACAGCCTCAGTGGAAGCCTTCCCTAAACAGCTCTCCTCCAAACCCTCAGCAGGGTTCATGCTGCTTGCCTGGTTATCAGCATGAGCTCCTAACTGCCTTCCCTCACAGAGTAGAGCAGCACCTGCCCTTGATGCATTCTGACAACTGGCATGATTTCAAAGGCTCCCTGCAAATGCCAATTATGACCAGTCCAGTTGATCATGCTGTGGGTTTTGTCTAACCATTGGGCTTTGAAGCTAACCAATCATGGCTAATCAACATTTGAGAGGTAAATAAGTGTCTCTTTGATCTCTATCTCTGTATAAATAAAGAGGTTATTTATTCTAGTTCTGGAAAGAAGCTGCAGTACTGCATAAGAATGTTTTACTGATACTATTAGACAGAAGTGTTTGTGCATACTTACATCTAAGGGAAAGAAAGGAAAAAGGGGGCTGCGTTTTACCTGTTATGCTTCAGGGAAAGGCAAAGAAAAAAAAAAAAGTGGGGGGAGTGCCTAGATGAAAAAGGGGCATTCCCATTTCTGCTTTTTAGGGCAGATGACCTAGCTGCCGCTCTGACATCTATATGCTGATTTTTTCCTGATAATGTTCCTAGCAAATTAATAGACTCAGCTTTGACAGCATTCACAGCAGATGTGATCAGAAAAAGCTTGTGAACAGTAGCATTTCTCATTTTAGCAATACAAAGATTTAACTAAATAACATGCTCCTTAAAATGACAGCAGTTATTTAAGATTTTGTTTCCCATTTCAACTTCATCAACAGCAGAAAAGGTGAGGAAAGAGGCTAAAAAGGCAGATCTCAATGTTAGCTAAGTAAATTTAGATTTTATTGGATTCTAACCCAATACTGAATTTCTGACAGATCTCATTCTTAAACATGAATGGATCTTCGTCAAAGCATGGTCTGTAAGCCCTATCTTAATACAAATACAGGGCAAGCAGTATGGCAAGGTTTAATCAAAGCCTTCAGGGCAACTCTTTAAACACATTTACTGGATGGACTGATGAAAATTATTTTTGCAGTACTGCAGCTGTAACTCCTGCCAGTCCACATCTGCTGAACCCCAGCACAAGTATTTCATTGCACTTACCTTTGTGTATAATTGAAAGCTTATTTATCTTTCTCTTAAAACTCTTCACCCACAAAAATTTGGGTGGAAAAAGAGGAGATATGTGGAGAAGCTGCTTCATAACTTCTTGTTAAGACTGAAACTAACCATATGAGTCCAAGGGTTTTAGGCAAAGCAGTAGTGTATCTCCAGTCACATGGAATTTGGCAGCCCCACTCCTCTACTAGTGGAGGTTACTCCTTTCAGAGTCACTGCACTGACCTCCTGAATCCTATTACTGAAGAACTTCTTTTTCCCTCCAGTCAAATAAAGACTAGTAATAAGATGCTCGTTCTCTTTGACAAGTCTAAATCTGCTTCTGTATGTAGCCTGCAGAGACATGTGGCTAACTTGTCAAACTAGCAATTCAGATCCAAACTTTCAGTTCTAACATAATCCAAACCCTAGTTTGACCCAGACACATTCAGCTCTAAATAAAGAAAATGGGGAGGAAGGAGGATAATTATACAGTTATAATTATACTTTATATAGTTTAAAGTTTTACACTTAATTTTATACTAAAGTTGTTCCATTGTGAGCAACAGCAGAGGTGCTCTAAGTCACCCCATGAGCTATGGTAATTAACACAACAGCTATCCACTACTTACAGAAAACATCAGATAATAGTCTTTCTTTCCTTCAAGTAAGAGGACAAGGCAACACAGGATTTATGTTTGATAGGATTCTTTGCTTAATCTGAAGCAAACAGAGGAGGTCAAAAAAATTCTCACTTTAAAGAACTTGTTACTTTGCATCTTCTATAGTTGAGGTCAAGTGCATCTGTCACTTGTCTTCCCCACCCCTTCCCACTGAAAGTCTAAGAATCTCCACATATTGCACCCATTTCTTTCTACTGCCAGAACAATGCACAGCCCTGCAAGCTTTGTACCCTTTCCTGCCCCATACCAGGGAGTTACAGTCTCCATTTTCTCATAGCACTTCTTCTTTCGCAGTATGGAAGAGTCCTTTAATGTGTTAATATTTTAATCTCCCTTATGAGAAGCAGCCAAACGACAAACATCACCAAGGTAAACAAAAAGCCCCACAGGCTTAGTCAGTTATATTTTAAATTATCCCTGCTGCTATATTTTAAATTATCCCTGCTGCACATTGTCTGGTTTTGCCTTGGGAGCGGGACTCCTGCTCCATTAAGTCTTCTCCTGAGTACACCTCAAGCTGCTACCAATGCATAACAGTGCTCGCTCTCTGTTCTAGCAAGCGCACAAAAGTCTTTATAGGCAATACTACCTGCCTCTGAGCTCCCTCCTCATATTTCAGCCTAAGCATAAACAAGTTCATAGACAGTCATCATTTTAGGCAGCCAAGAATTTATCATACCATGTAGGTATAGTCAATCTCCTTCAAGGGAGGGATCCCCAAAAAAAAATAGAAGATAGTGTAGTAGCTCAGGATACTGCACTAGGACTATGGAAGAACAGAAATTAGGATAGGGTGAAAGAAACAATAAAATTCCCTCTTAAAAATACTAGCCAGTGGAAGCAAAATGCAAAGCAGCACAAAAAGGAGGAAACAAAGGCCTGGTGTTCTCATTCTATCTGATGTAGCTTGAACACTATCAACGGAAGCCATTAAATCAGGCATACAAGTGTATGAAAAGCCACGTGGTTGCTTAACATTCAAAGTAACATGTACGCATACAATTAAAACACTTGGGTATCTTACTACCTGAATGCTACATTTTAGAGAAGACTTCAGAGCACCTTCATTTTATGCAGGCTGAAGTGAACTTGAATATACAAGGGGTAACAGATTTAAACTTTAACAGGGGAAGTTCAAGTTAGATATAAGGAAGTTCTTTACTGTGGCACTGGAACAGGTTGCCCAAAGACGTGGTAAATGCTCCATCCCTGGCAGTGTTCAAGGCCAGGTTGGACAGAGCCTTGGGTGACATGGTTTAGTGTGAGGTGTCCCTGCTCATGGGAGGGGAGTTGGAACTAAATGATCTTAAGGTCCTTTCCAACCCTAACAATTCTATAATTACAGGAACATTGCCTCTTTACCCCCCATCCATACTTCCTCAGATTGTCCAGAATCCACCCTCTGCCTTCTACAGGGAATCATTACTCAACAGCCAATCTCATGCCTGGTTCCAAGCTTGTAATGGCAAGGAAAATCATGTTTATATATCCCTCACATCCCAGCAGGGAATGTGAGTATGCAACAACAAAAAGAACCACTCACACACATCCCCCACAGTCACAAATGCTTCAGAAGTAGCCAATATAGGTGGAAGAACAGAAACCCTACATCTTAGATAAATGTTCTTTCTTTCTAAAGGAGAAACCTGGTCTGCTGCAGTATTATCTACCTGCTCCTGGAAAACAAGCAACAAGATCCCATGAAAATTATTAATTCTTTTAACATAACAGATAAATAGAATATCCAAGTTAATAATGAGAATAATACTGTCTCTATTCCCTTCAGTGTATGAGAAGAAAACGCGTAGTGTTAGAAAATACAAAGAAAGCAGCTAAAGTTTTACTACCAATCCAGTGTACTGCAGGAGTCCAAGCAATGGCACTATTATCACAGTACTCCAAGGCAAAGCTATGCTGCCAGCCCAGGGAAGAAAAATAAACAGCCCACACAGAAAAACAACAATTTGTTAAGTTTCCACGAACAACAGATGTGCACAATACAAAAGGCTACATGCATGGCAGCATCCTCCTCATCTATCACCCTACCCTCAAGCAGACTGCCTTTGCAAGATAAACAACTCCTCTGTCTGTGCTGGCAACTGTCACTGTTTCAGGATGGGCTCTCACCACAGAACCTGGTACAATCCACGTGCCATCTGAATCTGTCAATATGAGAGCTGCAGAGATTTAAGTAGCAATAAGCATCAGCACTGACTGGAGAAACAAACCCAAGAAACAAACAATACAAAAAAAAAAAACAAAAAAAAAAAAACCACAAAAAAAACCAAACCCAGTAAAACAAATCCTACCCCAGTGGAAGGGCATGAGAGCAACAGGAAACTGAAAGAAAGAAGAAATCCCAAAGCCTTTAAAAATTATAATGCGACAGCAAGAAAATATCTACACATGCATTAATGAGTAATGAGTAAACAGTCCATAAGCAACTAAACAGTGAAAGGTTTTCTCACTTTCAACTTATTTTTCAGTTTAGCTTGCTTCATCTCTATCCCCACAACTTCTTGTTACTGGAATCCAGAAAGGGCTTGTATTCTCCTTTCTTTCTACCTTCTCAAAGTTCCCATTGAAATGAGCTTGTGTCATGCAAATGAGTTTGTGGGTTTGGGGGGGGTTGGGGTTTTTTGTTGGGTTTGGGTTTTTTTTTCCCCCCAAAAAATAATTCTCAGTATCAGGGAATTATTAAATCTGAACTAAGAGAACCCCAGGCCTTTCAGTATAAAATTCTATTATAAATATAAACTGCTGCCTACACTCTTGTCTACAATAATATCATCCTTCCAAGCCTGGTAACTTATTCATTTTAAATAAACTCTTAAGCTCAGTAACATCCAGACCTGCTTTTATTCCAGTACATAAGACCTCTTTTATACACCTTCTTCTACGCTTCTAGAGGTTACAGATCATGCTCACTGGAATTCAAGTATTCTCAAGGATGGCATACATCTTAACTTTGCACAAAACATGACAGGAAAAGAATGTCTACTCATTTGATTGCAAACTGTGACTTTTCAGCTTGTGACTCATAAGATATGCAGGGTAAGCCTACAGAGCTGCACAGAAACAACAGCTCCTTTTTTAAAGAGTTCTCATAATACACAAGAAATTTACTGGAGGGTTATTATAAAATCATCTTTGCATGCATCCACTGACACTAATCATACACAGAGCAGGTAACAGTTCTTCCTGTGGTCCACCCCTGCAATCCATCCTAATCATACAATTCTCAGTAACACTTTTTAGATTAGAGACTCTTCAAGAGAGAGTTCAGCTTTTCAAGTTTCTATCGCTTATGTCCTGTTTCTGTGATAGTTTTCTGCAGGTCTCAGCTTGTAGAAGGAATAGATGTGAGAAGCTGAAACACAAACGGACATGTGGACGTGCTTGAACAGCTGTAGTGTTAACAGTGAAAAGACCAGAAACTTTCCATTCACGCAGTGCTATTTGCAAGTGTTTTTTCAAAGCAAAACTTCAGACCAGACCTCATATGCAAGTCTGGTTTTTTTTCTAGAAAGTTCTGAATTTTGTCACTCGAAAACATACAAGCATTTTTAGGAACGAGCTAAGTAGCTGGCAATGAATACGGAAAAATAACACATATGCACGATGCATGAAGTAGAAGAACACCGTCAAGGCTACTATTTAGCTGGGCGCACGAAGCGCACATCACGTTTAAAACAGCCTCACGTTCCTCTAGTTTTTCCTAAGCCAACACGGCAACAGCACACACCCCATACGCGGTGGGGCGCTCCATGTGCCAACACGGACGGTACAGGGCACACCCAGGGAAGCCGGGGAGCGCGGCAGGCGGTGTGCCAGGGCACGGAGCTGCTCTTTGTTCGGGAGCCGCCGGCAGCGGCTGAGCCGCACGCGCAATTCCAGCTCCTCCGGTGCCGCAGACCGCGGCGGGCACCGCCTCCCCCGGGCACTGTTGTCTCAGGGGCACCCGGGGTGCCGGCATTCATTGCAAGGGGCCGTTTCCACCACCTCACGCCGCCCGCCCCCCCGAGCTCGCGGCAGGCGGCTAAGTCACGCTTCGCCGAATTGAGCTGTTAAAGGGATGCTCTGCCAGGGGATGGGGCGACAGAGCAGCCCCGCAGCCCCTCCGACACCTCATCCCGCCCCAGCGCCTCACCGAGCCCAGCCAACCGCTCCACCAGCCCCGCGGCGCGGAGAGTCGCGGGCCCGTGATCCACTCCCCGTCGTTTCTGCGAGACAAAGAGAAAGGGGATGCGTCAGCCAGCGCTGCCTACAGCCAGGTACCCGACCCCGCCGCGGCAAGCCGAGCGGCTGCGGCACCGCCTGCGAACGGCACCTCCTTCTCCTGCGGCGATGCCCACCTGCCCTCGGGAAAGCGGCGCTCCCACCAGCGCCACGGAGTGCGCCTGCTTGGTCAGCTGGAGCCCCGCGTCCGCCTGCTTGCAGAGGAGCCGGGCAAAGCTACGGCACAAGGCCATAATGGAAAGCCACTGAGCCGCTGAAGGATGCCGGGTGCCTCCGCCCCGCTCCTTTTAACGAGCTCCAGCCCCACACGCCGCGGCCCGCGGCCGGGTCCCGCCTCCCGCCCCTCACACCCCAGCGGCACCCGGCCAATGGCAGGGCGCACGCCCGGAGGTGTGTCCCGCCCCACGCGGCGCACGCGGCTCAGCGCGCCACTGCCCGGCTCGGGGGCGGGGCGGGGGCGTGCGGGGTGTCCGGGCGCCTCCGCAACGGCCAACGCCTCGCCCCGCCCCCGGCGCCCCTCCCTCCTTCCCTCCCCCCAACACACCGGCCTCCTCTCACGCCGCGCCGGGCCCTCCCCTGCTCCGCACCGGGTTTTTCCACTGCCAACCGCAGCCTCACTGCGCTCCCGGCGCCGGGTGGGGTCTGCCGGCTCCCCAGGGACTTTTCCACGCAGGCCCCCGGGGCAGGTAAGGCGCCGGCTCTCCTTGCCCTGCCGAGAGGCCAGGCTGCGTCTCAGGGACTACCCCTTCTCCCAGTACTCACCCTCCGGCGGCTGTGAGACACCTAGCAGCATCTCGGTGTGAAATGGTGGAACTTGTAACTGTCGGTGGGGGCAAAAGAGCACCCCAGGAGCGCTGCCCGGCTGGCCACACCGAGCCGCCTCGCAGGAACACCACTCCTTGGCTTTCTGAATAAAACCTGGGGTAATGCTCTTCATCTGATAACCTTGATAAAGCATTTAAAAAGCCACCTCTACAGCACCTGCCTCCAGTACCTGACCTCAGGCTGTTTTGTCCCGAGAGGATTCACACGTTCTGAAAGCTGTCACTGTTTCTACTTACAGCGTATTTGAAGGATTACAGATAAAGAAGGGATTTTAAAACTAGTAATTGCCCCCATCTTCCCATTCTGTAAGGTGACTCCTACTGTCAAATGCCCAACCACACACCCACACATTTGAAAGAGAGGCTGGCAGCCTTCATAAGAGAGATGACAGGGTGCAGACATGGTTAAACTGGGACTTGCCAGTGACACAAAAAACCCAAAAACACATGCTTTTGCTGTTTCTTCTTAAGATTTCCACATCCTCTCCTCCCCTCTGGACCTCAGTAATGTCTTGCTAATGGAGACCACTCCTCCAGGAGCTCACACTTCTTTTCCCTCCTGTCACTCACCTTCTAGGTCTTTACATTGCTTTTTCTTCCTCTACTCCCTACTCCCATTCCTCTTTCCCTTTTCCCTGTCCCCATCTCCTGGCCTGTCATACCAGAGCTCCCATTTACTTCAGACCTTACATCACTACAAACATTTCTTCCCTTTTAAAAAACCCTGTAACTCCATTTTCAATTTACTGGTTCTTTCTGCTTTCACTCCATCTATACAACTCTTTTACACCCCTTTTAACTTCAATATTTTCCCCTTTCTTTTCCGTTTCTACAGTTCATCATCTGCTATTGCTTTTTTCTCTCCAGGCCAGCTCACCTTTTCAGAGCTTCAGCCCATTCCTCACCTTGGCTCTTGTGTCACAGTGAGATCCTGGACATACTGCATGAGTCCTCTGCTAGTGCCAACCATCACCAACTCCTCCAGGCCGAGCAGGGATTCTTCAGTGTCCCTCCATTTCTCACATCCCTTAAAGATTCCCTCACAAGAACAAGTTAACAGGTTTATACATGCAGTATCCACCCAAGTGCTCCGAAGATACTGCTCCTAGAAAAGACAGTATCTGCAATTAAAGCTAACAGTCACACTCGAGGACTATGTGAGAGAGGGAACAAACTAAAGGGGCAAAGGAGTTTGTGTGACGGTTTGTAAATCACAGCTTTATGCAGCTTTATGTGACTGCCAGGCAAGTCACGCAAAGAAATAACTGGAAAGTGTTAACAAAAACACAGTGCAAAGACTAATTAAGTCTGTACACAAGGCTAACTCTCCAATTCATTATGTATTAAGATAACAAGGAACATGAAAATATTGCTTTAAACTTTGGAAAAAATACTACGGAAGTAAAAGCAAAAGAGCTCATAGTAACAAATGGTACAGGCAAAAAGATAGGTGTATGCAGCAGGAACTGGTGAAGGCAAATGGGAAAGAAAACCTGTCTCTTCATCATGGCAAGAGACATACACGTCAACACTAAAACCTGTGTCGTTTAAAAGCGCTATTAAAAACCAGAGGAAGCGAGCAGTGAATTAGCAACACTCGCAAGCCGCAGAAGCTCCCGATGCCGATCACGGTTACGGAAAGGCGCCTGGCCAGCTCTAGCCAAGTGAAACGGCAGTGGGGACACGGCAGGACCGGGTTGCATGCTTGCTGCCAGGGAGGCGCCATTTGCCGGGAGTGAGACAGGCCTTAAGAGCTTCCCCGAGCTCACCTCAGCCCCGGCCCCTCCCGGACGGCTGTGGTAATTCCGCCGACTGCCCACCGCTGCGCTCCACGCTCCGGCCGGACAGAGCCGGGCCTACTCCCACGCCGCCAATCTCGGGCCCGCGGGACCGGGAGGCCCAGTAGATGCAACTCCGCCCGCGCGGTGGGAGTGCAAGCGAGCCAGTCACCCGCCGCGCCGCAGATCCTTCCCTTCCCGGGGCCGGAAGCGTGTGTCGAAGCCGTATCATCGAGCCAGGCGGGCCGCTCTAGGCGGTTCCGGTGGGGCGGCATGGAGGAGCGGCGGTACCGCTCGGCGTCCGGCGGGCCCATCGCGCTGCGGGCCCGCCAGCACAGCGCCTCCTGCCGGGAGCTGGCGGTGCGCTGCCCCCGCCTGCAGCTCCGCTCGCTCAGCGCCGTCACCTCCGCCGTCTGGCTGGCGGCCTACGGGCTCTTCGTGCTCAGCCAGGTACCGACCGCTCCCCGGGCCGGGCCGGGCCGCGCCGCGCCGCACCGGCCGCTGCCCTTCCCGCCGCCCTTCGGATCTCTCCGCGGCTCAGGCCGCGCCCCTGAGCCCCTGCCCCAGAAGTTGCGGGGGCACTCGAGAGGCTGGTGGCAGCGTTGTGTCCCCAGAGCCCGCCTGCCTGAAAGGAGCCACCCCGCCTTTGCCGAGCTGCTCATGGCAACGAGGGTAGCCAGAGCCGGTGGAAAGGTGGTCTCTGCATATGCTGGGCCTCCTCTGTGCCTCGAAGTGGTAGATCGTGGTGAGCTTGTGAAAAAGAGAGATGTGCCAGCCGGCGTCTGGGAGCCCACAGGCTGTGTGCCCTGGTTGAATTTGATGGCTTCTCAGATGCCTCTGTTGGTTTGTAGCCTCTTTCCAGACAGGGTAGATGTAGGTATGGGTGTTAAGTGATGCCTGGCACATTCTTGTGAGTCCAGATACCTACTTGGAGAGATGAGCTGTGGGAGTCTGGGATAAAGGATATATTGAAGAAGGTGACTGTTAATTGCCAAAGGGATTTTTTTGAGTGACTGAGGGAACACTGTGCTGTGAGTGTCATCTTGCTCATGCTTCACAGCTGGGGCAGTAAGACCTTGGCTGTGCAGATTTCAAAAGCTGCTGATAAATCCAAAAGCATTAGTTTAGATTCCTGATCTGTGACCCATACTTGCAGCGAGTGACCAGCTTGTAGACTCAGACCAGTTATCTCCAGATTGAAGTCGGTAGCTTGACCAGAGAAGCTGGTCACTGTGACCAGCGCTATGACTGTTTCACTTCAATTTTTTCAATAATCTTTCCCAAGGAATGAAAGCAGAGATTGCAATGTGAGTCAGCTGGCAGGCTTCCGATACAGAAGGATGGTTCACGTTTCTCTGGTTGGAAGGGAAGCTGAGCTCAAGTTTTATCTGTTACAAGAACATATACCCCAGCCAGTGGTTACCACCCACTACCCTCCTGTGTGGTTTTACACATGCTCATGCAGCTTGTATGCAAGTGACTGCAGTTCTTCCTTTCTGCCAGGATAGTCTCTCTCTCTCTGGATTTCAGTGTCTGTAATTCATTACTATTTTTTTTCCATTACAGACTTTCAGAGAAGTCCTTTATCCTTGTGTTTGAATGTGGCCATGGCTTCTTTATCTTACATGGTGGTACAGGTCCAGCTTGAGTGGTAGGGCCATGCAGTTCTGGTCCTTTAGGAAGTATCAGTTATAACTTTGATTTATGGGTACGTGGCCTTGAGCTCTCTAAAAACATGTCCCAGAAATAGGTTGTAGTTGCAGATCTTTAGCATGTATTGTCACACCTTCAAATGACTCACTGTTGCGTGTAGTTTCTGTAGTATTTTATGTAACTGCAATCCCAAGATTGAGCATACACAAGATGTTTGTCTTCAGATGAAGCACAGGAGAAGGCAAATGTTCTTTAGATTGATGTTTAAAGCAGGAAGAGAGATGAGGTTTGAACAAGTTTAGACTTGCAGTTCATAAGAAGAAAGCCACTAGGGCAGCAGTTTTTTCTAAAAGATTTTTGTTACCCTCTGAGACTCCACCCTCAGTACTAGTTAGCATCTCACAGCACTTCTCTGTCAGTGACATCATCTCTGTAGACATATGTGTCATACACTGTCATGGATGTAACTAGCTGGTTTTGTTTGAGATTTCTGCACTAAATTTACAAGGCAGTAGACTTTGGTCACCGTTTTCAGTTTCAGCTATTATTTCAGACTGTACTGTGAAGACTGATTTAAATCTTATTACACATGTATCAGCCAGCCAGGTGAATAAAAGGGCTCAACCTGAGTAAAATTGCCTTGTCACTGAAGCTTTAATATTATAATTTACTATTGCAATATTACTTCCTCTAAAGCTGTGTTAATTGTGATACCAGAGCTCTGTCTTTGCTTGGCTTATGTTACAGAATAGTATGGTGCTTTCTGCTGCTATTTTCATCACACTGATTGGCCTGATCATATACCTGCACTTTGTGAAAATTGACCAGGAATCCCTGTTGGTCATCGGCTCACTCGGCATTCAGGTGACTTCATCCTATGCATCAGGGAAGGAGAGCACAACCTTCATTGAGATGGGTCGTGTGAAGGATGTCGTTATAAATGAAGCTATCCATATGGTAATCATACACAGTTTTTCTTCCTGTGTGTCTGTGAGCACACTCGCATCCAGTGTATTTTCATGAGCGTGATTAACCAAAACAGTTAAACACAGCACCACCCATAGCTTTACTGACCTGAAGCTTTGCTTCAGATTTCTCTTTTGGTTCTCTGATCTGTTCTCTCACCCTTAAAAGAGAACCTAGGCCAAACAAATAACCTCAAAAAGCCAAATCCATCCCTTAGATAATGCCACTGACACTGAGCTAGTGGTTTTAGTTCTTTGTGTTATACTGCTTTTACAAATCCTGGTGCCAAACTCCACAAGTAGTCAAGATGGAGATAAGAAGATAGACAACACAGGAGATTATTTTTCCTGTTGCTGGGGTTTTCTGCGAAGCTCCTGTAGAAAAGCAAACTTTACCCTTCCAGCATGTATGTGTTGTTTTCAGGTTAAACTTTTAATAGAAAAGAACACAGGTACAATTATTTTATTTTTTTTATTGAGTGAAAGGAGGAAAGCTATAGATGCAAATCTGTAGACTTGACTGTGGCCTGGGGTGATTGGCCTTCAGTGCACGGAGTTGAAACACATCTTTCTGTGATAACACCAGGCACTTTGATAACATTTTCAAACTCCAGTGACTTTGTCTTGTTTGTCCTGTAGCAAAAAGTTATCTACTACTTGTGCATCCTCCTCCAGGACCCTGGAGATCCTCAGGGAGTGTCTGAGGTTGTGCCACTCTTTCAGGTGAGTTTGGCTGAATGGTGCAGGAATTCAGATCTGTCGTCTGTGTGCACGCCAGTTGAAGCTTATCTTTATTCTACTACAGGCAGCCGATTATGGTTGCCTTTCGCAGACTGGGCCTTCATGGTGGGTGGTGTTAGAAGTCTCATAGAACTACATACCAGAATGTTTTTTGCATCTGCTCTCCATTCGGAGAAGGGGGAGTTGTGTCCATCTGGACCCAACCACAAGCCTGCATGAACCAGGAGTCTTTGGCTCACAGTTCAATGTGTAGTCTTATGCTCAGTGTTACCACCATAACTATGACACTGTGCTGCAGTTGATTTTCTCTCAGCTTAGCATGCCAAAAGTGGTCATAAAACCTTATTGGCATTAGAATGACTGCCCTGTCTCGCCCATTGACAAAGATCACAGTACAAGCTGTTACCAGTTCGCTTAATGTATAATAACTTGTTTGATTTACCATTACCCTGTTTCCCCTTTCTCATATCCTACTAACTTGTTCTGACTGTTCCGAATCCCATTTTTGGGATTGATTTTCTTTTTGCATGTACATACCTAACACGACAATGCCCTGATCCTGGAGTGGTGGTTAGTAGCACAGAGGCACCTCACATCTTGGACTGCTGAAGTTTATAGCCCTCTCTGTCCTTCTTACTTCACCTACTGCTGGTGACTGTAATTTTGTAGTCCACATCCAGTTTATGACTAGATACAATTAGTCTCCAGCTAAATACTTACAGATATAAATAGACTATTCCATTTATACTTGCTGCTAACTCAGTCCCACAATTGTAAAGATGTTTACTAACAGTAATATAAATTATTTCACATTTAGTCAAGGGAAAAAAATGGACTTGCTGGAAACCAGCAAGTAATGAACTCCAGAGAGCTGCAATCAGGAAGCTGGTTTTAGTTATACATGCTCCTTTCCAGCTTCAGAGAGGCTGCCTGGCATTTGTGTAGTTTCTCCTGTCTTTATAGCTCAGTGCTGAACAGTTTTATTTTCATGGAAGTATCTTGGCATTGGTAGAGTTGACTCCACCAGCAGCAGAGGTACAGAAAGAACTGTGTGAATTTGCACTGGTAATTCTCACTTCAACATGCAAGTTAGTATGTTACTTAGTTTTGAAGGAACAGTAATTAGTAACTTTATTGTGTCTCCTTGACTGCGTTCCTCTAAGTAAATACAATTTACCATGTCACTGAGCCCAGGAGCACTTCTGTGCTGAACTGACCTATCGTTCTCTTAAGCAACACTTGCAAGGAGAGGTGTTTGATGGACTTTACACAGTAGTGCTGTTTTGGGAGCTCAAAAGTCAGGGGATTATAGGGACTGTGGGACTGGGAAACTTTCACCTTCTTGCTGGTTTTAGTGTGGTCCAGGTTAGAAGTGATAGAAAATCATTATACTTTGACCAGCATTGGCTGTTTGTGTGAAATGATGTTCCTAGTTAACCTTCCAGTGTCCTTTTGACAGTAGTAGCAGAGGCCAAGGGCCAGGTGTCTAAATTCCCTGTCCTGAAGGTAGATTTTTCAGGGTGAAGGTCTTCAAAGAGGCTGGATTGGTGTATGGAAATCTGCTGTTTGATAGGTCTGGAGGGAGTATGGCCCAATACATGGGTTGATGGGCTGGGAGGTGTGGGTGTTCTTCCATGCTATTACTGTGAGCAGTGAGCTGTTGAAGGGGAGGATTTCTGGTTTGGCGACAGATTCAGGTTAACTGCAGAATGTTGCTGCCTATTTTGACCTGACAGTTTCAGGGACCGGCGTTTTCAGTCACAGAGCAGGTATGGCTTAGGGAATGGCTTTGCATTGCTGTATCAGCAGTTCCACCTCTTGGAGTTTGACAGATTATTTCTCAACAAACATGTAAAAGGGAAATCTATTCTTTGACATTGACTTAGTGTGAGAAAGCTAATCAGCTACAGATATCTTGGTGTTGCATTCCTTACACGCATACATATACATATTCTAATAGCTTCATGTCAGCCATCTCCACATTCCTTTCTCTGCCTGAGAGTCTCACTAGTAGGAAGTTAAAGCTTTCCAGCTCTTTTACAGCCAGTTCAGAGCCTGATTCTTTGTTGTTTCACTTAAATTCTAGAGCTCCAAGCCACGTCTGGACTGCTTGATAGAAGTGTACAGAAGTTGTCAAGAAATCCTGGAGCAGAGGAAGACAGCTCCACCATCAAATGGAATAAAATAGTAAAAATAATTTTAAAACTCAAGGCAGCAAACTTGGAGCAGGACTCAGAGAAACACATGGAAAAGTAACCACAACACTGCCCTGTGGCTTTTTATATTTACATGAGTGGTGCATAAATACAGTGATGTTAAGGCTAAAGGCCCGCAGACTCACAGTTGTTACAGAAAATGGCAGCTCAGCACAGAAGCGAACCTTGAAATCCTCTGCTCTGAAGACAGGTGATCAGAACTCTTTAGACTCAGAAGCATTTTTTTCTTGCCTCTCCAGGAAAGAGTTATGGGGAAATAAGGCAAAGGGAGGCAAGAATATGTGTCAGATGGTTAGTCTTTTGTGGATCTGAAAATTATGCTTAAATAATAATTTAACCCTTGCCATACTGCCAAAAATAGGCTTTTTTGTTTGTTTCTATTTAACCCTTTGTTTGAAAAAAGCATGTACTACTCTAAATACCAAAGTTGATGTTTGGGCTGGGATAGTAACTTCCTGATCCACAGAATTTCAGAAAAAAAATAACAGAAAATTAAAATATGCTGTTGCAGTATATTATGTTTAATGAAAGCATAGGAGGGCAGACTTTGCTCTCTTTAGGGATTTGCTTGAAAGAGTCCCATGGGATGGGGCTCTGGAGGTAAGAGGGGTCAAGCAAAGCTGATCATAGTCAAGAATCACCACCTCTAAGCTCAAGGACAGTCCATCCTCATGAGCAGGAAGTCAAGCAGAAATTCTGGGAAGCCTGCAAGGATGAACAAGTTGCTCCTGGTGAAACTCAGGACACAAAAAGGCGGCATACAGAAGCTTGGAAGCTTCTTCCCTGGCGAAAGCAGGGACAGATAACAGATAACCTTGGAGGAATACAGCAACACTGCCCATGATGCAGTTAGGAAAGCCAAAGCCCACCTGGATTTGAATCTGTTGAGCGATGTCAAAGGCAACAAGATGGACTTTCTCTAAGTACATACAATATGAGGAAGATGCATTGGTGAAAATAATGGTAATGACTGTGTGAGTGAAGTTTCATTGGTCTGTGCTCTCAGGGGTAAGATTGGGAAATTCTTCTTTGCTGATGAGCTGAAAGTTACTGTAATCTTTAGCTGGTATTTTCCTCTCTTTTTTTTTTTTTTTTTTTTCCATGACTCCTTACTAATGTAGCTGAGAATTGAAATTTCAAAACAAGAGCTAAACCAGCATGTTGGCAGGAGTCTGGTGTCATGCTTAATTTGCAGACAGTGCTGTACTATGCTTGTCTACATCCTCTGTAATTAAAACATGCCACATTCTGTCATGCAATATGGGAGAGATAAGACGATTTTTAATTTTTTTTCTCACGGTACCATGAAGCTTGCAAGACACAGGTTAGCTCATGGCACAGGAAGCATCCTGGTTGTTCAAGTGAAAGGCAGCAGCTTGGGGGTGTGCCACTGGCTTCGAGGTAATGTTGTATAGGTTACTTCATTTTTTATGGTTCTATTTCTCTGAGAATGTGCACTGCAGAAATGATCAAGTAGCTGTGTACAGGAGGAAGCCTGAAGATTTTAGATATCTTGTGGAGAAGTGACCATCTTGTGCCCATGGAAGTGCACTTCAGTTATCCACTAAAGCTAAGAGATCATCAGCAGAGAGAAACAAGAGTAAGACTAGAGCAGGTTTCCATCAGGTATGCGCCTGGATACCAAACACAATCATCATCCATTTTTGTTTACATTGAGCCTATTTTGGGTTTTAAAGTAGTTTCCTCATTCTGAGAATAATACAGTTGAATTCATGATAACTGCATTTTATTAAGAACAAACAGAATCTCACAGTATCTCCCAGCCTTTTACATACACACGGCAGTTAGGAAAACAGGCTTTTGTCATCTCATTCTATGCTGCAGCAATAGTCATTGCCAGAAGCATTGATTAAAATAAAAATAGTTTTCTCTACCAAAGAATCATACAAAATAGGTATCTATAGAGGATTGGTTGGTTGAAATCAGGTGAGCTATAAATGATAGAATCATAGAATAGTCAGGTTGTATGTGCATCCATCCGAGTGGAGTGGACCCTGAAATACTCAAGTATTGGTGAATATTTTTAAGAAATAAGAAGAAAAGTTCTGTATGTCACACTTACCTATTTAAAGTGCAGTTATGGCTGAAAATACTGAGTTTCATGACAGCTGTTGCTTATTGAACACCCTGTTGGCCCCAGTACAAGTTTCTAAGGACAGCAGTGTTAGCACTTGTAAGGCAAGTACAGCCTCTGAACTGTGAGCTGGAGGCGTTTATGCTTTGAGCATCCTCAGCATTGATGGCAGCACAGCTTATGTTGACACTTCTGAACTGTGAGCTGGAGACATTTATGCCTTGAACGTCCTCAGCACTGATGGCAGCGCAGCTTATGTTGATGCAGCTTTCTTATTGGTGGGATACAAGCAGCAGGCTGCCAACAGACCTTCAGATAGAGGAGGGATTGTCAGGCACAGGTGACTGAGAGAGGAGAAATAATGCTCTCTGTATTCAAACTGATATGTGTGTGTGTGTGTGTGTGTGTGTGAGAGAGAGAGAGAGGAAATATGTACACAGTCTATCAGGAGATATAGCTTAAAAATATCTAAGAAAAAAAAAAAGACTAAATACTTTCTCAACATTGTTTTTGTCTCAGAAAGCTTCTACCCTTTTCCAGATCTTCAAGGAATGCTCCTTAAATGCATAACAAGTGGATACATGACAGTATGTGTAAATCAGGTTTGTGTTCATACAATCCTTTCCTGCCATATTGTTTCCACAACCCACCATGGGGTGGTTTGTTGTTGTGTTTTGGTTTTTTTTTTTTTTGTGGATTTGTTTTTGGTGGGGTTTTTTATGTTACAAAGATGCTGATAAGGGATGATTTAGAATTACTTTTGTCTGCCCAGCATTCTTCTCTTTTAATTTGTAGCTTTGCACCCATCATAGGCATGAAACAAAAACTTCATGAAGTATCAGCCCGGCTGTGTGCATTAGTTGGATGTTTCAAGGCAGGTGCAAGGGAGTGAAAAAGCTGGTATGGCTGGTTGGTTCATTTGTGAATAGCTTTAGTTTGCTATTGCTGAATTCTTTCTAATGGTTGGATTCACACTGGTTTAATTTGGGAAAGTTGCCCATGAATGCATAATTACCATGAAGTTGCACATGGTACTTTTGAAAGTGCAGTTATTACAGAATGCTTATCAAAATAGCTGAATTCAAGCCAGGCAGATACGGATTTTTTTTCAAGAAGAATTGAAAAAAAAAAAAGGCAGAAGAACAATACTTGAGTACACATTTGCTGACTACCTCCTCCTTGCTATGGTAGCATGAAGGAAGCAGGAGTTTGAAAGGAGCAGCTTCTGTCAAGTCAGAATGGCAGAGCTGATTTGGAAAGATCTGTTCCAGTTACTGAAATACAAGAAAAAGTACAAAATTTGCTTGCCTTGTCTTCCTTTGTCTGAGATGATGTGCAGTTTCAAACACACCCTGAAATATCTATAGCAGTGATTACAGAAAAGGTCTCTGAAAGTCCTTGTCTGACGGTGCAGCACGTAACATATAGCAGCAGAGATCTAATGTTCATCTACTGTGTAGAACAGCATCAACTCCCAAAATGCATCAGTCCTATAGGAGCTAGGGTATCATCTGACACTGTTCCAGTCCCAGTCAGAGTTCTCAACATGCAAAACCAGTAGGTTTCCACCTTTATTTAAAGTTGAAAATAAATTCTTGAGTACCACTGAACTCTTACTTTATATCTCTATGTCAGGTCTGAAATTACCCTTGCATCATAATTATTCTTGTCAGTTTAGTTCCTCTTCTCAACAGGGTCTTCGTTCTTTCTCTCTTTCTTTCTTTCTTCCTTTCACAACTGGAGCAAGGAATTGGAAAGTTTCTGTCCTCTGAAAGCTACAAATGGCAGTCCTCAAAGTGCACAATCATGTGCTTGTAAGCAAAGCAGTAAGATCAGGAGATGGAAGAAGAATGGGTGCAAGGAAGTGACTGGAGCACTGTGCAGGCAAATTACCTGAGGCATGGTGTTTTGGATGGAGTGTGGCATGGAAAGGAAACTCCTGCACAGTCCCCTAATTCAGTATTTTTTTAAGAAGACACTCTCTCTACCCACACCAAGGAACTTTGTCTATTATTATGCAAAAAGAATCAGAGCCCACATTAAATTAATGTGTGTAACCAGCAAAATCGTAGCAGTCTGCTATTTGGTACACAGTAGTGGGAAAAAACAAAACAGAAATCCAAACAAACAAAAAAGCCCCAAAGTAATTTGGAATGAGCCCTCAGAGCAGGGTGGGCCCCTTGGTGTTTCGGGGCACAGAAGGAAGAAAGCACCTATTTTCAGTCTCCCAGAGCTTGTTGGCAGGCGTTTTGCTTTGGCAGGGCTGTGTAGAAGATAGGAATGAAGGTGTCGAACAGCAGTTAATATAGCTGGCAATAAGAAGTGTTGCTTCAACAATCTAGGAAAACAGAGAATGATTAACTGTAAGTCAATTAGAGGTAAGAGTGCCCTTTGAGTTTTAGAACCTATTGACTGCATAACTTTTGCAAATGGCTTCCTCACATGCAATTATTCCATTTTGAAATGACAGTCTGTCTCAGAATTAGGTAGAAAAAATCTCCTGATTAAAGGTTCCAGCTTACAGGGACTTATTGAATGCGTATAGCTAGTGTGGCAGCCACATGTACCAGTCCTCAGGGCTTGCACAAATTGACCAGCTGTGATGCTGCCATCTAGAAAGAACAATACTGTTCATGTTGTAATTACCTTTGGAATTGCCATTGTGAAAAGCAGTTTTTCAGTGCTGTTTTTTCCAGAACACCTTTCTTTCATTTGACTGACTACAATCATGAAATCGTCTCGACAGCCTCCAAAGGTCAGCACAGAGGAATATGAGTAAGAAACCTTCAAGTGCTGTAGACAACAGAGAGTTTGAAAGAGTCATAGTTCTGTAAAAGAAAAACCGGCCACCTTAAACTAATGTTTACTACATCTTGCAAGAACACCAGATTTTCAGCAGCAATAGGCAGCATAAATAATGAGCTTTATCGGTCATAGCTGGTAGGGGAAGCTCAAGTGAGAGCTGCATTTCTAGTTTTCTCCTAGATGGCTCAATGCCTCCCTGCTTCAGAGCAATAGTCCAAACTTTGTTATATCTCAGATGGTGTTAGCAAAGCACATACCACTGAGATTTTGCAAGATGTCTGAGCATGTTTACTGCTCATCAATGAGGAAGTTATCTGTTTCATGAAACCCTGCCTTGCACTGTAGCTGTAATTTTCCTTTGTTTATGTAGTGTTCAAACATAGTACTGACTTCCCTCATCTCTGACTTCTACAACTTAACTTCTGGATCCACTTGAAGTTAAAAGACAAACTTTCAATGACTTTAAGTGGACTCAAGGGACTGTTTTTCTGTGGGAGGTAAGTTATTTTGCTTCAGTGTTCCTCACCCATACCATGGTGTTATAATCCAGTATGCTGATACCATCTTCGTTCACAGCTATCCAGACTGGAGAGTCTTCTAATGAGGAAGGCAAAATAGGCTGGAGAGAAAGAAAATTAATTTAGATAATTTTTGACCACCACACATTTTTTTTAAATTTAACCAGGTCAGACCAGTAAGCCTATGAGAGTGAATCCCATAGGCTTACTGGTCTGACCTGGTTAAATTTTTAAGAGGACTTTTCTCAAAAACTGGAATAACTTTCAGATTTACATAGAATTTTGGGACTACTGGCACAAGAGATGCAATGATAATGATGGCTTGAGATTAATTAAATTCTACCAGTGTAGTTAAAGCTCAAGCAAGTGCTAGGACAGAGCAACAAAACAGCAGTTCTGCTCTGCCCTGATTCTTGCACTGCTTTCATCAGGCAGGCAGGCAGTGAAGCCTGTTGGTTTCTGGGATACCAGTACACCCAGTACCATCACATCAAAGCAGTCTTCTTTCTTATGGATTTTGACAAATATGCATCAATTATCTGCTAAAAGATGAGTTATGTGTTATGGCCAATGACATCAGTCTTCCCTGGGAATGTGCTATTACTTAGGCTAATGCCATAATCTTTGCTGTTCAGCTATTGAAAAGTTATAAAATTTCAATCATCAGAAATATCAACATTATTTAAACTCTATGTGGAACTATTCTATATTCCAATTCTTCTGTGGTAACCTCAAAGACAAGTGACACCTGCTTTTACTCCTGACAGTGGAAATAACTGTCTTTTTTAAAACTTCTTGTATTCAAGAGTTCCCTTTCATCCTTACACTTTATTCCATAACGATAGCAGCTTTGACTGCAAAGCAAGAGACATGTAACCATAAACAAGACTTATCTCAAGCCTTCAACAGAGGAGGTTTCTGCTTGGTTGGGAAGATGGTTGATGCCAAAACAATTTCTCAGAGAGCCACTATGTGCTAAATAATCAGTTCAGGCAAGGGCATTAGGTACAGATCCCTAGCCTGTGATGGGCTGAGGGATGGAACAAGCTGTTGGGAGAAGCACGCCCTCCAGCTGTCCTTAGCTCTCCTGCTGATGCTTGTGGGCTGGCAGCTTACCCAATACACGCTTGTTTTTCTTTCTGCAACAGGACATTAGCAGTGCTTGACTCTAGTGTGGCAAGGAAAGCCACACTAGCTCTCTGTGTCAAGTAGAGAACAGGACTGAAAGTACCCATTCTCCTTTTAGCTAGCATCAGCGGCTGGGTGTTATTTATGGGGGACTCTTCCCTTCCACTCCCCCAGTGGTATGTAAATAGTATTTTTTAAACTATCACTGCAGCCTTGATGACCAGGGAAATTCCAGCTTTGGCAAGGTTTATAAGGAGAGCTAGTACCCTGTATAATGATCAACTGATGCAGTAAGGGAACCTTCAGTATTTATTTACTGAATACTAGCAAACCCTAGTGTTTAGAATATATTTCTCTTCCTTCTTTCTAAAGTGGCACCTTCTTTCTGGTATGTGGTACCAGACCTGATAATTCAGAACAGAGTGTTGTTCATTTTTTTTCTCCCTCCGGAAGCAGAAGCACTTTTAACTGGTGTAAACAGAGATCACAGATACACCTCTGTTCAGTTCACTCTCAGGAACAGAAAAAAGCATGTTCCAGTTACCTTAGCAGCAAATATTTTGGTTCCAAAGAAAGGCCATTTCCGGGCCACCGTCAAATAAATTCGAATGCATTCTGGTGGAGAGCATCCCTGCAGCACCATCCACTTTGATGCCAACTTGTCAGCCAGTTGCCTTACAGAAGCCAAGACATAAAACAGCATTATTTAGTAATGTCTCCCAAGGAAAGATGAGTCAAACATAATAGTTAATAAATGTACCTCTTATTCCAAAAATGCCATTCCACACAGCACTAAGGACAGGGCTTTTAGCACTGACAGTTATGAGGGTTGCACAACCTCAGTTTATTTTAGCGTTTTCTCTACTTCCATCATTCTTTTACTACTAGTATTCTGTAATACCCAGGAATCCCAGTCACATACAGGTTGCTCACTGGTGTATATATTAAACAACTGTAGCTACAAACACTCAGGCAGCTGTTAACAGTAAAATCCTGTCCAGATTATCTTCACATTCAATTATACTCTCACTTTGACATCCTAACTTGTCTGTAGCATGCTCTATGTGGAGCGGCAATATATTAATGCACTCTTGACTTGGCTCAATAGGGATGGTTTGGCAGCTATCTTGCTACATGCAAATGGAATTGCTTCCAAAAGGAGAGAATCATGTTAGTTCCACCACTGCATCCCTAAGTAGCTTTCGATCTGTAAGATGACTGTTCTCTCTCTTTAAAACAGTTAGCTGAGATCCATGGCAGCATCTGAATTATGTACTTGAGGTCTCTGCATTGTGTGTGAGAATTCCCAAGACAGAACATCAAAAAGCCCTTTAAGAGTATGTTCTACCAGAATTACTGCATGGCCTGAAGCAGCCCATATGTGCTAGCTTTATGGCTGGTTGCAAAAGTCAGGCATCTGGATTCAATTGACACTTGGGGGAAGGATAAAACAAAAATTCAGAAACAGAATTCATCTTATGCTTAGGATAGGGTCTGTTGGAACTGAGATGCCCAACTGGGAAGTGAAAGGCTTAAACTTCTTGTCTAAGGGAAAATTAGTTGGTGATTTGGCTCTTTTTATAATAGTTAACTGCCATTTTCTTTTAAAGGAACCTTTTCCTAACACTTGGTGGTTTTCTTTAAGTTTCTACATCAAATAATCTTCACAGGGCTCCTTCAAACTTCTTAAATATAAAGACAGAATTTTGCGAATAAAATTTGTTTTCAGTGCAAAGTATAGAAGAACCAACAGTTTACCTGAGCTGTTCCGAAGTAATGTTTTGCTTGTAGCGTTTGGGGTAGAACTTATCTAAGACCTGGTGGAGAAGGTGCTGCATTTTCGATTGTGATGTTCCCCCAGGACTTGAAGATCCTGGTCGATCCAAGTCGCCATATTCCACCTAAGACAACGTTATAGTTTATAGTGTAACAGAACTATGGGAGTGGGAAGCACAGGAGGGGGTACTGCAGTAGAACATTCCATGAATTCCCATACTGGTAACTCCTGTGTCTATTAGTCACGCCAAAAGACACCATTAGGCTGGGGAATTTTGTGTGCAGCATTTACCATAGTAAATGTATACAACAGAGCAACTACTGAGACATGACTGCCCAAGGAATTCTTTACTGATCTAAGACAATGAAACAAGATCTTGTTTCAGCTACTTACTATAGAAAGACAATTCTGTATAACTGCTAAGCTTTTGAGGGTTATTTTCAATTGGCCAATTAGAACAACAGTGTATTTCTAGTTTGGACAACATTCCCAGCTTCTTCATCTCAGTTTACACTGTTTTAATAAATGCCACAACCAGTTTCAGCAAAGTAAGAAACTATTATCCTGCTTATCATGCCCACAACCCATACTGTGTTTTTTATCTGGTAAAATGCTAATGCAAGCCTGGAGATCTAATGGAGAATCCTGCATGATGCTCTTCATAAGAGGCTATTGGCAGTATAACAAGAAAAATTTTTGCTATTGATAGAATTTTAGTAGTGATACCATTTCCATATCTCTACTAAGGCACTACTAATTGGAGCAGTACCGGGGATACTCCAGCCTCACTGTTTCACTGGGGTTTTTTTCAATATTTTTCTTCAGAAAGAAAGGAGAGACACTCCTATAGCACATTTCTCTACAGCAAGAGGTGTTCTAACAACATACATATGCTGGTATAATGTGTTTGGCATGGTACATCTCAGACTATGTTTGGTAAAAAAACCCTAAAACAACAAACACTTTTGATGTAAAAGACAGCTGCTTAGTCAAAGGAGTTCAGTGCACAGCTGAAGTCCCTGGAGGACAAAAGAGAGAATTTCTACCCATAACCATACTCACCTGAGCCATCAGAGCCACCATTTCCAGAGCTAATTCCTTATTAACAGGAAACCTTCCATTGGCTATTTCATTGCTGACTTGGAAGGCCAGTAGCAACCGCTCACGGTCTGTCTCACCTTTGGCCTGGCTCCGAAAATATAGCCTAAAACATAGAGAGGATTGTGAAGATAGAAAGGTATTGTGAACTGAAAGTAGAGGTGGAAACTTTAATCAAAGTGAGTAAAAAATAAGAGTGGGGTGATTTTTTTTTGCCCTCTTTCTCCAAAGTAAACTTTGGGTATTTGAGGGGTACTGGAACAGAGATTTGGAAGCTGAGGTGCTTCCCTTATGAACAAGATCTGGGCAAGGAGACTCAAACATGCTTTCTATCTTTGGAAGCCATTTGAATTCTGTAAGCCAATCACTTCAAGATAGGGAAGCCTTATTAAACACAGGTAAATTGGAGTCCATTCATCCCCTTCAAGCACAGACAGACAATATTTAAAATATGGTCTTCTCTGCTTATC
This sequence comes from Psittacula echo, assembly GCF_963264785.1. NCBI lineage: Eukaryota > Metazoa > Chordata > Aves > Psittaciformes > Psittacidae > Psittacula > Psittacula echo. The sequence goes on along the minus strand of NC_137739.1, from coordinate 41,298,481 downwards.
ACAGAATACAGAGCTACCTCTGCTTTACATGTATACACATCTACATAGAGGTCTTGTAGACTTGCAATTTTTACCGGCTTTGGCTTGACCACTTACACTGCTATTCTTATTTTAAAAAGTCTTCAGTTTGCTTCAGCAGGAAGAAGATGACCCAATTAGGAGCCTTTATTTCAAAAATCAAAGAATCATTCTTGCAAGTGAAAGCTTCCAACTGTTTTTGTTCCCTTCACACCTGCAATTCTTTGACTCAGTATAGCAAGATGACTAGTGGGGGTTGAAGACACCAGCTTGGGTAATGCTTCCCAGAACCTCATGCATGCCTATATACAGACCACACCATCTAATTCAAGTATCAATTTAAAGCTGCATCTTTATATTCCACAATATTACATATACTCCACAATATACTACTATATATATTCCACAATATAATCATTCCAGTGGGTCAGTTTATTTTCATTTTAAGATTAACACCACCATTGGGACCATATTGACCTTACACATGTCTTATCAGAGTCCCTGGTGTTAGAATAGCCCAACCTTGGAAAGACCTTATTAAAAACACCCTTGTGTCCAGTCTAGGCACATTCCAGTCCAACAAAATACCACAAAGTTTCATCCCTGAAACAAATACTGCCTTCTGGGTCAAAAGCAATAACTTCTGCTTCCACCTCTGTTATACCAAAGGTGACAGAAGTCTCTTTCCACCATTACAGTCAACAAGATCTTCATATGTTGTCCTGGGTTCAGCAGTAGCAGTCATTTTTCTCCTTCTTAGTAGCTGGTGCAGTGCTGTGTTTTTGACTTTCAGCCTGGGAACAGAGCTGATAACACCGATGTTTTTAGTTGTTGCTCAGTAATGTTTACTCTGACCAAGGACTTTCTGAGTCTCAAGCTCTGCCAGGGAGGAGGAGAAGTCGGGAGGAAGCAGAGACAGGGCACCTGACCCAAACTAGCCAAAGGGGTATTCCATACCACAGCATGTCATGCCCAGTATATAAACTGGGGGCAGTTACCCAGAAGCGCTAGATCACTGCTCGGGTCAGGCTGGGTATCGCTCAGTGGGTGGTGAGCAGTTGTATTCTCTTCCCTTGTTATTTCCTTTATCATTATTGTTATTATAGAATCATAGAATAGCTAGGGTTGGAAAGGACCTTAAGATCATCTAGTTCCAACCCCCCTGCCATAGGCAGGGACACCCCACACTAAACCATGCCACCCAAGGCCTCATCCAACCTGGCCTTGAACACTGCCAAGGATGGAACATTTACAACCTCCCTGGGCAACCCATTCCAGTGCCTCACCACTCTTACAGTAAAGAATGTCTTCCTTATATCCAATCTAAACTTCCCCTGTTTAAGTTTGAACCCATTACCCCTTGTCCTGTCACTACAGTCCCTGATGAAGAGTCCCTCCCCAGCATCCTTGCAGGCCCCCTTCAGATACTGGAAGGCTGCTATGAGGTCTCCATGCAGCCTTCTCTTCTCCAGGCTGAATAGCCCCAACTTTCTCAGCCTGTCTTCATACGGGAGGTGCTGCAGTCCCCTGATCATGCTCGTGGCCCTCCTCTGGACTTGTTCCAACAGTTCCATGTCCTTTTTATTTTGAGGACACCAGAACTGCACACAATACTCCAAGTGAGGTCTCACGAGAGCAGAGTAGAAGGGCAGGATCACCTCCTTCGACCTGCTGGTCACGCTCCTTTTGATGCAGCCAGGATACAGTTGGCTTTCTGGGCTGTGAGCGCACACTGAAGCCGGCTCATGTTCATTTTTTCATTGACCAACACCCCCAAGTCCTTCTCTGCAGGGCTGCTCTGAATCTCTTCTCTGCCCAACCTGTAGCTGTGTCTGGGATTGCTGCGACCCGGGTGTAGGACCTTGCACTTGGCATGGCTAAACTTCATCAGGTTGGCATCAGCCCACCTCACAAGTGTGTCGAGGTCCCTCTGGATGGCATCCCTTCCCTCCGGCATATCAACCGAACCACGCAGCTTGGTGTCATTGGCAAACTTGCTGAGGGCGCACTCAATCCCACTGTCCATGTCACCGACAAAGATGTTGAACAAGACCGGTCCCAACACCAATCCCTGAGGGACACCACTCGTTACCGGTCTCCAGCCGGACATTGAGCCATTGACCACAACTCTTTGCGTGTGGCGTATTGTTGGTAGAAGCATTGGTTTGTGTTATACCTTAGTTACCGAACCATTCTTATCTCAGCCCATGAGAGTTACATTCTTTTGATTCTCCTCCCCATCCCTCTGGGAGCAGGGGAGAGGAAAGGGGGGGGAGTGAGTGAGCAGCTGTGTAGTTTTGGGTTGCCAGCTGGGCTTAAACCACCACATATGCTCAATAGAGATCTTTATCTCTTTTTGGTTTTTGTGTGGTCTTTGTTTCGCCTGAAAAGAGAATTCACATGCAGAAAGCCGTTTCTTGTTCTCGTATACAGCTCTCCATTCATGACAATTCAGATTTCATGTCTGTATTATAAATGATGAACTTGTTCCAATTTTTGGTTTAGATCTTTGTCTCGTACTTCCCTTCTCTACCATCTCTCATCATCTAACTTGTAACATTTCTTTCTTTATAAAGTCTGGGCACTGCTACTACATGTCTGTTCTACAGCTCAAGCTATTTAGAGTATTGTTCTTATATCTTTTTCATCTTTGTGATTCTTCACTTAATTGCAAGTTTCAGCATGTTTGTTTTCACTGGTGATTTTTCCCTCAGGTCTCTCCTCCTCTCACCTAACACACATCATTTAATTACACTTTAGGATCTAGGCAAATTAAATTGTGCCAAGTATATCTTATTGTGCTACAGCTACTTGTTAACTCATTTTAAGTCTCTTCTGCTATTGCAAAGTGGTTTTGGTTTTACTTCTAGGCCATATGCCTTCTTTTATACGTGTACTACACGCAAAAGTCATCACATCTCATGTAGGATTTGAACCCATCTTAACTAAAATAGTTTTGGCACTAACAGTACTATAAATTACTGGACATCTACAGAGATATATGCAGTCTAGAAATGTTTAATTAACAGCAGTAGTGAGCACAACCAACAAAGCACAGTACCTGTTCTTATAGGTCAACTTCACAATTCTTGTGCCACCTTCATATTTCCCGGGATGCAATTCTTTTAAGGCTTGTTCCCATTTAGAAATGACATCACAGATCTTTAAATAAAATATTATGGAGAAAGGAGAGATAAACTGAGGTGAAATGTATTGTCAAGGCTTGAAGGGAAAGTACGTGAAAAAGGTATTGTGGAACACAGAAGATAAACAAACAGACTGGATCAGTATAAACAACCAAAAGTGACATGCAATTCCTTTTTCTATTACACAGCATGTAATAATTAAAGCATTCCAATTGAAAACTCCAGCTCTAATCTGCAGGGAACCATGTGTAAATGAATTCTGGTCTCATAGCAACCTTGTGGTTATGTCTATGTTAGCAAGTAGCAAAGCCCAGGAGAAGATCCGCACAGTGAAACACCTAAGACTCTATGCCCAAGTGTATGAGTTTCTAAGTGTTTTCCTTTGGACTAGTGTCGTGGTTCAGTCTGATCAAATGGCCTGAAAACTTCCTACTATGTTGGATCACATCTTCCAGTTCATGCTTCATGTAAAAAGAATCCATTTCATGCTTTCTGAAGTTGCTCCTTGATGTGAATCAAAGCATGGTTAACAGGAATGATTGGTAGGTTTGCTTCAGAGTGCTCCCCTGAGCCAAACTAAAAGACTAATGTGTCTTCTGCATAGCAACTGTCAACATAGAATCATAGAATAGTTAGGGTTGGAAAGGACCTTAAGATCATCTAGTTCCAACCCCCCTGCCATAGGCAGGGACACCCCACACTAAACCATGTCACCCAGGGCCTCATCCAACCTGGCCTTGAACACCGCCAAGAACGGAGCATTCACAACCTCCCTGGGCAACCCATTCCAGTGCCTCACCACCCTTTACTCACAGTAAAGAATGTCTTCCTTATATTCAACCTAAACTTCCCCTGTTTAAGTTTGAACCCGTTACCCCTTGTCCTGTCACTACAGTCCCTGATGAAGAGTCCATCCCCAGCACCCTTGTAGGCCCCCTTCAGATACTGAAAGGCTGCTATGAGGTCTCCATGCAGCCTTCTCTTCTCCAGGCTGAACAGCCCCAACTTTCTCAGCCTGTCTTCATACAGGAGGTGCTCCAGTCCCCTGATCATGCTCATGGCCCTCCTCTGGACTTGTTCCAACAGTTCCATGTCCTTTTTATTTTGAGGACACCAGAACTGCACACAATACTCCAAGTGAGGTCTCATGATAGCAGAGTAGAGGGGCAAGATCACCTCCTTTGACCTGCTGGTCACGCTCCTCTTGATGCAGCCCAGGATACAGTTGGCTTTCTGGGCTGTGAGCGCACACTGCCGGCTCATGTTCATTTTTTCATTGACCAACACCCCCAAGTCCTTCTCCACAGGGCTGCTCTGAATCTCTTCTCTGCCCAGTCTGTAGCTGCGCCTGGGATTGCTGCGACCCAGGTGTAGGACCTTGCACTTGGCATGGCTAAACTTCATCAGGTTGGCATCAGCCCACCTCACAAGTGTGTCAAGGTCCCTCTGGATGGCATCCCTTCCCTCCAGCATATCAGCCGAACCACACAGCTTGGTGTCATTGGCAAACTTGCTGAGGGCGCACTCAATCCCACTGTCCATGTCACCGACAAAGATGTTGAACAAGACTGGTCCCAACACCGATCCCTGAGGGTCACCACTTGTTACCAGTCTCCAGCCGGACATCAAGCCATTGACCACAACTCTTTCTGTGCAGCCATCCAGCCAGTTCTTTATCCACCGAGTGGTCCACTCATCAAATTGATGTGTTTCCAATTTAGAGACAAGGATGTCATGTGGGACAGTGTTGAACGCTTTGCACAAATCCAGGTATGGCTAAACCAAACACCTTTGTATGTGAATGTCCAAACTTTGGGAACATTCGGTCCTAGATTCCAACTTCATAACTCAGACATATTTTTAGTAATAGCATGGTTGATTTCTTCGGTTTCATTCAGCTTCTACTGATTATTTCATTCCTTTTACAAGTTGCTTAATAAAGGCCCCAACTTCTCTTTTGATAGCATCTCAATAAAAGGAATGTGACCATAATAAGCCACATGAAATACATAATCAGATATGCTAATCCTCTCTTAAGAAGCTACTGAGGTAGCCTTTGCAAGGAAATAATAACCAGATAATATCCTGTAAAAGTGGTGCCTTTGATAGTCTCAACTCCTTCATTTACTCTAATATCTCCTCTCTCCAAACAGTTGTTCAGCTACCAGAAAAGCTCCAGATTATCAGATCTGTATCAGGCCATGAAAGAGAAATATATCATTTGGCACCTCCTGTGGGAGTGTCCTCTTCCAACTATCTAATTTAAAGTTACTGGTATCTTCTCCCTCTGTTGCCCAATGTGAAATTTTATGCTGTGTAAAACGATGTTCCTTACAGGTATCAGAGACTCTTCAAAGTTGTCACTTTGAATGTGACAACAAAAGTTATCAGTATGACATTCATATGACAAATCTTTCTCCCAGATTTGTTCCAAAATCTGATGTGTCTCATTCATGGCTAGCCTGCTCACTTAAGGCAGTCATCCATCCACAGTGTGGGTAAAAATCTCCATATGAAAGACAAATGTTAATACTCTATCTGCTTTCCTTTTCTCTTGATGTGAGCCACTCCTCTCTTTTTAAAGTGAAGGCTTAATCAGTAAAGAGCTTTCCTCCCTAAGTACACCCATTGACAATAAAAGCTTTATTTATCCAGAGAAAGCAAGGAGATACTTCATAAATATTATTACAATATATGGGACTTACAGAGACATGCCAAGAGACTCACAGCCTAACATAAATTTGTCTCAATTAGGAGTGTCACATTTGATGTTAGTTGTGATATCTGACCACGCTAGCTTGCTCAGTCATGTTTTAATTTTGTAGTCAAGACAAATTAAAACTTGTATTTGTGCTAAAATCTAAGCTGACTTTTCAAAAAATGACCAATTTATCACCTACTAAACAGAATATGCTTCATCTTAACTAGTATCTCAGACTAGACATATAATTATAGAATCACAGAATCATTTAGGTTGGAAAACACCTTTAAGATCATTGAGTCCAAGTGTTAACTGAGCACTGCCAAGTCCACCACTAAATCATGTCCGTAAGCACTACATCTACACATCTTTTAAATACCTCCAGGAATGGTGACTCAACCACTTCCCTGGACAGCCTGTTCCAGTGCTTGACAACACTTTCGCTGAAGAATTTTTTTCCTAATACCCAGACTAAACCTCCTCTGTTGAAACTTGAGATCATATGCTCTTGTCTTATCACTTGTTACTTGGGAAAAGAGACCGATCCCCACCTCACTACAACCTCCATTCAGGTAGTTATAAGAAAGCATTAAGGTCTCCCTTGAGCCTCCTCTTCTTCAGACTAAACCACCCCAGTTCCTCCAACTGTTCCACGTAAGACTTGTGCTGTATGTAAACCCTTCACCAGCTTTGTTGCCCTCTTATGGACATGCTCCAGCACCTCAATGTATTTCTCATGGTGAAGGGCCCAGAACTGAACACAGTAGTTGAGGTGCAGCCTCACCAGTGCTGAGTACAGAGGGACGATCACTGCCCTGGCCCTGCTGGCCAGAGTTTTTGATACAGGCCAGGATGCCATTGGCCTTCTTGGCTGCCTGGGCACAAGCTGGCTCATGTTTAGCCAGCTGTCAACCAGTACCCTGCCCAGATCTTTTTCTGCCAACCAGCTTTCCAGCCACTCTTCCCCAAGCCTGTAGCATTGCATGGGGTTGCTGTGGCTCGATTGCATAATTAATATCTCATCTCTGAAAACTAATCTAGATAAACAATACCAAAGTGTATTTGCTCTTGCTGCATTAAGAAAAATGTATTAGCCATTTAGCAGCTCTTCAAAGATGTATGCTGGATGTAGCAGAGGGGAAAAAAAATTACCTTCATGTTACCCTGCAGGCAATGTTCCAAATTTCTTCCAGAAGGATCATCTGTGAAGAGAGAAAATCCCATGTGGGATGGTTTCCTCATTCCTGTCTCCTGGTTCAGTCGCTGGATGAATTCATCAACTGTTGAGGAACCATCAAAACCTACAACCTGCAATGAAAGAGGAGTCGGTTGATGATAGCTTTCAAGAAACATGACATTGATGGATATCACAGCTACTGTAGCCTGGTTTCCTACAGAGTGATGTCTGAGGATTGACTGCCAGCTCCAGTGACAGCACTTACATATTGTTTCCTCTCACATTGCATTCTTTCTCATACTGTGAAACTTGTGACATCTCTGTGTTTTCCCCCAGCTACCTTTTCTTCCTATGATCTGTAGAGCTGAGGCTGGATTCCCTTCATTTTCTCAGGAAAAATGGCTAAAATAGCAAAAAGGAGAAATAGCATCTATCTCCCAATATCTGATACATTCAACACCATGGTGCCACCCACATGAAGGAGGCAGGTTATAATACAGTCCTCTAGTGCCCAGAAGAAAGGCAGCTGTGGTGGCTCACCTGGTAGGTTCCGTTCATGAAGTGTACTGGGATGCTGAATGGGAGTGAGTGGTGGTAGGGATTTCTCAGCAGGATTGACACAATCTCCATCCGGGAGGGCTTGGTTTCCCGCTCACCAGTCTGCACAGTGCGGTCTACTGATCTCTGGCAGTAGATGGCATACTTGCCTATTTCACTCCTAGGTGAAGATGTGGAGAAAAGCCACAAACATGCTTTAAATGCCATGTCCTCTTCCATTTCCCATGCCATGACAAAGCATTCTTCCCTCAGGCTTTTGCTCAAGCAAAGATACATCTCTATGTAGATATCCTCATTCATCTCAACAGACTAACAGCTCAAGTGAAAAGCTACAAAACAAATCCCAACTCCAAGGATCTGTAAAATTAAGGTAGACAGTGGACTCTCTAGGAAGTGCAAGAGCATTCCCTGCTCCTAGATGGACTGGACATAGTATAGGAATACCCTCTTCTACACCCTGTTGCCATCATAATATCCATTAAACCAAGACCAGTTTATCCTCCAACTCATCATCATACCAGCAGAACTTAGTTACTATCATGTCAAGTCCTTGTAAGTATTAATAATAAGTTGTAATGCATTGGTCTCACAGGATTATATAAATTGTGTTTATCAACTTACATAGTTATAAAACTTCTAAGTTTCCATGTATTAATCCTATCTGCCAATCAAGAGACCCAGAGATTCAAAGCAGCTCAGGTTTGTTGGTAGTTCAATACAGCATAGGGATAGTTGCTGATAAGATCAGTTTACTGCCTACTGACAAAAGAGCTGCAATGAACAGCACTAAGAGGATATAAGTGTCTCTAAAGCCAGGCACTCACACCTTTTGCAAAAATGTTTAGAATTCATATACTGAATAAGTTCTGAAATGGAAGAATTTATATGAATTTATAGCTGTGCTATCACTTTGCAGAGGAAATTAATTTCATTCAAGATGCCTTCAGAAGCTCAGTACATGATTAAATCTCCACTTAAACCCCTCTAAGCAATATGGAAGTCAGGAGCTCTAACTTTTTATATATTTTACATACTGCTCACCTCCCCAGTAATTCATTTACACAATTTTCAAATTGAGAATCTTGCTTTGATGAGAAGCTGTTGTGTCTGGCTTCCAAATGCTCCTGAGCCTTGTGTCTTCTAACATAGCAGTGTATCACACTGTTCTTCTTCTCTTAGAGACCAGATGTATACTCTAAGGTCACCTTTCATGACAAACAATAGCTAGAATGAAGATCTAGTGTAAATCTAGATCACAGGCATTACGCAGTGTAAACATTCTAGTGTATTGTTTGCTGTATGAAACAGGGGAAGCCTATCTATTTAACTGGTCAAGAAACAGCCATACCTGCTCCATCTAAAGAGACACAAGTCTAAAGCTAGGCAGAAGGACGTAAGTCTTATTTAGCAACTGCTCTATATATAACCTAAACTGATGAATATAAGCACAGTTTGCTGTTATTTCTGTATGTTTTGGTGTGGGTTTTTTTCCTAGCCCTAATATTGTTTCATAGCTAGATTGCATACATACATTTCCTCTTTGCTTCTACTTAAAGTTTATTTGTTATAAAGGTACTCTGAGGCTAAGAACCTGGCAGACCATTAGCATAGTAATGCTTGAAACTGATGTAAATCGATTTCACAGAGCCCAGCTCATCCTTATGAAATTTAATAGTCCCTAACAGTAGAGTAGCTCCACTGCTGAGTTTGTGAGAATGGGCTCCTTTGAAGAGCTGGTAATGAACAAGTTTTAAGAGCTGGTTTCTAGTACTAGCCAAAAGATCCCCAACAAGTTGCCTTAGCCAGCGGAGAGAAAGCCTGAACATCAAGGAGTACCTGATATTTGTATTTTTGCATCTGAGAAGACATAGCAAATGTGAGGCAGCATATAAGAAAATAGAAAAAAACTTGGTAAGAGGAGTACAGAGATTTCCTTTGCAATACCCGACTTTCAACTGAGTTCCAAAGAAGACTGGTATTTGAATAGGAATATTTGTTTGAAACCACCCTTTTACCTATGTCTTAGCAACAGTATATTGTTGCAACAGACAATTAGACATCTCCAGCTGTGAACTCTCAGCCAAGGGCACAGGGAGACTTGCTGAAGACCAGATCACCATGGAAACCAAGAGCACAGCATGAACACGGGAAAACACTTCTGCCTTACAGTAGATCTTGCACTGTTTTCTCATAAGGAAAGTGTTAGATGCCAAAGAGGTAACAGAAAACAGTACTAGCATGTATTTCAGGTTTGTTAATTTTTCCTACTTTTTATAATGTTCTCTGCCTCACTTCTGTCAGCATGCCTACTAACCTGGCGACAGAGTGTAATTACATAAAATTCTAAAAATTCATCCTAAATAATTACTTAGGTCTTTCTGTTAATGAAAGAAAGTATCTGCATCAGCAAAAAAAACCTCCCTATGTAGCTCTAGTTATATCTGCAGAAAGTTCTTTTGCTAGTATAAGTCACTCAGTTTTGTGAACTAGCTTAATATAAGTGACAAAATAATGTGAATGATTGAAAGGGGACTACACCATACCATTTGGAAGCTTCTGTTCCCTCCCTTAACTTACTGTTGCAGGTGTGTGTTACAAAATTGCTTCTATCTTTATCCATAGTGAATGCAAAAGGCAATCAGCTTAGCAGAAGAAAATGCTGTTACGGTTTTTACCTGGGGTCAGCATGTCGCTGCAAGTGCTGTTTGATGTACCAGAGGAAGTGATGTTGAGGCAGGAATAGAGGAGCACACAAAGCCAGGAGCTGCCAGCACTGTGAACATAAAACTGGACATCATTCTTGTTCTGTACTTCTTGCCTGTTGTCTTTCACAGAATACTGCAACCAAAATGTTGGATGGTGTCTAACGCTTTTGGGAGTGACCATTTTAGACATGTGGTTCAAAATGCTTCAAAGGGAAGTGATAGTCAGAGGACAGACTGTTCTTTTCAATTTTTTTTCCCTATTTGTAACTGCAGATCATAGCAAAGAATACATTGGTGAATTTTTATTTAAATTAGACCCATTATTGTTCAGCCAGATTTTATTTTCTCATTTGAGTTGGGAATATTATAATCAAATATGTACATTCATGCTGCAACTTACTGATTTACCCAATAATTATAGTGTAAAAATCAGATTTCATGCTTAATAGTGCTATTAATTATTTGTGTGCTGTTGATTAATTAAAATGGAAATAAAAATTAATACCATGTGACAATTATAGCTAGCCAACATGAGCTATGAATTTTGATTCTAAATATGGTCCAAATAGATTGTTTGCAACTGGTAAATGGTTAAATTCAAACTAAAATATATTTTGCAAGTAGGTTACATTTGCGATGTTTTTCTTTACACATCAGTGCCAAGATTCTCTTTCCTCCAACACACCTTTAGTATTAGCAGAGTTTTATGAGAACCAGTCTCATGGCTGATTATTAAAAATATGGCATTAAATCAAAAGCATTTGCAGAGTGGAAGTGACAAAAGGGTAACTGACCTGAATGACTGAGTGGTTCTGGGGCTGTCGGCAGCTGGTCTGTTTAATAAGCTGACAGTAAATTTCATTCTGCAGCTCAGTATGTGTCAAGCAGACCTGCAGTGCTGTCTGGGCAAGTGTTACGTGGTAATCAATAGAGGGTGCCTCCACAGGGACATTGATGAACAGCTGACAGGACTGTAAAATGGTGGAAATTAGTCAACGGAATACAGCCATTTTTCTCTGGTGCTTTTCAGACCAGGTTCTCCAGAGGTATTACAATTAAATCTAAATAACCTTGAGAGGAGGGAGGAGAATAAGCACTTCATTCCCATCCTTCTGTTTTAGTTGTGGCAACTAGAAAATTTATTCAACCTCCCACAGCCTGAGGAGCTCACAAGTCAGCAAGAGACTTGAGGGGAAAGTGTGCTTCCTGTCTTCCACGCCTATGCTTTACCTTGCTAAGACTGTCCAAGTCTTACTGTTGATCTTACACTTAAAGAATGCAAAAATCAAATTTCCAATGGCTTCACCATTGATCTTACTGACACAACTGAGTTTCCTAGTAAATTGTTTCTGTTTCCTTCAATCCAACTATTAGAGAGGAAAGGGGAAGGTATAGCTAACTTTGAAGTGTAAAGCCTATGGGGGATATTACTTCTAAACCTAGGTTCCCTACAAGTAAAAGTTAAACCTCCAGAGGATCAATGACACCTAATACCTAACGGTCCTATTATAACTAAATGACGCAGCAGGCTTGTCTAAAGGAACCAGTGGTGGCAGTAACTGTTGTGACAAACAACAGGAGCAAATAATGTTGCTGTGACAAACAACAGGAGCAAATAATATTGCTGTCCTAACAACAGAGCAAAATAATTGAAACCCATCAATGTCTGTTTAAATACCTTAAAAAGTTTCAGAGCTTCAGTCTGTAGGGCCTCTGAAGGCAGAGTGGTGAGGGATGTCTGCAACCCATCCTTACTGTAGCACAACATAGGATGTTTCCACAGAGGACAACCTGAGGTAGCAGGTGGGCAAAAAATGCTGGGTCAGAAACAGCAGACAGATAACAGTGTCCACATTGAAAAGGAGCCCTGATGAAATGGCAAAGCACCCAAGAAAGTAGTACTGAGATAGGCCACATTTATCTCTGGTGCCACTTCACTGACTTCAGCAAAGCCTGCCATGAACAAGGAGTCACTAGCAGTATTAGCCATCAGAAGTATTGCCATTTTCAATCCTGCTATGTCAGAGCTTCTCATCAGCTGGATTCTAGTGAGAAACTGCTCAGCTCTGCATTCAGTCAAGAGACACAAACTCTGCTAGAGCAGCTGCCTGTAATGGGGATTTTTGTTAGTGCAAGTCACTATTCAACAGTAAGCAAGGTTCACATACAGCTCTAGGAATATGAGTGTGCAGGAAAAGAGTATGAAGTACAAATGCATGTTAATACACATTTGAGAACATGGTGCATAAACATACATGAATGAGGAAGTATCAAAGATGATGAGGAACAGATGAGCATGGATGTAGGTGTGAGGGCTTACATGTGCAGACAGAGGAACAGATGTGAAGGCCAACGTGCATGAAGAGAAAAACAGTGTGCATGAGTATATTTAGAAAAGAGAGCATGTGTTTGTATGGTCAAGATTCCCAGGAATGGAAAATCAGGACTGACAATAACAGGAAAAATTAAAGCCCCAGTTCTTTAATTTAATTTTAATTAATGTTACAGACATTTCAGATGCTTTGATACATTATGTGACAATGTGACTTAACTAGTTTCACTACAATACTTGTATCCTCTCTGGAGATGTTATTGTGGAACTATGGGAGAAGGACACTAGATCACATGCTGTTTTACTGCAAATCTCCTTCTCTCACCTTTGGCTGGATTAAAACTGGGAATTGAAGTTACCTTTCCTTACGCTTTGCTACCATGGAAAAGAGTTTGTGGTTTCTACTTACTAGGGTCTCCCTCTGCGTCCAATAGTTTTCCAATGAGTTGTTCATATGATGTGCCCACTGTGGCATTACTGCTACCAGCTGCTACAGTCAGATGGTACAGCCAGGTATTCTAGGCACAAAGATGAAAACAATACGGGTCAATTCCTGTTTTCTATAAAGAGGTTCAGTCTGTACACCCCATTTGTTCACTGATACCAAAAAGTCTCTCTCTCCAAACAGACTGCCTTTTATACCTTCTCCTGTTTGGTGCGAATGAGTAAGTATGTGGGACTCTGGTCCTGTGGGTGAATCACCAACGTACAGTGAGATGAGAGAAGTCCTCCACCAGTGGCTTCATAATCTTCATCAGAGTCATAGGAACGGTCTACTTCTTCCACTTTGGACTCACGTATAAGCAGATGTCCTAGGGGACACTGTAAGGAAGAGAAGCAGTTAGGTAAATGCAGCTAATCTCCCACCATGGATGGGGAACACTGGGAAAGAAAACCCAGGTCAAAATGTTAGCAGTTCTGTAAAATGTAAGAAATAAACTATAATTCAGTGTTTAACTAATGTAATTATATAATCTTGCATTTCTAAAGGATTTCTTTCATCAACTAAACTACTTACAAGCTATGTTACTATTTCTATTATTTTTCTTGGGAGACCATCTAGAGGTCAGAATGAGAATATGCAAATAAAGAGGTGGCTTTCCCATAAGGTACTATTTTCTTCCCATTATACTTGGCAGGGTCCTTTCCTTGGGGAAAGGAATTACCTTGTCTTCATGATTTCGATAGTAATAAAAAGTTTTTCCAATCAGTGCACACCAGACCAGCTTAGAGTGACCATGCTTGACCTGTCAGGAGAACAAAAAAATACATGTTTTTAACATCAGCAGTATTGCTGGAATGATTTTTTAGCATTTGAATTTTAATTCAACTTTCCCTTGAAACCTTGCATATATTATTTGTTCTATGCTAATATGAGCTCCTCGCAAAATATACAGGGCACCACTTCCAAAAGCAGATAATAATTTGATGGGAAATAAGTGCTTATGGAAATGGATCTAAGATTTTGTGAAGTATTTCACCAATTCATCACAACCTGCCATGTCTATATCTTGAAATACAATATTAAGAATGACCTTTTAGAGATTATAAAACCAAATCATTTCATCTCAGCAGGAAGTGACTTGTCAACATGTAGTCTAGGGAACTGCTTCCTATTGCAGATGAAACAGCTTCAGATGCAGGCTGTCTTTAGCCATCTTTAGATGCTGACCAGAATTACATTTAAAAATTCATAGTAACTTGCTATGCAAAACTAATGCATGGAAATGGCATAGAGCATAAGAATTTTCAGCCATTGTACTTTCTTTGTACTAATGTGCATGTAGTCTGTTATGATGGAAATAAATGCTAACCTATAACCATACAAGCCTATTTCTTTGAAACTCTCCTATAACACCAAGTCCAGATCAATGAAATGTGACATTTAACAGGATTTCCTGATCATTTGTTGGTTTTTTGTTTGTTTCTTTTTTCCTGGGACATGCTGTCAGTTCTGTTGAAGAAAAGCACACATAACCTAGATATTTGATATTACTTAGTATTTGACAAAGTCAGTATCTCTCAGTAGCCTTGCTTGTCCCATTCCTTATAATTTATATAAATGTTCCTGCCTCTGAAATACAGAAATCTACTACCACTCTCTTTCTTTCCCCACTTTTTTCCCCCAGTATTAAAATACTGATTTCTTACTGACATTTACTGTGCAAACTGAGTGGTACACTGTCAATACTGAACTAAACTGGATACAGTAAACAGTATTTTACCTTGGTGAGCCAACCTTTCACAGTGGGTTTAGAATCACTATGAGGAATGCCAACAGGACTGGTCACTTGCACTCTGATGATACTCTGTAGGACATGAATCCATTCCTCCAGGATATTAGGAGAGTCTGCTGTCAGGAAGTAGGTTCTCTTTTCTGTCATGAGCTGGAAGGAAAAGGAATGAGCCAGTATAAATATACACACCTACATAGCTTTTCTTCAGCTGCTGAGCTTCATTGTTCCATACAGATTATTTTTTTTTTTTTGGTGGTTCAGGAGGGATTTTGGAAGGGGGATGAGAAAAAAGGTGCTAACCCTCAAAGCCCAAGTGAAAGAACTGAAACCCAGATGAACTAAATTCTCATGAGCTCTCTTGCTGTTTCTGTTGGATAGTGTGGCTTTGTCTCCTCTCTTATCCTATCTTGTTTCTCAGTGCTGCTAATTTTTCATTTTAAAGGTGACTACATAAATGGTTATTTTTTTCCTGCCTTCACTTTATATTGCATTCTGCCTTCAATGGCTTGTGACTTTGAGAGGAAAGATGCTATGTATTTAACAGTATTAAGCCTTAGCAACTTCAGTTCCATAAGGGCAGAAGGTAGATAACAGGTCAGGCTATGAACCTGTCAGTCAGAAAATAAGAGAAACTTTAATGCTACCTTTATAATGGAATCCTCTACAAAAATGACTTAAAACTGAACCCAGTGATGGGCTAACTTCTAATACTTCAGAAGCTGCATTCTAATAGGAATTCAATACTTCAGATGCTTCTTCAGATCCTCCAGACATGTAAAGTCAGGCTAGCAATCTTGTGAGAGGGATCATTCAGAAAGAGGAGATCCTAGGTGCTACCTGGTTTTATTTGTTACAAGAATCACTTTCCCCCACAGATTTCAAGCTCTCAGTCCTAAATGCAAAAAAAGGATAGTGGTATGGTGTAAAATAAAACAAAAATAAAGGAGAAATTCTTTCAATTTCAAAAACTCTATTTGGGTTACAATTTAGCTCTTTCCCCATTATTTATTAAACTAAATGCCTGGCTTGTGCCAGGAAAACACAGGGGCCAGATAGAAGTTGATACCAATTAATATTGGTATCAATTGGTACATACAGCACCATTCAGCCTGAAATAAATGCTCTCTCATGCAGCCACTCAGTGAGTGGTTATCTGCAGGATGAAAAAGCAATGCTTACCTGGAACGTTTGGGACCCTTCACATCTGACAATTTGGCACGAGGAATTCAGCTCCATCTGCCCTTGTGGTTTGCGGATAACGTCACTCTGAGGAAAGAAAAGCAAACAACTTTTTCAAAAAACATCAGATAGGTCTTAGAGTACTTAAATACAGCATAATATGCATGTGCAGGTTGGAGTCTGCATTAATGAGCTGGAAAGGACAGCTTGCCAAGTGGAATATGAGACAGTGTGATCCCATTGCAATGATGAACCAAAAGCTTTCTCAGTAGCAGCAGGCAATATAATGAGGTAATGACAACAAGTACTATGTTATGAGGTCCAGACTGGACATCAGAAAAAAAAGCAACAAAACAACCAACCCTTTGTCACTGGGAAGGCAATACAACACCAAACAGCTACCAAGGCAGTGGCTGAATTTCCAACTGTGGAAGTTTTCAAGATTCAGCTGAACAAAGCCATGGGTAGTTTGATCTACAGCTGGTGACAGTCCCTCTTCAATGCATCAGTTGGACTAGTCCCTCCCAACCAACAATCTAAATTCTGCATCTTTATGAAATTATTTTCTATATATGTGTATGTATATATCATGTATGTATAATTTGCTTGTGAATTCTGATGGATAAACCTACTATCAGAAATAAAGATGCATTGTGCCCTAGGGTGTATTTTTGCCTTGTCAGAATATGACAGCTGAAAAAATAAAGAAGTTGAAAATAAATCTTCTCAATATTCCTGACTTGTAAGCAAAGATGTGTATATACACAGAAATACTGTGTAATTTATGCAGGTATTGGAGGAAATTGCTGTGATCAGAAGAAAAAAGTATGGAAAGTGAATATCCCTAAATATAATTCTCTGTAACGTAGCTAAGTGCAGCAGAATAACGAAGGCCAACAGGAAATGTGTTTTACTGAATATATAAATTTTGAATGCATAATGCTAGGATTTTTAAAATAATGTAACTTCATTTGAAATGTTGTGAGTTATAAAAGTTATTTGAAAAGGTTTGAATGTACAAACATGTTCTCTCAATATTGTTTCACTGATCAGTGTAAGACAGCATTTTGCGTGAAAGCTTATTTTCAGTTTTATCCTTGTTTTCTAATACTTCCATGTCCATGTAGGAGGGTGAAAATGAAAGAATCCATCTTTCTTTCCCCTGAAAGCTGTAGTTTTGCTCAAAGGCCCCTATACTGAGTATGTATCTGCACCCTCCTCATATTGTAACGTATTTTTCATTTATTTTCATCTTAAACATGACCAAAGCTGGGCCATGGCATGCCTTCTGCTTTTCATCATCTGTACAAAGTTAACTGGTAGGTATCAAGCTTCTGTTCTCCTGACCAATCTTCCATCTCCTGGAAACTGCCACCACAAGGAGCTTCCTTGCCTAAGCAGAGACCCACAGTTGAACCTGTTGGTCAGACTTAAAGCTCTCTGGCAGGACATTCTGAGTCCACTCTGCCAGTGGTATCAGCCTGGAACTGTTTCTGCAGACAGCCTTCCCTGTGCCTCCACACAGGAGTAAATGTGACTCACCGGAGACTTGTAGTACATGATTTGTCTGTTTCTTAGAACAAACCATCTCCTCTTCCACATCTTCACCTGGCTGCCCATTTTCAGCAAGTAACCAGATTTCTCCATGGGTTCCTGGAGGGCAAACAACAAAGGGTAGAAGACGTTATCTTGCATTACTCAAAATACAAATGAAAGAATGCTGAAATCAAGCTCAGACATTTGCTGATCTCCATCCTTTTCTACCTTACTCTGCCTGATGGGAGTAGCAGCCATCCAAGGTCAATGTTCCCTGCTAAACATGAAAGAGTCCTAGAATATATGTGTAGCTGCAAATATTCCACTGTGGTGTTTTAGAAAAGAGGGTACCTAAAGATCATTTCATTGACTGTTTCAGGCACTGAAAACTTGTCTTCCTGCCATAACAGTGATTTTCCAAATAAAAATGAAAGCTGGCTCTTAGTCATTAGACTCTTGTTCCTTGTCTGCTTGATCACTTAAATCAAAACTACAAAATTTAATGCTGCCCATGCTTGAGGCTTTGGTGTGTTTTTTTTTTTTTTTCTAGACCAAAATATTCTATCCTTTCTCCTTTTTCATCTGAATTTCCAAACTTGTCTGTCACAAAAGTGGAAGGCCTTCATTAAAGTAGAAAACGACTACAGGAAACCAGTACAGGTCATCAGGAAAGAATACAGCCCTTGATGCTTATACTTTTATCTAACCACATAACAGAAATTACACCTTCTTCTGAAGCATCAGATAGTGTGTTTTGATACAAACCAGCTGGACTAACAGCCCAATCTATTACAGCATCACTTTGCAGGAGATAATATATTGTAGCTATGCTTTTTCTCTTTCAAGAACAAGGATCTGTTTGCATCTCTGCACAGCTGAGAGGTAGCAAGACTTACTGTGCAGATTCCACCATCGGTGGAATAGGAAGATGTTCGCTGTAGCTTATGTTCTGGCTCTGAATAGTCACCATCCAAGGAGTAGGCATCAGGAGGAACGGCATAATCACTTTCAGAGCTCAGTGAGGACACAGATACACCTGTTAAAAATTAAGGAAATAATGAGAATAATGGCTAGACAGAAGTATGTACTGAATACTGCACACTCTGAAAACTGAGTTCACCATTAAAGCGGTTTTGTTCATGAAGAACAAATCAGATCAGCCTTTGGAAATTCAAATACCACTAACCAAACTTCTGATACCATTTTTTTCCTTAGGAAGACAAGCAGTGAGAGTGAGTTTTGGATACTGACAGTGTACAGTGTAAGAAATTTCTGCTGGATAAACAGAGACTATATATTACACACATATACGTATGTATGTATACACATATATCTATAAATCAACAGACTTGTTATCCAAAGCACAGACATGCTGTTTTCAGCTTGGAAACATCCACTATAAAACATCAAGTCCCTCTCATTCTAAGTAAATTCATTCTCAATGACCAGCAATGAGGCTTTGCTTTCTGTGAATCTTCCACCACATGGCAATGTGCAGATACATCACAGCCAATGTATCACAACAGAAGTTAAGACTAGATGAAATGGATTTTTATTTTATTGACTACCAATCATATTGAAAATTCCATTCACGGATCCAGTTTAACCTTCCCTGCAGTCAGGAATAACTGGCCTAGCCAGGACCCAAATCACCTGATGCCTCGCAAAGATAGGAAATACTTGCTTACTGATCATGAAATTATCAGCCAGTGACAGAGACAAAAAACATTTCCTTTAAGGTGTCAGTACTAGCTTGCTTACAAGGACAAGTCACAGTAAAAGTATGGATAGCTTCACTAGATATGTGATGAATTTGGGAGATCAATCCTTCCCACAATCTGAGTTTACCAAGTGCCTGGATGAAAAACTATGAGCAGTAAAAGCCTATCTAAGAGGACAGATTTCTACTGAGTAGCTGTTGATGCCTGCACACGTTCTGGGAGAACTCCTTATTAGCATCACAAGGCTAACCATTTGCCTGTCACTGATGACACTCTTCAGAACATGCTGTCTTACCCATGAGGACAGAGTTCATGCTGCTCAGTAGCAATACTCTGACTTTACCTCTCTTCACTGCTCGAGGGCTGCCTGGCACGCTAGCTTTCCTGTTCTTGGACCCAGCAGTAGAAGTCCTGAAGCTGGCATGGGAACCACAGTCATCATCAGAACCTGAAGACTCATCTAAGAAAGGCACGTTGCTGATCTGCACGGCTTTCTGGAAAACAGACCTGTGTGGTCAGTGCATGAGGAAAGAGTTTCCCCAGGACAATCCTTGCTCAGTAAGGAGACAGAACAATCAGTACACACCCTTCGTTTTCACACTGCCTTGCCCACTACTGTCCAAGGGCTCCTAATTTCCTCCCATTCTAGTCTGAGAACTTCCAAACTGGACTCTCTAGTCTGATCTGTTTACGTGTCCTCAGGTTACACCCTCCTGCTCTTCCACAAGCCCCGGGCTTCCCCGTAAGGTCTCAAGAACCCTCTTTCATTTTATTTTATTGTTTAGACTACACCCACTATCAACCCCAGCTTCTACTGCCTCATAGTGCACACAGCAGCTTCCTGGACTAAAACTTGCTGCAGTGTTCTGTATTCCTAAATACATTTATCATCTGCTACTCCTGCATTCTTTTGGTGTCCAGTACTTCCTAACATTCTCTAATTTCCTTTCCTTCACTGCACAGCTTCACCCCATTCTTTCTCAAATCACTAGCAGCCCTGGACCATGCTTTTCATAACAGGAAAAGTGAGGTAACTCCTTACCCCTTTCAGCGTAGTGTAGACTGGCACTGTGACATTTCTGTAGATGAGACAGGTAAATGGCCCAGAAGCTGAACACGAGAAACTGGAAACTGGGAAAATTCAGAGAGCAAGAGAGCAAATAATACAAGCTGTTGAAAAGGAGAAAGTTTTAATGGAGAGATACATGTATGTATGAAAAAACTTATGTAGCCTCTTGGAACATCAAATAATGGAAAACTGCCATCCCGGACAGTCTGGCCTCAGAAAGGCTAGGTTATAGTAACTATATGTAATATAGTATATAGTAACTATGTGTTACTAATTACGTGCAATTCCCAGAGACAGCTGCAATGCTCCCTTCATTTAGCCTGTAAGACATCTTGCCCACCCTGTGCTCCCCATAGTACAATGGCAACCCAGTGCACGATGTGCAAACAGGTAGAAGCTGTAACGAGGAAGGTGATGGTGAATTGCAAGAGTAAAAACAGGCCACAGACATGGAGAGGCAGAACAGTGTCAGAAAAAATGATGGAGATAACCCTGAAGATGTCACTGAATGTAGGGGCTCAAACAGATCAGATGTATCCTCATCCCTTCCTTTCTTTATTGTGGCTATCTACAAAATCAGATTTAGTTTGAAAACAGGCAAGGAAATGAAGAAATCTGAACAGCCAGAAGATCAGGTCCCATACTGTCACTGTAAACTCCCTCTAAGGATGGATCTTGTCTAGAACTTACAGCAGGTGGAAGTATCATTCACTGTGGCCACTTCGGACAACCTCATGCCAGACTTCGCCACAGCATAGATTCGACTCTCCTGGAACAATAATACCATGAAGAGCAACGGTCAGACAAAAACATGATTCCCGCAAAAAGAAATGCTCATGTCACAGAATCACGTCACAATCACACCTTTGGTCTGGAAGGAGGGGCCCTCTAAGAAAGATTGCTCTATTCCACCAGACGATGTGTGAATGACATTAGTAAAAACAGGCATCTGTGTGTGATTCCCTGAATCACAACAGGTTTGTCTTATAAATGCTACAGAGATTGTATCCACAGATGTAAACACCTACATGTAATTATCAATAAATTATTATATCACAGCTTGGAAAAGCTGTTTCTTTTCACTTTATTAAACAATGTATTAAAATGAACCAAGAAACCCCCTAAACCAGGACAATTTATTGAGTCACCACCTGAAAAGGATTCCTATTCTCTGACGATGGAACGAAAGAAATGCCTGGAGTAATCTCAATAAGCCTATGTCTCAGTTATAACAACATACGGAGCTTTCAGTTTAAAGGATCTCTTAGTGCTTCACAAATTGATAAAAATTCCAGGGAGGGAACCCAAACCTGCAACTAAATGCAATGCTATGACTAAGACATCAACCAGTCTAAAATGGATAAAAATCAAGGCTAGGAATCCTCTTGCTGCTCCTTAAAGCATACAACCAATCACCATCAGTTAACATACATAATACATATACATGAAAGTATCTAAGACTGCAAAGCCAAGTACACCAAAAAAAGTACAATAGAGAAATAGTATTTTCTGTATGTATATACATGATGATTTAGTCTCTAATGAAACATTACATGCTTTTTTTTTTCCCCAGACACTTCTTATTCAGGGCACATAATAGGCATTTCTTACTGATTAAGCTGCTATTTAACATGCTATTCATACTTTAGCAATTGATATAGTTGGATACATTAATTTGACTGTGGTCTGAAGACAAAAGAATGGATTTTTCACGTGGTGTTCCTGACTACAATACTGCAATGCTTATAAATATTAATAAAACATTTTACAAAACCCCCCAGGAGGGACACTGATGGGTGTTCTCACATATGTTCTCTGAAGTACCCAGTACCTTTGGAGTACACATTTCAAGATGTCCAAGACCCGACTCCTTGATAATTTAGCATTGTATAGCATTGTTTGTAATTAAAACTGAATGTAGTTGCAGCAGAAAAGCTCAGCACTTCTCTAATTAAATTTACTTGCCAAACTCAAGTTAGACATTTAGGAGGTGTGCGTGGAGCTGAAGTCACCTGTGAAAAATTTATCTTAAAGGACTAGAAGAACCTTACATGGGAAATTTATATCAGAGAAAGGAATAGTAGCCAATCTCTGAAATAGGAATTGCTAGAATCTAATGTGTTCTAGCATTCACATCTTACTTTGACACTGAAACTATCCGGTCCAGTCCATTCACTTGCATTTATGACTCATCTGTCTTAAACACATGACAACAGAACTACAGATTAACTTTTGATGACCCATAAGGATAAACCACAATGCAGCACCTCCTGACTTTCATTTTTATTCTTGTGTATCATATTATTTTCTTTCACAGATTTCCCACCCTTTCCTCCCCCTCCCTTATAAAGAGGAAAAAAAATCCAAAACAAAAAAACCCCACAACTGTCAGTGGAACCAGCATGCCCCATGATCTGGAACTATCAAACTTGGTGGTTCAGAAACATGACCAATGTCCACATGAAACAATTGCTTGAGACTGAGAGTTGCTGTAGCCTAACTACTAGGCATGACTCAAAGATAAGCAGCAGTTCTCAGACTGTTGTCCTTGCATTTCTTACCCATGATGGGAATCTGTGCAGTGGTGGTGTGGGAGGTTTGCCTCCTGGGTCAAGTATGCCAGCCTCAGAATTCACAGCTTCTCTTTGCCCTGCAGATAAGTGGTTCATTTCCTCACAAACTCCAGCTTCTTCCCTCACTGGGCCATGTTCTGTCTCCATTTTCTCCAGTACCCCATCATCATCATCAATGTCTGTCTCCTTCACTTGCCCATGGCAGGCTGGAGAGTTTACGATGGGCTGGAAGGTGCTGGCCTCTAAGCTCATTATATGATGGAAAGAATTAGTCCCTGGCTGCGGCTGGCTGTAATGTCTCTTGGCTAGTTGGATACTATCTCTTGGTGTATTGGGAGTTCGTACTTTTGGAAAGGTCATACTACTGCCAAGGTTGCATTCCCTCGCTGGACAGAGGGAATGTGCTGTAACAGCTGATGCTGACACAACCAGAGGTGGCTCAGCAGTTTGGAGATGGCCCTCAAGCATGCTCATTATTTCTCCTGAGGAAGAGGAGTCCAGCCGGTGGGAGCGGAACCTGGCCCTCAGATCATCAGAGAAGTGTGTGCCGTCCAAAGCCACTTGTTGCAAGGTGCTCACAGCACTACAGTTTCCTTCCAAAGATGACTGGTAAGTCAAAGCCTCAAGGATTCTTGTGGCCTCATCCGGAAGGCCCAGCGATGTGGGATCAGAGCACCTTAACCTGTGTTCAGAACTTACAGCTGTGAATACATCTTTCTCTGTGGAGAGATTCAAGGTTAATGGGTCTGACATGAGCTTCTGCATGCTCTGGGAAAGCAGAGATTTATCCTCCCCATCCTCAGTAAAGGTGTCATCGGTAAGGACTATATTCGCTGTAGAGAGGACATGTTTGCTATGTCCTGTCTGACACATCTGTCTGAAACCAGGTGTAAGGAGCACAGTTTTCTTGTCTATCTTTTCAGCAAGAGAGGTCTGTGATGCTCTGGGCTTCAGAGGATTACAGCTCCAAAGAGACTCAAAGGGAGGAATGCTGGTCATATCTACAATAGAGAACACATGGTTAGGGCATTTAAATGCTTTACTGTCTAAAAGTACACTTGCTTATGTAAGTTGATCTTGTCAGTTGTATCTGAATAGCACCCAGGCCTGGTTAGGACTGTAAGAATGGAAAGGAGATGGCTGGGCAAAAGTAATTCATCAGTGATACAGACAACAGTTTAGACAGAAGTTCTGGACTAGGAGCTTCCTAAAACATTGACAGCAGAAGCTAGAAGGGTACATAGAGAGAAGGACAGATCTACTTGCAAACATTTCTACACTCTTTCATGAAACACCCACAGTCAACCAGGAGACAGGATGCTGGCCTATGCAAGCTTTCAGTCTAACTCAATATAGCAGTTTTTACTCTTACCTATCTAGGATTACATCTCTTCTCTTAAAATAGCCATGAGAAGTAACTACACCTACCCACACCGTACTTTGTCAAAAATCATCTAAGTGGCCAGAACATTGCTTAGTGTGGCTTTTGACTCCAATAGACCTACAGTGATTTATGTCATCAAATATGCTGGTATGGTTCCTCCCATTCAAAGGAGCTAGATGGGGCTTCCAGCATACGTATGGAGACCTTCTTAACTATCACACCAAACAGTGAGGTTACTCTCTTTTCAAGAATTTCCCTAGAGCTTTTTACTATCCTTTTGTGCTATGACTCAAGCACTGCTTTCTGTCAACAAGTTTTATAAGTTACTTACAAGTTTTTGCTGTAAAACTTCTTTATTTTTTTCTCTGTGCCTTCAGGTGCTATGTTAGAAGATGACAAAAAAAAGATGGATCCTAGACTGCCTCCATTATTTTTCGTCTATTCAGAACTTACACTTCATAATTCTTCTACTTTCTTCCTTTCTGTAATCACTAAATTTAAAGACTATCTCAGCGCTACAGGTTCTGCTGAATAGCACCTATAGGGTATAAGAAAGTGCAGACAAAACTTGGACTGGCAGAGGATGTTACTTTACTTTATAATTTTAATTGACCTTGGCATTTATAAATTGCCTGACTGAAAAGAACAAAGCCATAAGATGCTTTGGAAATTGCATGGACAGGGGCAAGTGTGACTCTGCACAGCTATTGCTGAAAACGCTGCCTGAATGTCAGACGCTACAGGCATTGCTTAACCACTAATGGGATTTACAAGTAAGTAGAAACAAACTGAAGACACAAAGTAAAACAGGGAAGGACAAAAAGCAGAATAAATCACTGCTGATTGCAGAGAGGATAAAACCTGCTCTTGGAAACACAGCTGAGAAAGTTAACCATGAGAGCCTGACCATAGCACTTGAGCCACAAGGAACTGCATGTTAACAAAGCTATTCCTAACATACAGTGCTGGCATACACAATCCTGGCGCACATTTTCCCCTGCCCTGAGGTAAATCATTCGTGTAGACTGAAAAGATGCTATTCAACTTAAATATTATTGGTATTTTTGCAGCTTCCTAGATGTGACAGGAGATTAAGCAGAGGAAGCTGTTACTATTAGCATGGCAAACAAGAAGAGATTTGTCTCTCTGCAGGGGCTTCTGAATTCAGCCTGGCACAGTGAGACTAGCAAGGGATAAGAAGAGAGAACAGATCTGTTTATTGCCCAGAGAGTTGGGATCCAGGGAACACTTAATACCAGATTATTAACGCAGTTTACCAGCCATTCTCTTTTTGTAAACAGCCAGAGCCAGAGGGGATGAGGAAAAAGGCAGCCATAAAGTATTTTGCTAGAAACGTGGTGGGATTTAGAAGGAATTTTGCTCTATTCCCTTGCTGTTGAGTGACAGGAATGCCAGAAAGACTTCTGCAGGAAAGAAATACCCCCTTCCTGCATGACTAGTGAAGTTTTGGAAACTAGCTCATCTTACTGTGACCAAACCAAGCTAATTTTAAAAACAACTCCTCCCAAAACCCAACCAAACAAAACACCATATCACCTCCCTCCCCCCGCAAAAAAAAAAACAACCAAACAAACAAAAAAAAAACCACAAAAAAAAGAAACCCCAAAATACATGAAAAGCCCCACAAACCAGGAAGGAAATGGTTAAGAGAATTTCTTCTTCAAAATGTGTTGCAATGAAAGGTGCTGATTTTAAGCCCTGGAGACCTAAGTTCTTCACCTATCCACCAAGCAAGAACCACAAAAGCATAAGCACTGTACACAGCTTTCTCCAACCCAACCTAAGAGCATGGAAGAATCCAGCTTCTAAAGGCAAGATCAGGCAGCTGCTGCCTTGGCCCATTCAGTTCTCAGTTACTCAGCTCACATGCCAGCAAAGTTCTGTGGGGATGATGATAATCTGTATGCAGAGGTAAAGTGAAGTACCTCAGGGACTTCTACCGCTGAAGTGAATGAAGAGTTTTGCTATCTATTTCAAGAGTGCTTCTAATTCACGAGCTCAGTGGCCTACTTTACCTGCAAAAGCAGACTCTGAAAAACAGGGACCTGTGTCAATCGCTGTTAAGAGTTAAGATGTTCCCATCTTAAAAATGGACCCACTAAGGAACAGAGCACTTCAACTGCTTACTCACTGTCACAAGTGCTAATTTCTGACAAAGTTAAGAATGCAACCCAAGAATGCTAATTTCCACTCTCATGGTGGTTACTAGGCTACAATGCCAGGTGAACACATTTACCTTGCAATGTATCCTGAAGGGCTTCAATTTGCTCTGTCAGCCTCTGATTACAGTTTCTCAGGTGGTAATTTTCTAGCTCAAGCTATGAAACAATAATAAAAATTGAAAAATAATATAAAACTCTGTGTGTGTTCCACTATACAGATCTTCATCTTTATTACATTCAAGTGTTTTAACAGGAAAAGGAATAAAGGATGGGTGAGTCTACCAGTCATAAAATCACAGAATTATAGAATAGTTGGGCTTGGAAAGCACCTTAAGATCACCAAGTTCCAAGCCCTGTGCCATGGGCAGGGACACCTCACATTAAACCATGTCATCCAAGGCTCTGTCCAACTCAGCCTTGAACACCGCCATCTTGAAATCCCATTCAGCAGCTCCACTAGACAACCCACTTAAACTCTTTGCTGTGCTTTCTCAAACAGTCTTTGTATATACTACTAACACTTCTCAAATACATTTTTAAATTTCTTTGCCTGCTATCATTTATCATTCACTCCTGTTCCAGAAATAACTGTCATGAGAGAGAATCAAAAAACTATTCCCCTGGAGGAGCATTTTTCCCCCTCTCAACCTGTATGTGGTAAAAGGAGATCCCCTGGATCCAGGGGACGAAAGAAAAAAGAAACAAACACCAAAACATTAAGGGTGCATTTACGTTTGCAATTAGTGCACAACTGATTCTTTGCAAATTTGCCTTACATCTTTGCTTGAAGTATCTCAGTATACATTCTTAAATGCAGCAGTGGTACACCCAAAGAGGCTTTTCTCCTGACAAAATAAAAGTTGAAACTGCACCCATGGCGCTGTCTAGAGCAACTCATTTGCAACACAGAAGTGCAAAGTCTTTCAGCTGGCAGTGGTCCACTTGTGCATGGTCTGCACCTAAAATCAGGATCTGGTACAAACTTCGTTGCCAGCGAAGACACAGTGTGAATGTATGGTCCTGGATTCACAGCAGGTCACACCAAGTCAGCCCTTGTGTTTCCTCTTTTGTGCTGCATCAGCCAGTAAGGTAGCTGCACCTTAAGTTATCTCACATAGGAAAAGAGAAGCAGCACAGCAGCTTGGTGAATTATCTAGGCAGTCTAATGAGGTTACAAAGTCACATCATAATACAATTAGTGCCCACAAAGACTGCTTCTTCCAGCTCCAACAAATTCCCTTTCTGTCACAAACTAGGAAATCTACAGCTTTAACTTGGAACAAAAGACCAGATAGGCCTACTCCTAGTTGTAAACTATTACTGTGTCTTTAAAACTGTGTGCTGACCTATTGCTTTCTCTGTTTTCCTAAAGCGTACTGAATTGGGCTCAGATAGACACAGAAGTCCACGAGATGGATAGGAGGGGGAGGTTAGATGTGAGAAAATGCTGGGAGTAAGAAAACAGCATTAGTCAAAGATGGCAAATTAAGGAAGAGCAAAGGACGTTTCTGTATCACAGCTGTTTTGTCAGAAAGAAACAGAAACTACACCCAGAGAAAAAAAGGGAGAGGCAGCAGAAAGCTAAGTGAAAGCCACCTGTGACTAGTAAATCTTCTTCAGAGACTGCTTTTGGGCATTAATGACTTCACTGTCATTTATAGTTTGCCCATAGTAGTAAATAGCCCTCAGTAAGAGGGACGACTACCCTAGTTTTGCAAGACAGAGTGTGTAGGGCACTGAACCTACCTACTCATAGGCAAACCTCACAGCAAGCTAAAGACTCACCTCTCCAAGCTTAAATGTTACCCATTCTTTGATCTTGGCAGCTTTCTCTTTAACAATTTTGGCTTCCTCAGTTCTCAATTGTTTCTGTGTCAAAAAAAGATTAGTTACATCAGGAGCATACAACTGTTCTCAGTAAGTTACTGCATCAGGAGTGACTTCAATATTGAAGCTTCCGTTCCAGATGTAAGAATAAACACTTGGATATTATTACTTAGCTAGCCTCTGAAAAAAATTAATTTCTAAGTTGTCTTACATGGTCCCTGGAATAAAATTCAGAAGGTTGTTTAAAGAGTTTGTTGTGTAATAGCAAAATACAGATCAGGTAATGATTGCCCACCTGCCACAGTTTCTTTTTGAGTACAGTCTGCAACTTTTCCTAAGTGTTTTAGATACTTTTGGAATGTTGCTGTTGAGTGTCTGTAGTGTTCCCTCAGCCTACGCTTACACATATGGTTGGCTGAAGTTACTAAGAATTAAGCAGTGTCTGTGAGTGATTTATAAAACACTGAGATAATCCCAAGCAAAAAGGATTCAATCACTGCAAGCACAGGTGTAGAGTGTAGAATGTAAAGGTGAGGGAGATGGAAACCAGTACAAAAATGTATTAGCACACACAATGTTCTCATTGAGAAATTAAAAAACCACCAAAAATAAAAATAGCAGACTTAGAATTAAAAAAGGTACAAAACTTGACCTTGAAACACTAAGACCTGCTAGGAGGTTTTGAGATGGTGTAAGTGGTTGTGTGTTTACATGTTCATTAAACCAGGTTCTAGTTCACACAAAAGTGTTACGGGAATACTCTTGATTTGCACAATGAGCATTCCCCCCCCAGCCCGAGTATCTGCTTGGCCGATACTGCTACAATATAATTGTATTACAATATATTATATTGTACTACAATATAATTTTTTTTTTTACATTGTTTTCCTTTTCTGGAAATTTCCTTTGAAAGATGCTGGATTGATACCTCAACCACCTGAAGCCTTCTGTGTGGATCTGCTGTGTGGATTCATCATAAGCAATATCACTTAAAGGTCTGTCTACAAAGTGGTTTAAACAACTACAAGGATAAGTCAGTCACAGGAGGGAGGGAAAGAAGGCAGATACACTCTGTATGGCACATTCAGCCCTAGTTTCTCTAATTAAATGGACAACGGTAATACCTTCTGACAGCAGTTAATAGTTTTCCTGCTAAAACCGTGATGTGAACAAGTATCAGTAATTACAATAAAAATGTCAGTGCTTCCACTCCAGCTCCCCATCTCCCATATTTAAGCCTTCCAAACTGAAGAGTGTAAGTTGACTTAATGAATACCATATAAATACACAACAGTCAGCAGGAAATTCTCCGCATCTTCACAACTCTTAATCACCACATGCTATTCACCACAAATGTACATTTAAAAACACCTATTCAAATATGTTTGCTGACTTTAGAATAAGACCTTGACAACACTATGGATAGCAGTAACATTTTTAGTTGAGCATAATAAAATAAAAGTAATCAAATCTGATGCTTCAAAAGGAGGACTTACTTAGCTTTCCTCCTTGAATATGTCTCTGTGTGTTCCTAATCATCAGGTACCAGCCTTTGGTGGAGTCAGAATATTAGATGTGCTTACTATGGTCTGACACAAACTGGCACATACAATGTATGTATCATAGCCCTCTCAATATCCACCACATGAGTAATGCCTTTGAATCCCTAATGACCTGGACTTATTTCAGATCAAAGACCAAAAGGTAAAAAGATTCGTAATACTGCTATGCTACACAGGGAAGTACAATGCCAACATTTTATTTAGGGTCCTAAAGTAGAATAGTGACATGACAACAGCATTGTCACAGAGCTTAGCAAGCCCTACCTCTAAGTAGAACCAATTCATTTGGGCACAGCACCTGTAGATGCAGTTATTGTGCTTTAAGGTCCAGAAGCACTTAGAGATTTGCGTCCCATGCTATTGCGTGGTCTAGATATGACCTCAGTATTCTCTTCTTAACACTCTGAACTCCATAGTTGTCCCCATCCCACTGAAAACAAATAGGATGCCTACAAGGACCCTTAGTGACCTTCCAGCACTGCCACCATCCTATCCCATTCTGAAACTAAACCAATGACCCCGATAGACTGTTTCCTATCTGAAATTTTGAAACTTCAGTTTTCATTTCCCATTTTGCCTCTTGTTGCTAAAATAAGATTTCTACTAGCAGAACATTTTCCACACTTGCATTTGTTGATTTTAATCAAATCACACCTCACATTTTTGGGTAAATCAGAATTTCTTCTAAATTTTATTGCAAGAGCTGCTTCCATTGAAGCTCCTTCTGAACCCTTTATTTCTCCTCCAAAATGCAAAAACTTCATCTACATTCTGCCTGAGCAAGATGCTCTGGGGAAGTGACATGAAACCCAGAGTACTTACAGACTTGATGCAAGACCTCCACACTACACTTGGTCTGAGTAAGTTCCGACAGCTTACTAATCTATTTTACCCTTGAAATAGGTGACAATTAGTTAAATGGAAAATGTACTCAAATGGCAAAGTATTTTTTGTGTATAATCTTAACAAGCTATTTCCATTTAAAAGTAATTCACTTAGCAACATGCAAGAATGCCACATTCCTCATGTTATAAAGACCACAGGGCAAGGCCTTTACTAGAGCCAAAATACAAGCCCTGCTGTAGTTGTAGCTCCTTCTTTCTACTAACTGAGAATGGAAGGGACTAAGAACTATCCATACTGGAAACCAGCTGCTCTTTTATATGAGGACATCTGACAAGAGATGAACTGCACTAAAGGATTGCTGAAGACGGGAAAAATCTCCTCCCAGGAAGTAGCATATAAGGAGTCAGAGATGGGCTATATAATGATTTTGCAGAACAATCTATATGCTAGGAAGCCAGAGAAATACTGTGACCAGACTCCAGCATTACTCCAGTCAGGGTCTCAACACTGACTCAACACCAACATAAGGAAGTCCTTTAAGGACACTGACCAACCTAATATAATGAAGAGAAAAGGGCTACTGAGGCTGAATGCATGTTTCTGTCTAGAAAGAGCAACGAATGAGAGAATCTTGCACTGAACAGGGCATAATTTTACAGCTGATCTGAAGGCAACTGAGAGGCTAATATGTAATGGAGACATAATCCATACCTTTGAGACATACATTACAGAGTCCCTCCAACTCGTGAAAGCTACAGGTCTCCCTGTAGAAAACAACTTTACCTGTTTTGCTAGCTGTGTCTGCAATCTGTTGATCTGATCTTCCTTTCCTTGCACTGTGCCCATCAGCTCCTGGTATTTCCTGTGCAAAGAGCTGTTTGAATCTCCGGTCTTCAAGTTAGCTAGTTTTATATTCTGTTCCATAACTCTGATCTGTGATGACAATCAGAGGGAGATAAAAAAAACCCAGAACAAAGCAAATGAAGGAGCTACTTGTTTAGTGGTAAGACACTAACTAAGAGCATTTGTGGGTTTCATATTCTTGGAGTTGGGAAAGGAAGAAAAAAAGAAACCCTTTAGGTCACAGTTTATAGCCATATTTGTGAAAAAAATGTTGTCCATTCATTAGTAATGCTGAAGCAGTAACAGATGCAAACTGAACCATGAACAGATAACCACATTGTGGATTGTGAAATATTTACATGCTATAAGTTAAATACAGGCACTATAGTCTACACAGACATGTGCAAGAAACACCACATTTTCCTCCTTTGCAATACAGCAATCAGCTTTTTGCCACATTCATTACCAAGGTATACGCCACAAAACCCCGGCAATTTGCCTCAGATCAAGATTTTTATGGGGAAGTATGCTACGGAGTGCCTTCTCCTCCTTTTCCCAGCTTAGAAAATAGTTTGGCAACTCCTAGCTTTCTGAGAGGCGTTTTCTCAAGACTTGCTAAGGAGTTACCATGCTAGATTTTTCAGAAGCTTTGCCTGTCTTTGAGCTCTTACTACTGCCAATGCTTGTTCATTTCAGCTGGAGGATCACCAGTGTAATGCTCCTTCACTGTAGACAAAGTTTCAGTGCACTAAAATCTAGCTGCTGCTAATGCTTTCTGGGATTTTAGCAGATCTTGTAAAACCTCTGCTGTCTTCAAAACCTGTGTCTCTTGATATGTCAGTCTGTTTTATCATCACCTCATTCTATTGCAATGGATTATAAGACTTCTTTTCTAAGGATTAATGGAATTCCACCAACTTAACTCGAAACTGCTAATTGCAGCATTTGATGATGGCAAAATATCTGGTTCCAACAGATCCCACAGAGACTAAACCAGTAAAGAAACCAACCCCAGATACCATTAAATTTGGCATGAGTTTAGAACCAGGAAGTCAGAGTGCAGGCAATGATCTGAACACTTCACAGTCTGTGCAAGAGAGTTACTCATGCTTTGTTGAGCAGCCTACACTTCATACTTGCAGAAGCTGTGTTTTGTCCTGCTGTCTGCCTGCATTAAGCAGAGAAGCAAACTGCCTCTTCCTCATACTGAACCAGAAAGGTAGGCGCCCAACATCTGAGCCAGAAAACTAAGCCTGCTGAGTTGGATGTGTTTTCATTGGAGTTTAGGGTGATTATAGTAAAAAGAAATGGCCCCTCCTTTCTGTCTGATGCCCAAATGCTGACTCTGTACTAGAGGCTCAGAGAGGGAACTGCAAACATGTGATTCCCTTAATTGAGGTTGGCAGCTACAGGGAGCCCATTGAATTAACAAATCCAACTCCCCAGACTCCTGGAGAGAAAGATAACAGGGATTTTGCACTTGATGTGGAGCCTTCTCATTCGTCAGCTGCTTCTCATTCATGGTGAATATACTTTCAGTGGAAGGGAATAGTCCTATTCCTATGCTGTCACTTCTTCAGGCTGTCAGATAGCGATGAAGCATTTCTCTAGGAGCACTTATCTCAGGATGTGGATAAGGCTACTGGAAAGGCAAATTTTGAGGGCTGCTAGTCTTTAGAACTTGCCAACACATGGCTGCAGAACTGCTGGTGGCAGATTAGTGAAGGCAAACCTCACTTCTGCTGGTAGCAGGTGAGTGAAAGCAACCCTCATTTCTCCTATACCTTCGCAGCAAAGTTCTCCTTTTCTTGCCCATTCTTAGACCTGAATTGGCCTTGCTGTACATCTGCTCCCTCTTGACATTGCATTTTATTATATCATGGATAGCCTACTCCTGTCATTGAGACATCTGCTGGCATGAAACCTTCTTCATTGGTCTGTGGCAATATCTTTATTTCCTGATGATGGTGTCACAATGACAATGTTACCTTTGCCTGTCCTGGCTGGGTGTGGACTTACTGATATAACTCTCAATAACAAATTTTGTTCTTGACTGGCAGTTGCTGGTCTAGTATAGAGACCAACAGCACAGTGCCTAGCATCTTTCCTGTATTTAAGGTGGTCAGAAAAAAAATCTTGATGTCAATACGAAACTGGCATGGAATAGTGCATTCTGCAGACAGAATACCTTACCAGGTATTTCAAGTTCTTGGTTCCTAGGTAGTATGATTCTCTGTGCTTTTAACACTGCCTATTCAGTCCTTCACTACTGAAGTAATCTTTGACAGCCATTCTTGGCCATTTTGCATGGATTTTACTTCTGCACTGTAATCTGTGGCTCAGGGCTCAGTCCTGCAGCTCTTGTCCAGCTGAAGAGAGCTGGTTCATCACAAAATCTTCCCTTCAGCAGTGGTCTGCAGTGATCCAGGAGCTTAGAACATCTGTCCCTCCCGGCTCTTTTGTTTTTATAATACTCCTCACAGTGCAGGCTGTAACTTTCCCAAAGGTCTGTTATTCTTTATAACTTGTTCACAAGCTGAAGTCTCTATCACAGTATCACAGTATCACACAGTATCACAGTATGTTAGAGATTGGAAGGGACCTCAAAAGATCATCTAGTCCAATCCCCCTGCCAGAGCAGGAACACCTAGATAAGGTCACACAGGAATGTGTCCAGGCGGGTTTTGAATGTCTCCAGAGAAGGAGACTCCACAACCTCCCTAGGCAGCCTGTTCCAGTGTTCTGTCACCCTCACTGAGAAGAAGTTTCTTCTCAAGTTTAAGTGGAACCTCTTGTGTTCCAGTTTATACCCATTACCCCTTGTCTTATCATAGTTTGCCATTGAGAAGAGCCTGGCTCCATCCTCATGACACTCCCCCTTTATATATTTATATACACTAATAAGGTCCCCCCGCAGTCTCCTCTTCTCCAAACTATAGAGACCCAGCTCCCTCAGCCTTTCCTCGTAAGGGAGATGCTCCACTCCCTTAATCATCTTTGTCGCCCTGCGCTGGACTCTCTCCAGCAGGTCCCTGTCCTTCTTGAACTGAGGGGCCCAGAACTGGACACAATATTCCAGATGCGGTCTCACCAGGGCAGAGGAGAGGGGGAGGAGGACCTCTCTCGACCTACTGACCACTCCCCTTCTAATACACCCCAGGATGCCATTGGCCTTCTTGGCCACAAGGGCACAGTGTTGGCTCATGGTCATCCTGCCGTCCACTAGGACCCCCAGGTCCCTCTCCCCTACACTACTCTCTAACAGGTCGTTCCCCAACCTATACTGGAACCTGGGGTTGTTCCTGCCCAGATGCAGGACTCTACACTTTCCCTTGTTATATTTCATCAAGTTTCTCCCTGCCCAACTCTCCAGCCTGTCCAGGTCCCACTGGATGGCAGCACAGCCTTCTGGTGTGTCAGCCACTCCTCCCAGCTTAGTGTCATCAGCAAACTTGCTTGTCCCCTTGTCCATTATTCAAGAAGCATAGAAGGACTAGCTTAGACAATATACCTATTTTTTAAGATGGTTACAGTAATATGCATTGTATCCAGCTCTTACTGCCTTTCTCCATAGGGTCCTGAAGCCGGAGAAGTAATTATGAAGACATACAAAACAACGGATAGGCTTTGCAGATACTCCCTTTCACAGAACCTTCTCCACTTGTAAACAAGTCCTTACCAGTACTCTTGAAGTATATTTTTTTTCCTGAGGACCTGCCAGGCAGCTCTATCCCTGCACTTTAATCCTGAGGTCCAACACCTCCTTGCTTTACCATAACTGAGCATGTCTATCATGGATGACAGGGCTAAATGCTGTTGAGAGGCAGATACAAGCTGCTGGTTTTCACTTAGGGTAGAACATATTTAGGCACCTGTTAACAGCTCAAGCTTAAAAACTGTGAAGGAGACCAGAAAAATCCATTCACCACTGTAAATCACAATGTTTTCCTAGCAGGGCACAGCACTGCAGAGTGCTGTCTGCATGCTAGACTGGAGAGAATTTAGAGTAAGAGTAAGCTACTGCTGGGCTTGTACCAAAGCAACCATAAGAGAATCTCTTACCTGTTTCTCTGCATCCTCAGCTCTTTGTTCTGCTTCTACCACTCTCTGTTCCAATTCCTGCATCTTCAGAGCCAGAAGAGGAGGGGAAAGGTGGGAAGAAAGAAAAGAAATTAACATCACCTGGAAATTCACCTGTTTTACTCAGGAATCTTCCATTTCTTGTGCAGGTCTACAGATCTTTGGCATCTTTTGGGTTAAATGGACAGCTTTGACCAGGGGGAATAAAAAAAAAAACCCACAATAAATTCCTTTGACCTTTTCTAGACTTCTGCCCTACTTTGAATTTACCGGAACTGTTTTCTCATTAGTGAGCCTCACCATTCATTACATGGGTCAGAGGAACAGTCTTGACTTCATCTCTACAATTTACACACCATGGTTCCCTTCTAGAAGCCTGTCTACAGCACACCATCCTTTCTTGGGTTTATTTCAGGTAGGATTCATTCACAATGGTAAATAAAAATGAATACATCTTAGAAAGCTCACTGCAGGTTCCCTATGATGCCACATTATAACCAATGAATACTTCCCTTTGGCTTCAAAACACCACAGGTTCATAACTGACAAGATAAATAATGACCTTAGTTTTCCTATGCTTCTTTTAATTTTAAAGAGCTTTGCGAACTGACAATTCTGTGATTCTCTATCAGAGCACTGATGCTATTGAAGTCAAAGGATATTGAACAGAATTTTATCTAAATGTATATGAATCACTTCATTCCCACTGAAATGCAGGTGTACGTGGGGTTCCTTTAACAACTTACTACTAGAGACCAGTCTTTTTTGTTTTATTTTTTAAACAGCAACTAAGGATCTCATTCAGTACTTGCAAGGTGTCCTTGGTTCATCTTCCACCACTTGCCCTGCTTCAATGGGACTCGGATTTAAGTCCAGTACTACGAAACCAGTGACACTAACTTTCATCCACTAAGGTGCAACATCTAAGGAATGCTCCGCAGGGTTTCCAGCATTTACTTGTGTTTTTTCTAATGAAGGAATGACATAGAATCAGCTTCGGAAGATTAAAAGAATCATGCTGCAAGCAGAAAACAAATCATAGAATCATATAATAGTTAGTGTTGGAAAGGACCTTAAAATCATCTAGTTCCAACCCCCCTGCCTTGGGCAGGGACACCACACAATAAACCACGTCTCCCAAGGCTCTGTACAGCCTGGCCTTGAACACTGCCAGGGGTGGAGCATTCACAACTTCCTTGGGCAGCTTGTTCCGTGCCTCACCACCCTCACAGTAAAGAACTTCCTCCTAACAGCCAATCTAAACTCCCCCTGTTAAATTTTGAACCCATTACCCCTTATCCTATCACTACAGTCCCTAATGAAAAGCTCATCTCCAGCATCCTCAGCGGCCCCCTTCAGATACTGGAAGGCTGCTATGAGATGGTAACAAGACAACTCTGCTTTTCATACATACACATTGATCATAAGAGCAGACTGACACCTATCAACAAACATATCAGGAAGGTACATATATGTAGACAGCTCAACGGTCATATAACTAAAAAGGTCATGTAATAACAAATTCAAACCATGAAGATCAGAAAGTGCCACATTTAGCATAATACTTCTTCAGGTTTGCTTTTTCAGTGAAGTAATCAAGGACATCACAATCTATGGAGCTTCATATCAAGGACAGTTCTTTGGAGAGGAACAGAGAGATTCCACAGAATATTGCACAGCCAGCCAAAGCTGCTCTGACCTAAGGCTTGAGAGTTTCTGAGTCTTGGTAGAGACTGAACTCCAGGCAATCTAACACCAACAGCAGTGGTCTGGGTTATGACACGAGTCTGTGTCCATTAGGAACAGAGATGTACCCTTTCATTTATCTGTTAGTCTCTGGACAGTCATCACTAGAGACAGGTAGCAGCCAAATACATTGGTGAAAGACAGATGCCAAGTGGAGCCCAAAGACTATTCTCTTAGATTAATAATCTAATCCTCCACAAGAGGGGTGATCTCCATGAAAGATTCAGGCTATTTTAAGAAGGCAATACTGTTCTGACTGAAAAAAACCTTGTTGTCTCAGCCTCATGACAGTCTGCTTTGCATTGCTAGCAGTCCTGGACCCTAATCAGGACAAAGAACGCATGTTGGGACCATTCCTGATCACTTAAGAGTTATGAAATTTCTTGTGCAAGCAGGGTGACCTGGCTAAGTTCCAGTCAAATCAGTTACTTCTGTCACCATGATTCCCTCTGTAACCTTAAATGAACTTGCACTTTTCTTAACTCTGTGTACTACATTGTTGGGTTGCCCTGCTATGAACTGTTAAATAACTGCTGTGTTTCTCATGTGCACCAAATGATTACTTCACCTATCCCTGGTGCCAGCCATCTCACTGGAGTGCATTCAGATTTAATACATCCATGGTTGTAAGGCTCTTTCAAATCCCTCAATGCAGCAAGAATGATGCTTGGTATTTACATGGGTCCTTTCATTCGAAACACTTTATAATTTGACAAATGCTACTAAGCAACTTGACCCAGGTCACATAAAACTTAGTGACCAAGCCAACTTCTATGTAACCCTTCTCCCAAATATTAGCCCAGAGAGCTTGTATGGAGAGAAACAGATGCAGTTGTATAGCCATGCTTGCATGAGATAAGAGGCTTTTTCCAAATATTCATTGTTTATTATTGAAGTAAGACAGAAGCAGGTTAAAAGCTACCCAGATGGTCCTTCTGAAAGCTGCAAAAGATCCTCCTATCAATCATTCACAAACTTTCCCTCTCCTGATGGCTCAGAATATGCCGAATAAAACTGAGTGAAAAAAAGCTCCTGCATGCCTCAGCCTCATTCTCATCCTGTTTTTCCTTCCAGAGCTCACTCCTAACCAGGTCAACTTGCTGCCAAGGCAACAGCCTGCTATGTCGCTCACCAACAGAGGAATATCCCTTTGTGTGTGTGTGTGTGTGTGTGTGTGTGTGTGTGTGTGTGTACAAGAAAGTCAGAATGGAAACAACTATATGTTTCCAAAGAGACCAGATCCCTGCTGATGTCCACAACAAGGCAAGACCTAAGTGTCTCATACCCCACAGAGGCCCAGCGGGATGGCAGAGCTTTGTCTTTTAAGGCCAAGGGCTGGGGTCCCTCTGCTGCACTGACCTGCAGTCAGGCTCTGCACAGCTTCGGCAGCACTGCTTGATAGCTGAGACTGGGCTACTGCCATGGAAGTTCACATGGTATGCCATGTGAATTAGGGCACTGGCAGTTAAACCATTGGATTTTAAATTCCTCATGTCCTGAACAGTGAACTAGATTACTCAATCTAAGCAGATTTTAAAAATCTGAAGTATTTAAACTGTTAGCACACATTGTATTACCAACACCAGGCATGAGTGTTTAGGGTATTTTGTGAGTTAAAATAGTAAAATCTGCCTTTTAAACCATAAAATTAG
This sequence comes from Psittacula echo, assembly GCF_963264785.1. Classification (NCBI taxonomy): domain Eukaryota; kingdom Metazoa; phylum Chordata; class Aves; order Psittaciformes; family Psittacidae; genus Psittacula; species Psittacula echo. The sequence goes on along the minus strand of NC_137739.1, from coordinate 41,259,406 downwards.
TTATAAAGACTACTTTAAAATAATGCGGGGGCTCAGGTTTCCAGATCTTCCAACCAGTAGCTTCCAGACCCCCAAGACAACCATGCTGGTGAGCAAGTATCACACCACTGCTGACATCGCTCTTCACTTTCACTAGCAAACCCACTTTTTTATTATTTATTACTGTTATTATTTTATTATTTTCCTGTTGCTGCAAACAATATCAGAGGATCTTGGGGGCAACGCTCACCACAGGTTGGCAACACAGCTTCAAACTGTGCCCACTTCACATTTTTCAAAATCTTCGGCCCTGCTCACTCAAATAACCTTTTTGCAGATGCAGTACTCTTTCAAATAAGTCCAAATATCTTCATTCTCACAGCTAGAACTGTAAGAAAAAAAGGGAAAAAAAAACCCCATAGTTGCTATAAAATCTATGATAAAAATCACTGGAGTTGACATCACTATGCAGATCACATGCATCTCATTCAGTTCAGCATCACTGCCCATCTGAGAGGGAGAAGGATGCAGTGTGGGCCAGAGTCCCAGTTACTGCGACTGCTGGGGAGTCCTGTGGTGACCAAGGAGGACTGAAGGAGGGTCTGTGAACAAGTCATTTAGCACAGCAGTCTGGAACCTCAGGCACAGGACACTTCAACTGTAGCGTTCAGCATGAGCATTGTGTGCTTCGGTGCCTCAGGAGAGCCTGCCAGAGCTGGTCCACAGTCCCCAAGGCTCTCCCCTTCCCACATGACATTCAGAGTAGGGAACTTCAAACCTGCTAGCTCTTTACCCTTCAAGAAAGCCTAGGACAGTGCTGAACAAGTAGTTACAGAGTAACCTGATCACTGAACCAAGCTGCTCCTTAATCTTAAAGAAGGGAACATGACTTTGAATGAATGAATGAAAGGCTGGATTAACAGCAGTCAGGTCCATTCTTGGGAAGGCCCTTGAAGCAGATGAAAATTTCATTCTCTACCATCACCCTAAAGAGACAGTCAAAAGATCTTTCAAAAGAAAAAAAAAAAGATTTTTTTCTTTCCAAAAAGAAAGTTCAGTAGGTGGGTTTGTTTTATGTGAAGGCAGTCAGGAAGTTTCTCAATGCAGAAGTTAATAAAGCACAAGCAGAGTATTGCACATAAGTACTGGTCATCTTCGCCAGAGCTGTGCCACTTCTACACATGAATTTTTTAATGCACGTTTACCTAAATAAACTTTACAACCACTTTCAGTGCTTCCCAAGATACGTAATCACTAAAGCTCATCTCAGAAGCTACCTTGAAAAGATGACAAATGTTCTTAGAACTGTATCATTTCTTAAAATATGAATAGTGCAATGAATGTCTCATGCAGTATAAAGGCATTAGTGGAAACGTAACAGTGAAAGCAAGGTTGAAGATTGCTCCACTGTGACGGAGATACAGTTTGGATGTTTTTACATCCAAAATCAACCAACAAAAATATACACATAAAAGTTACATAATACAAAATGCAGCAGAAGTGAGTTTAGAACGTACCTTTCATCAGGTACAGATTAAAAGCATTTGGAGTAAATTGCAGTCAGTTGTAAAGATTTCAACTTCATTAGCAAACTGTGACTGAAAGAAACAGTTCTCACTTCCCAATAGTAATTGAGTATCTGAGCAACCTTGGACTGTGATAATAAAAGCCAAATTTTGAAAGAAGGAACCCCACAGCAACCTACAAAGTTGGATTCTAAGCAGAGTAGAGGTTAATAAAAAAGCTTTAATATAAGTTGAAAAAAATAACTGAATTTAAGGTAAAGAAAAAACCCTACCAGAAATACACATCATGATTAAAAAAAACCACCACAAAATCCCACCAAACCAAACCTACCCAACAAACTCCTCTCAAATCTTCGGCAGTCCTCTCCCCTAGAATTGCAGATGAGTTCTATTAGCACACTTGAAAGAGATTAGTAGGAGATGCCTACAAAACCATAGATGCCATGAAATTTTCCAACATCCAGATCTCAGTATCTCAGTCCTGCTTTTCAGCATCCCCAGAGTGTTTTGACTGGATATGCAAAGTTATTCTAACACTATGACAGTACACGTACCCCTGTCCAGCCTTTTAGCATTACAGAATAATTTGCAGTCCTGTAAGCTTCCCCATTGCCAGCCAAGTCCTGATCTTGCTGTTCTTATCCGAAATATTCACCTTTGCAGCTGCCTCAGTCATTTTAGATATCCAGAATCTTGCTGGTACACTTTTTTCCAGCAGAGACCAAACATACGATATTCCAGTAAACAAGGCCAAATTCTTATTTTCACTAACGCCACTTTACACCACTCTGACAGGCACATTTCTGTATCTCAAGTGACAAGCAGATTTCAATGACACACTGTGATCAAGGAAGGGATCCTCACTGCAAGTCACAGTTTTATTGGATAGCTCAGCATTTATAGATTTTTTGGCTTTCATGCCATAACTCAGTGCAAATTAGAAGAAGCCATCACTGCCTCACCTTCTCAGCTAGCAGCTCTCGGATCTTGCTTGCCTGCAAGCGGAATTTGAAGAGCTGGGACTCCAATACAAGGCATCGCTTTTGCCAGTCCACACAGCTGCCATTCTCCACTGTGAGTTCTGCCATTGTGAAGTTAATCATACACTTGGGATGTCGTCTGAGGTTCTCTAAAGATCCTAGAGAAGAAAAAGGGGTGAGGGGAAGTGGTTTTTCAGACAGGCAAACTTTTCACTCCTTGTGCCTTGTATTCCTTGTTCCACAAACACTACCTGTGAGTTATTTTATATACAGGTTTCTTTGTCCAGTAATAGAAAGTCTTCCAGGCAACAAGTTGCCTGCCTTTCCAATGATGTGTGAAATACTATTCCAGGTCAGAAGGTAGGTTTAAGTAAAACAAGGAAAAGGCACACTCATGTCCATGCTGAATACACTCTGAGATAGCAAGGAAGACCAGTGTTCCACAAGCAGCACACTTACTGCTTTACAGAAACACATGAACCAACCTTTACAACACCCTAGTCCAGCACATTGATCTAACCTCTAGCCCTAGCTCCTTGCCAGGCATTGACAGACACACTTCACAATAACACTGTAGGGTTTCCCTCTAAGGTAGTGCGATCAGTCCTTCTCCAAGCCAAAAGAGTGTACTAAGTCACGATCCTACAACACCCTAAGCTTGCTTATAGCTAACCCTGTCCCAGACATCATAATTCAGCTCTCAAATTAAATTCTGTTCTTTTTCACACAGGTATAAAGATACTTTAGTCTTTATTCATAGTTCAAGTCCAATATGAATATGAACAATTGGGATAAGCTCTAATTGCACAAAGAAAAATGAATCTGATTTACCACACAGCTTACACCAGAGCAAAAGTAATTTCCTCAGTCTGTAACTTCTGGTTGAACTAAAAGACCCTGTTCTGAATAGGAAATCTAAGACTGGGGTAGATATCCTGAATCATTAAGTCTTCCTCCTTCGCACTGTAGATAACTGCGTCTCATAATCCCTTTCATAAATGAACACAGCCCTTCCCCAGAACCATGCAGGCAGCTTTGCTCCCACTATTTCTGTTGTTCTAGAACCTCACCCCTCTAATAAACTGCCTTCTAATTACTAGCATAAATATAATAACAACCAGCTTGTATCTGTTCATTCTTGTAGATTACTGCCCTCCAGCTTAACTAGTTTTCCCCCCCCCCCATTTAACCCTTGATATATTTATAAATATCAAAAGCTTCTCTGTAAAATCTTCACTTTGCAAGGCTAGAGATAAGGGGCTCTTTTAGTCTCACCAGAAAAGCTCACTACTCTCCCTTTGCACCTGTTCCAGCTTAGAAAAGTTGGATCCTATCTTTTTCACTCTCATCCATAGACATGGGCGACCACAACTGCATCTGAAAGGCAGGATGCAGCTTCATCAAAGCCTTGTGTAAAGGCATTTAATACTTCTCACTCTCCTAGGGAATACCTCACCTGACTGCATTTGCCTTTCTTAGAATCACATTACACTTATGGTTGACATTCACAGACAAACCAACACAGGCTTTACCCTTGCAAATGCCAGACATGGAAGTGCAGGGGGCCCATTACAATGGTACTGGAACAGATTAATAAAGCACAGTGTGTGCCAGATCTCCACAAGATCAAGAATATCTGTACTACAGGCCACTGCAAAATTTAACAGGCCCATGGTTGCCCTGAAATCAATTAGCATATCTGCATCTTTTCCTCCACTGCTGATCCTAACTAGTGTTCTTCCAGCTTGTGCCCACTTTATTACTATTTCAAAGGTGTGATTTTACTTTGTGTCAATGCTAATCATCATTAATTCTGCAGGTCAGTCAACTTTTCCAGAAAAAACATAGAATACCAGGTTGGAAAGGCCTCAGGGATCATCCAGTCCGACTCTATTTGGCAAAGCATGATCTAGACTAGATGGCCCAGCACCTATACATCCAAATGTTAAACGGGTCCATCACTTCCCCGGGGCGATTATTCCAATGGCTGATTATAAATACCCACCTACTGAAAATACCTACCTTTATAACAGACTCCTCCCCCACCCTTCAGCACAGTGTTGTCATGTTCTTTTTTGTAATTTGTCTACCTTATCATTCTTCTATTAATTCCCAGCTCTTCCACTTAAGCTAATAACTTCCCTGTGTGTCATTACATCAGTTGATTTCTGAAGGCCAGAGATTACAATTATAGCTTTTCCTCTCTCTAGCAAAACTTCACCCTTTTTCAGAGAGGATATTTTATCACAATGGCTCATGTTTACCCCTGACAACTTTATTTACAATTTAAAATTTATTCTAAATTCTCATTTACTGTTAAATGCATCATTTACTCTCACCCATTCTTCTCAACAACCGTACTTCATGAATGACAGTATCAACTTTATTTTGACAGATTAACTTTAAATCCTTGCTACTGGACCTGTCATTTCAATATGCCTTTTTTTGCAGTTCTTAACCATCTTAACCCACTAAATTATTTGATCCCCACACCAGATTGGTCCTTTTGTATCAGCTAAAATATTTATATGGTTATATACACCATATTTATATGATTATATAAAACTGGTTCTTTTTTCCCCCCTTTGGCATATAAAGAAGTTGAGAATCAAGCACTTTCAGAATACTGTATGTATTCTTACTTTAGGAACTTGAAAAATAGGAGGCAGCCACTTTGTTCAAACAAGCTGAGATTTCCAATACTTCATTCTTAAATGTACAGATTCTTTTCTAAAGAACAGCTTGATTTTCAAGTGTCAACCAACTTTCAGTGAAGATAATGGGAGCTACAAAGTCCTTAGAACTTAGGAGGTAGGCTAAATGACTGAACCAACTGCTAAATGCACACACAAGACTTCCACTTTTGATTCTCTGGAAGTTGCAATCAACAGACAGTTCTGACATCAAATGCTACAGTCAAAATAAATATGAATATTTTTACTTGGAGTCCCTATATCCAGTTGTAATTCCAATGAACGTAAAGTTTATACCAGAATGTCACCACTGAGGTTTGTTTTTTTCCAAGATTTTAGATCAGAATCAGCTGATGTCCCATATGTCAGTGGATCCAGACTAGAATTCAAAGCACTTCAGAAACTTTGCATACTTCCACCTGAAAAGCCTTCTGAAAATAAAAAGCAATTAATCAACATGAAGACTTTCAGGTGTTGGCACAAATGCAAGAGAAATGTTTGCAGCTTTGTTCATTCGGTGCAAACAATACAGACAAGTGAAACAGTATTTCTGTATTTTAAATGCCAGTTTCTCCTCAGCTCAGGAATCAGTTTACTCAGGCTGTTACAGAGATTCAATCAGCACAGAAGTGCAGTTCTCAGCACCTACCAGTAAAATGCACCAAACCCTGCCTAAACACCAGAGCTGAACCTAACTTTCAGCTACCACCTTACTACAAAAGGAATAACTACAAGTGCAATAAATGTAACGATGTGAAAGGAGAGAGATTTCCTCCCATGCCACTGCATCCACACCAAGAGGGTGTGCAGTTCGGGTGATGGTCAAAACTCAGTGTGGAAATACCATACCATTAATGCACTCCCTCCCTTCAGTCACCTCAATTTCTACTTCATAACCACTTTACAACCCAGCTTTTTAACCCTGAGATCACTGGAATTGTTCAGCCACTCAATTATTTGCAGTTCATAAGTGATACCTGGGATGTGCAAGACATAAGGAAAAATAACGTGATAAGCGGGGGGGGGGGGGGGGGGGGGGGGGAGAGGAAATTAAATAACAATTCCTCTACATCAGTGCAGGTGACTTGACTAGCAGAAGTGCCAGGAGGCAGGAAGAGGGCGCCCGGTTTTGTCATTCTGCCTCCAGAGGTCTTGCCCACACATCAGGGAAGCAGAAGAGACTGAAGGACTTACTCTTGGGCTGCATTCCCCCCCCACCCCCGCCGTGTGGCCGTTCCTCCCCCCACCTCATCCATGCTGTCTCAGTGACCAAAGTCCCACACCCGGAGGCAAACCTATTTATTTGAAGCAGCAAACCTCGATTAACAGAGATGACATAACATTACCCCAGAACGCTCCAGCCAGCCCCTTGCCGTCACTTTGAAGAAGGAAAAGAGCGAAAAGAAGGGCTATGACAGCCAGCCCCGCACAGATCGGCCCTCAAGCGCCCACCCCCCTCTCCCCACCCGCGGGCCCTCAGCCGCCTCTCCTGGCAGCTAGGAGGGGGGTCGGGCCGCCTCCCTGCCCGCACTCACCTTGGCCGGCGAGGGGGTCTCGCCCCGGCGGAGCGCGGCAGTGACAGGCGCAACTGGCAGTATCCGCGGGTTCCGCAGCCGGCGCGGCCGCAGGGGGACTGGCATTGCCGGCCCTGACCTCGGGCGGCTACGCGGTGCTGGGTAGTAGGCAGGTGCCCGGCGCGGCTTACTGTTCCACTCAGCACTTTACCATCCCCGCTCCGTTTCCTTAGAGCGGGAGAGCCCGTCTCAAATATCAGAGCCAGCCCTCCAGAGGAGCGCAGGAACTGACATCACCCGCTCCACGCTTTTAACCCCTTTTCGGGCTCGGCGGCGAGGCAGGTGGGGCAGGCAACACCCAGCGGCGGGTGTGGGATGGGCCGGGGGGGAATGGAGCCGAAGCCGCCCTCTGCTGCGGCCGGACCCAGCCCTCTCCCCGCCTACCCTGTACGTTCAGGGGCTTCCGCTGAGGCTGGGGTGCGGAGAACGGACCGGTGCTGACAAGGCATCCCTGGCCGGGCTCCCCGGTGCGCCTGCTAGCTGCCCCCTCCAGTGGGAGCTCTCCTGCTGTGCCTGCTCCGGGCAGCCATCTTGCTCTGCCCAGCGCCTCAGGGCAAAAGCCGAACGGTGTTGGAGGTCCTCCTGGATAGGCCACCTGGCAGCTCTAGGCTGCTACCTCGGGCGTCTCAGACCGGCAAGTGTCGGGCCCTTGTCTCCTGAGATCCTCCTTGCAGTCATCTCCCAGCCTTCAAAACCGATGTGCCCCAAGGCACAGCTGAGTTTCCCATGGAGCAGCCAGGCAGGGAGCTGGCATCCACAGAGCAGTGCTGTCCTCACCACCCACCACAGCCTGGAGGGGCTGGTGGGGCACCATTCACTGGTCGTAGGCAGCCCCCAGTGCATGGGTTTGGTGCCATGATGGACATGAAAACCAAATTTGTGTGATGATGGCTCTCTTGATGAGATGACACCATCCTACTTGCACGTGCTTAGGCCATCTCTCACAAGATGGCTCAAACAAACTGATCTGAGCTTTCAAGCATTTCTAAAGATAGCTGCCAGCACACATTTTATTCAAGGGTAGGGATACCACTTATTGAGCTACTTTCTGTGCAGCAATCTCTTACATGAATATAAATTTACTTAATAATATATGTTACCTGTGTTACTCAAATGGAGCTGGCAGTGTCACTGCCTGGAGAGGCTGGCCACTGGGATTGAGTGTTTTGCCTGCTGCTGCCCTCTGTCCCAGGCCAGTCACTGCCACCCCTGGGCTGGCTGCACCTGCGCTCTTTCTTTTAATACCCAACAGACCAGGATGGGCACATGGGAACCAAAGGTACTGGAGACAGAGGGGAGCTGCAGGACCCTAGAGTTTTGGGCCTCAGACCAGCATGTTTCAAAGCAAAAGATCATTCATTCTGGCCCAGGTTTAGCAACTACTTGTTACTTTCTCCATCATCAGGCATGTTACTTCCATCAAAGATACTTAAGAATTTCCCTATGAGGCTGTCCTCACTGGGGATAATAACAGTCATGCTGACATGTATCTCCGTGGCCAATTTGCATGTGCCCTTTGTATGGCCTGCTTTGCCACCATGGAAGGTGGTCTCATCTCCTCGAGAAAGCAAGCGTGGCTTGTTGGGAAGGGATGTGACAAAAAGGTGATGTCTTGAGTGATAATGAGAGATCCATGAATGCTCTGAAACTGTGCTTTGGCTCCTGTTGAGACTGCCTGCGTATAACAGAGCAGTTTGAATTAAACAGGCTTGCAACAGCCTATGGAAGAAGCAGGCAGGAGAACTGAACAAAATTATCTCCTAGTACTGTAAGCAACACTCTTCACTAGGCATGGTTAAACAAGATCTTAAATGTGGTTATCTGGCTTACAGATATTGTCTGGCCTGAGATCTGCTGCTTAATAAACTTATGTTGTAAAATCTTTCCTCACATCGATAGTGTGCTTTCAGTGGTGTCTCATCAGACAAACAGTGAGTAGCAAATCACTTACTATGCACAAGTAAAAAGACTGATGTGATTAAGTGGCTAAAATATAGAAATATAACTAAAAACATAAGGCTAAGATTTGGACATGGGAGTGGTTAAAGGCAAACGCTGAGATCTATACCTTGTTATTCAAAGAAGTATTCAAATTTCCAAAGACTCTGTGGACCTTGCAGTTTCCTGAAGATTGTTTTGCTTTAGATTTCTCATCTATTCCAGTTTCATGGGAATTTGGCGAAATGACACTCCCTGTTCCTTTCTAGCTAAAAGACAAAGCATACATTACACAGCTGGTTCAGGCAGAGAGCAGGATAGCACTAGGCAGAGATGGGCAGAGAGCCAAGTGGAGACAGGCATCTGGCAGGGAGCTCTACCATTTGACCAGCCCACCAGGGCAGAAATGGAGCTGGTTGCTGGGATAGTATCGCCTAAAGAGACTTCTCAAACGGTTCCTAATGGAAGGGACTCCAGTTGGCTACAGATCATGTGTTGTGTGTGAGCCTGTATTAATCCTTACTTCCAGTGATCTAGGCAGCTTCATGCCTTACAGAATCCCCTCCTGAACTGAGGTTGATCAAAGTGTGAAAAGAAGCTATTCCCTTCATGCTCCCCAACCTATTCCTGACTCCTTTCGGTCGCAGCATACAACTATAGTATTTCTTAATCTGAATTTTCTGAGGTATTTTTATTCTTCTTTTAAAGGCACTGGTCAAGTTCTCTCATTTGCACCAGCAAAGCCAACAGGATTGTGTCACTAACTAAAACGTCAATCTGGCCTTGTGTTTTTCCCAGGCAATGAAGCTTGACTGCCAGGACATTCCTCAGCCACTGAGCTTTATACAAAGTACCTCCCCAAGAATTGCCTGCACACACCTTGCTTTAACCCCTGGAGGCCCAGAACCACATCAGCACTCACACAACTGTGTGCTACCGTTTCTTTAATGCAATTATTCCACAGAGCTGTTCCTCCCTATGCTGTATGTTAAATCATTTAACAAAATTATTATAAAAAAATAATAAATATGGCTTTCATTAAATAATGCTAATAGAAAAACCATTTTGACTATAAAGGGAGAAGGTTACAAGAACAGCCAGCAGTATCTCACAGTTCTCGAGTGATTTACCTTGGTAGTTATCTTTAACATGTCTGCTCAAGCACTTTATGTCAGGTTTTTACAATTTGCAAACAAATCCTTCAGCAAAAAATAAAATTTACTATAAACAGCAAATATTGACAAAACAAACTCTCTGGCAGATGCAAGAGAACTAGCTTGGCATTGTTAGACTATCATCACAACACAAGCACAGGCTGCTTTATTAAGAGCACTATATCCAAAATACCTAAACAGAAAGACAAAAAGATAAATGAGAGCAAGGTGTCGGAAGATAAGAGTAGAAGAAACTCTTTGTCTAGCAAGCAAAGTTGTCATAGTTCTGCGGGTGGGAGAGAGCATTACGTTTCAGTCACAGCACTGATGAAAACTTACCAAAGGGGCAAGGACACCAGGCAGACCAAGTCCATGTGTCAGAGCTCAATCTAATGTGGGAAAAAACTTGCATAAAAACAAGACAGTACCTTGAAACACCTGTTTGAGGTACTTGTTTCTCTCTGCAGGGAACTTAGGCTTCATATTGTAGTTATCTGAATTCCACCTGTGTTAGAGGCTTAAAGATGTTGAAAATGGCCTTTGTGCCTTGTTCCCTTACTCTGTTCCTCCTGGGCTTGCAGTGTGCTGACAGATATGACACAGACCTGCAAAACCCTGCTTTGCTTCTCTTCTAATCAGCAATGACAAGTTCATGCAGCAGAAAGTAAGACCGGCAGCTATGGATCACCTCACTGCATAAGCCAGTTGCTTGTGGGAGGACCTAGTGGGAGAGCCAGGTACATTGCCCTCCGGTACTTTGTCAGCTGGTTTTGGTTGTGTTATGGCAATCTTGTCACACTTCACACACATAAAGGACATAAAGACACTTGTGCGTACCAAGAACTTAAGTGAGAGCATGTGTTTTATATATACAGCCTTGACTGGCACAGAGCAAAACAGTGGAGAATTTCCATTTTCCTTAGGGCATCATCCCACGGGTAACTCCACTGCTACTCAGTATTAATAGCTCACAGCTTGTTTCATCTCTGTGCTTCTCCAGTTTCAGCCTCCATGTACCAAATTGCATTTGGTCTTCCTCTGCTAGATTAAGAAGCCATCAACTATCATTAGTCTGTGACAAAAAAATTTACTTTCTCTTCTATAACATACACAGATTTAACATCTCTCACAATAATTAATGTTTTCTAATGCTTGTATTCTCATAGGTTTATCTACATCATAGATTAGACAACTGAAGCTTAAAAAGTAAACTTGGGGTTGTTATCAGCATGCTTGTGTGTGTCTGTTAAACTCTGTTCCAGAGGGGAGAAGAAAGGAGGACAGCATATGGGAGTCTTCAGGCTAAGGAGGAAGAAAACAGGCCTTGCAAGTGTATTTGTTTTGTGTGATCTTCTGTGTCTGGCATTGGCTGGTATGCAGCCCATACGGTTCCCACATACCACGGCACACTTTGAATCTTTTTCAGAGTCCACAGGTTAGAGCAGAAAGTGCTGTGCAAGTGATGCCATACATAATGAATCTCACAGCTAAACTGTATCAAGCCCAGATGCTACAACTATGCAGAGCTGGCTCAACAGTACCTGAAAAACTACATGGTGCTGCCCTAAGGATGAGGGGTCTGGCTGCTCCCACAGAGGAAAAGGAGGCATAGAAAGAGGGGGGATGGAGATGGGAGAGGGTATTGGAAGGAATCAGGGAGAGCCCTGGAGAACTGGGCCTGCTGCTCCTGCAGCCTCAGTGATGTGAGAGATGGTCACAGTTCTGCTGCTGCAGGCAAGAGCCCATATCCCTCGACCCCTCCTTGAAGAGCAGCAGCAGGTCTGGCCTCCCAGGAGCATAGCTCAGACAAAGTAGGCAGCAGCATCTAGTCATTTTGCTTCCCCAGGTTTCCTGTGAAGTGCCAGGGAAATACCCATTTACAGACCTGGTTCTGGAAGCACAGTGCAAAAAGCTGCACCAGGGAAAGGAACTCAACCATATTGGGAGTAAGGAACAGATTATAGATTACTGGTATGGACAGACTGGTCATCTCAGCCCAGTTCTTAAAAATCAGCTGTCTGAGGGACATGTTCAGTAGGAGTGAGCATTGAGGAGGCAATAGTGTGTGCTGCAGGTCGCCAGAGGAGCTCCACAGTATAGCACAGACCCTTACTACTGCTGTTGAAGATTACAGTTATGCATCCAGCCATGACTGCAAACAGCTTCTCAGCAAAAAAAACCCTCAGACCACAAGGAATCATGGGGAGTGAACTCCTGCCTGATCCCCACTAAAACTGTAAACAGAGTTTTTGGATGGGAGAGGTTTTGGCAGGCCAGCAGAAGTAGTAGTCCTTGTCCCTGCTGTACCCCTATGGCAGAGCTGAGGAGAAATTCCATTTCCAGAATTGCTAAATGAATACATTCAGTGAAGAGTAATGTAGTTCTCAGCTTGCCCTCTGTTTGGATGCTGATCTGAGAACTTCAGCACAGGCACCTGGGGTAGGTCTGTGATTGGCGCAGGACAGACTGCGCAAAACACCATGCTCTGATGGAAGATCCCTGCCTCTCCACAAGTAGGCTGGCCTGTACTGGCTGTGAGCAGGGAAGAGAAGATGCTAGTAGGAGATGCGGCTAGTCTGTGGGAAAGGTTTTGGTTGCCTTCCCAGTCTTGTGTGGAAGTCATGCCTACAGCTACCAGATGTAGGGATGGGGCGTGGAGAAGAGCACAGATCCCTGTCATAGGACTCCTGCTTGCAGAGCCTCCATTGCTAGAACCAGCAGGCAGCCCGTCCTCCATGGTAGTGCAGGAGGGAGGCATTGTTAGCTGGAGAGGATTTTGGCTCCTTTCCTGGTCTCACACCAGAGCCAGGCACACAGCTCACAGTTGTCTGTGATCTCTGCTCTGGGATCTTTCAGGCTTGTCAACACGTTGTGTAAAGGGAGAAATGATTTCACTCCCACATGGGGGGTGGAAATGTCAAAAGCCCCCATGGAGATCCCTCTGCCTGTGTCTCCCGGGAAGAGGACAGGTGAGCAGCCTTGGAGAGCGCTCCGTCCCTCTGCAGGTGAGATCCCCATGCAAAGTACGTGAGAGCAGCAGTTGCTGAGCTTCACTGACATGACTGTTCCTGCTGGTTTCCATGGGGATCCACAAAACCAGCAGGAAAGCACTGATCTCTTTTGGAAGACGAGTAATGTGATGTGATAGTGCCTGTGGCTGGGGAGGGGGGGACAACCCCACTTTTATACTGTTAACTGAGTTCTGGGGTTAGTCCTGGGGCTTGCCTGCCAAGAGTTGGCAAGGAAAACATTTCTGTACTATTCCCAAAGGGTTAGCAGCAGCATTTGTGTATCCACTCCCAAAGCGCTAGCAGCAGCTCAAAGCAGTAACTCAAGCTTGTAGGTATTACAAGCTGACATAGGCAGGTTCAAATGATATTGCAAATTAATTTTAATGGGCAGCACTGGCAAATTATGTCAGCAGGCAGCCTAAACAAGTAGTGTTTGATAGTACTTTGACTGGATGGGGTTAGTGGGAAGCACTGGTAAGGAGCCCAGGATGTGCCACTATGTGGCCCAGCATGGAAGTGTACACACAGAGATATGACATACAGAGAAAATGTGCATGCTGCTCTCTCTTCTGTCACATCTGAAAGCATATGAACCAAATCTCACACCTTTCACCTTGGTCATAGAGGGAAACTTCCATGTGCAAGGAACAAATTCACAGTCTTGCCATCACAGTATCATGTCACTAAGACTTCACCCACTGCCCTGAAGGTCTCACCCTGTCCTCTTCATTGCGAAAGCATCAAGTGTTATTTAGCACACTCTTCCCCATGCAGTTTGGAGGTGCCTGCCCAATACCCACCCACCCTCTTGCACACAGCAACAATTGCCAAACCGTACAGCTGCCAGGATAAAAGGACATGACGGGAATGGGTGGAGGGGTGGCTTTTCTCATCTGCATAATTTTTGTGAGGCAGTTTAAGATTTCCAGAAAATTCTGCAGGAGGGGAGAGGTAAAACTGATAGAGGATAAGATGGCTTTCAAACACAGCCAACAAGCACCTTAAAAAGGAAAACCTAATTTTGTGTGTGCCTCTGCCTCTGGGCAAAATATTCTTGGCTCAGTTTTGAAGGTACTGGGAAATTTAAGGGTTGGGTGTCCCTCAAAACCAGTCTCAGGGTGCCTGCAACAGGGTGACCAGAAAAGGGTGCCAATTTTGAAAATGTCATCCTAATTTTATTTTTTTTATTTTGTCATTTGCTATCAATAAGCACTCCCTGGGAGGCTCAGAGATTGATCTAGAACTTGTGTTTCACTCTATGCACTGCCTGAGGCAGCAATCCATGTAATAGAAATCCATCACCTTGGCTGTAGATTTCAGTGATGCTTGGATGCCATTGCGCTGACTGTTGTGATATGACACTCCCACCCATTTCCTAATGCGGTGCTCCCTTGCCCATAGTCCTATGAGCCTGCAAAGGAGCCTCTGAAGTTGAGGTCACTGCGTGGCCTCTCCCCCTGTCAGTGACTCCCTCGCCTGCCCAGTAACCTCAGTGCTGGTGTAGAGATGCAGAGTCCCCTGTTCCCTCAGAAACCCATGCCAAGATGCAGCACATCTTGGACACACAGACAGCCAGCTAATCAAAACTGCTTGAGTAGCTCCAGCACAAAACTGAGTTAGGGCCTTCTGCAAAGAATGTCATGGGTAATTTTTAATTATTTGTTTAATCAGTGTTAATTGCACACAGTAGGAGGTCAGAACTCAGCCTGCAAATTCTCAGTTGGCTGAGATGCTCAAGTTCTCCAGCCATTCTGGAAACCCTGTTCAAGGAACAGAAGGAGGGGCGTTTGCTCATGAATGATACTCTGGGGAGTTTTTCTGCAGAGGGAGGAGGAGGAGGAGAGGAAGTATGGGAAGATGGGCTGCATCAAAAGGAGCCTGGCCAGCAGGTCAAGGAAGGTGATTCTGCCCCTCTACTCTGCTCTGGTGAGACTCCACCTGCAGTACTGCTTCCAGCTCTGGGGCCCCTAACACAAGAGGGTTGTGGACCTGCTTGAGTGAGTCCACAGGAGAGCCACAGAGATGCTCAGAGCACCTGATCACCTGTGGAAACAGATTGCGAGAGTTGGGGCCATTCAGCCTGCAGAAGAGAAGGATCTGGAGAGACTATTGCAGCCTTTCAGTACCTAAAGTGTGGCTGCAAGAAATCTGGAGAGGGACTTTTTACAAGGGCATGTAATGATAGGACAAGGGGGAATGGTTTTAAATTGAAAGAGGGTAGATTTTGGTTAGATATTAGGAAGAAATTCTTCACTACGAGGGTAGTGAGACACTGGCACAGGTTGATTGAAGAAGCTGTGGCTGCCTCATCCCTGCCAGTGTTCAAGGCTAGGTTGGATGGGGCTTGGAGCAACCTGGTCTAGTGGAAGGTGTCCCTGCCCGTGGCAGAGGGTTGGAACCAGGTGATCTTTAAGGTTTCTTCCAACCCAAAACGCTCTGTAATTTTGTGACACTAAGGGGTGACTGGGCTCCTGGGCCTGCTCTGCGCTGGAGAGACTTCAGCACACCTCCTGCTTGAACTGCCACTAGCCAGGCATGTGCAGAGCTGCCCCATCAGCAGGAGCCTTCTCCAGATACTTAAATTGGGGCGTTTCAATCCAGTCTTTCCTTTTGGTATTCTATTTTGATCAGAAGTGTCTTTACATTTGTAATTATTATAAAACACACTGATAATATTATACATGTATGTGTGCGTAGATGTGCAATAATGCATACGTACATACACGAGTTGTAAGTGCATAATGTCTGGTATGTTATAGTAATAAATGTGTTATATAAAATCACAACATGATCCAGTTCGATAGTCGTTACGGCCGGAGCACCAGAGCGCGGAGCCCGCGATGACTGGGCCGCCTGAGGCGGACCCGCTGCCCTGGCCGTTGGAGATGGCCGAGCCCCTCCCCGCCTCCTGTGCTCTGGCGCCACCTGGTGGCTAGTGGCGGCGCGGCGGGCAGGTTTTTCCTGAGGTAGCTCTATCCCAGGCGATGGTTTATCGAGGGAATCCAACAAAAACGGGTGTCCCGAGAATGGGCGACGCCTTTGTCCGGTTTAACTTTGCTGTGTGTACATTTGCCGATGGGGAAATGGGCTGCATTTCCCAATGGACAGTTGGGTGCAGAGTCAGTGGGACACATCTTCTGGCTGTCTCAGCCGTGAATACCTGCACCTGTAAAGCCCTCTGCCATCCTGCTAAAACATAACACCACTAACTCACACTCTTTTAAATTGGTTTTCAAATGCCTACAAGCATCAAAGACTTACCTGGTAATATTTTCAGAAAGATTTCACAGCATGAAGCTCTTTGGAGACCTCATTTTAAACAGAAAGCTTCAACTGCACAACACTGAATTGCATTCAACGAAGTGTCCTCTCAAGCTGCGCAACCTGAGCTGGCTTACACAGGGAGGGAAACACGAGGTGAAGCCTTGTGCCTCCTTGTCATTGCATTCAGCCACTGGCCTAACACTTAGTGGCTCTCAGTTTGTCTCTACAGTTTAGCAAGTTTTTTTTTACCAGGGAAAAAACCTCCTGATGGGACAGTCAGTCATTGCCCTCTGACAGACATGAACACAACTGCGCATCTGCACTGTTTAGCCGCTCTGATAATTACAGCTAATACAGATTTCTTTTCAGCTGAAATAAATAGAAACCTTGAATCAGACATGAGCTACAACCAGGCTGTTCCTAGGGAGCATGGTGGCAGTACAGCTCTGAGGAATCTGAGGGGAGATGGAGTATTTATGGCTGTGGATTTGCTGTGGGCTGTCTGCTGGAGAGTGCTAAGGGTCAGCACCAGACCATGTCTCTGAGACACTGGATGCACATGCTATCATATAATTCTAAGTCACACCTGGGCAATTAGTCCTAAGAAGCAGATAAGCATTGGATTGTTTTACCATATAAACATATGGGAGTGTGCAGAAGAGTAGGAGAAGGTGTTCCTAGGGCAATGGTTGCAGAAGAAAGGATGTTCAGTTCAGGTGTAAGTTCAAAGAACCAGTTTTCTCTTTGGTGCAAACTCACAAAAAACCTAAGACATTTTCTAATTTTTTTAAAGCTGGACCCACCCTTACAACAGGTCAACACTCAAGCCTGATGTTTCTGTACAAGACACTTGTCTCCTCTCAGCCTTCATTTCTTCTTATAAGGAAGAATGCACCATTTATGTTTGCCCCAAAATTATTTAGCTTCTCAGAAGACATCACAGAAATTAAACCTTTTATAAATTAAGAACTTTAACAAAATGCTTTTATGCTGGATCAAAATTATAATCTGATTCTTCTAATGAGCAAAAGTAATTCCACCATTACCGCAAGAAAGGGTTGCTTTTGCTTTTAAATATAGGAGAGCTTTTGAGCCTGTACTGCTAGCTTTACCTTCCCTCTGCAAAGCACTCTGCAGCCATACAGAAATGCAGAATACTGGTTCCAGATTTCTATATTCTTGTCTGAAATCAGTGCCCATCTGATACTATCTGGGCTTAGACTGACTAGATTTATATTTAAAGTAAGCCTGATGTCATAGAAGATAGTCTGTGAATTGTAGGCATGCAGGCATAAAAGGAGAGAAGATTCAGGACCTCTTACACCACGGAAGGATTATGCCAGGATCAGGCAAAATCCCCCTGCTTGCAAGAGGTTATGCTCACATGGGTTTGTGACTGGGTCATGTCTTTCAGTCTCTGCAGAAGAGACAGCATGTTTTGGATCCAGCAGCTTTGGTACTCCTACGAGCTCATATTCATTCCTCCCAGAGACCAAAATTTCTGGGAACTGTCCTGAATTTCCAATAGCTATTTACTCCATTATCCAAAAATCAATCACAGATGGTGCTTTTGATGCTAGCAGGTTGGAAAAAATAAGCTCTTGGCTTATATCCTGAGCACATTCGATCTGGACTGACTGGGTGGAATCATGACAGCCCATCATCTTGTCATTGGTACAGAAACACTTCCTGTCTGCAGCTAACTTTTGGGCAAGGATGACCATTTTCCTTTAAATAGCAAACTTCAGTCTTAAATAGTTACACTTTGCCCTTGCTGTTTGGGTCTGTTGCATACCGAAGACTTAGCTCTTAGCAACATGAAATCCCATCCTAATTAGCTTCTGTTTAACAATACCACTTTGTACCACTCTCAGAATGCCAAGCTCCTTCTATTCTGGGGCTACAGAGGAAGGGAACATTTCATATGAAGCTCAAAGCAGCTCAAGAGTCTTTCTATGAAATGCCATTTTTTTTCCCCCAAAGTGTGAAGTAGTCCTGTATGTTAAACCTGAGCCACTCTGTATGAGTAAAAGGCACACTCAGAAAATTAGACTGTTAACTGAGCATAGCCCAACATAAGCCCACAAAACTGCTGTAAGAAGTTCTGGAAAATTCAGCAGTGTCATAAATTCAACATAAAGGGTGCATGCTAAACGTAAAACTTGTGTGTAAGTGGTGAGGTGGTATAATTCATTCCAATTTGACACTCAGCTGGAGAGAAAACTGTGCACCATTTACTCTATTGGGGAGTCAGTGAGCGCATATAAAATACAGCAACTAAGCCATCTTCTGTATTTGCATCAACACTCCCAACACTTGCAGAAAGCATGGAGACCCATGAACCTCCCTACAATAACAAACAAACAAGATGACACATGCAGCTCTGCCCACCACAAATGCCAATGGCTAAGGATGATCATTCACACATACAGCTTTTTGCATTTGGTCCTTTTCTTATGCTGTTATGAATGTTTTCCTCACCTTACAGGAAAGTCTCTCAATTCAAGGACAGTTTCTTATCTGAAGCAGTCTGAAGACAGAGAGAGTGACAATGCCAAGCTCTTTTTTCTTTTCAGCCTTTCACAAAATCTTTATGCAATCTGTTTTACTTGCTATCCTTGAAACTTTGACCTAATTTCCATCCCATAAATCTACTCTCCTAGACATTATTCAAAATAATGACTGTATGATGATCCCAAATACATCTATTTGCTTTGAGTTCTAATATTTTGTGGTTATACAGAATTCCATCATTCTCTGTACATTGTGAATTTGTGCAACCAATGTGTTTGCATTCTTTAAAAGAAGTCTTTATAGCTTTTAAAGTGAACAGAAGAACCCCCTCCTGAAATGGGTTTGGTGCCTGTTTTAAAGGAAAAACTCCATTATCATGACACATTCCAACCACAGTAGGTAAGTATAAAACAACCTGAAAAAAAGAAAAACTCTTGCTCAAAAAGCTTTGCTGAGATACACCTAAGGCTGCAAATTTGAGTGGATATTTGAGCCACCGTAAATTGGATTGGTCTTGGTCCTGAAATGTAATATCCAGCAAAGCTTCATTTTTCAGATCCCAGTGCCCACAAAGCCCTGAAGGCAGGGGCTGCAATTTGTTAATTCCAGCATGTTCTGGTCTTTCAAACTCAATGGCATGCATGGTGCAGGTATGAAGTATACACCAGTGCACCCACTGACCTCTTGCTGTGTGTGGATGACAGACAGCTCTGTGAAGCTTCAGATGATGGAGCTGGGAGACCATGTTCTTAGCCAGCACAGGAATCTGACTAGGGGCTATGTGGTGGAGGCTGCTTGCAGATAAGATTGTTGGGATTTATTCAGTATCATAGAGAAACCTGTATTAGCTCCCATCCGTGGCAGAGTTTGTATTTGTCACTCAGCCTGTTAATATGTACTTTTTTTTCAAATTCCCACCATTCAAATTATTACCTTCAAATTACCAAATTATTACATTCAAATATATACCCAGATATCATCATGGACAAAAGTCACAGAAGAGCTGTTCTGACACTGTAAGAACTTTTAGCAGATTGTTTTCTCTCTCTTTGTCATCCAGCAGGTAGGAGGAGATCAACACAGGCTACTGGGTGGATTGTTCCCCTGGGATGCCCGATTTGCTTGTGCACAACTCCTCAGGGCATATCCAGTTGCCCTAATTTTTATACGGCTATTCACCAGCCTTGGGGAACACGACAGCACCATTTTTTGCTCTCTTGGAAAGAAAGGAGTTGGGTGTCACAGTGTCAATATCCATGGATCACAACAAAGGGACACAAATGCCAGGAATGTCTCCACCTAGGGATTGCCAGCTGAAGTTACAGGACTGTTGCCAGCAGGCGAAGAGATGGACTCATCTACCTGCGACTTTTCTCTAGTTGTTAGCTCATCACTTATAGATATTTCTAAAGGTTATCTCTGCAAACATAGCTTTTTGTGACATCCAGGAGAAGTTGTTCTGCTATACCAAAAATGCCCTAAAAAAAGATTATTAGCATAAGTCTAATCCAGTTGCTCTGCTAGAAAGTTTTAACTTTACTGCTGAGCTGCCCACCTGGTAATGAATTTTAATCATTTTTCTTTATCCTGATCATGGGGCAAGGGCATTGAGAATATAGGGAACATAACAACTGGGAGAGAGAGAAAGACAATGGACCTGTTGTAGTTTAAGGGAGACGTAAGGGACAATATAGTCCCTTATAGCAGGAAGCAGGGCTTGTAAATTACTAGTTTATCCGAGTTTTATTTGTGCTGCAGTGATGTTTGCAGGTAAGTAGCAGTTAAATGTTCACAGAATTATGAGCACGTGAATGTTTTATAGTCAGAGCAATATAGTTAGTAGTTGTGGTTCATGGCTGGGATCATGCTACAGTCTGGGGACGATGTATTATTTCTTTGTCTTCTGGTCTTATTAGGGTGTCGAGAAGAACATCAATTGATGGCTAAGTCTGTACCTCTGAGACTGGCTAATAAAGAATCCTTAATTGCTTGTACTAGTATGGATATGCCTTAAGAAAAAAGCCTACAGAAAATGTAGCTGACTCCAAAAGGATTTTATAAGCTGATATCATCTTTGGCTGTGTTAAACTATAATAGAATATTTCTTCCTAATAGCATGCCTAACATTACAACAAGATTTAAAATGACTTTGAATCAAAAAGTAACTATGTCTTTTTTTTTTCTGAAGAAGCAAAAATCAGTACTAGCCTTTTTACTCTCAAATTCTCCTTGTATTAATTTTCATTTTTCCTTTAGAAAGATATAAAAGACAGAATTTGGTTCGCATCTGCAAAGGCAACTATAAAAAAAAAAAAAGCCTTCTGAGAGCATTTGATGGCATAGGTGTGATAGTGGTCAAATTATGAAAGAAGTGGGATTTACTTATGCATAAGAGCCTAATTTGGGCTTTTTTTCTGACTCTCATGTTACCAGTTCAAGATCTGCCCCGTAGTTAGTCAGGGTGTTATGAAACAGAAAGCACCTAGTTTGAGTGTCAGCCTGGAATTATTTTGCCTGACTTCAGCTACCCAGAAGCCAAGAAACAGGCCTGAACTATTCATCTGGCTCCATCTATCACCAGTGGAGACAGTTCCATCTCCTTAGGATGGAGTGCATAATCATCCAGAAGTGTCCACCTCTCACAACTGTGTAAATACAGAATTAGAGCAGATGGAAAGCAAAGAACCACAATATTCTTGTAGACAGAGAATAGCTAATACAGAATGAAGATGTAAGTATATCACATCAAGAAATTGGAACAATCTTCCCTGTTTGCAGCTCTGTCAAGAACTGGATCAGTCCATAGATGAAGAGTCACAGCTAATTGTGCAGATGACTTTCACAGCTGAGGAGCTGAAAAGTGCATCAGAACCTTTGCTCAGGTTTCCTCTCACTTCATCTATTTTTGTGCTTGTATTTCTGAGGCTGATTTGTCATTACCAGCATCAGTTATACTAGGTGTAGCTGGAAGATTTGCAGGATGCCTGGGATTACTTGGTATCTGGAGCATCATTTCTGGCCTCTTCTAGACTAGAAAGTCACAGAAATTACGGTTTTAAAGTTCACTGGGCTGGATATTTTTAAGCTGGCATTTGTAGTGAGTGTAAAATATCTGACAATTATAGATCACAATATGACAAAAATTCATATCCGGTAAGTCATGAACATTCTTCAGGGCTACATTCTTACTTAGTCCCATTAAATTCTTCACAGAAATTCTTCACAAAAACATTCTTCAGGGCTATGTTTTTACTTAGTCCCATGAAATTCTTCACAAAATGTCTCTTTAATAACTTTCCAAAATGAAAACTTCGTCTTTAGACAATATAGTGGCCATGCCTATGCAGTCTATGCTGCGGTGATGCCTACTGATGGGGAGATTTGCTGTATAAGATACAGATGAATATTTGATGATGTAGTTATTTATTTAATGTATCTGTAGAGATAGACAGCCTTTTTCATGTGACTTTTCTTAGTCATCAAAAAGATTTGGGACCATTTGGCTCTTATCCCACCTGAACAGCTGACATTTGTTGGGATCATGTCTTTGTTGTGGAACAGCTACCAGGTCAGTGACAAGATCTGAAAGGAAAGGAAGAAAAGGTAAAAGCTACCTTTTAAAAAGTGCAGTAGCCTCCTTGTATATCACTTTAATATGTTCATCATATGCATGTATATGCCCGCTGAAATAGATGATGAGGTTAGATAGCTGCTTGTCCATGCTTCTGGGTATTATTTTCAGTTCTGTGTGATAAACTTCTCTATCTCTGAGGCTATTCACTCGAATGAGAAAAATATTCATACGTAATGTATTCTGAAAGTGACATAACAAAAGTAAGATAACAGTGAAATATCAGTGACTGTGTTCAATGAACAATACAAGAGGACCCTGTTTCCAATGGGACTGCTGTGTAACTTAGCCTTATGGACAAACTGAACCAATGTCACAAAGGTTAAAGAAAGGAGGAATTCTGCAGCTGTTTATATACCGCTGATAAGAGTGGAGGTAGCAGCACAAAATAAGAGATATTTGTTGTTAACAAGAAAATCAATATAGCCAGCATTCTGAAAACTGCTGCAATAATGTATACAGTAAAATACCTTGTTTTAGTCTATCTCCAATGAGACAGTGAGTAAAAGGGAAGTACAAGAAGCAGATAACATAAGGAGGATATGCTCTTTCTTAAGGATAACCACTGAGTATTCCAGAATTATTAGTAACTCAGATCCACAGGTGCTTTAATAAATAATGGCTCAATCTACTAAATAATAAAAAAACATAAGATACTACTGGGGAAGAAGAGTTTCAGAGACCAGTGAATCAGATTACAGAGCAGGACAAAACACAGCAAAACTGAGGAAGAGAAGCTCAGACAGAAAAATATGGACAATAACTGGAAGATGTTTAAGAGTAACTGGATTAAAAAAAAAGTCTCAATTTCATAAGCATAATAAAGAACAATATTGTTTAAAATGTCATCCTGGGTCAATGTATGAAGTGAAGGAAAACCAGAAAATAAAAAGCTTACATGGCAAACGGATAAAATGGGAAATATATAGCAATCAATATAAATTAGAAGTTATAGAATGTAAAAATAGACAACAACAACAAAAAGACAACAGGAAAATCATTGGCTGGCAGGCTATAAGACAAAAAAATCAGTTAAGAGTATATTAACAACAGAAGTCTTAAGGGTACATGCTGCTGCTTGATGCAGATAATGAAATTATAATATTGCAGAAATGACAAATATTCCAGAAATATTTCTGTTCTGCATTTGGAAAAAGGAAAGATGATGCACTTATCTCACATGGGCTGATGAAAAATTTTCCACTCCATTAGAGACTAGGAGGAATGTAAAGTGCGTACTGGGCGTAAATATTTTAAAATCAGCAGGCCCGGATAGCTTACATGGGAATACTAATAGAACTTATTTAACTGAAATCTAGCCTGCTGATATTGATATTTCATAAATCCTGTAGCAGTGGGGAAATATCAGAAGAGTAGAGGAGTGTCTGTCCTATGCCAATATTAAAAAATGGCAAAGTCAATAATCTCAATAGCTATGCACCAGCAAGGGTAACAGCAGTTCAGGCTTAAAAAATATTAACTGATAGAGAGTCCTTTGACAAAGAATACGAAAATCTAGGGATGTATTTTCCAGCATCAAAATAGTCCTGGGAAAAATAATCAAGAATAATTGAAGCATCCCTGTCATGAGCAGGAAGACACTAGAGATACTCTGAAAGTACTTTCTAGCCCTAACTTCTGTGGCTCCATGAAGAGAATCCTCCCTGGACAGGAGTGAATGTATGTACAGGATGTGAATTCTCCTTGTCTTTTTTTCATAAACCAGAACAGAATAAAGACATATCACCTGGGCTTTTGCAAAAGCCAGTAACAGGAAGTCATATTAGTATGAATTTTAGATTCAGTGCTAATCAACATTTTCATCATTGCTGTAGATGTAAACTCACTGCTGATAAAATATGCAGGTATTAGGATGCCTGGTGAAATGGCAATGATGAGGGGAAAGCTTTTCTATAGAGCAGGCTATATGGATCACTTAGCAGATCAGACATATTCAAGTAAAAAGCCTTTTACTACAGCCAAATGCATAGTTATGCATGTGGGAACCAGATAGGAGATTAGGAGATGTGTAATCAGAAACTCTACCCTGGAAAACAGTGCTCTGAAATGGATCAGGGTTGTCAGAGCATGGAGCCGTTTCACTCCAGAGAGATACTGTGGCAGAAAGGGTGAAATCAATCCTTGAATGCATAAACATAGGAATAGTGAGTAGAAGTACCAGGTTGCTTTTCTTCCCTTTGTGGTACTCATGAGACTAATCATATGCAGGATATTTATTTTGAAAGGCTGCTGAAAAGCTGGGGAAGGTGCAAAAGAAGCTTGGTAATTATTCAAGATCTAAAGAAAATGCCTTATAGTAGAAGACTTATAGTGCTCAAGCTGTCTGATTTACTGAAAATGAGATGACTTGATTTATGACTTGATTAATGAATTGGTGCTGTTGGAGGCATAAAGCACTAGCAGGAAACGGCTATGAGCAGACTAAGTTTTACTGAGGACTGAGTGCACGAATTATAAAGCCAGACAAATTCAAGTGAAAAATGAGACATAGAAAATGATTAACCACTAGAACAAGCTAATGTACTGAATTCTTCATCTCCTTATGTCTTCATATCAAGATTAGATGCTTTTCTTATTGGCCTACAGCCAACTACAAATTATCAAGCATGAGTTATAGCACTTAATACTGGAATCTATCCATGAAAATTAATGGTCTATGATATCAAAGAGGTCATTCTAGGTGATAGTGATCTCTGAGACCCATTGTGCTGTAGGAGAGAGATATATTTATTAATTATTATGATGATGTCAATAAGCGGTAGCTAAACGTGCAACTTTCCCTCTGTTCTGCCCTTCAAGTGCTGCTATTTAATGATAACAAGATGAATTAAGGTTGTCAAGATAACTAATGAGAGAAACTGGAGGACTGTAAAAGTCCACAATCAATTTTCCCTTTTTAGATATTCAAGTAGATGATCACTTTACCAGTTGGACTGGCATAATACATGGGAAATATAAGTTGCTGGGTGACTTTCTTTTGCTTTTTTTGTTCCTCTGACTAGAAACTTATTTATTTGGCTGACATGCATCTATGGTAAATAAGTAACCTGGCCTCACATGCATGGCATATTAACAAAAACAGCCGAAGTATTTTTGGAAGAAATGAATGGAAGTGAAGATGCCAAAAATAAGTTCTTACCCAGAAAAGTAAAAAAACCCCAAACAAACAACAAACCCACAATGCTCCCATAGGAGGCAATGTTTTTAACATTATTTTGATGCTTGAATACAGGAGCCTCCTTTGCCAAAGTGATATCTGATGTTCATACCACCAAAACAAATACACATGAATTGCTGTTAATTTGATATTGAGTATATGTGGGTGGCTAAATGCTTTTAAGCATTGGGCTTGTGAGAACTTTCATTCTTTATAATCCCAAAGCACTTTGGAGGCTTCCATGGCTCTAGGGCAAAGCATGGGTGCTACTGATAGAGCACAGCCTTTCAAAATAACAGTTTAAGAAAGAAACTGAAGAATTTCATCACTAATGCAACTTCAGGAGAAATTCAGGGAATTAATGCAAGAGGGGAAATGATGGAAAAGACAAGGGTTGCAATATAAAAAAAGATAAATGAAGAAGGCAATTAAATTGTATGAATGAAATTGAAAAAGTGTTCCTCTGAGATTTGAAATTATGTGGAAAGTGGATGAGTCAAAGGAATATATAAAAGCTATTCAGAGCTAAAAATCACAGTTTGACTCTCTGCTTCTGTGTATCAAATGTTCACAATGAGCTGCTCGAGAACATTCCACAGGCCAAGAGCTTTTAGAATAACAAAAACGTCTGAGATGAACAAAAGCTGTTCACAAACAGTGCTGAAACAGCAAGAGAAGTGACTAAATCTGTCAGATAAGCTGTCTACATAAATACAAGTTATCTACCCTGCCCTTCTCCGTTGCTCCCAGCCTTCTTCATTTATCTCTTTTTATATTGTAACCCTTGTCTTTTCCATAATTTCCCTCATCCATTCTCCTCCTCTCCTTCATTTATTATCACTAATTGACTAATATTTGAGAATTTTATTGTAAGTGACTCCAAGCAGACACTTGTCAGTTTACCGCTGTGCAGAGTACTTTGCATACATGTTGTGTTGTATAAATAAAAATTACAGCTCAGAAATATTTAGTATCTCAATTATATTTTATGGTATAATGTGTACCAGAGACACTATATGAAATAGAATTATTTATTATAATTATCTCATCTCTCATACTGACATTCAAAAGCATTTTAGGCAAATCATGTGCCTTCTGCCTTCTCTGTCTCAGTTTCATAGCTAGCTTAGAGTTACATGACGTGTCAGGGAAGTGCTAGCATCAGGTTTTTTGGCATTCTAGAAACCTTTCTAATGTAATACCTCTTTGCTTATCCTCCTATTTACTGGCAAGTTTCACAGCATTCTAGTAAAGGAAATGTGTTCCCTTTTTTACAGATGGGGAAACAAAAAAAATAGAGAGGTGAATTTGAGGACACTGAGAACGTTGGAAGCATGTCTGTGAACACAACTCAAGTCTCTAGGACTTCAGTCTTCTGGCATTTTTGAAAGGCAGCACTTCTCCACAAACTAGATCATTGGATCAAGTTCAGCTGCACGTCCGGGTTTGTATAGTGGCTTGCCTGTCCCCAGACCAACATTTGCATTTTGTTAAACATGGCAAAATGACAGAAAACAGAGTTGTCCCCAAAGCCTCCAGGTTCTGTAATTTGCTTTTCTTCTGCCCCCAAGTCTCCACAATAGAAAACACGAAAGTTTCTTTTATTTTTATTAAATATTAAAGCAAATACAGGCTTATTTAGTCAGACATCAGTCATACCTCTGGTAAATCTCGCCTGCTGCTTGTTGTAGAAGAAGTTGCAGGCTGCTTTGTTCTGAAGAACCTGTCTGGCAGCTAATCCACATGAAGGCAAAAGTGGCAGGAGGTAGCGGAGGATACTAGCGCTCTGCTGAGCAGTTTATCTATCAGTTCAAAGAGATGAGCCCTGAACAACATCCCAGAGAAAACTCAAAAGCTTTGAAAGTCTGTGAAAGCATCATTCCCATGGATATCTTCAATGGGAACATCCCCTTCACACAACAGGGCTTTCCTAAACAGGCTACCCTGACAGTAAGGGATGCTTTCCTGCCTGGCACTTCAGTAGCATCTCTAAGGAGTAAGTTTCCTATCCACTGTGTATAGTTTCAGAGCCAAGCTCTCACCAAGCCATAAGCTATAGCAGGTATCTATTACAGAAAAATATCTTGAAGATTAAAACAGACTTCACTATTATAATTTATACCAAGAGGAAAGAACATGCTCTGAGCAAGAAAATTATTTCAGCAATCATAGAGAGAAAGGCCAGAGTTTTCAAAAATAGCTTTGGGTACCTTGGGGATTGCTGCCCAGCCTTTAAGTGTTGAGGCTGATCCCAAGGACAGCACCTTAACGGCAGAGACTGGCACATGAACAAATGCTGAGAGAGCTTCACTTTTGGGCAGAGATACATTAAGAACCTGCAGGGACCTAACTCCTGCCTCAGTTCCTTTGTGAATCATGCACTTTGTCAGGAGTGACAAATATGGCCTCAGTGTCTGAGGCTATAAAAGAGCCCAAGTGTATTTTGATATAGCCTAGAGAGGAGGAAAAAAGTCCCTGCTACAAGCGAAAGAAAGAAGAGAGGAACCCATCAGAGCAGGGAGATTCCTCCAGCTTGATGGAATCATTTTGAAAATTCCCTTCACATTTCCTCCGATAAACTCACCAAATGAGTGAAGGCAGTGAAAATCCATGGCTTGTATTTTTTTCTACCCTCACCAAAAAGAGATAAAGGAAGCAACTTCCATGTTATTGGATGAAGATGCATGCTGATCTGAGGCAGCATGTGATTTCTGTTATTCTTCAAAATGCACTTCCTACTTCAGGGATTTGAAGAACATTTGTCACCACAGTGACTGGGAGCCCCCTCTGGGGGGGAAAAAAATAGTTGTGGGTTTTTTTTTGTTTTTTTTGGTTTTTTTTTTTTTCAGGCATCAGGATTGCTTTTTGTTCCTCAGTTTCCTGACAGAAAAGCCTGTTTTAGATGTACATCTGTGAGGTGTCTATTCAATAAACACAGAGCAGCTCCTCTATTTTCTATATATCTGTACAGCCAAGGAGACGAAATTCCCAATTCCCAATTGTGGGACCTCAGGCAAACAGGAGAGAAAAAGCCAAACCTCCCCAAGGAGGGGAAAACTCTGATTTCAGCCTGAGAGGTTTTAAACAATTGTGCTGAAGTTTTCCATGATAGGTGTTTCTTTCAAAGCACTGGCTGGCTGGAGTCAGGCTGAACCAGGACTAGGTAGAGAATGAGGAGTGTTACAAGGTAAGAGTCCCACTTCATTTGTTGCAGAACCTGTTAGAATGTAGTGAGTGAGGCAGGAAATCAGAGTAAGGACGATGTAATGAGCCAGGTGGTTAAATCCTGTTCTGGAAAGCTGGATCCTATTCCTCATTGGTTCCTAAGCAGTATCAGACAAGTCACTTGGACTAAACTGGTAAGACTAATGTAGGTTCCTGATTTTCCAGGTGCTCCTTTTTCTAGACTGGGGCTGGATTTGCAGAAGGGATGAGCATGCACAACTGGAATGTAAATATAAGAAGCCATACAAAACTAAATACTTGGGGGGGAAAAGATGCTATGAATCTCAGATTTATGATTCCTTTTAACTGCAACATGTCTGATCTTTAAAACCCAGTCTACAAAGTGAGATCTTTACCTCACTGAGAATGACTACACTACACTGGCAGCAATATTTGTGATGCACTTAGATACCAGCGACCACATTAAAGAGTTCCAGAAGAAATAAGTCATTCTCTTTTCAATGTAACAATTGTGTCATAAAGAAAACACAAATTACATGGAGGGAATAAGCTCTGCCAGACAAAAATGGGTGAGTGAGGAACCAACTTGGGTATTGCTGCATTGCAGTCTTGAGTGTGCCCAGATACAGGAGTACAGTAGCAAGCAAATATGATTATGCTGCTTTCTAAGATGCTTCCATATAGTCAGGTATGATGCTGTACTCAAATGAATAAATCCTTCCAGAACCAGACAGGATGGTGCAGAGACATCTGAGCTGGCTTTGGACACACATATAGAGGAATGAGATCAGGTGTTATATACGATCTGTCTCATTTCAGATTAAGACAACGCACACATGATGGGATTATGAGATCATTAATAAGATCAGTTACATCTCCTGTGCCTGTTTACAAGCTGCTGCAGAAGGGCTAGAGCATACTTAGGTCAGTGCAAACTGTTTTCATCTTGGAGCCAGATTCCTGCATACAAGACTGGATGCTCTGCAAAGAACAATGCTCACTCCCAGCACCAGGCCTTGGGGAGCTCAGCCTTTCTGGTGAATGAATGCCTGACAAAAGGGGTCTCTAGAAAACCACTCTTCTTTGTCCACGAGGTTCATCCTACTCCCACTTCCACCATATTATAAGCTCAGCTCCACTGTTCTTTTTCTATTCCATTACTAGTTCAGGCTGAAAAAAACAAGGCTGGACAGAAAAATATAACCTTTTTGGAGCAGCAAATGCAGCTGGAGAGAGCAGAACAAGCAATCAGGTGTACAGCACCATCACCAGGTGCTCGCCCTGACACCTCTCCCTCCTACTTGTCCCCTCAGCACAGTACAGCGTTTGTCTTCATTCCCCTCACTGTCTCCTTCTTCCTCCCTTCTCATTCTGACAGACTGTCCTTTCTCTTCACCACCTCCTTTCTCTGCTTGCTGTGACTAGACAGGAGAATACAGATTTGTGTATCCCCTACATGTGCTTCTTATTTTTCCTAGTCCATCTCTGGCTATTGATTCCTCCTTCTCGTAGGTGAGTATCTCTTAGAGCTCTTCTTCCTTTCTCTTTGACCTTTCCTCTCCTCTTTTTAAGGCATTGTCTCCTCTCATGCTGTGAAATGTTCATGCTGTCTCATACTGTGAAATGATCTCTCTCATGCTCTCTCTCAACTACTCTCTCTACCACAGTCCTCAGTGCTTTTAAAATGATGTTATTTCACAATAAATACATAAGCTCTGCATTCATACTGCTGTCCTCTGTAGCTGCCTAATCGTATATGGTATTTTAAAGGTGCTTCTTAGAACATCAAAAATGCCTTAGCTATCTCAGCATTTTTTTTCTTGACTGTTGTGATATATATAAAACAGCTGGGTTTTTTTAATCCAGCTTGAGGTCACCAGCACATGCAGCGCTGTCCTAGCCTGTGCAGCTTGGTCACTGAGGTAAGGATAGCTGTGCATTTTTCTCCATTTCCCCTTTAAAACGCTCCATCTTTCTGATACTCCCATTCTCGCAGTGAGATTGTGCAATCAGGTGATGCAGTGACAGGCTCGTTTGCTGCATTGTGGCATCCTCCAGTCTCAGAGCAGCCACAGCGGTTTGTACATAGAGCTCCGCAGGTGAATGCTGGTGGGCATACCAGCCAGTCACCCAGGCACTGCTGGGGTACACAGGACGAGGCAAAGCCATGGCATTTTCTGAGTATGTAGCATCTGCTGGCTCTGCAGTTTTTGAGGCTGAAGGAGCAGCCTCTCAAGAGAATACCTGTCTTTGAGAGAGTCACTGTGGCCAGACATCCTGAGAATCCTTCACTATAATTGCCTCAGGGCCTGCACAGATCTGATGTTGCCTCATCATTGGGACCATCTATTATTGATATCAGAAATGCTGAGTCATTAAACAGAGGTCATAGAAAGCTCCTTATTCTACTAAAAACATTAGCTCATCATTTCTGGTACTACAGAAGGCAGGAGAGACCAGGAAGCCTAGTGCCTGTGAGAAAGAAAATGTGGACAGCATCATAGGCCCAGGAAGACCAGACAAGAGCCCAGTCGGTAGCTAATTGGGAAAGGCAGGGTGTTGCATAAAGACAAGTCCCTGAGCTCAGGACCAACTGCCGTTTCTGAGCCTGTGTCAGCTCAAGTTACTATTTCACCCCACAATATTCTGATTTTTCTCTCTGTAAAAGAACAAAACTAAAAATCTCCTCACTTCTGTCTGAAGCACTTCAGAGGCATTGGCTGGCTAATCCTCACTGCTGAGAGGGGCTATTTACCTCCTTTTTTCACAGGGAAGCCAGAGTACATAGGGGTCATATGTTTGCTTGTGAACTCTGGTTCAGGATTGCAGTCTCCTGATCTCTAATCCTAGAGAAAGGCATTTTCTTCCTGTGTTCTCATGCTGCTGAAGGCTTAATGTAGCAAGAGAAAAGACTGTCATTTATTGCTCTACCTGTGCGTTAAATTTATTTTCTTACTCCTCTTCCTCGGGTAATTTTATGAATCTGAAGAGATCATTCTGGGTGGAAAAACACTTATTGTAGAGATTATGTTTCACTATTTTAACAGTGAAGCTGCAGGCATATATTTCCTTTGATAATTGTGGTTCCTGCACTGCAGGGATATCCTGTCAGCATCCAGATTCAACAGCAGGCACACGGAGGTTATATCCCTTAGCTGCTCGGGGTTTATGTTTGTATTTGGTTTTGTTACGGATTTCTTTAGAGGGTAAAGAACGGGAAGCGCTGTCACACATGCCGTATGCCCAACTGGAGCAATTACCACAGGCTTTGCGGAGCTCTCTGAGCAGGGTGTTCCCGCCGAGCACCTGCGCACCGGCACGATTAGCTTCTCCGGGGTGGCACTTGTCTCCTGTGGACTTCCCCCGCCGAGCCTAGGCTCTCTCTGCCTCCCGCACTGGTCCCGCCGAGTCTCGGGGGAACCACCGGGCCGCGACCCCCCGACTGCACACCGGGCGAACCGGCCGCAGGTCCCCGGGAGGGTGCGGGCCGGCGCCCTGGAAGAAGGCCGGCTGGGGCCGGGCAGCTGCCGCCGCCGCCCAGTTGCTGGGGGGGCAGTGCGGGGCAGTACGGAAAGAGTTAAGGGAAGGTGGCGGGGCAGGCCGGTTGTCGGAAGCGAGCATGTGCAGACTGCAACCGCATCCATACTACGGGCGAGTGTCACTAGCACACTTCACCTCCCGCTGCCGGACGCAGGGCACCCATGGACACCGGTGAGGCGATGAACCGCGGAGCGGCCGGGAGGGCGGGGAGGGGCCAAGCCGCGGCACCTGCCCGCAGCCCGCTGCCTTCACCACGCCCGCCCCGCTGGTAGCTGCGCGGCTACCGCGGCGGCCTCCCCGCAGCCGGGAGGCGGCGGGAGATGCGCTGCCCGGGGCGGAAGGCAGGGGCTGGCGCCCGGCGCCGTTGGTTTCGCTTTGTGGCGGCAGGAAGGCCGTGCCGCCTCTGCCGGGCTGCTGCCGTGCTTGCCGCCCGGCGGGCGCCGGCCCGAGCGAGACAAAGACGGGCGGCCGAGCGCCGGCCTCCCCGCCCAACGGCGGGACCCGCAGGGGGCCTCGGGGCGGTGCGGCGGGGCCCGGGCCTGGGCACAGCGTGTCGCCCCCTTCTGGGCAGCGGGGCCAGGCAGTGCGGCCTGAGGTAGAGGCGTCCCCCGCGGCCGAGCCCCGCGGTGAGCAGGCGGGGGGTTTCGATCGGGAGCCCCTGGCCCGGCTGGGAGGTGCTCTGGGGAGCAGGGTGGAAGAGTTGTTGAATTGGAGCTGCTTTTCACTGAAAAGTGCCCCTTTTCTGCCAAAAATGAAGTGGTTTGAAACCTCTTTTTGTATTGGTTTCAGTAAAACTTTATTCCAGGAAAGGAGAGAGAGATCTGAAGCAGCCCAGTGTTTGCAGAACAGGACTGGGAGGTGGGGACTGGCTGTGGTCCTCTGTCCTCTCAGTGACTTTTCTGTAACCCTGTGAATTACTGGGGTGTGTAAAGCGCGGAGGTCAAGGACCTGGGCATTGGGATCAGCTGAAAATGAGAAGTTTTCCTTTTTTTTTCTTTTGTTTTCTTTTCCTTTTCTTCCTTTTTTTTTTTTTCTTTCTTCTTGTTCTTTCTTTTTGAGACTAATCTAAATAAAAAAAAAAGAAGTTTGGTTTTTGTATGGAAAAGTATTTGGAATAGCTGAATTCTAGCAAAATGAAAAAGCTTGATTCCTTCCTAACCCCAGCCCTTGTGCTAGGATTTTGAAAATCATCTCTGGGATGCTTAGGAGCAGAGATGCTGGGAGGCTGGCCTGTCCCGCTCGGCTTGAGCTGGAGCCTTACACTGGCACTTCCTAGACAGCGCTTGGTCCAAAACTGCCAGGAAACCACAAACTTGTTAAGCCTTCTAATTACGCAGCAGAAGCAGTGAAACATGTCACATGAAATATTTCATATTGTTCTCTGACATCATTTATTTGACAGGTTTGCCCCGTTTCCCTCTTAATTCTGAGAAAGAAAGCACTCCCTGAAGGAGTTGAATTTTTTCACAGGCAAGGTGGTAAGAGCTCCATGACTGCCAGAGCTGTGTGCATTGGGGGTTTGTAAGAAGAGCAGATAGCCCCAAAAGCTTTATTTTGTGGCTTCCAGGAATGCAAATGCATTATTATACGTACTGCATCAGTTAGAGATGGGGCTTGCTGCTGTTTGGCGGTAAATAGGAAGTCCTGAAAAGAAAAATTACCATAATGTTATTAGGAAACAGAAAAGGAAGAGTTACTGGCATGGAATTATAAATGTCTGTAGCCACTTATGACCAACACTGAGTAAGACCCTGTAGAAAGTCTGTAAGGCACTCTGTCCATGGCACATCCTGAAGATCTATTCCAGCATCTGGTCCCAGTGAGCAGGTATGACCCCTTCCTTGTAAGGATGTCAGGTTTTTCTGTGTGTGGTGACAACAGCTCACTGCTGTGGTCAAATTAAGATTGTCCACTTAAACTGAAAGTAGGTATTTTCCCCCTGAAGAGCTTTGTGCCTACGTCTGCAAATTTCATAGTTCTGTGTTGAGGCTCCCACTGAAGAACATGGATGTCCCCTTGTTTGTAGAAGGAGAAACTGAGGGACAGGAGGGTGACATTTCACAAGTAGATGTCAAATTGAAACACAAGGTTAACTCCGAATTGGTTAATTAGTAGGTATAGCAACTTCCTAAACAAAGGTCAGAAGTGTTACACACAGCTTATTCAATGTCTGTGAAACATTTTGAGATCCTCTGATCACAGGTATATTGAAAAAGGAAGTAATTCTCATCTGGTAGAAGGGAAATGGAAGGGCAAGCAGGTGCCGAGGTAGAACTGCTTGTGACTGCATAATATCCCCTTGCTGAAGCTCCGGCAGCACATCTGTAGTCCGTAGCCTTGGTCAGGATGGCTATTCCCACTCTGCTGTGGGGTGATGGTGGAGGCAGAAAATAAGCTGCTTTGTTGGGAGTCTAGACCTTGGCATTCTTGTGTGAAGTTCTTATGGCATTTTACAGAAATGTAACAGGAGTTATGGGTAGCTTATTGACATGTGGGTTGAGAGTAACCTCTATCTCTGCATACATATGGAAATGATACCTGAGAGTGGAGACTCTGCAGTTTTGCTGACAGTGTCATAATGTGACGTGGGGCTGAGCAGTGAAAGGCAAATTTAACCTTGAAAGAAGATGCAGAAGGTCCTAAGGAGTAAAGGTGTAGGGATCCCTTTGACCTTGTAATCTGAGGATCTGCTTAATTCCCACACATCATGGGCTCTGGAGAGGAGGAGTTGGTTTGGGGTGTCTTGGTAGTTAGTACCAGTCCATTTGGTCAACTGTGCTCAGCTTGAATGTTTCGGGGTGCCGGCAGTCACTGCATTGTGTCCAGGAAGGGTGTTTCCTCTCATGGTGTAATTAGCCAGATTAATTTATTTTTTGCCTTCCTCTGAAGCATTAGAAATGAGCCACAATTGAGGACTGAGCATGCCAGGAAGGTGAAGGTCTGGGGGAGTGAGGAAGAGGGAGAGAAGACTGTGCTTTTACCTGGGGAGGAAAAAAATCCATCTTTTTGCTGCATTGCATGCTTTGATAGCAAGTCTTGTTTGTATCCTCGAAATTGTACTTGCCACAGCCTTTGTAGGTTTTCTCTTTTCTTTGCAGCATGGGGTCAATCACTAAGGGTCATCTGTGTTAGACTCGTTTGAACAGTCCTTTTCCAGTTTTGGAGTTACCATGCTGGCTGTTGGCATGATTTTTTGTGCCTTTTTTTTTTTTTTTTATTCATGGTATGCAAGTCTAATCTCCTTAAACTAAAGGACTTGTGTCCTTATCCAAGTTACTGAGCTCTGTTGCAAGAAACTGCATGAAATATTAATAAACTGTGATATGCATGAGGTTGCCTAGCTTTTGGGCAAACAGTCCATTCTGTTCTTAAACTTTCTGACAGTGGAAAGAAGTTTTTCCTCATGGAAGATGAAGAAAAAGTATCATCAGAAAGCTTCTAAAAAAAAGAAGCCTAATATTTTTAGGAGCCTAATATTTTTAGGAGTCTTAGTAGCGGCATGAGGGAGACCTGTTTGTTCTGATGATGAAGTCATAGCGGTAATGGGAAACTTTATTGTTGCCAATCCTACCTTCGGGTTCTTTGTTTCTGGATTGCCTTTAACAAATGCCATGCTTAAGAAAATGAAATTAAGTTGTTGTGTTGTTTTGTTTCTTTTTTCAGGCTCAGGCAGCCTGCTATTACATGGTAAGACAAGAGAGGTAACAACATGACTAATTAAAGGGCAGCAGTGCTTCATTCCTTAGGGCTAATTATTCTGCAGAAAATGGGTCAATTACTTAGAGAAATTGTTTGCCAGCAGAAGGCAAAGCCTCTGCTCCCACTCCTCACCTTCCTTTTGTGGGAAGCACTGCCCACCTCTGTAGGCAGTTGCAATACCTTGGTAAGCTTTCACATGCCAGAGCAATGTCCTGCAGATGGGGAAATGGCACCTGAGAGGACTTGTATGTGGTTCTTTCTGTTGAGTGTTCCTGCATAGCTGCAAGGGAAGCAGTGTCCAACGAAGGCGTTCATGAGTTGGATCAGGAGGAAAGACATGGAGCTGAACAATACAAGTGGGAGTTCTCTTTCAGAATAAAACCTGCCTATTCTAGAAGGTGAGGTACGGTATTTTTCCTTACTTCTGAAAGAAGATTGATCGTCTAGGTAGCTAATGTTTTCCAACATGAAAGGTATTATCTGCTTGTGGTTTGCTTGGTATGGGTTTGTAAATGATACCCTTTTTCTTTTCAGATCTGCTTCCTGTATGCATTTTTGTATTCTCTGGTGACTATTGACTGACTGTGTTGCTTGCTTTTAGCTACGCAGGCTCAGTGCAGACCAGGTCGGGGAGCAGAGGGCTGGTTTGCCTTGTATGTCAGAAATAAACTGTTCTGTTTTTCACATTTCTGTGATGGCACATGAGGCAGGATGGTTTCTGAGCTCCTAGGTAAGGTGGTTGTGCAGGCAACCAGAAAGAATCCTGAAAGAAAGCCAGACTGGGCAAAGGCTTTGGCTCTGCAGGAATAGATTACCAACATCTATGCCAATTGGGAACAACGTGCTCTTTCTGGTTAGTTAGAGCGCTACATTCCTGATTGTAAATGATACACCCAATAATGTCTAGCGCGAGCCAGAGCCTTTGCACCTCACAGTCCAGCTGAAGCAAGAATAGAAGACTTTGCAGGTGCATGCTGCTCTTTAACATGTCCTTACAGGCTAAATAAAAGCTAGATGACTTTAGAGATCTGTTTGTAGACATCTTGAGTAAGAATACCTATCAGTTACTAGTTCAGAGGTGTCTAATCATTGCATATAAAAGAGAGGTATTTTATGTTACCCTTTCTTTCATTCTGGTTTTTTATTAGTGTCAGTGCACAAGAGTTCACCACAACCTTATTTCAGAACTCCCCCGCCTTCGCAGGCTTCCATCAAAGCTGGATTAAACAATTGAGTGAATCTTCCCTAGCACAAATGTGTGCTGTCTTGCTTTCACTGTGTAAGATCCAAGCATTGGTAGTCATTAGATAAGTATTAGTAGCACAGAGTAGTAAAGTTACTGTTCGACTCCTTCCTTGCTGGATCTCTGCTCTCAAGTGTGGCATATATTGAAGGCAGCCTACATGAAGAACATCTGTGGAGTGCCTTTCTGTCTTATTCTCTTTGACTCTGCCAGGAGCATGAAGGAGGCAATGAAGTATTTCTGAAGGAGAAAGCTCTTTAGCATGGCAAGCTGTGGCATAGTGCTGCATGTACTGCTATGTGCCTTTTAGGGATGAGGAGTCTGTTTTGTTTTGACTTTTTCACCAAGAATAGGCACACGGAAGATAGCCAAACCTATTTGGCTCCACCAGCTTAATCTGGGCTGAGAATTCTTGCTTGGGGCTGTGTCTATGTGGAACTCTAGGTAACCTAGAGTAGTGCCTTGCTGTGTCTGGTGCTTGGTGACTGTGGTATGTTTGTTTCCTCTTCTGCTAGCCAACCTAGCAAAGCTGGGCTTGCTTAACCTGTGGGACGCTTTGGCCCATACATTTTGTGTCAGTGGAGGTTTAATGTAGGAATGCTTCCAGTAAGTTCTAGAGGAAGAGTTACTTCTTTTCTGTGATTTCTCGTGTTTTCAAGATACGCATATAGTTTCCCTTAGTGGCATGATAAGAGACCATGTGATCTGGTTTATTTTGATCCAGCAGTTCTTTCCAAGGCAGATCTTGCAATTAAGCTTTTAATTGGAAGTGGACTGGCACAAGAGCTGCAGGATGTAAGGCACAGTTTATAAAAATGCTTGAATGTCTACTTGGAAGAGAGGAACCACTGTGAAGGTAATGTAATGATTCCTTGATTCCTTAGTAATATAGAGCTTGGCTTTTGGTTTTCCTTTGCTGCTTAATACTTTACCATGGAGATGAGATACTGAGTTTCCAAAACATCAGCTTCAGTCACTTGAGCTGACAGAGGGTAGTATCGGATCAGGAGTGCTCTGGGCAGCTTTAAGCCATTCCCATTTTGTGCAACGGAAGACTCAGGTGCATATATAAAGCAGGCAGTTTATTACGTTACGTTATATTGGCATATAATTTGTGGTTGTGCAAAAAACTGACTTCTAGACTCCAACTGCTCCTGTTAGATGATTATATTGTTTTGGAAACAGTGTCTCAATTTGGTGTTTGTATTGTGAGGTATTACTGCTCACCATAGAGGCAAGTAAATGCTTCATTCTTTTATGGATTAGCTAGAATGTAATTAGTTTTTCAAAGATGAGATCAATAAGTAGAGCATGTCTAAAAGTGTCACATATGCATGTATGCTGATTCACCTCTGATTTTTATGATATGAGCTCCAAGAGCTGCGATAATGCTTAGTGCTCCAACTCCAAGTTGGGGTATGCTACCTTGGGGGCAGGCAGTGGTAGTAGGTTGTGTTTTCTCTTTTCTTTTGAGTGTCACATTCCGATGAGAGAAGTGCAGTTTTCATGATTTGAGATACATTTTTGAGAAAAAAAGACTAGACAATGTCATGACAATGATTAAAATTTGCTATGCTTTGGACCAGGGCTCGGCAATGTTTCGAGTACTAAAAAGTTGTAAGTGCTAACACCGCACTTCCACTGTGTCTTTCATCTGAGAATCTCTCTATTCTTAATGAATTTTCAGTGTGTCTCTTCAAGGCTGGTATTATTAGTGTCATTTTGCAGACAAGTAGATAAAATAAAATGCTTGTATAAGCACATTCAGCAAGCCAGAAAAAGGCAGGGATAATATTTGGGAATAACAATGTTTCAACCTGGTTTTGAGCCACCCTCTTGTACTTTCTCTTTTGCCAGGAGAGATACTGAAGGCATTAATTTTGGTAGCTACCCCTTCCCTTTTTTTGCCATTGGGTCAGGCAGCATAAAAATGAGACATTATTATGCAACATATCTAAGTGTGCATGTGATACTTGAAAAAATGGTAATCAGATAAGTTGCTAGGCAACGGTACCCTGCTCTCAATTACCAAAAAGCCAGTGAGTTTGCTTTCCCGATGTGACATGTGTTCTGTACTTCTTCATAAAGCAAGTGTAGGTGGAGTTTTGTAAGAGTTGCTCCTTTTTAACTCACCTCCTGCTTATCCTGCCATATTGTGAGTCCAGATTTGACCCCAGTTTTAGGGAAGTGTTCACAGAGCCTGAAATCAACAGAAAAAAATGTTAAATGAGTTCTCAAAGTTAATGAAGTGTATATAAGTAACCATTCCCTCCCATGTGTCTGTGGGTCTTTGATGTTTCAACAGCTTATGAAAATTAGTCCATAACTCATCCTTGGGACCATGAAAAATAAGAAAATTATGAGAGATTTATGTTAGAAGGTAGGTGGCAGGGGTATGTGGAAAGCTGTGAGAAGTCTTAAAACACTCAGTGGCCTGATGGCCCCAAAGTGTTGCAAGCTGTAGTAATGCATGAAAACCTGCATGTGAACCCAGCTGGTTCATTGGCATTGCCTTAGCAGTAACAGCACTGAAGGAACATAAGCAGGGATGAGTGTACACAGAGGAAAAAGTAAGTGAGAGTCTAATAATGTAAGACAGATCTAACAGCACAAGGGAATTTGATTGTGTGTTTGTTTGAAACCCAAGTTTCAGGGTTTTTTTCCTTTTTTTTTCTTTTTTTTTTTTTTTTTTTTTTAACAGATTGCAGCATAACAACAACAAAAACTAAAGACTATTGGCTGTTATTCTAAACACATTTCTCCTTTTAGCAATAAATAGCCACAGAAGCATTTGCAGATACTGTAGTTGTGTGTGTGGGTGCAGGCATCTGCCCAAGCCTCTTCAGCTATTGGGGGGGCAGCGTGGCTTTTAAAAGAAATCTGAAACTCTGGAGGTCTAATGTGCTTCTCAAGGCTTTGCCAGTTTTCAGTAGAGATAAGGGACCTTATCACCTGGAGGTATCTGGGAAAGGATGCTCCTAATCTTGAAAATCACTTGTTTTCCTCTGGTAACTGCAAGTTGTTGCTTTACAGAGCTGTTTTCCAATTATTTTGTTGTTGTTCCAGAAGAGAGGCATTTCCTTTTCAGTAGGTGGGGACTGTGTAGCAGTGCATGTCCTTGGTGTCTCACTGAGGTAATTCAGTCCTTAAAAGAAGGAAATTCATCTAAATCGTCCATGTTTTGTGCTCCTGTCTACCAGTCTAGGTTCAGAGATGTTCATATCCCAGCTGGTCTTTGTGCTGGCTCAAAAGTCCTCATCAGTAGGTGTGTTGGGACTTCAATTGAAAGAGAAATCTACATCACCCTTTGTGTAAGTCCTGCCAGAGCAGGTTTCTGAGGAGGCAGATGCTCGTTTTCTGTTTCCACATTTGCACTTTCTTCCCAGGACAATCCCAGATAAGTCACGGAGCAGTGTGTGACTTGGTTTCTCTGTCGGACAGTTTATCACTGGGTAGCTGCATGGACCTGAGCTTTCTTTTTTGGAGCACTTTGGGAATAATGAAATGTAAATACTGAAATAGACAGTTGAACACACAAGGAACTACTTTCCAGGAATTTGCTTTCTGTTTTGTTTGCTTGTTCTTTGTATTCTAGTTTGATGAGCAGTACTGCTACTTTATGCTAATGTGCGGTCCCCAGCCTCCTGACATCAGAAATATTGGTGTCTGCATCAGAGGAAGAGTCAGAGCATGGGCAAGTGCTGTTTTGGGAAGCCTGAGTCTGGCCTACTAATGGATTTTAGATTTTAACTATTTCTGTACCTGCAGTTGAATCGTCACACCATTGTTGTTGTTTGCTTGCTTGCTTGCTTGTTTCTTTTCCCTACTATAGACATTACATGTTTTGAAGACAAAGTTCAGTCTTAAGCTCTACCTTTCTGCTCACATGTGTTACAACATGGTCCTTGCTAATGAAGAGTTTCTTGAATTACTATTTTCTTTCAAGTGTAGATACATGCCATAACTAAAGGTGTGGGTTTTGCAGCACTTTGCATTCGTAGAATTGAAGTTTTTTTGGTGAAGAAGGAACTTATCCCTGCTGGACAGTGGCCTGTGAGCCAGATCTGAGAGGTGTTACAGCTGAGAACTAACAGGCATTAGGGTAGCATTAGCATTCAATGGCTGATGAGTTCCTTAGTCTGCCTCCTGGTGAAGCCCCGTGGGTGGCCTGAGCACTGGTGCCAGGGTAGGGGCTGACTGAGCAGGACTGCATTATCCTAAAGTTAGGTTACCTTGAAGCCTTTTGGCATGTTC
The DNA here is from genome assembly GCF_963264785.1 of Psittacula echo. NCBI lineage: Eukaryota > Metazoa > Chordata > Aves > Psittaciformes > Psittacidae > Psittacula > Psittacula echo. Next base: position 41,218,042 of record NC_137739.1, on the reverse strand, counting down.
ATATTTCTGCACTGAAGGAGTTGAGAGTGTGTTGCAGTTGCTTATTTTGTATGATTTTTTTAGTCTTTTACAAAAATCACATAGACAAGTAGGTTTGCTGTAAAAAGCATTCTCAATGTTCTTGTGACTCCAGGGAAACACTTCTAAAAAATGTTGCTTGCATGTGCCTGATGAATAGTTCAGTGGAAACCTATATCCAGCTGTGACAAAATGCACATAATGAAAATAGAATATGTGCAATTCATGTTTGGAAACATCAACTTTAGAACAATTTATACCAGAACTAGCTAACAATGAAGTTCTTTCCCGATCTGATGTAAAAATACCTATCTGTAAAAAACAGCAACTATTTCTCATGATAAGAGGGTCTCCAAAGTAGATGTAAGCCTCAGTGCATAGGCAGAAGGTGTCTCTAGAATACCTGTGTTACATTGATTTAATTAGTGGTTTTATGCTATTCACCACTCCATTAATCTTGGTGGGAAGGTTTTTTTTGGGGAGGATTAGTTATTTAATCTGCATTTTTAATTGGGGTGGTTTTGTAGTCCAGTATTATCTAAATAAAAAGTGTAATTTGTGTGGGTTTTTATATAGAATTTTTTTAAGGAAAATGTTTCTCTTGAATTCCTGTTGTACTTTGGTGCTCAAGAACTCTGACATTCGTTAGGATGTTGTGAAGGTCCTGTTTGTTACAGTCTGACACATAAATGTCCTTGCTCTAACTTCTTCACATGCAGTTAATCCATAAAAATGCTGTGCATAGACACGCCCTTGGAGTGTGAGATCTGTGAGGCTGACGCGAGTATGATGTTAGATACTTGTGTTGGAGCTGGCACCCTGAGGCCTGACTTCTGTGAAAGCTGGGAGTGTGGCATCCTAAATGTCAGCACTTGAGGAGAAGTAGTACAGCCCCAGCTGATGGGCTCCGCTTGCTTGGGTCATGCAGCTGTGCTGCCCAAGCCCAGGATGGAGGTGAAACACAGCTAGGTCACCAGGGTGGTGGGAGGAGGCAACACCAGTGCCTGGAGGAGGTTGGGGTGGCCGGTGGTGGCAATGGCAAGGGCCTGCTTACACAAAGGCCACACTTTGTCCTGGAGTGGGGAAGGGAGGAGAAGAAAAGTGTGATGATTGGAGAAGTGAGGAGGAGAGAGGTGGGGGAGATAGGGAGGCAAAGTTAGGAAAGGGAAGATTGGGATGAAAAGGAGTCAGAAAGGAGGCTTATTTCACATAGTGGGAGGTATCTGGGAAAATAGAGATAAAGCACTTTCTGGTAGACCCTTCAAGGGTTAACCAAGACCTTGGCTGAGATAGTAGCAGTGAGGAACCTTTGGTCACTGGCTCCAGTGAAATTGCTCAGTGTGTTTACTGTGGCTGGGATCCAGAAGGACAGTGGTGAGTCAAAAGACTCGGCTTCATCAGAGGAGTAGCGGCTGCCAGGAACTGCTCTGGGTAAGGGGCAGGTACAGGTTCTCCCCTGGTTCTCTGAAGAAGTAAGATCTGCCAGGGCCCAATGTGCTCAAGCTAAGTTTTCCATACACATAGCTCTTTCAGTGTTTAAAGCTGCTCTTGCACTGTATTTCATTAAGATTAAACTGTACTTCTTTGGTTTAGGAGGGCTGTCTGATTGGTGTATTAGCTGTTGGTCACACGCACCTGGTCCGAAAACAGCTGGCATCTGAAACAGCTTGGACTTGCTGGAAGCAACTCAGGTGACCTGCGAATGCTGTGAACCAGGATCTGACCAAGAAGTGGGAGAGCTCCAGGATTCCTCCCTGGAAGAGGTAAGGGCTGGAGGGTAAAACTGGTGGGAGTGCACTCATAAACCAGAAAACCAGAGCAGTTCTCTGAGTACAGAGCTGACTGCATTGTCGAATGGGACCTTTGAAATTTAGGTCTGTAGAATGTATTAAGGATGGCAAGTAACATGAAGTTATTTCCATCAGTTCAAACCTCAGGTTGCTTTCTGGAAGTGTAAGATTGTCATTTGCATACTGCCCTCGATTTCTGTCTGCTTTGAGCCACATCATTCCGATTGGTTGCAGTTTATATTGCCAAACTTATTCCAGTGTTATTGTCTCTATAAAACCTCACACTCAAATAGCCTAAGGCATTTAAAACAATCAGGACAGTGGAGCAGTATCTCTGAGCTAAATCAGAGCAGTAGGTAAAGAGCAAAGGGTTGCTCTCTCCAGTAATACAAGCACAGGAGCACAGGTGTGAGTTGGATGATGAGGAATCTATTCCTGGCCCTAACAAGCAGTGCAGTCTTTGCACCTGATTCACCAGTGTGTTATGCTGCTAGTCTTTTTAGGCTCGTTTTGCCAGTCTCTTGTCTGTTATGCTTCCACAGAGTGGATGTAAAATGCTGTCAGATTGAAAGGGTGATTTTTCTCTCAAAGCAAAACTTATATATTGATCCTGGTAGATGAGCTGGACATTGTGGGAATAGAATGGCAATCTTCAAACCCTGTAAGGGTTTCAGAGCGCTCTGTGTGTCTGCAGTGTGTGGTGGTGTGCCCTCACAGGAGGTTAAGCGCAAGTGTGCTGATATGGCTTGCAGTGGTCCAGGCTACAGTATTGTTTTCTCTGTTGTGGATAAGGTTTCATGAGTAGGTCGTGCACAGCACTTTAACTGGGAACTTGCTTTGAATATGTAGGTGCTACATACATAAAATTTAGATTGATGTAACACTTTCCTCGCTCAGCCTATCCTCTATCAGGGGGCTCATTATCCTTTATGGCAGTGCCTGAGAGATCCTGTGCTAGGGTATTCTGTTGTCCCACTCTTGTGGAACAACATTCTTGCTCTGATAGACCCTTGTCCCTCTCAGACTGGGGAGCAGACCCAGTCAGCTGCTGAAAGAAAGCAGTAGACTTAATTGTGGCAGTGCTAACAGCGTGAATAGGCAGGGTCAGCTGCTGCCTCAAGCTTCAGCTGTGATCTTGCTGCCTATTGTGTAGCTGAATACTGAGCTTCAGTTGGTCAAAAAGTGTCATCTACTGAGCAGTAAAGTCCAGGCCAGTGCTGCAAGGTTATGACAAAGCAAGTGTCAGCAGCTTCCTGGGAAGGCTACTGGTGATGACTGAGCCTTGGGATGAGTCCAGCCCGTTTGTCAATGATGCACTTATGAGTACTTCTGAAGAAAGCTGTGTCTGACAAGTGCTTTGGTGTATAGTACTGTTGCTGTGAGCAGAGCAAATGCTGCTGATTGCATGCCCTCAAGAACCATCAAAGGAAGCACAGACATCTCCTATTACTGTTAAAACAAAAACTGAGCACTGTATGGGCACAGGAAAACATAGATCCATTGGCAGCAGAACAAGACTATGAATTATTCACTCCTCCAATGCCTCCTGTATGTTCCATCCACTCAGGCTGTTTAGGATGCTGTCTGCTGGAGATGGAGACAGATCTCCTTCCAAAGCCATGGGGGCACGACCCTGCGGGCTATGATCACCACTCCACTCATCTTGTCCTCCATGAGGCTGGCTTGTGTATGGTTGTGACATCCAAAAGGACACAGAAGTAACCTTTGGTCTTCCTGTGGGCTGTTGATAGGAACTCTTGTGACATCAATGAAACTGGGCTGTGTCTGGTAATGCCAGCCTGGAATTGGCTGTGAGGTGAAGGCAATGAGTTAGGACCAGGATGGAAGCACTGACTACTCTGGCCTATTTTGCAAAAGGGAGGTAGGAGGGCTGCAACTTTTATGTAGTATGGCTTTGGGTTTTGTAAGAGAACTTGTACTGTGTCTGTTTGTTCCTAGCTCTGTCTTGCTGAGAAGCCAAAGTGTCTAAAAGTTCCCTGAGCACAGACTGGATTTTTCTCCCCATGGAGAGGAATGTATTTAAATGGCTGTTTGGGAGCATCTGTGAAATATGTTTTTCACAACTTGTTTACTAATGGGCATTCGTCTATGTAGTGGTTGTCAATTGGCAGCTGAATTTGAAAGGCACCGAGGACTTACGGAGCTTCAGAGACTAAATTCTCCTCTGATTCTTCTATGAACTGCTCTAAGCTCTGGTAAGGTGCTGCTGAAGGATTGTTCAGAGGCTGTTCCTCAGCGTAAAATGCAGATACTTAGATGCAGAGGGGTTTTACTATACTTTTTTTTTTTTTCCTCCTTTTCTCTTTTTCTCTCCGGCTGGTTGATATGAAGATTCCTTCAGCCATTTCACATACCCAAGCTGCACCATGCATGCCGTATTGCAGACTTTTGAGCATTTCCCCCTATCTTCTTTCTGCATCTTCCAGAATTTTTGTCGGTGTTATCAGCGCTGTTCCCAGCTACTAAGAAGGAGAAAAAATGACTGCTACTGCTGAACCCAGGACATTTGGCTATTAGGATTTTGCTGAGAGGTGTTCAGATTTTTAGTGTGGGAAAAGCTACCTGTAACTAGCAACTGCTGTAGAAATTATGGGCTTCTTAATGTTTACAGCCGTCTTGTAATGTACCCTACCCTATTTTAAGAGCACTTCAAATGTTCTTAAAGAACTTTGAGGAAACAAAATGAATGGTACTTCAGTCAAAACAAGACACTACAACTTGTGTCCATAGCAGTTTTCAGCTTCTCATTATGCCAGCTAGCTGGATTTGCTGTACACTGAGCTGCCTTTGGAGTTGTCCTAGTCCGAAAGCTGAGTGAAGCTCTGGAGGCTAAGATTAAAATCCCAGATCGCGTTTGAAGAATCCTCTCTGAAAGAAGTGGTGGAAGCATCTGAGGAGCAGGGGGGAAGACTCCCCAGCTGGGTGAGAGGTGGAGTAGGTTTCATGAAGAAGGATCTCAAGGAAGTAGGGGTTGGTCCTGAAGCAGGTAAAACATGTTTGTCCTCCTGTAGTCGTGACAGAAGTGACATGATGATAAACTGGAAGAAACCTTTACCTTATGTTATTGGTTGTTTTTTTTTCAATCAGCAAAAGAAGCAGACAGCAGGCTGTGGATTTGTGGTTTCCATAGTGATGTAGCTGTGAAAGCTTTTGCACAGCTGAGCTCTGCCCTCATTGCAATCACTCTTGAAAGCTGTGAGTATTCAGCTTTCCTGCCAGGAAAATGTAAATATACATCAAACATGGAAATGGCTGAAAATGCAACTGCATGCTCATGATTTGATATATTTGCCAGCCTGGCAAATATTTGCCACAAACCTGAGGTTGTGGATGTTGGGAAGCTCATCTCCATTGTGGCTTATTTCTCCTTTGTCCATTGCTCTGCACTGAAACAGTGCATCAAACTGTTGTAATACCAGAGTTCTTGCTGGATATGTTGACTTGTATCCTTTGTTTTCTCTCATCTGTACATACACACACATTGCACAACACTGATGCCTGTGACTCTGCTCACTCACACTGATATCAAACATGCAGTGATCAAGAAACATAAGCCTAACTGTTTCAGGGCATGGTAACTTATTAGAGCTCCATTCTGTGAAGCTTGGAGAGGTATACTTCATGTATATATCTTCATGTATACTTCATAGCCATCGCCCCCCTTGTTCTGTGGGCCACTGAAATGGGCTGCATGTGCCATTAAATCATTATTTATTTTAATGGTCATTTTGAGAGCATTTTAATAGTCAGAACATATGACCTTGGGGGAATTTTTGCCTGTAGGGAGAGCTGTTTGTGACTCTGAATGGTTGAACTTGAGAGCTGTTAAAGCTGGCTTTCAAAACAAGGTGGAGTATGGAATTTTTCAGCATCCCAGCTGATGGCTTATTAGTGGGTCATAGAGGTAGAAAAGGGAAAATGCTCAGTGTGATGAATGCTGGATGCACACATCAGATAAGCATGTACCAGTCCTGCACATCCACTTGTATAGTCCACTCTTCATGAGTCACTGGCATTTGTGCATCTTCCTTTTTACTCATACTGCTGCTGGACGCTTCTCTTGTTGTTTCCGTGAACAAATATTCCCCTGCCTTGGGCGTTTGTTTTGCTTGTCTGATGGATGTAATGGGTCATCTGTTCCCTTTATAGAAAGGAATGTTAATTATTTTCAGAAGGCTGATTAGGTTGCTAATGAGAAGCTCTACTGCAGTAATATTTCCTTTAATTACTCACTCTTAAGTGCTGTACAGAGAAGCTTATTGAATATGCTGTTAAATATAAATGCTTGTATCTGGCGTAGAGATGCACCTTCAGACTCCCTGAAAGAAATGCTTTGGTAAACTTGGGAATCCATGTGACACAGATGACTGAGCAAATGAGTCTGGTTGTGATAGCCACCTCGTTGTGCAGCCTTTTTGACTCCATCTGAATACAGTGCTTCTGCAAGTGACTGGCTGCAGTTGCTCTCTGTATTCCAGTTTTGCTTGATGGCTTTTGGCAGTATCGGTAACCAATTGTGCTACCTGCCAAACTAAACTATAGTTACATGCAGCCCTCACACCAAATAGTTTAGTTTAATTAGCCAGGTGGCAGCCAGAGGCACAGTGAAGTGACTCATCCAAGGTCATGTCGCAAATAAGGGCAAACTTGGTAATAAAGCAGAGGTGTCGTCAGCCCTGTGTAAGGGTGCTGCACTATTTGGACCTTTGTACCTCTCTTATAGTAAGCTATGCTGACCCTAAGACTTACATCAGTTTTCATATTGCTTTGTGAGGCAGCACAGCTGCTCAACAACCTCCTCTATGTATCCACTTTAGGAAATTCTTTTTGCTTAGAATCATAGGTTCACAGAATAGTTAGGGTTGGAAAGGACCTTGAGATCATCTAGTTTCCCCCCTGCCATGGGCAGGGACACCTTACACTAAACCATGTCACCTGGCCTTGAACGCCACCAGGGATGGAGCATTTAGCACTTCTTTGGGCAGCCCATTCCAGTGCCTCACCACCCTCACAGTAAAGAACTTCCTCCTTATATCCAATCTAAACTTCCCCTATTTAAGTTTGAACCCATTACCCCTTGTCCTATCACTACAGTCCCTAATGAAGAGTCCCTCTCCAACATCCTTATAGGCCCCCTTCAGATACTGGAAGGCTGCTAGGAGGTCTCCACGCAGCCTTCTCTTCTCCAGGCTGAACAGCCTCAACTTTCTCAGCCTATCTTCACATGGGAGGTGCTCCGGCCCCATGATCATCCTCGTGGCCCTCCTCTGGATTTGTTCTAACAGTTCCATGCCCTTTTTATGTTGAGGACACCAGAACTGCACACAATACTCCAAGTGAGGTCTCACAAGAGCAGAGTAGAGGGGCAGGATCACCTCCTTCGACCTGCTGGTCACGCTGCTCTTGATGCAGCCCAGGATATGGTTGGCTTTCTGGGCTGCAAGCTCACACTGAAGCCAGCTCATGTTCATTTTCTCATTGACCAACACCCCCAAGTCCTCCTTTGCAGGGCTGCTCTGAATCTCTTCTCTGCCCAACCTGTAGCTGTGCCTGGATATGCTCAACCCAGGTGTAGGACCTTGCACTTCTCTTTGTTGAGCATCATAAGGTTGGCATCAGCCCACCTCACAAGTGTGTCAAGCTCCCTCTGGATGGCATCCCTTCCCTCCAGCCTATCAACTGAACCACACAGCTTGGTGTCATCAGCAAACTTGCTGAGGGCGCACTCAATCCCACTGTCCGTGTCACCGACAAAGATGTTGAACAAGACCGGTCCCAACACCGATCCCTGAGGGACACCACTCGTTACTGGTCTCCAGCTGGACATTGAGCCATTGACCACAACTCTTTGCATCCTGTCGTCCAGCCAGTTCTTTATCCACTGAGTGGTCCACCTATCAAATTGATGTGTCTCCAATTTAGAGACAAGGATGTCGTGTGGGACAGTGTCGAACACTTTGCAGAAGTCCAGGTAGATGACATCAGCTGCTCTACCCCTGTCCATCAGTTCCATAGCCCCATCATAGAAGGCCACCAAATTGGTCAGGCAGGATTTCACCTTAGTGAAGCCATGCTGGCTGTCACCAAGCACCTTGTTGTTTCTCATGTGCCTTAGCATGCCTTCCAGGATTTTGCCAGGCACAGAGGTGAGACTGACAGGTGTGTAGTTCCCTGGGTCATTCATTTTCCCCTTCTTGAAAAGGGGGGTTATATTTCTCTTTTTCCAGTCGTTGGGAACTTCACCTGACTGCCACGATTTTTCAAGTATGATGGCCAGAGGCTTAGCAACTTCATTTGCCAGCTCCTTCAGGACCTGCGGATGGATTTCATCAGGTCCCATGCACTTGTGCGTGTTCAGGTTCTTAAGATGGTCTCGAACCAGATCCTCTCCTACAGTGGGCCCAAGGTCTTCATTCTCACCGTCCCTGTGTCTGCCTTCCAGGGCTTGGGTGGTGTGGTCAGAGCATTTGACAGTGAAAACTGAAGTGGTGAGGACTGCTTCTCCATCAGGTCCTGGTTGCTACTTGCTTCTCTCCTTTTTTTCACGCTTTGTGGTAGAAATGTCAGTGCTTTTTAGAATTGCTCTGAGAGTGCTACTGGATTCTGGATGATATTTTAGTTTTAGTACTTCCAGCATAAGAGGTGTTGAGTGGATCTCCAGTGTCCCCTACTTGGTGATTGCTGAGCCTTCATGCAGCTCTGCAAAAGAGGTTTGCTTTATGGCAGCATCCTCTGATGTCCAATTCCTGGCCTGATGTTAGCCAGACTCTTGGAATTCTTTACATACCAGGGAAGATGGTGACAGAAGGCTGCTGGATGGGGGCCACTTCCAGGCATTAGATGATGTTCCCTGTGCTTATATACAGATCATCGTAGACCCCATTGGAGAAGGGGGGAAGGTCTGTCAGTGTTGTGAATGTGGTGCAAAACTTCATATGTTGCACTTGTGCTGTCAAAGTATGTAAGTGCAGGTGACTCTGAAGAGTGACTTGGGCATAAAAAATACTTGAGAAAATTATTATCAGCATGAGTTAGCAGAAGTCACACTCCAGTTCTTTTCAGAAACAGATGTGCACTGGTAGAACAACTTATATCTGTGTTCCACACATGCACAGCTGCTTTGGCTGAGGCACATTCATTTAAAAGTTGACTTTGCATATGTAGCATTTAAGTTTTGCATGTCTTTAGCTGTGGAAACTCTGAGACAATTAAGATAGAGTGAAGTAAGTTGGTTAGCTGCAGTGTGTGTTCTAGGTTCTCAGTAGAAGCCTATGCACAAAGAGTATGGTTGAAAAATGTCAAGGTGTTTATTTTGAATGCCATGGCATTGTTATGAAATGTTATGCAAAGTAGTGGATGTAGTGCTGTTTAGCATATGTGTAATATGGCGGGTTTGTTGTTGCATATATCGAGAGTAGTTATATAATGGAAGCATATTTAGGTTGCTTTACTCATGGTGGAAGATAAAAACTGAAATTCTTACTCATCCTACCAACAGTTTATTGCCTAATACCGAGTGATTGTCATAAAAGTCCTTACATGTTGCAGGTCTGTGTACCTCCAGAAAGAAACGGACAAGATCTAGAATGGCATGTGTTCCTCTGGGATTGTCAATAGTAGATGCATATTTGGGCATGAAAATGACAGCTTTTAAGCATTTTACATAAGCAAGGACAGGATAACATATGGTGCCTCTCTGGTTCCATTTGTTATGGGTCATCTGATGCTTGTTTGTTGAGCAGATTTTAAAGATGGTTTACAAAGAATTTAGGGCTTGGGGGTTTTGGAGAGGGCTTTTTTTTTGGTGGCCAGTGTGAGCAGTATCAAACAGTTTTAGATAAAACTGAGGAATTCTTTTCTAGTCTTATCACAAGACAGTTCAGTTCCCAGCACACAGATGAGAACTGGCATCTTTGTTCAGCTGGCTCTTTGCCCAGAGGCATGAAGTACCTATTGTTGCCCTGAAGGAAAACAAGATAAAGGATAAAAGTCTTGTTTGATAAGACCTGAAATTACCCTATGTAACCTCAGGTATTTCACTGAAGTAGATAAATGAGTGCTGCACATGCTTTAAGCACCTCTGAGTAGGTACTGGAGAGATGCAGGAATTGAAGCATCAGGAATGCTCAAACTCCAGTTTTGTCTCCATCTCTAGCTATCTTCACAGGCTTTAGTAACTACAGATGGGAGCCCGTGGAGATAAAGCTTGTACATGAAAGTACCTTTTTAAGCACCTGAAATTCATGAATGAATTTAGTCCTTTGTGTGTGTGTGTCAGACGTTTATATGAAATTCGAAAGCTAGTAAAACTGGGTCATGCAAGTAATTAATTTGCTAGAATGGTATCATGGTGCAGTAATAGTGTAAGGCAGATTACTGGAGGCTGAATCTCAAAGAAATAAGTCGCTGTCAGAGGTGTGTTTCAGTCAGTGAGAGCTCAGTGACTACAAAAAGGAGGGATCAGCTTTTTTGCCACGTAATTTAACAACTGTGTCTCCTAAAATAACAAGCAGTTGTTTGGAGCATATCTTTAAACTTTTATCTTCAGGGGATGGCAAAATAGAAGCTGAAAACAGGAGTTAAGGGCACCACAAATGAAGAGCTGGCCAGAAAGTTCCTGCCAGAAAATAGTATGACCCTGGGAAAGCCCTGCCCTGACCGGGAGCTCTTTCGTTCATTAATGGGACAGGACACTCTTGTCCCTCCTGGGCCAGGCCATTCTGCTTAAGTACAAAAGGACAATTACATGGTAGCTGGGTAGAGGCTAGGGTTACAGTTCAATGGAAAGAAGCCAGTAGAATAACCCTTCCATTAAAAGGCCTTGCCTGCTTTTGGATGAGACTCCAGGATGGCAGGCTTGCCTCCATGCTGCAGAGGATGGCACAGCCGTGGTTGTTTTCTGGTTGTGCTTGCCAGGCTTGTGGGGAGCTGAGTCCTTTGACCAGGTGCAGACTGCAGTAAGCTTCCTCTTAACAAGTTGACAAACATGAGTGAAGGCTTGGTACTTGACAGAAAGAGAAACTAATTATGGGAGGTACTGAACTTCATGGAAGGGAAGCCATGGCCTTACCACTTCCTCCTATACGTTCTTGTCTGAGGGAGGGGACAGCATCTCTTCCAGGGTTTCATCTGAGAGTGTTCTGCCTTTCACAGTATTTGGCCACTAGGCTGCCATAAGACTATTCACAAATAAGCCTCTTCTGGGAGCTAGGGAAAGTATGTTCAGCTCAGTATTTCCTTCTCATCAAAGATCAAGCGCAACATGGTTTTTGAAGGAGAGATAATACGTTTTGCTGGGTCAACTGATATTGTGGATGGGTGAAAGGGGGCAATAAGTTTCAGATACTCAGGCCATCTTTGGTCAGATGAGAGACAAACCTGATACTCAGTTTCAAACAGCTTCAAGCCCAAAGTAGTAAGATCAAAGTTACTGAAAATGTAGTCTCAGTCTGCAGTAGCTAATTCTCCCTGGCATGAGCATTTTGCTTCTGGAGCCCAGCATTGGGGAAAAACTATGCATCACATCCCAGCTGGGCAGAGCCACTGGGCCACAAACTCCTGCTCCTTTGCACTTGTGTCCCCACATGTTCCTGGGGCCCGTGTCTTACCACCACAAACACTTTTGTAGGAATTCAGAGTTGGTGAAAAGTACTGTCTGGGCTGTCCAGAGGGACATACGTGCTTTTGTAAATGAAAGAGAAGCTCTGACAGTGAAAACATGAACTTTCTATGTTGTGCATCAACATGAGTTACCTGTTCTGGAATGAGCAGCTTCCAGAGCCAAGTAAAAGAATCCAGAGTCAACTGGTGTCTGACCTGTCCAGGGATCTGGGCCAATTGGTGCCTGTGTTTGGATTGTGAGAATGTTTTGTCAATCATTGGGAATTAAATATTTATGAGAAAAAAAAAAGAGCTGTTTGAAGCCTGAAAACCAGAATAAATGGGATTCTGGTTTCTAGTTCTTCCGCAGCAACAGTAAATAAGAAAGATGACATGGTATGATCTTTGAGGCACAGGCTGGTTTTCCATGTGTGTTTGTGCAGACCCATGGTATCTTGACTTACTAACACCTAGCCACTCCTGCTGGTAGTAATATTAAGGGAATATATGTCTTACAGTGAAGTATTCTGACACAACTGAAGATGCAAGAAGTTCAGCTGTCTTAAACTTATACTTTTGAAAGGTAGGGTGTTCAGTTTTGTCTATAGTGCTACCATCTGAGACGGACGCATGCATTTGGAACCTTCAGCTACTGATGTGTGCTCCTAGAAGGCTGTGACTGCTGGAGATGATACACAAAAGCCTGTGTACGTAAGCCACAAAGATGGTGTGTTTGTGGTTGAAACCTGAAGGCAAAGTTTCCTGATACCTTGAGGAAATAATAGCAATACAGCAATAAAATTAAAGCCTTCTTTTGCAAAGATGTAAATAGCAATGAAGTACCCAACACAGTGGAGGAGTATGTCTGTTGTGTAGGAACTAGGCCTTGAAACCTAAGTTTTTGTTGGCTTGTTATTCAGGAGAGAGAAATTTGACTGGTCTACAAAGACAGATTTACCTGAGTGATGCACTTACAGGCTGCTGCTTGTTTTCTGAATTGAACTAAACCTGAACAATAGAGTGCAAAACTCGCCACTAATTTATTTGCACATACAGTATATTTCCAGTGCTGATTAATCCCTGTGCTAATGGATGGGCATCAGTCAGAGAAACTCTGGGAAACTGCTCAGAGAAGCTGCCTTTCCTGGTTGTAGGCACAGTTGCGTAGTTGAGGATTTGTCAGACATGGTCAGTAGGGTTGAGATTTATCCTCTTCTACCCTTCCTTTCCAGGATGTTTCTAACTCTGAGGACCTGTGTGAACTTGAAATTAAGAAGAAGAGGTAGCCAGCATCTTGGAGGCTCCACAAGGATTCTTTTGGTGAAAAAGAATAATTTAACAATCTGCTAAAGTTTTTTCAATGGGAGTTGCTAGGAAGAAACTTGACGAATCATAGCCTGGTGAACAGCAGATAGCATACCTGGTTCTTTCACATCTTGGCAGAAGTTTAATGTTGGGAAGGAAAAAAAAAATACGTATCTTCAGGAGGGAAAAGGATTTTCTGGAGAACTGCTATCAAGAGAACTCCGAAAGGGGAAAGGGAGAAGAAGACTTTTGGACAGTTTTGGTCTGTGTTTCTGAAGGTGCTTAAAGAGTACTCTCTCCTGTTTCATCTGTCTTTATGCAGTGCCTTCTGCTTGCAATGTCTAAACCTAAATCAGCTTAGACCAAGATGTTAGGTTTCATTATGGTCTGCAGCGGTTCTGTTTCTCCTAAGTGAAGAGTGACTGTAGTTGCTAGCTGCAGGTGTTTACACTATCCAGTTACCTACTATTGGTTGAATGCTGGGAGTTTGTAAAGGCTTGTGTGCTGTTGAAGGGAGGAGAGGGAAAGGATTCTTTACAGTTGTGTATATGCTGCAAGAATTTCCACTAAAAGAAGCAGCTCACTGTCTGAAATGCTGCTTTGAGTGTTACCTGCAGCAAACAAGGAAAGACTGCCTTGGATCTGTCAATAGTTCTAAGGTTTTTCTTTCGGGTTTTGTTTTTATATATTTATTTCTTTTTACACACACTGCTGTTATTCACAGATGTGATTTGGATTGTGTCAGGGCATTAGCAGGCTAGGATTTTAGATATTCTGACTTCACTGCCTTGATCATATTCTTCTCTGCCAAGCTTCATTTTCAATGTGAAATATGTTTGGATTTTTTGTCTCTTCTCTTTTTATTTTCCTCCCTCAAACCTGGCCTTCCTCCATTGCACGCTGATTCTGGCTTGTTACTGCAGATTGTTGAGAAGAGCTGGGCTAAGCATATTTAGTTGTTACGGATACTGACCTCTGAGTTGTCCAAGTCAATTTGTTATTTTATAGTGTTGGAGTGAACTGGTGTGTTTGCTTTTCATTTTGCTTTGGAAAGAAGATGGAGCATTTGCTAAAAGAAAACAAAGAAAAAACAAACTAAAAAAACCAAGCCCTTTTCAAAAAAGAACTGTCTGGATTTCTGTCAGCTTTAGAAACCATGAAAGATGGGTGACACATAGTGTCTTGACCTTAATGTTGTCTCTTCTTTATATCTATTGGCTCTCTAGTGACAGTGGAAAGGATATTAGCTGCAGAAAAATGTTGTGAACTCTCGGCATGTTCTCAGGATAAATTCTCTCTCTCTCTCTCTCTCCATTCATCACTGTTTTGGGTTGCCTTTTGCTGGTAAGCCATGATGTGCATTATGTTCTTTGAATGTCAGATTTGCTTCAGTCATCTAATGCGACATATTAAGCTCAAGCATTCAAAAACACATGGATATTGATTGGCACTGTGTTTGAATGCATGGTTTGAAATGAAGAGGTCCAGCTCCCAGGCGCTTACGGGTCTGGCAGTTGTTCATTGGGGAACTGTGAGCGCTCACACCTAGGCCTGCAGTCATGGGCTGTAAACTTGGGGCAGCTTTTAAAAAATGGGTTCTAGGAACTCAATTCTACTCTCACTGCAGAGAATGAAGTCATTCTGGACTTACTGTCCAGGTTAAAATAATGGTAAATCCAGCAACTGAGCACCCAGAACTGAAGGAAGGCTGATACAAATTCTCAGGGCAGGTTGTGCTCTTCTGGACATGTCATCTCCTTAGGGGCAGACCTTCCACAGTGCTGTCTCCCTCCTCTGCAGTGTTAGTGGGAAGGTCTGCTTGCTCCAACAGTGGGGTCCTGGCTTCAAAATTTCTGCTTTGTGTTGGGACCATTTCAGGGACACCTGGGACCTTCCTGTTCACTTGCTTGCTTGAGAGTATCAGCAAATGTTGGGGACTTGGGGCAGCTTTTCCAGACAGAAGAGGGCAGCAGGTGAGGCACAGTAGTCTAGCAACAGGCTTGGAGAAGGATATGACCTTACCTGAAAGAGATGCTAGGGAGATTTGGGGATAATACTTCTAGATGCCAAGTTTGGACTCTGTCATTTTTCACAGATTTGTCTGTAAGTCTGGTGCTTGCTTGACTCTTGAGGGCTTTCAGCTTCTGTCAGGAGCATACATGACCCCTCTTGGTCACTGTAAGTAAAGAGCTGCTGCCTTTATTAAAAGGAATGGTCACTGTGGGCTAAGGTGTGTTTGAGTTAAGATGATGCTATGTGTGAGGCAGGGCATGGAAGGTCGCAGCTTTCTGCACTTCTGCTGCCATTAATGAGATCACAATAGCCAGAAAACTATTCTTTAAACTATGTCTTCATTCTATGATTCTGTGTTTTCTCTGTCCTCTGCAAAGCTCCCTCTATGCTCCCTGCCAAGAAAACCCTACCTCTCTCCTTCCTATTGTGAAATGATGCCTTCTGGGTAGCCCACACACAGGCATTACTGGTAAGAACTACACTTAATAGAATCATGGAATAGTTAGGGTTGGAAAGGACCTTAAGATCATCTAGTTCCAACCCCCCTGCCATGGGCAGGGACACCTCACACTAAACCATGCCACCCAAGGCCTCATCCAACCTGGCCTTGAACACCCCATCCCTTTGGTTTAGTCTTGTAATTGGATTAATTTAATCTCCTTTTGTCGTCATTCTTTTTTACTGTATCCCAATTCTCTCTGGAACAGATATGAAAGATAGGCAGGGATCAGAGGCTGCCAGCAGGTACAGAGTGAACTGGGTAAGTGAACGAGGAGTGGCAGGGAAACAATGAGTCTTCTAAGGGAAAGGAGCTAGAGATGAAAATGAGTGGGAAATACAGATTGGAAATGAGCTGTGCTTTGTTTCTTGCAATATGTGGTGGTGTGGGTGGAACTCAGAGGAAGAGAGACAACAAGCATCCTGATGGAGATGGAGTCCAGAGAGAGAAGCAGCACAAACAGATGATTAATACATTCAGAACTGACCAGAATCCCAGGGCTCCAGATCCATCCTGAAAGTGCTAGGAGTAGAGAATGGACATCAAGTCTGTATTTGGAGACACAAGTCTGTGGCATGCTTTTAGCTTCATTGCAGGGCTTGATTAATCAATCTGCTGGAACTATTCCACACTTCAGTACGGTTGAAATTCTATTTTCTGAGCCACAGTTAATTGAGGCTCTTAGTTACCTGAAGGATGAATATATCCTCAGAGTTATGACTTCAGCACATAAATACCACTAAGACTTTACTCATAAATCTTTAAACACTGATGAACTAATGTCTTGGAGCCAAATCCAGGACCAGCGTTCTGTAGATCAGCAGTGCCAGGAGTGATGACACCACCCCCTGCACATACAGAACGCTCCCTTTGGGACCACGGTGACCAGGAGAGGACAGACAGGGTATGGCACGGCAGTTGGCACAGGGAGGGCCCAGAAGCCTGGCAAGCATAAGAGGTAAGGTCAGACAGTGGTCATCAAGAAGGTGCTCAAGGATGGCATCCTCTTGGCAGAAGGCAGATGAAACAAAGTCCACTCTGCTGGCCCGGTGCAGAGGTCCCTCAAAAACATGTCCAGGCATCTGGCTGTAGTGAGTGCCAGAGCCTGTCAGTGATGTTAGATGGTGGCTGTGCAAGATGTGACCAGGTTGATGATTTTGTTCTGCATGGTGGCAGAGCTTTGGTAAGAGGTAGAATGGCTAAGGAACATAAGGGAATCTGAGGAGGATGTTGACTGATGGAGCCGTACTCTACCATCCCTGGGAGAAATAAGCCAGCCAGAGTGTTTTAGAGGAACTATTTCTATTTTAGCTGCTTGAAATATAATTTGCTGATGATGGAAAGCATTTCCATAGCTTT
Organism: Psittacula echo; assembly: GCF_963264785.1. Lineage (NCBI taxonomy): Eukaryota > Metazoa > Chordata > Aves > Psittaciformes > Psittacidae > Psittacula > Psittacula echo. Next base: position 41,201,437 of record NC_137739.1, on the reverse strand, counting down.
GAATTTAGAAGATCCCTGTTTTCCATGGAACACCACAGTGTGAGCAGCCTCAGTACAAACATGGCTGGCTACATGCAGTCACCATGACTCATTTGCTCTCTGCTGAGACAATTGCATAGGTGGCAGTTTCTGGTTTTCAGGAAGCTACTGCTCATCCCACTATAACTGCCTCAGTGATGAATGTCTTCTGTTTTCCGCAGGAGACTGAATAGATATCATACATTCAGAGCTTTTTGGTCTGTATTACTGTGACTCCATTAAAAGTCTTGCATCACCAAGTTCAATTATCTACTTGAGGTTTTTCACAAATCTGCATCTCTTACTGAATCCAGTGTTGGCTTTGTGTTTGGATGTTTCTCCCACTAATGTCCTGCAACTACTTTTCAGCTTGATATCGTGAATAGCTGCCCAATAAAACAATACTTTTCTCCTTCATTTCCCTCTTGGGACCTTCTTGTGCTGTACTGCCTACCAGGCACCAGACAGCTCAGTATGGCTGGGAAATTAGATGCTTGGGAACAGCTGCAATTTTAATTTTTGTAAATGCTCAAGTGACTTGTAACCATTATATTGTACAGTCCCCAACTTGTCCAATGATGTGTTGTAGCTTGTTGCAGTCTCTCTAGGTATCCCCCATTCCCTTCTATGTCTTACTGTGTACTTCTTGTATTATTTTGAACAAAATGTTTTACAGGAGGACCTGTGATTTATGGATTTGCTTAGTGCTTAGCACAGTGCGACCAGTTTATATTTGGGCTACCACAGTTCAGCATCTGTCCTGTCTTGGGATGCTCTTAATCAACAGGCAGCATATGGTAAGAAGGAAGTTCTCATAGAGTTTGGGCTGACTGAGCATGTGACAGTAGAAGACAAATATTGAGACAGTGTCAGCACGTTGATGCTGGTCACCTGGCAGTTGTGGTGAAAGGCTCAGGATTCAAAAGAAGTCAACAGTGGTCTTTGCAGTGGCTTAACTTGTGTTGCAGACATGGTCTAGATTCAGTTATTAGACTTCTAGTGTAATGACTAGATATTTTGCAAAGTTTAAAAAATAAATAGGGAATAAATTGATAATAATTAAGTATGTGGTATAGAACCAGGGAAATGAAATCTTCATTGCACAGAGGAAATGGTGTGGGGTAGAACAGGACGTGGCTTGTTGGATATGTTTCTGTGAGTCTTTGGCTTTAGTGGGCTGGTGTAAGACAATGGAAGTAGCTGTTGAGGGGATCCTTTGAATATGAAGGAAAGGATCTTCTGTGCATTTGACCTGACTTTGTGAACAGATTTTCAAATGACAAGGAATAGCTTACAGAAGTACTGTGTGCTGTGGTTGCTCCTAGCTAACAATTCAAATACATTTCATGTAAAGATGTAGGGGGAAATGCAAAGAATAAGGGCCACAAATGGAAAAGCTTAGAAAGGCTTATTGAAAAGAGAAAAACCCCATACAATCCCTGGCAGCTTAGTAGAACTTTTAGAATAATTTTCTTCCCTGGACAGTGACATTCTGTATTTCCTCAGTGCCTTACTAGCAATAGGTTTGACTTCTAAGGACTCTCCATCTTTTGCTGTCCGTCTCCTCAGATACAAAATATTTCTCCTTGCTGCAGCCATATATCCCCATTCTGACAAAAGATACCTACAGCCCATTTCCTTCTTACTGCTTTCCCTTACTTCTGTACCTCTGACTATTAATATGTTCTTTGTTGTGGTTTAACCCCAGCCAGGAACTGTGAGTAGCACGCAGCCACTCGCTCACCTCCTGCCAGTGGGAAGGGGAGGAGAATCAGAGACAAGGTAAAACATGTGGGTTGAGATAAAAACAGCTTAACAGTTTAAGTAAAATATAATACTAATAATAATGAAAAGAGAGATAACAAAAAGAGAGAGAAAATTAAAAAACCACAACCCCAACCAACAAGCAGCTATGCACAATACAGTCGCTGACCACCCACTGACTGATGCCCAGTCCATCCCCAAACAGCAATCAGCCCTTCCTGGCTAATTTCCCCCAGTTTCTGGGCATGTAAATGGGCATGATGTGCTGTGGTATGGAATCTCCCTCTGGCTAGTTTGGGACAAGTGTCCTGTTTCTGCTTTCTCCTGACTTCTTGTGCCCTCCTCACTGGCAGAGCATGAGAGACTGAAAAGTCCTTGATCAGCGTAAGCATTACTGTAGTAATAACTAAAACATGGGTGTGTTATCACCATTGTTCTCATACTACAGCCAAACACAGCACTGCACCAGCTACCAGGAAGGAAATTAACTCTATCCTAGCTGAAACAGGACATTGTTGAAATTATGTGAGAATGGAGGAATGATATGAGGATTCAAAGTTCTATGCTTATCAGCTGTGCTGGCAAACTAACCAAGTAGCATTACATTGACAAACTGTTATTCTCCTCAGAGAGAGTTTCCAGTGCCCTTCCTTACACATCAGCTTCTTGTGGACAGTGTGGATATACACCCCCTGCATATTTCTCATGTGCTACTTCCACTGTTGTCATGCAGGGTCTCTTGGGGCTGAACTGTTAGAAGATACAAGGGAATTCTTGGTGACTCTTTAGTCTTTTACCTACAAGTTCACAATATACTGTTGACCTGATCTGTAGCAACTGTTCAGTGTCCTGTGTAAAATGGATTGTGCTGTTAGGAAATGAGTGTTTGAGGTCCCACACCATATGAAGTGCCAAGACTGATTGTTTGGGTGTCCATTTAAGAGAGGAGTGAGCAGGTCATGGATACAGCTCTGTCCTTTTCAGCATCAATATTCCCCTGTGATATTTTGCGTATCAGCATGTTCATTATTATAGTTCCTTTTTCCTTATAAAATTTCTCTCACCTTGCATCAGAATTTCAGTTACACTGCATGTTAATACTTTGTTCAGAGAGGCTCACAAGGCAGGGCATGAACGTTCTCTTTCCAGATGGCATTGGAATGTCTGCACATAAAGTTAGTGTAGTCGTTTCCTAGCACTTTGTGCCACAGAACTGACAAGTGCAAAGCAAAAAAGTTAAATAGTGCCTGATGATGACTCAAGAGAAACCCAACTTGAAAGAGCAACTTTCTAAGAATGAAAGAGGTCAAATTCACCCTGTGATTTAAATCTGTAAGGCTTCAGTAAAGTTATGCTTAAAATCAGTGACTGGGACAGTGACTGTAGCATGGCAGAGTAATGCTTAGGACCTGTAAATCTATACAAAAAGTGTAAAAACAAATTGTGCTGAAACAGTTCAGTGATAAGCAAATTGTGCCTTTTCAAAACCTCTTCCTCAAGTTTCTTCTTGTGGAGACCATTAGAGTTTGTTCTCATTTCCTATTTATCATGACTAACCACCTCTCTCTATGCTCAGCTGTTCCTTTTTATTCTCCTCCTTTGTGCTGTCCTGATGCCAAATCTGAATGGATTTCAATGGTTCTCTTGTGCTTTTTGACTTGGTATCAGGCAGTCTGACACCATAAGAAAATTATTTTACAAATCCTAGCCATTTAATGCATGACTTCTTCAACAGAAGAAAGTAACAGTTCAGCTGAATAATGGGTGTAAGGTGCGCTGTCTGAAAGTGTAAAACTGCGGAAGTCTTCTCCTCCAGTTCCCTTTCTGTAGCTCACATCAAAGCTTAGCTTTTCACTACAGTAAACATTTTGGATATAAAGACTGTAGGTGGCAGTTGGAAGGGCTCAGGTTTTCAATGGTGTGTTCGTCTAATCTATTCCATATTAGAATCAGAAAAGTAGGGGACAGTGCTGTTTCTGGCAAAGATCAAAACGGTGCTGTGTGCTCCTTGTGACACCATGGAATGGTTACGGTTAGAAAGGACCCTAAGATCATCTAGTTCCAAGATGACTGTATTTTTCTACTGACTTGCAACCAGTAAGTTCTTTGCCAGCCTCACCCCTGGCAAAGCCCTTGTACATGTCGAGTACCTCCTTACCACCAGTGCAATACCAACTGCATCTCACTTCTCAGGCAGAGCAGGATATGTTGTCCAGGCCCATTCTGAGACTTGGAGCCTGGTAAGGTGCCACCTTTTCCCAGAACTTGTTCAGCCTGGAGAAGAGAAGGCTCAGGGGGAGACCTTATGGCATAATATAGTTAGACTGTTGTTTTCCAATACCTAAAAAGGGCCTACAGGAAATCTGGAGAGAGACTTTTTACAGGGGCATGTAATGATAGAACAATGTAATGATAGGGGAATGGTTTTAAACTGAAAAAGGGTAGATTTAGATTAGACATTAGGAAGAAATTCTTCTCCGTGAGGGTCGTGAGGCACTGGCACAGGGTGTCCAGAGAAGCTGTGGCTACCCCATCCCTGGCAGTGTTCAAGGCCAGGTTAGACGGGGCTTGGAGCAATCTGGTCTACTATGAGGTGTCCCTGCCTGTGGCAGGGGGGTTGGAACTGGATGAGCTTTAAGGTCCCTTCCAACCCAAACATTCTGTGATTCTATGACTCAAAATTTGCTGTGGTAAAAATTAAGCGATTTAAAATTAACTTCTTTCTCAGATTTGTCCTTTGAGGACGTTATGAGTTTGTGCGTGGTGCCATCGTAAGGGCTTGTGACTTCTTCGTTGACTCCCCTCTCTCTTTCTCTCTCTCTTTCTCTCTCTCTTCTCATTTCAGGGTGCCTGCTTGGGTGTGTCACAAGAATGGCTGCAGCAGAACCCCTGACTGCTTTCTCCCGATGGTACCTCTATGCCATTCATGGCTATTTCTGTGAGGTGATGTTCACAGCTGCCTGGGAGTTTGTGGTCAACTTTAACTGGAAGTTCCCAGGTGTTACCAGTGTCTGGGCGCTCTTCATATATGGCACCTCCATCCTCATTGTGGAGAAGATGTATCTATATCTCAAAGACAAGTGTAACATTTTAGTGCGCTGTCTCATTTACACACTTTGGACATACCTCTGGGAGTTCACCACCGGCCTCATCCTGCGCCAGTTCAATGCCTGCCCATGGGACTATTCCCAGTTTGATTTTGATTTCATGGGCCTGATCACCCTGGAGTATGCCATCCCATGGTTTTGTGCTTCTTTCATCATGGAGCAGCTGGTGATCAGAAACACCCTGCGCTTACGGTTTGATGAGACTGCCGAGCCGGGGGCCCCCACTGTCCCCATTGCCTTGGCCAACGGCCATGTGAAGACTGATTGAGCAGTGACTCGGAGCCACACTTAGCAATCTGAGAGCCCAGATCTCTGCCACAGACTCTCAGCTCTGGCTCTGACGTACTGCTCCTTGCTGTATGATAAGATTCGTAAACCCCATTTTTCTAATGGGGGCGTGCATGGGATATACCAGACAAAAATGGAACCAATGAATTTTCTATGGATTTTACTCTTTGGGCTCCAAGGACCAGTATCAGTTACTTGTTAGTTAGGTATTTTCTGATTTTAACTTATTACAGATGAAAGCAGTCCTTTTGCTTACACTTCTATGTGGAGAAAGAAGAAAAAGAAATGCTATGGTGGAAATACATCCAAAAAGAAAAAAACCATATTAAGTGGATGGGCATGGACACGCCAGCTAAGTTAGTGATTGGCTTACTCCATTAGGCAATATTCAGGTGCTTGCTTGCAACCAATACCTCTGGTGGGACCTGAGATGCTGCAGGAACAAGGAAGATCCATCTGCTCTTGAGAAGAACCTAAGACTGGCAGTCTGCTGGGGAAGCAGATGGTGTTTCCCTCATGAGGGGAGCCTTTCCCCAGGTTCTTTCTTGCACCATGAAAAAATCTGGTGCTGGACATCTTGCTGAATTTATACAGATCTTGTACTTTTTGAAATCTCAGTCCTGATTTCTCACTAGAAATTTTTTTCTTTTTTTTTCTTTTTTTCTTTTTTTAATAAAGGCCTTTTTGCCAAGTGAATTTTACTGTAATCTGTGCAATCTGAATCTTGGCAAAAGGCACAAGAAATAGCATAAGTCTTCCCATCTTCTCTGTCCCTCCAAAGCAGACCTTGCCTGAGAGTCTGCTGCAGATTCCAGCTCCCATCTCAGCCGTGCAAACCTTGCAGAGACTGTAGAGGCCACAGAGGTTTTCTGTTGTCTTCCCAGGGATTCCCCTGTTTCTGGTGATGTCGATGACTTAGTCTGGCTGCAGCCCATTGTATTTGAAGGTCAAAACCTTCATGTGGCTAACATGGTATCCGGGATTTGGGCCTCTGGCACTGACTCTTGCCTTCCTTCAGCACTGGCAGATGTGTTCTGCTCAATTCTGGCCAGTATCCTCAGTGTATCAAAATGATTTACTTTTTCTTCCCAAATTCTGCTTTAAATAACCACAGCTGTACAGTCATGACAATAATTGGAGGCAGCAAGAGCTGTGCCGTGCTGCCTGATATGTTATTAAAAAACACCACCCAAAAGTAAAAAAACCTTCTCTGAAGAGCAATTCTGCATGCTCTGCCTAAGTGAGGTGTTGAGTTAGGGTGCGAGAGCAGCAGCAGGGAGGTGGAGCAGGAAGGAGTGCGCTGGCTCCATTGTACCTGCCCCAGGAACAGTTTGAAATTTATCCTGTTGGGGCCATTTAAGGAGTACAGGGAAAGCTGTGGTGCAGGGAAGGTGCTTGACAGTGGCAGCCACAGGTTCATTCATTTGCTCTGGCAAGTCCTGGCTTTTGAAATTTGCAACAAACACGGAGCTTCCAGCTGCCCCATGTATCTTGCACCTAACTGGTTTATGGGGAAGGTTTGCTGTAGTTGCAGGGCCAGATTAATTTAAAGTGTTCTTCCATCATAGTCAACAGAGCTGCAGCAGGGATCAATTTGGCTTGAAATGCAATTGTATTATAGGATTCCACTCCTGCATTGGAAATGGCTGGGCTATTTCTGTGCCAGTGCCTGTCTCTGGTAGGGAGTGCCCTGCTGTGAACCTGCTCCTTGTCCTAGGGTACTCATTCCTGAGGGCAGAAGCACTCCTACCTCTGTGAGGAGAATTGTTAGTTCTGCTCTTAGGAAGGCAGTGTTAATCCTTTGTTGTATGACACAGCGCGATTATTTTACCCCTTACCCCATCCTTCTCACATGGCATCCATTGCTGGCAATGGACATACAAAAACACTAGTGGCAAGGAGTTAACCAGGTCTGCCGTGGGGTATGCAATGTCTTCTAAAGCATCCAGAATACTTAGGTGGGTATTTAGAGTTCCCTTTTTATAGTTCATTAATTTAAAAGAGAACAAACACTGAATAGCTTTTTTTTTAACCATGCTGTGATGCCAGTATTACAAGATCAGAGGAACAGGGTGGAGTTTTGATCTTCTTGGGTGTGTAGACCCAGCAAAATAGTCACCTGACATTGTACATGGGGAAAAAAAGAGATGAGATTTGTATGTGAGACAATGCAGACGAGCTCTACTGGACCAGACCAAGAAGTGGAAGGTGCAGGTGAGAGTTAGGATCTCCCCATTTTGGCCATGGGTCTGTCAGGGTCACTAAGCAGTGTCTAAATAAAGCTGGGTTGTCCTCTCACAGCATAGCTGAAGTGTGGTGTCGTGCTGCCTCCTACACCACCCCTGCATCATCTGAAACCCTCAGCTTTGTAGAAACATCCTTGAGATCCCTGCTTTCTCCTTAGCTGTTGCAAAACTCTTTTTAAATGATTAAAAGGAGTTGGCAACATGGTTTGGTGACTCCCAGCTGCAGCTAGGGCTGGGGAAGGAGAAGTGGCTGTCCACAAATCTAACCTGGTGCATGATAACAGTCATGTGTCTTTAGAAGGTACTTCCTAAATGACACTGGTTTGGTCAGTGATGTAATATTTACATGCTCAAACTACGGAGAGGTTTTCTAGCAGCATCTGGTATCTTACTCCATTATCCTTATTGCCTGTGCCATTGTAACAGTGATTGTAGTCTGCTTTCCACTGATGTCTGATGTGTACCACCCAGCTATTGCATCCTCATAGAGTGGTAATTTACATCCAGAAGTGCACTTTACTTGCAGCTTGCACACCAGAAACAGAAAGGGACCCTGCAAATTCATAAATAAAATAATTATACATAATACCATGTACCTAATGCAGCAGCATTAGCCAGACTTCTCCTTTCTGAGCAACATGGCTGCAGTCAGAGCTTTGTCTTTTCTGCAAAATCTCCCTTTTTAATACATGTGATGCTTCTTACAACGTCTTACAGAAGTGCCCAGAGAGCACATTACCAAGGTCTCAGTGGCAGCTCAGCAAGAGCTCGGGGGCTGAACTGAAGTTGTAGAGACATTTACGTTGAGAAAAAAAACGCACAAGGCCTAACATTTGTTTGTTTGTGTGTCTTCCTCGGTAGATTAAAGTTGCCTGTTTTGAGTTCACCAGCAATAAAAAACCCTTGTGATTTATCTACCTTGTCCTAACTGCAGCAAGGAGAGTGGCCCATCGCTGCTTTTCTTTTCTGGGGGGTGGTGGGATATGGTCTCCGGTCACCCCAAGATTCCAGTTTGTTTCCTTTCTATTGCTTATCTCTTGTATGGTCCACCCTACAGGATCTCAAAGTACATGATGAAATACAGAGTCTGGTGTCCTGCGCACAAGAAGCAGTTCAAGCATTACTGTGATGTCTGTTCGTACTCCAAAGATCTTGCCAGAGGGAAATGGTTGATATACAGCAGGACCAGACTGCATTCTTGGTCTTTGGTGTTACGATTGAGAGAAATGTGTACATATATACCAGGTACTATCGCGCCTTTGGTCTGAGTGCATTTTGTAATTAAAGCAGAATAATCCTATCAAAGCTTTGCTTGACTAGTCCTGTGACTGTGAAAGGTAGAAAAAGACTGCAAGGCTTTAACTGCTGTGAGAATTAGGAAGTGGGTGACTGGAGTCTTCCTCAGTTCAATAGCATTGCGCTGCTGACTGGTTTTCTGAAACCTGCACAGGAAGAAAAGTGAATTTGTTGTTCACGGGAGCTTCTGCCCTTCCTGTACTATGAATAAAACATGAGCCACCACTAAGATGTGAACTGAAACCAAACGTTTTCTGTTTTAGTTTATCCTGGTCCCTCAATACATGCAACCTGTATTCAAGGGGGAGGCTTGCAGACCAGAGTTTTAGCTTCAGTTCTGCCTGCAAACTGCAGCTGAACCACCTGAGGAGAAGACTACTCTCTTCCCCTTCCTTCCTGGACATCAGCAGCTGCCAGACTCCTCTGTGATCTGTCCCCTGTTGTAGAAGGAAATCTCTCTTATGGTGCAGTCCCTGCTAAACCAGAAGCTGTTCCCACCATGCGTCCCCTTGCCCCACTGCTTTAACCCTGAACAGCCACGTCACAGAGCTGGTGAGGCCTCAGGAGCATGGTGCCTGTTTGGCATATGGTCTCCACTTGTACCTGTCTTCCCTTGCTCCCCTCAGAGTGTCCTGAGCCACCCCTGGGGAAGGGACCTTCCCTTCCTTCCACTTCCCACCCCACGGAATGGACAAGCTCTGCTGCTGCCCAGGGACCTCAGCACCACTCAAGCTTTTAAGCTGACAGAGGTCAGTCTCCTCTTGGGCAGGTGAACTTTGATTTTAAGGGCTGGTAAGGCTCTGGGCTTTAAGCTTATTACTGGCGAGTCATCCACAGGCATGACTCTGAATTTGTACCATGTGGAATGGCTTATTTCTTCCAGGATGGCAGGGGTTTGCTCCATCAAGGGTTTGCCACTTGGTTTACTGCTTCATGAACAAGAGGGAGGGTGCAGAAGCAGGAGGTGCCCACAGTACCTGCTCTGCTTTTGGTCCTTGGGCAGCTGGCACAGATGCCAAGGGAAAAAGTGCTGTCTTGAGAGAAGTGCTAGGGAGGGCTGGGGATATACTGGTCAGTTTGTGTCCAAAGGCACCACTTCGAATACAAGGCTATGCTTTTCTACTGGGGTCTTTACGACCTGCAGCAATGCAAAAGTTGTCTGCTTGCCCCAAAGTATGATTGCCTAAACTTACTCTGAAGTAGAAGGGATGTTTAAAATCTCTAGCCCTCTTTTCCTGTAGCAGATTCCTGACCTACATCTTGGTGGAAAAATACACCTACAGATATGCAAGCTAGTGCTTATTAAGCACTATAGGTACTAAAAGCCATACAGTTCTGTGCTCCATCCTGCTGAGTTAATCATGCTGAGAAGCAGAATACCTTGTCCCACAGAACATGCTGCCATGTGGCTATACCACTTCAGGACCTGAACAGTACAAACGCCTACTCAGGAATGCATTTTGCATTCTAAAGTGTATTCTTAATTCCATGGGTTCCAGTGGAAAATGTCTGTCATGCTTAAGAGGAAGAAGACTGAGATCCCATATAAGCTTCATCACTACTTACAATTTTACTTGAGAACATCTAGTTTGAAGTTTCAGCTACATAACTGAGACTCTAAAGACGAAATGTGGAAGGTGACTTGTCACAGCCTTGGAGCAGGTCCCTGCCATCACACAACTGCAGACTGCACTGCACGTGGAGTCTGTGCAGCTCCAGTGCACAGCCAGGATGAGCTTCCACCATGCAAGGGCTGTGATGAGTGCAGGGGGTGACGCAAGTCCTGTTGGTAACGGTGGCAGAGAGAGGACTAGTGGTGACATCTACATTCCCAAATCTTCAAGAGCTGGACAGGTTGGAAGCAGCTTTTCCATGTTCTCTGTATTTGGGACTTCTCGTAGGTCTAAACAAACTGGCAGGTTTTCCATTCTAAGGGAAGCAGACCATTTCCTGGACACCTTACACTGGAGTCTGGGCGGCTCACTTATCCTTTGTAGCCACTGGATTTTTGTATGTGAATGGCCTCACAGTATCTCAGAAAATAGCGAGTTTTAAATGGTAATCCCAAATGCTTGACGTCAATTTGTATTTATGCTTTAGTCAATTTAGGAGCTAAAGACCCCTAAGTATCTGGTGGGTTTTTTCATGCTGTTTGTTTACACTGTTGTGTGGCATGCTGTCCTGCTTTGACGCTATCATGAAGAAGAAGGAAATAGAAGCAATTTGCTCTTTAAAAAAATAAGTAAACATATGCAGTTGAGACAATATTTATTAAATATGTGAGCTGAGATATGCATAGTGCTGTAGATCTCTGGCCTTTCAAATATGGGACGCTTTCCAGTGCAGAAATTTCTCTCTCCTTTGTGGTTAATCCCCTTTGCAATGTATCTGCATTGCTGCTTCAGTATGGTTCTATACCTAGTATTTTGGGGATGCGAATAACAGTATTTGCCTTCCCTTTACAGTTTTCGCTGAAGGATATCTAAGTGCTTTTCACAAACTAGTGAAATAATTTTCACTTCAGGCCTTGAAGTAGGTCAGGATTAGCCCTAAATAGCATTGATCAGGAGCTGATGAAAATGTCCTGGCAGCTCCCAGAAGGTCATTTCAGAACTGGGGAAGGGAGTGTAGCATTTTACCCGTTCACCAACTTTCCAGATTTGTGGAGTGAGTTAATAAAGTTCCAAGAAAGCTGAGGACCTGGGAAAGTGCTACCTGGTTTCCACCATCTGAATCTACCCCAGAAATGGTTTTGTATATCATCACATCACTCTGTCTGCCCAAGTCAAAGCCAGCACAATGAAGGGACTGTCAGAGCTGATAGGCAACAGGGTTTTATCTTGTGCAGAATGAGACTGATATCCCTCTATTTGCTACATAATCCCATCTCCATCAGTAGAATACTTCTGGGTAGATATTGCTAGGGGCAACAAGCCATGATAGAGGCTAAACTGAGGTGACCATCTGCTCTATCAGCTTGTGTTGTTGCAGTTACTGCAGAGCTTATCTATGTTGCTGTTTCTGTTGTCAGACTGCTCATCTGATACCACAGCTCTTCCTATTGCTCCCATTTCTCCATCAGCTCCTTTGGTAACCTGCCCCTTTCTGTGCCTTACCTCCACTGCAAGTCCATGCTGCAATCACAGGTACCCTAAGTCTCCTGTCTGCACCCCACCTTTAGCAATTGAACACAAATGTGCTGATTGCTGACGGGCTGTAGTTTCCATTAAGGCCTGCAACAGCTGCAGTTGTCAATGCTTTGGAAGGCAGAAAATATTTGACATGCTTGCCTCCAGGCACAAGTATAGCAGCACGTTCACAATTGTTGTTCAGTGCCTCTGCTGTAACACCCCCACAAATGGTACATAATAGGCTTTCAGGGCTAAAATCAGCAAAAAGCTTCTGGTCAGTCTTTGAGTTTCAGTGTATGTGGAATAATACATAATTTCAACTGATCCTTCATATAAATGCATATACACATTGTGAGTGTGCATGTTTAGATCCATAATCATAGCAGATGGCCTCCATGCTGCACCACTGACTGCATCCTAACTTCTACTGGCAAAGAAGAGCCATCACCAGCCAAGCTGCCAACAGCAGTCCAGGCCCACTCACTGCCACTTTCCCGAGCATATGCAATCCAGAGAATATCCAAAACAAAGCTCTGCATGCACATGAAGCAGGTTAAGACCTGAGCTGACTGCTCTTGACCTTGCAAGCTGTGTGTCTGCTTGCTTTGGTACATAGGAAGGCCTGTTTGATCTGGGAGGGGTTAAAGCCTCTTACTGATGAGCGCTTAGCTCAGAGAGGGGTTAGGTCCATCATTTTCAAACATGTTTTACATAAGGTTTTAACATCAAATTAATGTCTAAGGCCATACTGTCCTGCTCCATCTTCAATAAAAAGTGGGAGTTTTCACCCTGGGGACCTTTCGATGTCTTTGCTAGGGTTTGTCTTCCCGTCTGTGTGCATTTTCTTACTGCTAATGAGAGCAGTGTGTGCCCAGCCTGAGTCAGACCCATCCACTTCTCTTCCCCAGCTAAGGCATCCACCAAAACTACTCCCTCCCACCCAGGCTGCTGTGCTGATCCCAGATGTCCTTCTGTTCTGATGCTGCTCCATCTGTTGGCCATTGGTGCCTATCTGCCATCTCTAATCTCAGTCATGTTGCAAATTCTCCGGGCCAGGACTTGGCTTTTTTTTCTAGCATTGATGTGAGCCTGTCCCCAACAGGATCTGTAAGGGCTATGATCTCATAGTAAGCATTAAATGAAAATCTCTTGAAGTTTTTAAGGATGAAATATCCCAGCCCTCTTCCACTAATGAAACAGCTTGGCCAAAATATCCACGAGGCACCTCTGTTGCCACTTTCCATCCAGCCTTGTCCCCCAGTGTCACACTGGAAGCCAAATCCCTGCTGATGACCTGAACTTGCCAGTGGTGCCAGTGGAGGGGGGCACAGCTGGTGGCACATGAGAAGCCTCTTTCCTTGGACTCTTGCAGATGACACACAGTGTCCACATTAGCCAGGTGCTGGAATGTTCCGGCAAAATAGATTTTTAACAGTATTGTACAGTCATCTGGCTCCTCAGCAGTGGCTGCTTGGAGTTAGCATGGCAATTGTATTTTGGTTGATAAATGTGATGACAAGGCACAGTTGCCCTTTGATCTTGCAGTGAGCACAGCATGGTCCCCATAGCATGCTTATGGCAGGGCTTTGTGTTGTATGACTGCTGAAAGCAGCATGAGTGTCTCCAAACACCAGCATAGGCTACAGTTACCCTTGCCACTGTTGTCTGGGCAAGAGCCAGGCATGCACCAAGCATGACACTGATAGTGAAAGCGCTGTTGCCACTACACTGTGTCCCAGCAAGTCTGCCCATGACCTTATATCTGCCTGTAGAGCCATCGGAAACCTGTCCTTCACTACTGCCATGTATGGGCCATTAAACACTATTTCTCTGCTTTATCTTTCATTGCCCCAATTCTGTCCTTCCTCTCTGCCTCACCAACTGCTTCCTGGCAAGGTCTTACTGTGTGTTAGGGCTTTAGTGTTCATCTCAATTTCCTGGTTTGGATCCAGTGACTTAACCCTTGCCACTTGACAACTTTTCCTTGGTTTTGGACTCCACAGCACTGTCATTTCCAGCTCTTCATTGTCACCTTATCACAGACTCTCTGTTGTCTCTCCTCCTCGGTGGGAATCTCTGCACAGCTCAGCTGTGTCCCCTATCTGGGTGTCCCCATCCAGTTACACAGCTTTTACTGCTATCTTCCATCTCAGAACCTCTGCCTCCCTCCTAGCTCGCCATCGTATCCCTACACCTGCATTTTTCTTGTCTCCTCTGGCACCTCTTCCCAAATGAGTTACCAGCAACTCAAAATGCCCAGAGCCAGAGCATATTTCTGTTCCCTTTTTGCTTCCCATATTCCCCACTCATCTGTTCTCCCTGGTAGACACACAATGGGGGAGGCAGAAACATCTCTGACCTTCTCTGCTGTTCTTCCTTATTTGCGTGGCCTTTATGTCTTACCACTTTGTCCTCATGCCCTGAGGTCTCCCTGCCAGTTTGGTTCTAGTGTTCCACATGCTTGTTTCCCATTACTCATCCTGTATACAAGATGCTTTCTTCAGCTGACCTGCTAGAATATACCCTTCTCCTCATGCCAGTCTCTCTCGCTGGCCCTAAAAAACCCAGCAAATTAAATCATCTGCATATCTGTTTCACATATTTATGAGTGAGGTACTAATCCCTGCATAGTGAAAGGGTCATATGTACAGAAGGGGAAATGAGGACACCAGCATTAAAGGGAGAAGTGGAGGAAGGGGGACCGAGAGCAAGGGCAGGACAGATGTCAAGAAGGTGAGTTTACAGTGTTGGAAAAAAATGCAGATAACTGAAACAACAGCAGATCAGAGTATTGCTGACAATCCACATCAGTGCTCCTTCTTTGATAGCTCTGCATTTGGTCTCACTTCTTCCGGCTCCCAGCACCTACGTCTTCAGAGCAGAGACCAAATCCTTCAACTGGCTGAAAATATGCATCAAGAAGTTAAAAAAGCAGCAGACCCCCTCTTCTCTGTGCCTTGAGATAACAGACACCTCCCCTTCCACCTCAGTGGGAAAGCTGATCTGTCAGGATAATCCATGTACGAGGACAGGCCTCTTTACGAATGCTCCATCGGATCAGGGAAGTTCTTTCCAGCTTCCCCAGCACAGCTCACGTGCTGCACAGGTCCCAGTGGGCAAAGGATTTGCATGTGATGCCATTACAGTAACCTCCTGAAACCTGGCTCCGTTTCCCATCTGCTGTATGCTGTTACTTTCACAGAAAAGAAAAGCAGGTGAAATGTCTGTTGGGTGCCACAAAACCCTCTCTGGCTGCAGCCATGGTAAAATAACCCTCCTTAAAGCAATAGAGAGATCCTTTTCTGTGCAAGAGCTACTTTCAGATTGGGCTGGGGTTTTTTATTGCCTCATAAAGGATTCTGCAGTGAGTGAGCTGGAGATCTGACAGTTGCATCCCAGTCATATTTTAACACAACGCAGACAGCAGATGCTTCAAGAAGATTATATTTCTTCATGTACGTCAGGTCTCCAGGGAGATTGCATATTCAGGGTCAAGGGCTGTAGGGCGCTGGCTCTGTGGCCTTGCAGGAGGATTTTTCTGTTTCCAGCAAAGTATATCTGTAAAGCACAGGGCGTTCTGCCAAGCCTTCTGTATGGAGTCAGCAGGAAATGCTGCTCCCAAGAGAGATTTTACCTGCGGCTCTGTCAGGGATAGCTTTTATTATAATAATAGCAGTTGATCAAATAGCCCCCAGTGCTGCAACACCTTGTAGCCTGAATATCAGGGCTGAGCCTGAGCAGAGAAGCAGCACTGACTCATTGGGCTGTAAGAAGATTATTCACGGGAGGGAAAACTGTCTGCCTCCATAAAGGCAGGCAGAACTGGGCACTTTGTAACAGTATGATGGTTTTGAAATGCAGATAGCTTGGCCAAGGCAGTCATCAACTGGCCAGGACAGAAGACCTTGCAAGGGAGACAGTTATGTCCAAAAATGCAAGGAAGGCTCTCACAGGGTCCCCGCTGTACACACTGGCAAGGCAGAGATGATCTAAGTTTTAATGAGGTTTTACAAAGAAGCTGCGTCCTCCTGCTCCTGATCATGCACGACCGTTAATTTATCTGCTTTACATATTGAAGGGTTAAGACTAAACAAGCACACCTAGAATGGGAATTACCAATTCCACAAGACTTAGGAATCCAAACCTTGACACCAGTCCCTCTCAAACCTAGCCCTGAGAATATCAATAGCTATCAGTAAAATTCAAGTACAGACACAAGCACTCCAGGGTGCCAGCTCACAGCCACAGTGATACATTGGATGCTGAGATAAGTAACAGCACTGGATGAGAACCAAGGGGAACACACAATTCACTTATTACTAAATTCTACATCAGACAAAGCTGCTTTGAATTTCCATGAATGTTTTCCTAAGGGACGAGTAAAATTTAACCAAGGAAACGAGGATTTACCTCAAGTGCTACAATCCGCACAAGGGAAAGGGAATGGTCTTAGCAGGTATCCTCCGAAGCCTGTAGAGCCACATGGGGCATCGGTTCATCTTCGCAGTGTGGCTGGCCTTCAAACATGAACTGACCCACCATGTTCCCCCATTGTCATGCATGGAGTTTAATGGTGCCAGAAATGGTAAATGTCAGGAAGCATTTGTGTGGTGGAATGTTGAAACTATGGTTGGATAAAACAGTGACCACAAAAGAGGCTGAATATATATTAAAGAGCCCTCAAACGGACGTCACAAATAGCCCTGATTTCTCTTTACCCTGCAAACAGCTGCCATGTGCTTTAGTCCCCCTGCAGGAGATGTAGTAGAATTGACAGTGAACACAGGATGGTTCAGAATGCCTGTCAGAATGTGCTTTCCTGGCACCTAGCCCACCCTCTTGCTACGGATCAGCAGCACTGCAGTAGCCAGCCTTGGAGGACTGGGGGTTAGGACATCCCTGTCGTACCTCCTAGAGGAACAGGGGAGTCTGTCGTAATTCTCTGAGCTTCCCCAGTCAGCAAAGCAGATAGAAGCACCATGCTTGGCCATGATGTTTGGATCTATATCTAACCTTTTCGGGTTTGGGAGTAAATTAGTTTCTGAGGGGTATACCTGGAGCACAGTTATTTAGAAGCCATGTGATAATAAATTTCATTTTCCTCATCAGTCCTACTGCCTTGGTGTCTATGAATAACGTCTTGCTCTTCTTGGCTTCCTTCAATATCCACAGTTTTGTGGCTGCAGTGGTGGCAGCAATTTCCTTTTTTCTCCATGTTTTGAACAGACAGAAGGAGAAACTGAGGCACTGGTAAGCAAGGACAGTTAGCAGTGGGAAGGAGAGACTGAGGGAATTCATGCCCATCCCAAGCTATTTTTTCCATTTCTTTTAAAATGTGTAGTTTTGATGTTATGTGTTGACTTTGGTTGTTGACAGACTGCATGAAAAGAGACCATGTGTTACTCTAGGCATTTTGGCAGATATGAAGGAAAGCTATCCAGCTAAGATCAGCAGCTAACCCACAACAAAGCTTAATCTCCAGCCAAAAGCTTAATCCAACAGAAACCAAACATCTGCCCTTCTCGAAGCTCTCTGGGATGGAGACAGAGGTCTTGGCTTCTGGGGTGGCTCCAGAATTGTTCTTCATCTTCTGACTCCTCCCAGATGACAAAGCAGGGCATGTGCCTTCGCTCTGTGGTCTAGGTAAGAGACTGCGGCATAAGGGTGTAGATGCCCAGGCTCTCAGAATTTCACCTACAAAACCTCAAACGGATTCGTATGTAGATCAAGTGCAAATAACAGTGTCCCTCCCTTGCCCTGTAAAACCTTCTGCTATTTCTGGCTTTTCTCTCCCAGCGTCTCTTTTCGAACACAGCAGATTGAGACCATTATCCCTGGAATAAAGAGTGTGCATGCTGCTTTTATTTTTTTCACTGTATCTTATTCCTGACCTCTGCTGCTTTTTTACTATTCTGGTTTATAATAGGAAATTGAAAGCTCAAAGATTTTCTTCACATCTGACATTCATTCATACTCTCAGCTTTTTTTTTTCTCTGTCAGATTAAAGGCAGAGAAAAAGAAAGAGCCAAACCTGTGTTTATGATCCATATTTTTAACACCCAAAAACCTGATTATTTTCTTAGTCTTGCTTTGTGTAACTTTATTAATTTCACTGACCTCATTGTGGATCCTCATCAATGTAAGAAGGAATTCAGGTAGTATATTGAAAGAGTATTTGTTTTAAAAGCAACATTGACAGTTAAGACAAACGAGTCTCAAGCTCCGATGACTTGTCTAAATTCCTGATCTTATCATTCAAGCCCAGATATTTGACAGTGACCACAGATTTAGAGTGACTCAAGTTCTACCAGTCTGGGTCATCTCTATCCTGATTTTCTTCAGATGGTTCCTGTTAAAAGTATGGCAGCTCTGCACCCCCTGGGGCTAAAAGTGTTTCAAGCTGTAAGCCCTAAAATCAAGCCAGATCAAATCAGAGGCTTTTAAAAATCATTTGGCCTTCGTATATGAGTTGGTAAGTCCCTGCTGAGAGGTGATGGATACATGCAGCTCCCAGTGGAATCTGAATGTGAGCTGATTGAATTAAACTTTTGTTACAGTAAGGCTGTGGAGTCACACAGACCAGGAAACACCTTTCTCTTCTGCTGCCATGACAGCATACCTATGATGAAAGTCAGTGGTGAATGCAAACTGGTTTTATCTTCTGTCAGCTCAGAGGCACCTTTCTTTATGGTCCACTTTATTTTTCAAAGCTGAGAGTGGCTCGTTTCATGACTCTTGAGTGTGAAAACTCCTGAGGTTTAGGAAAATATGCCTTCAGTGACTGGATTGAATTGGATTGGATTGAACTGTGATGCTTACTGAAGATTTACAAACCTATACGCTAAAGACCACTGAAATAAAAGTTCAGTTATCAGACAATCAATAGGACCCTGGTTCAGCTAAACAGCTAATCATGCATTCAGCTTCTCACTGTACAAATGTCCTATTTTACTTCAATTAAGCACAGGCTTAATTTGCTGCTTAGTTCATTCATTATAATTTGCTGTGATGATTTAAAAAATAGCTATGACTCTGTAAAATCAATTTGTCATGGGCAGTCAATGAGGATAATATGATCATAGCTACGGCATCATGCCCAAACAGTGAATGGCAAACATGCTTGCATGAATACTCTCTATAGTAATTGAGTTTGTGGTAGAGAAGTTCCGGGGCGATCTTTGAATATATTATTGCTGTGTGCTCCTCCCAGTAAAATGGGTAAGCAGCACTGTGCTTCAAGGTAAAAAATAATCACCACAGAATTAACTTGATGTCTTCTTTCCTCTGTGGGTAAATTCTCCCGTAATTATCCACTAAGATTTTTTGCATCTGTTTGCCAACACTACTAACACATGGGGCTCTGAGTCTCTGGTTTGATTTTGTTTGGGACTGTGATGTTCCTTGTAGGTGGTGTGTGAGAGTGAGTAACATTCGCTTGCAGGGCATGAAGATGTCTCATTCTTTCATGGCCAGGCAGAAAACTGCAAGGCACAAACAGTGCATGAGTGGAGACCGTCCTCTGCTTTCTCTGCCCAGGTTTGGTGTTTTTTTCTCCCTTTCTTGCCACTCAGCCACCTTCGGAAACATTCAGCAACGTCATCTGGGGAGGATAGTGAGGACGTCTGAGGCAAGTTTCCTTTGTAGTCCCAGCCATAGGGATCTCATTCACCGCTTTAAAAAGAAGTAGAATGAAAAGCATGCAAGAGCCAAAGGCTCTAGACTGAAACAATTCATGGAATGAAATGTTCCCAGCTTTGTTTGTTTGCTGGTTTGTGTGTTTGTTGTTTGAAATGAGAGCTATTGGGCTCAGTTCAGTAGCTGGGTTATCAGAGCGATGAATCTGTAACATAACAAAGTGAAGACTTCTTTTCAAAAAAACCAGGCAGTTTTACTGATTTGGAACATACCTCCTCAGGTGGGGAGATGAACAAAAAATATTCACATCAGGGTTTGTTGGGTTTTTGTGACATTGTACATGAATGAGTCTTTCTTTTTTCCAGGGGCACCCCCATTTCTTGCAACTGTACAGTGGGTCTGGGATCTACTGTTCTCTGCTGGTATTGTCCAAGCAAAAAAGCTCATCTCCCAGTAAAGTCCAATGGCTCCCATTGTCTCTTTTCTCCACTGAAGAACTCTGCAGATGAAGCGAGGGCTGTACCTGAAAGCAACAGATGTCCTACCATGACTGCTAAACCTAGGCACCATCAGTACTAATTTCATGGTGTCTGACTGTGTGTGATGACGAGGGGTACACAATGCACTTTCTCTGCTGGTTGCTGTGAGGTGCTTGGAATTTTCTAGTCTAATTGTGGCTTCTCAATAAAGGCTGGCTGCTGTGACGGATCACAGGGTGACATGCTGAATGCACACGTCCCCAGAGAACCAAGCTGATCAAAGGGGAACCACTGAACTACTGAGTTTTATTCACTGGTCATACTGAAACAGATGTGCTTCACAGGACTGAAGTCTAAATATAGCTCAAGTTTCTGAGTAACAGGGTATATGGTAGTTTTTCCATGCTTTAGCAACAAAAAGCTGCAACGAATACCTAAAGATCACCTCAGATATTATCTGCTTTGTGCAATGATACTAAAAGCCTACTGCTCTGATATTTGTCATTTCTTGGTTTACCTCAGCATCCCCGGGAAAGCTGCAGGAAAATTTGTGGCAGGAGTGGCAATATCTCGTGACTGCAGACATCACTACTGGGACAACCCCAGCACCTCAGTAAACAAACTCAAGACAAGGCAGTAAAAAAGGAGTGCTGGTAGGGCATAGGTGAAAGGCAGGAGGAGGTGAGGGGGGTTTTATGTGGGGTAAATTTGGTTTAGCAGGTATGGGTAAAGATCTGCTCTGGTACCAACTCCACATTGCTTATTATGCTGCCATTCTATCAGTTTATGGACTTCTTATCTAACAGAAACTTAACATGGAAATATGACAAGGCCAAAGACTTGAATGATTCCTGCTGTCCCTTTAACCAGAAAAAGCTAAATGAAGTAGGAAGCTGATCTTGGAAGGTAATCTGCTTAGATGAGTGCAGGCTAAAAGTGGAATAATCCCTGAGGTCTCTCATTTTGTTTGCTGTAGTCTGGGCAGAAAGCAAACAGAGCTGAATTTGCCAAAGCTGTAATGTGCAGGTGGGTCTGTCCTGCCTGTAACAGCAGCGAGGGTGGCTAGTCTGCTTTTCTGTAAAAAGGATAGGAGGTCCAGATGCTCTCTTTCAAAAACTCTACACTGCTGCTGAGCATTTCTGAAATGGTTTTGCAGGTGATGGGTAACTCTGAATCCCCAGCAGCACATGTGGAGAGGTAGAAAACAGAGAAATGCCTTCTGTCTGTCCTGAGAAAAAAGCTGCTTTTTCCTGGTTGTAAATGTGTGTGGTTACACAGGTCCTCACTAATACCTGAGGATGATTCATTATAATTTGGCTTAATCCTTCCTGAGCTGGAGGAAAAAGGTTAATTGCCTGGGGAGGACCATTTATCTGATCCACAGACAGTTCAGAGGATCGAGGAAGGGGGAGAATCAGTCAGAATGAGAAGATGAGCTAATTTTTCACAGGTCTGTTTTTCTTGATCTGTTTATTACAGCCAATGATAACAGTGAGGTTGTGCTGAGCAGCTTTTAGAAACAACAGAAAAATGGTTTCTCTTCCCTCTACCCAGCCCTGGAGCAGATGCAGCTGAGAAAGTCTCAAGTGAAGTAGCTTTGCTAAAGCTGTGCTGGTATAAGCAGCGTGGAAAATAATGCATTTTTAACCAGGGTGCAGTTCTCCCTGTGAGATCCTTTAATTTGCCTTTTTTTGAGATGTGGGAACCTCAAAGGGTTGGAAGTAAATCTGCATCTCCTTTGGGGAGACAGCAACAGAGAGAATAATTCATTGGAAGTTTGTTTGTGTGCTGTTATTGAGGAACCATTGGGACCCTAATCCCAGGAAAGCACAGGCTGGTCTATAATTGCTTTCTAGTCTTGGAAGCACATGGATGTTCAGTTGTGAGGGTTTTTTTAAGAATGTGGTGGGCATCAAGTAGATAACCCAATGGAGTAAGAATATATTTGACTAATTAGACATTAGTCAGCAAGCATAAGGTGGTGAATTGCTCTGAATATCTGGATTACACTTGTGAGTCAGAGTTGTTGCTGTGTTCTCATAGATTAAACTCTTGGGGAGACACTTTCCTTTCACAGGGGTTGGGTAGCACTGCTAATTTTAAGGCAAGAATTAATGGTTGGTAAATAGTAATAAACCCAAGGATTGCAGTCAGTATCAGTGAACTAATGCTGTTTTAGTAATTAAGTGAATGATCTGAAATGTTCCAGAATGCGAAACTATTATCTAAATATGCTCACAAAAGGCTGCCTTGGGTTTGAGGAAGAAATTTTTCTGTGGATTCTGTTCCAGAATGGAAAAAAATTGCCATTATCTTCTCAGTTCTGGAGGCTTGCAGAATTACTTAACTGCTGAATATTTATTTCGATCAGAACTGATAAGTTTCATTCTGTGCCCTTCAAGTCAGACTCTGTCCCTCTTGGCTTGCCCCTTAGCAAGCTAATCACCATTCCCCTTTTTATTCTAATTGGTGTGTCTGATGTGAGAGCGCTCTCCTTCTGTGAGACTTTGTTGCTGTTATGCTTTGCCTTTCTGTAAGTCTTGCTCCAGTGTTGCTGGTTTAAAGGGCCTTCTTAATTAATGTGGTGAAGCTCAGTTCTTACAATCATCTCTTAGCTTTATTAATCTCTTCTTATTTAAAGTTCCAGGGCAGGTAAAAGCTTAGACCAGAGCAGCTCTCTGCTGCATCGTGCCTGACACATAAGTCTATTGGGCCGGCACTACTTACTCTGTTTACAGTCTAAATAGGTAAAACCAAAACTGAGAAGGAAAGCAGATACCCTGTCATTACAGGGCTTGACCAAGGTCACAGAGCAGAGCTGTTTGCAGAGAGCCCTGATTCTCTAGTGACTACTGTCCTCGGCAAACATAGAGAAGCCGTGGTGCTGCCTTCTGTGTTGCTGCTTGCGAACACTGAAGTGCCTAAGCATATGTGAATACTTCCCTGATTATCCTCTGGATATATAACAGTAACTTTCTCAAGTTACACAGAGAAGATGGTGCATGATTATTTGTCAGTAGGTTTAAAGGGATATCTGAGTATCTGAGAAGTAGAGAGTGGGACAGTCATGACTCCACTGAGAATGCACAGATCTTGCAGGATAGGCACCAGGGAATATTGGTTTTGGTCTCAAATCTTCTGCATGACTTGGTTGGTAAGATTTGCTTTCCTTGCTCAACAAAATCCCAAAACAGTTCTCTGGTTTAATACAAGTATTCTGGTTTTTGTAGAAGATGGGAAGGAAGCCTATTGGCTTGGAGGTGAAGGGGAAGCCCTGCTCATTTGTGAGAGGGACAAAAGTAAAAGTCAGCACGGCAATGTTACTTTTTCCTGCAGCTCTGGTTGGAAGGTAGGGCTACTGCTCCTCCTGTACCAAGCAGGAAGTACTGGTCTGTGACAGAGTTATACTATGGTCATGCCCTCTTGTTTCCACTGAAACTAACCCACAGCAACAGACATCCTTTGCTTTCCCTTAGACAGCTTTTCTCAGTTGTGACTTACGTTTTTTCAAGTGAACTTTTAAAGGCCAACTACACTAGGAGGAGCTCTTCCTCCATGTCATCTCTTCTCTCCCTGTTCAGCTGCCTACCCAGTAAAGCTCCGAGTTGCTTTTGTGTGGGCTGCTTACTCCTTGTGCAGCTTCTTACCCTTCTGTACTCCTTTGGGCACGTAAGCTCCCTCACTTCAGAGTAAGAAGGCAACACTAATTCCACTGAGTCTTTTGGATACTGCAGTTGTTGGGCATTTCATGAGTCAGCTCCTTGCTACATTTGGAAAAGCGGCTGAAGTGTTCTGTATTTCATAGTTCAGTGTAGCCTTTCTTTTTCAGTACAGACGAAACTACAGCCCTGTGGTTGTTAATGCACGGGCCTTCAGTAAATGTTCCAGGTAATACTGGTCCATGTTTTCCTTCAGTTAGGTTAATTTCTGGAACTGTAAAGATTATACAGACAACATACATACAGTACTCGGTGCTTTCTAGTATAAGGTAGAGTGACTTGGAAAACTCATCCTGCAGACATTAGTAAAGTCATGTCAGTCATGTTTGTTGACTGATGCTCTCTGTCACATTCACACTACAGGATGATCACTTCTTCATTCAGAAGGCATTTCTCCCACACCTGATGGCAGACCTGATGTCTGTAACCCCTCAACTCGAAGACAAGAATCAGCATTCCAATACTCTTTACTATAAATGAACGTATACATATCACTCTCCATGCCGAAGACTTTCCAGTTTGGTAGGTGCTTTATGTGCTTTACGTGTAGGACTTTCTGCGGTACAGCCCGCACGCCGCCATCACAGGCAGGGGAAAGGGAAAGGGAAAGGGAAAGACGCGCGCTCGCACGCTCCCGCCCTCCCGAACCGGGGAAGCACCGCTCCCGGCATGCCCTGCGCGCCACCGGCACTCGTGGGTGCGGCGGGATTGGCGGGAAGAGCAGCCAATCGCGAGTGAGGGCCTTGCCCAGGACCCCGCCCCCCTCCCGCGCGCCGCCGGGAACGTTTGAAAGGTCTGAGGGGCACGGTGCTCCTCCGGGCTCAGCCCCGTCCCGCGGAGACCCCGCAGGTGCGGCGGGAGCGGGAGTTCAGGTGCCTGCGGTGCTGCCGGGGCCAGGCGGGAGTGCCAGCTGCACAGGCAGCTCCGGATGCCGCAGCGATGGGGCACGCGAGCGCTTGAGCGCCTGGGCTGCGCGGTGTGGGGGGGGTCCGCCGGTGCTCGCCTTTAAGAGTTGGGGCCATAAGCGTGTTTTCTCCTTCCAGGCGAAGTGCTAATGCCAAGCTCCCCTGCAGCACTTGGTGTAAGTCCGTGCCGATATATGTGCATTTTACCCCCTCACGGGTGTCCTTGTCTACCCGCCTGTCCCGGGGCCGCCGAAGATACGGGAAGTGCTCCTGGGGGAGCACTGTGATCACCTCAGTCAGTTGACAGAGGTTGTGCCACAGCGGTTTGTGGTGTATGTGCAAAACCAGGAATCGCCATCATGCGCGAGGTAGCATGCAGGTTGTGTGGTTGTTACTGCAGCTGGCAACTCGAAGGGCACGGAACTGTCCAAACTTTGATTTTCTTCCTGGCTAAAGAGGATTTTGTAGAGGGCACAATGAAGTTTCTATCTTGCGAAGATGTGAGGCCTGTGCATCTGCAGAAGTTGTAGCGATTTGACATTATTTAAAGGCCTTTTTATTTTCCCTAAGCTTAGGGCTAATTAAATACCAGGAATATTGCCTGAATAATACTTGTGAAACAGTCTTATATGCTTGAACATACATGTAGATTAGGAAGGTGTGTGCTCTAGGTTGTACTGAGCTGAATACTGTCCTGTGGAGTTTTGTTCAGTAGTGTGGAATTAATAAGAAAAAACAGGGACCAATGCAAATGGCTGAGGGCTAAGAGGAGAAGGATTCCTAGTGGCAGTGCAATCTTACTGCTATGTAAAATAGCCTTAAGGCTTATCTGAAATAATCAGGTATGCTTTAAGCAGGACTCTCAATAAATAAAATTTAACACCCTGGTGGTGTTCAAGGCCAGGTTGGGTGGAGCCTTGGGTGACCTTGCCCATGGCAGGGGGGTTGGAACTAGACGATTTTAAGGTCCTTTCCAACCCAAATCATTCTATGATTTTATGATTTTGAGTGAGTGAATATTCCACAGTTGATGCTGCCTTGGATTAGTGGTACTTTTGTTCAATTTTAAAATAATATTTACATTGTAGTTCTCATTGTTATATGCTTAGCTTTGGCCTCTGGTTTCTTTTACACTGTTGGCTAAAATGAAGAACTCTTTGTTAACTGTGTTTGTTTCATAAATTGTCACATAGAATGATATGTGTTTGACTAGTTTGACCATGTTGAGTCATGCTGAAGTATGTTTCCAGCTCTTCAGTCTTTCTGCTGTCTCCTTTCCAGGTTCTTCCTGTTCTCTTAACATCTGTCACTAATCCCGGGTCACCAGAACAGTGTGTTGTGTTCTAGCAGTATATGTTACAGGGCTAAGTACTGTGTTTATTATTTGTGTTTAGGCATCCAAAGAGAACCTTATTTCTTTCCGGTGCAGTATAGCATGAGGAGTTCTTGTTCAGTTTACCACCAAGTAATTCCAGCTTTCTTATGTCCCAAAACCACCTGTCCTGTAAACATTGCTGACTCTACTGGCATGGTCGAATATGAGGGGATATAATTTAACGTAACTGCTTTCAGAGGGATAATATAATGTAACATAGACTTACATGTATCACATTAGTTTTTGTATGAACACGTATATACACGCACACATGCAAGTGCGCCAGCTTTCCTGTTCTTTAGCAGGAGTGGGTGTAATTGTCCACATAATCATATTCTTAGCATCTTTCAAAGTTTTGTTTTGTTTGCCTTGTAGATTGGATATCATGGCTGCTAAGAAACTCAGAAGAGCAAGGTTGTCTCAGGAGCTGTGTGAAAGGCTGAGTCGCCATCAGATCACTACCTGTCAGGTGAAAGGGTTATTTTATACTTGTGGGGCAGAGGTTTCGGGGGGGGTTGGTTGTTTGTCCGGGTTTGGTTTTTATTTCTGTGTATGTTTTCGTGCATGTACTGTTTACTTTTTTGAGGTTTAATTTACAGGGAGCTTTACTTTACATAGAATAAGGGCATTGCACACTCCATCTGTCTTGCTGCCTTGTAAAAATACAGCTTTAAAATGATAGAAGCCCAGCTAAAACATTTAAACTTCTATGTACTTACTACCTTCACTTCTTAAGAGCCCAAAGTAGCTTTATTTTAGCAGGGATGTGCAGCTACTACTTGTGTGGGGTAAGACATTAATTTGTGACCACTTCACAAAACACATGTATACTGTATAACCTAGTGTGTGAACGTTCTGTGAAGTTACACTATCAGTTACGGGTTGATTCAGCAGTACGTTCTGAAATTGCTGTTACGAATGCGCCCACCTAAAGAGAGCCAAGAGGCCATATATATTTCAGTAATATGCATCACAAATGCAGGATCTAGGCCTAGGACTGCGATCTAGAAGACATGCTGTATTTTGAATGTTATTTTTAGGTACATAGAGACTTCTGTGGGCAAAAACGTGCTATTGCAATTTTATTACACAGCTCTTGAATGTTTGGTCCTTTGACTCTATGTTCTTTAAAATATAAATATAATTTCTTTTAACATACTGATACCAGAGAAAATTAGGTGAGGTATAGCATAGTAGTGTATGACATAGCACAATACATTCCATGGGTTTACCATCTTGTGTATATTGCATCAGTTTAGTCCTCAGTCTTGATTTCTAGGTTGTGGTCTCTGATTTGTTCTGTCATTTTTCAGGACTTTTTATGTCTTTCCTTCTTGGAGCTAATGAAAGTGACGGGACAGAGCTACTATGATGTGCAGAAGCTTCTTTGTAAAGTCAGCCGAGCTTGTGCTCCCAAAATGCAGACAGTAAGTGTGTGCGTGTTGATTGCATCTGGTTTTGATGCAATTTCTGGGAAAAAGCTAAACAGTGTCATTCATCTTTTTACATGGGAGGTTTGCAATGTCTCGGTTTAATTGCACAATAAAATAATACTCCTGTTTTTAAATGTAGATCTCTGAGGCACTTTAGTTTGATGCAGTGACTTTTATTAGGCTTTATAGCCTCAAGAGATTGCTGAGGCTTGCAGAATCAGTTCTGAGTGCAATAGGGAAATACGTAATTCTCTCTTACAATCCAGCATCTAAAAATTACTTCTGGTTTGAACTCTGAAAAAAAACAAACAAAAAAACAAGGAAAAAACCACAAAAGCATTGTTTAAAAACAAGCAGAGAATAAGAACGTCAGTATAAATTGGTTTTAGACGTAAAATGTGTGTCAAGAAGTGTAATGATCCTGAAGGTAACTTGAGGATTTTCCATCCATGTAAGTGAGTTGTAGTGTGGTTTTAGGCTACAGGTAGCCTAACTGGGCCAAGTGCAAGAAGGAAATGGATGTTAGGGGCAATGTAGGGGCAGGATTTTGTTTTCTTTTGAATCTGAGTGAAAAGATGTCAGAAATGGGGTCTTTTTAGAACAGAGAGTACATGGACAGTTCTGACGTGTGTCAATGCAACCTGTTTGTTTTTTCTTAAAAAATAAAAAAGCCCTGTCAAAGTTTACGATGTGTATTTGGCATAGTACCTTTGTAAAACTTTAAATTCACAAACATGCTGCGTTAAAGTTAGCAATATGCAGAATTAATATGATTTGTACTGAATGGATTAAAAGCAAGCTAATTACACATCACCATTCAATCAAATTTCTTTGCCAAGAAGCTGCAGTGATACTGAAGCTTGTCAGACAGCAGATGTCAAGGACTGTTAATACAGAGCCAGCTGAAAGACTCATAGAATCAACTAGGTAGGAAAAGACTTTAAAGATCATCAAGTCCAGCCATTACCTCAGGACTGCAAGGACCGCCACTAAGCCGTATCTCTGAGGGCCTCATCTGCACGGTTTCTGAACGCTTCCAGCTACAACCAGCTATGTACATGCATAAAATACGGAACTGTAGTTCCAGAACAGAGGATGTTGGCTATTTTTAAGGGATGTGGATTGAATCTCTGCGAACATAGGATTTCAAATGGACTTCAAATGAGAGTGACTGATGTAACATCGTGACTGATACAGCAAGAATGTTTGACGATGTCTTTGAGTAAAAAAGTAAATAGATAATAGGAGTTATAAATAAGGGGAAAATACTGTCTAGATACAATACAGGAAGCACCAAGCAAAATTTAAGAGTATGACAAGATCTGAAATAGAACTGTAATTTCTGGAAAACTTGCCTCACAGTATAAAGTACAGAGTGAAGCTTACAGGGCTTATAGGAGAAGTTAGTGAAGGGGTGACTTGATCACATGCTGAGTAGAAAAAGATAATTATATTAGATGTCTCGAGAGTCCAGCTGAACAGGATCCAGTGACTGAAAGGCAAATTAAAAAATAAATCCCTGAAATGAGAAGTAATGAGAAAATCCTTAGCAACTGACATAAGTAACATTTGAAAAGATCATCTGAGGATGTGGTAATTTTTCACTCACTTGGACTCCTGATTTAACTGTTGAATTTTACTTTATTTTTTTACTGAAAGACAGTCTGGTTCAACCCTTATTTTCTGGGTTAAATATGGAAATCGCAGGGTAAAATTTTAGAGTTCGTGTTGTTTCCATGTTCTGTGGGTTGCTGGTTTTTTTCCCAGTCTATGGGGTTTAAGTCCTGTCAGAGGTTGAACAAAAAAATTATAGAACTATGTTGCAAATAGTTCTTCATTAGTACAGTATTCACTCTTAAAGTGAACCTGAACATAAACTCTGATTGATCCTTTTGAGTGAGGTAGAATTCACTGGTTTTTGTATTGGCCTGTTCTGTGTCTCGAAAACTATTTTTCAAGTTTATTTCTCCTCAGTAGAACTGAAGAACAGAGAAGGTCTGAATGAAGTTCAAATATTACTCTAATATGCTACCTGTCATAACATAGGGAAGAACTGTAGCATAAAAAAAGGAAAGTACAAGCTATTGTCCCTCAGCTGGCTGGTAAAACTAGCTGGAAGCTTTTCTGATCAGCTTCAACAAAAATGCTTACTTGCTGGCCCTACAAGCATGGACTAAACCGTATAGGATTCAGTAGTGCGCTTATTTACCTAGCTATCGATGAATCCTATTGAGGTGCTTCCGTGGTACACTATATTCCCAGTAGACTATCTTAAGACTGGGGTAAATCTGATGCCTGCATTTCTGTAAGGCATAGAGTAATCAGGTGTTCTGGAGTGGTCAGTCATGGCAGGCTACGGGAGTACGGTGTGACAGGGCTTTGGGAATCTCTGTTATTGGCACAGGAGTCTGAAACCTTTGGGAGCTCTTAACTGTAACTACAGCAACAAGCTTTGGATCAAATCAAACTTCTGATGTTCAGGATGCTCAGTGGTTGAAGAATGTGTCAGTTTTGGCATCAGTTTTGGCATGTCTGCAAGATGTAAGCAAGACCTGTTTCTTTTGGAAACCTCATGTTCTGGTGTTTCCAGATCAGCATTTGCAATTTTTTATTTCTTCTTTTTCTGGTTTAAATTGATCCCCTGAATGAAAATAGTGCTTATGAACTGGAATTATGATCTTAATCCAGTCCCAGCTATTTTCAGTTCTATACCTGTCTTGTCTTCTTGACCAGCCTTCCTTACAAAAGTGGAAAATTATGAATGGCTTTGGGATCACCCCAGGCTTGGTCAGAGACTTGAAGTCTTTAGCAGACCTTTCTTTCAGTCAAGGTAGTTTCAAATTGGTAATTGTCGTGGTTTAAACCCAGCCACACAGCTCGTTCACTCACTCCCCCCCTTCCTCCCCCCACTCCCGGAGGGATGGGAAGGAGAATCAAAAGAATGTAACTCCCACTGGTTGAGATAAGAACAATTTAGTAACTAAAGTATAACATAAATCACTACTGCTACCACCAATAATAATAATAATAATGATAAGAAATAACAAGGGAAGAGAATACAGCACCTCACGACCCGTTGACCGATAGCTCGCCCCCACCCAGCACCGAACTAGCGCTTCCGGGTAACTCCCAGTTTACATCCTGGGCATGACGTGCTGTGGTATGGAATACCTCTTTGGCTAGTTTGGGTCAGGTGCCCTGTCTCTGCTTCCTCCCGGCTTCCCCTCCTCCCTTGCAGAGCGTGAGGCTCAGAAAGTCCTTGATCAGACTAAACATTACTTAGCAACAACTGAAAACATCGGTGTTATCAGCACTGTTCCCAGGCTGAAAGTCAAAAACACAGCGCTACACCAGCTACTAAAAGGAGAAAAAAATGACTGCCACTGCTGAACCCAGAACAGTAATGAATGTTGGCCAGGAAGTTCTTGGTTTTAGGTTTCATGCAGTGTTTTGTGTTGGTCACTAATGACATGTATAGAGTTCACTTGTTTAAAAGTTGGAATTTTACAGGTTGAAAGCAAGCCTTGTTGAATAGAAACATAGAAATCCTTTGACACATCATTATTAAAGGCTTATTATTTAATACTGTGATGAGGAAGAGACGATAAACTTTTACATTTACTCTGTGAACTATAAATGGGATATAAACATGAAGGATGATGAGGTGAGAGAGGAATACAGTTGAATATAGTAAGAGATTGCTCATTGGCAAGTGTTAAGTCATTCCAGGTTGATGAAAGCAGATGCAAGAAGTTTGCTATTTGGTTGGACTTGATGATCTTAAAGGTCTTTTCTAACCTAGTTGATTGTGATTCTATGATTTCTGTAAAAATAAAATTAAAAAAAAAGATATTTTCTGATTTGTGTATTTGCTTTCTTTTACCTTTTCCCCCCTTCTCTGGTAGGCTTATGAAATGAAACTGAGGAAGTCTGTCAATCCCTCTTCAGCCTTTTTATCTACCACACTGCATAGTTTGGATAAAGTCTTGCATGGTGGAGTGCCCTGTGGATCCCTCACAGAGGTAACTTGTTTAATATATTTTCCTGCAGTTGCACCTTATACCTGTCTTGTGACAGGTGCTTTATACACAACATACACAAAATTTTTCAAGGAGAAGAGCTTTTTCCTTTTGTTTGGTAGAGGCTGTACTTTTTTGGTGTCTGTTTCCCCCCCACCCCCTCCTCCCAGGATGTCAGATAAGTGGGAAAATGAAGGAATTAAAAAATTTGGTGACCTTTTTTTCCTTTAAAAAAGCAGAAAATTTTGCAGGAAATTTGGGAGAATTGTTGGCTGGATTTTACAGTGGGAAAGTTGCAGTGGTTTTGTGGTCAGAGCACAAGGTGCTGAATCAGGAACCTGCCCTATTCTGACTTTATGAAGTCATTAATTTTTATGAGCAATCAGGACGAAAGTGTGACGCATATAGTCATGAGAATGACTTTACAGAGCTGTAATATATAACTAATTTATGCAATAAATATATAACATTCTGTGTTAAGAAAGACTGGAATTAAAGGCTCTATTATGTGCACATTGCAACACTGCAAACTGCATATGCGTCTATAACTCTCACTCTCTGGACTTTGGATGCAGTACTACTTTTTTGCTTGGAATTTTCTTTTAAGACCAACAGACTTCTAAGACTAGAAGACTTTATCTTTTAGTGCCTGGATTTCTCTGTGGCCTTGCAGAAAGTGATAGTAACTTGCACAGTTTCTATAATCTGGAAAGACAGGTTTTGTGTAGGTGTTCACAGGAGTCACTGAGTATTATAAAAACACAAAGATGCAATATCTGGCTTAGGAATTTGCTAAAGTACCAATGGAAGTGGAGAAATGTGTATATTGGAGTGAGCATCAATAAATTTGTGCCCTATTCTGATGTTATTCTCCTTGTCATCTATTGTAGGTCCTTAGTAGAGATAGAATCCATAAGTCAGTGGATAATGGTTTTATGCAGTGAGCCATATTTGCCGCCTTAAAGTTCTGATCTCAGCTTTGCGCTTGAAATGTCTTGTGTGCCTCATGCTCTGAATTTAGATAAGTTGAAACCATCTTTTGCCATGAACATATTAGCTGTCCCTATCAAGTGCTTTTCTTTGTCTACTGTGTCAAATTACCACAGTAGAGAAGTGAGAAATTACAAAAATCTTACTCTGAGGAAAATATTTTTTCCACACCTTATAATCAAAACTAGGTTAGTTTTTATCTCAGAAAACACTTATGGAATGTGTGATGACTTAAAGCATATTAAGGTTTAAGCAACGCTGATTTTAGACTGTTAGCAGCTTCTGCTCTAGTAAACTCATAGGTAATGGAGGAATATTACTTTCTTAAGATTCTAAGTATTTCTTTTTTTATAAGATGTATATATATATATATATACACACACCATTCAGGTCTTCATGAAAATGATTAAGAAAGTATCCATGAACTTACATTGATCTGTCACAATTATTATTTTCTTCCTATTTAGACCTAGCTTTGTTGCCAATTTACTGTAAGCAAATCAGATTGGAAGAATTTAATCTTAAGATGATTACTACAAGTCTTTAAATTCTGGGAGAAAAGACTGGCTAAATTCCTTTTCATTGAAGAAGAGCAAGCTGTTCTTATACATAGCAGTGGGATATGTAGGATCCTGAGATTATAACTCTGCTGCTGTTGAGGATAGAGTCTTTCAGCAGGAGGTTAGGTTTTAGTGCCTAAAAATATTTTTATCAGTAAAGCAATGGCCGCATTAGGTGTAGTTTGACTCCTTTTATTTTGGATTATTGTTCATGCAGTCAGCTGATGAAATAGCACAGCCTTTGTTTGGAAATAAATGGTGTTCACTTGCAGCTGGTACCTGGCTTTCTGAAATTTCCATCTGGTCCACTATTCCTCAGTGGAGGCAGAGAATGGTTGTTCATGTGTTTAGGCTGCTTAAAATTCCGAGCTGTGCTTTTTAAGTTGAAATGTAGAGCCACTGCTGCATAGGTAGGAGAAAGAAGTAGAGCAGAAATGTGCTTTTTTTGTGATGTGCTGACTTGTCCTTGAGCCTGTGAATGGCTCATGAGTGGTGCCGAAAACAAGGATGTCACTCTTCTGTAGGTTAACCCAGTCTATTTTGCCTTCCTTCCTGTGGCTTGGCAATTTTGACTAACATGCCCAGAGTGTAGAAGTTTGCATTAAAGGATCCTGGAATATTTTTTCCCTAATTAAAAAAAAAAAAGCGGATGCGATCCTTTTGAATTGGAAGAGCCATGCAGTTAACTTACAAGGCTGCTGAATGTCATGAATATTTGTCTTTTTTTTCTTAATCCTAAGCATAGCTATCACTCATCTAGCAGTGCAGTCTGTCTGACCTGTTCTTGCTTGAAGACCAGGCAGAATGGCTCTGGAGCCCTGAGAGACTTAAGCTTGCCAATTGCCATGTTCATGGCGTTGCTCCAAGGGACATCCAGGAAAAGAAGTGGTTGACATGCTGGGAGTTTTACTGGAGTTAAGCTAACCTTTTAGTTCTAGGTTTTGGTTTGATGTAGTTTGATTTATTTATTTATTTATTTATTTATTTATTTGTTTGTTTGTTTTATTTGAAAGCAAGTTCTGCAAGCAGTTGACCCCAAAATATGGATGTCCAATGTAATTTTCCTGAGATGGCATAAAATACCGCTCTTTAGGAAGTAAATGCAAATGCTGAGTTTTCCAGAGCTCTGTAATTTGTAATACCTCCCAGCATGGTTGATTATCACAATACTCAGTTTTAACTTTTTCCCCAGTGTTTCCTTAAAGCATATAAATGCTTTAAAAAATGTTTGAGATACAAAAAATCTGAGAAAATGTTGCTAACTTCTTTTTTAAGAATGGTCGTACTCTGTATGTATCAATGTGTTTAACGGTAGCTGGGGAAGTGAATATATTCAAAGATAGGCTGAACTTTTGTCCACCTGTGAGTGAAAAGCACTGCAACAGGAAAGGTGTTCCATTGTAAATTTTCTTCTGACCCCCTCCCCCTCCAAAAAAAAAAAACAACCCACAAAACAAACCCAAACTTCT
Organism: Psittacula echo; assembly: GCF_963264785.1. Lineage (NCBI taxonomy): Eukaryota > Metazoa > Chordata > Aves > Psittaciformes > Psittacidae > Psittacula > Psittacula echo. The sequence continues at coordinate 41,167,003 of NC_137739.1, read as the reverse complement.
TTTTTTTTGTTGTGTGTGGTTGTTTTTGTTTGTTTGGGTTTTTTTTTATATTTTTTTTTTGTTTTGGTGTTGTGTTTTTTTTTGTTTTAGTTTTTGTATTCTAACATATTTTGGTTAGAAATACAGAGACCTGCCTAACGCAGTTACCTTTACTAGGTGATCTCACTAAGTGTCTGAGATGTTGAGTCTGTACAAGACATCTGGTGGATGAGCCCAGAACTGCAGGCTCTGCATCCTACCGGTAGCTTGGTCTTGATTGCCCCCTCGTACCAGTTTGACAATACTGATGCATAATAACTGTTTAATTAGAAATGTCATAGAGAGAATTAGGTAGACTCCAGGAATTAGATGACTAATTTAAGAAATTAAAGATGTCTTAAAAAAAAAAAAAAAGGAAAAAAAAAGCTTGTTGCTTATATTTAGCAGCCTTTTTAGGTGCTAAATGTGTGAAGTGTGTTGGGTGTTTCTCAGCAAAGGTAAAGGCAAAGAACAATTAACTCAGCAGAAACTGAGTTTCTAATTTAAAGCCTCGTTATGGAGACACTTAAAAGCATGGTTGCAAGAGTCATGAGATCTGAAGTAGTTGGCAGCACTGCAAGTGTTCTTTAGCATGATTGCTAGATGAAATTTTAGTAGAAAACTGTCAAGTGTCTGCTGCTGCTGCTTTGATGCTGTACTGCAGCTTGTGAAAACTTTCAGGTTGCATTCTTTTTGGATTCAAGTGATTTTGGAACTTAATAATTTAATTTGCTCTTTTGCAACTTACTGGAGCATAGCTGACCAGCAGATTACCCTTTTTTGTTATTAGACAGGTATTCTGAAATATGTTGTTTTCAAAAATATGTTGCATGCAGCAGTCACTTCCTGACTCGTGTGGCTAAATCATTGTCTTCCTGTTACTTTACCCAGCAGCGAGGGTGGTTGGAAACTTGGAATTTGAGTACATGAGCCACAGGGTTAAGACTTGTGGGGTTATCTTCTACAGCCAAAGCCGCTTGCTTTTTGAGTGACAGAGGGATTTGATTTGTGTTACACTGTTTCAGACCATTTTTTTCCCAAACCACTATTAGGGTTTGAGTTGGAACTTGAATCATAGCTGAAATTTTGTGGTCAGCTGTCAGCTTTTGGCCAGCTCCTCTGAGGAAAAATTAAAGTAATGACTTTGTGAATATTGAAGAGTTTAATCCCCTGGTAGCTGAAGAAGAATTAGCTCCTTGTGATTTTGTCCAAACCCTACAGATGTGCCAGAGAAAATAATATATAGTAATGAAAAATAAAAGTATATTTTATTAGCAGAGATAAATGAAAAACGGTTGCAGTCTTCACATTTCTATCTGGGTGGACTTGGTTTTTTTTCTTTTTTTTGCTCTTCCAGAGCAAATTTAGAATAAAACAAACTAAGCAGCCTTTTTGCAGACATTCAGTTTAAATTATGGTAGAGGAATTTCAGCTTGTTATTTTAAATGAAGATTGTAGTGTTCAGAACACTTGCTGAACCAGCATAACTACAATTAAATGTGGTAGTTTTTTAACATTGTTTACTGTGGATTATTTAAAAACCTATTTTGATGCCCTTTAAAGGAATGCTGTTGAAAGATGAAGTATTGTCTTTGGGAATACAAATTTTCTCTCAGTTCATTGGCTTGCTTCCTTATTCTACCTCATACTGTAAAATTCCCTGTCTTTCTCTGATAGGATGCTCATATCCTTGGACATTTTTACAGCATCTCTTCTGAATTAGCTGCTGCATCTGCCACTGAAATAAATGTTGTTTCCAGTGCATCTCTCAGGCAAAGCTGAAACCACAAATGTTTTATGAGGTCTCTGCACAGTTGTCTGAACATTTTAATTTAACAACTGGATTGATGCCCTCCTCTCATTAATTTCAAATCTTCTTTTTAACTAGAAACAGCTGGTAAGATTGCTTGGCTATCACAGGCTAAAGGATATGTTTTGCCTCTGCAATTTTTTTATATGCTCTGGGTTAATATTAAAATGTGGCTGCTATTGTTGATATATTTTGTAATTTAAGTACCCTGGATGGAGGAGAGATAATTGCATAAATTATTATTGACTGATGCCTGTTCTGTAATTTGTTGAATGCAGTGTGTGCTTCTAAACAAAAATCATCTAATGCTTCTCTTGCATTAAAGTTTGGAGTAGGTTGGCTGATATGGCTTGGATTTCAGACCTTGTTTAAAGACAAAAGTGATTAAAGGGATTTTAACCAACTGTTAACAGTAGCTAATGTGTAACTATAGCTAATGCATTCTTTCACTGTTTCCCTGTAAATTTTCTGTGCTCCAAGTTATGCTGCTGCTGCTTAAAACAAAACTATAAAGATACTGTAGTATCTTGTGATGAAAGGGTATTTGTACTTAAACTGTTGTGCATTTAGGATTGAAAATCAGTTTGATTTTGAGTGTCTGTTGAAAGGTTTCTTTTTTAATTTAAAAGAACAGCTCTGTTTTTAAGCCTTTGTTTTGGCAGCGATGTTTTGAGGAGGTATGCTATGTTTTGCAGTTTAACTTCCTTGGGGTGGCTTACTTTTATAGCACATTATTATTTAGTCCCTACTGGAGTCAGAATGAACTCACTACTGTCTGGTTTTAAAGTCACTTCAAGTTTGCATTTGCTGATTTTTCAGCCCTCTTAGTATTTAAGATATTATTATCTCCCTTCCCAGAAGCAGTGACAATGTTATACGGTATTTAAAGACCCACTGTAGTAGTGATGAACATGTGATTGTATGAACTCAGAGCCCAGCATTCATTTACAATCTCTGCAAGATCTGGAGTGGATAAAGAACAGCATGCTGCAGTCTCTAGTAGAAAAATCTTGCTCTCTGAAACTGTGGATCTCTTCAAACAATGTGTTCTTTTGATCCTTGTGGCTTGGATCATACTGGAACCATTTCACACAAGTTGAGTTTGCTGTATTTGCATGCGCTTAACTGCTGTAAGCTTTCAGTCAGCACAGGTGGAAGCTTAAAATTGGCAAGCTGGTCTGAACCTTAAATGGTGTTAATTCTTAAAATATGGTAATAGGAAGCTAATGTCTGTGACAAAACACATGCTACGTAGCAGAGGGTAGTTTCTGGGCAGATAAAATTTGTGTTATGTATAAATGAGGTTCATGCTGAACATTCAGTCTCTACAAGATAAGTAATGACACTTGTGATTTCTGAGGGAGACCTGGTTGTAACCAAGGTAATGATGATTCCTAAGCAGTCATTTACAACTGTGAACTCATTAGCTCTGGACTTTTTCAACTCTAAAGGCCATTGATGTCATGTGAATGTCAACTGTGAATATTCCAATTCTGCTTTATTTTAGAAGGTAGCACAGAGAAGGAGATGGAAGAGAACTAGTTGTGGCTCTGGGGAATATACTGTAAGAGGAGGATGGGGATAGGGAGCCTCAAATATGAGAGTTACATAATAAAGGATGTCAGAGAAATGAACACAAACATAACGTTGTATCTCAAGAACTACTTATTCTTCAGTGATGAGTTTGACTGCAAGGCACAGATCTGAGAGTAACTGCAAGCTGCTCTTTGTGGGCTGCATTCTCTTTGTGGCTGTGTCCTCCTTTGGTAGCTGGTAGAGCAAACTTTGAGGTGTTCTGGCTGATGGGTCTTACCTTAAAGTAGAATTCAAAATGAATGTGATATCTCTTGTTTATGTTACTGATCTTTTTTTCTTGCAGATAACTAGCCCACCAGGTTGTGGCAAAACTCAGTTTTGTATTATGGCAAGTGTTCTGGCTACACTGCCTGTAAGCATGGGAGGACTAGATGGGGCTGTTATATACATTGACACAGAGTCTGCATTCAGTGCTGAGAGGTAAGGTGCAAAATTCTAAAACACACGCTTCCAGCTTCTTTAGCACCTTTTATCTTGGAGCCTTCAGTTCTTTTCTGAGCAATAGTTAAGCATTTTTAAAGTAAATACATATGGTAATTATTAAGCATTCGTCTGATATGTGCAGTTATTCTATAGGTGACAAAAGTAGTTTACTAGAATGGTTTGCTCAACTTCCTAATTTGTATGATTAATAATAATTAGGAAGCAGATTCCAGTTGTGGAATTATGAGGTGCTTGGCACACTCTCTAATTTATAAATGATCTTAACAGCCCTGTACCTGAGATCTTTCTTTACAGTTTAGTTTGTGGAGTTACCAGGAAGGTTCTGAGGATGTAAAGGCCCGACACTTTGAGTATGAAGGAAATGGAGGTTTTTGCCTGAACAGTAGGACTGACATAGCCAGTTTTCCTTCAGATTTCTATCCTATTTCTGCTGAGTGGGGCCCCCTGCCTTTCTGCACTTCTGATTTCCTTATGCATTATCCTCTCCCCTGCATCCTTAGTGGTCATGCAGTACTATATTCCCATCCCTCTATAACATCTCTGGTTCTTCCAGTATCTCCGGCTTTTCCCGTGCAACCAAAACTGCTCATATGTGGACTTACAGTATCTTCTTACTGCTGAATGGACAGGAGATGCTATATGCTGTATCTGCTTGAGAGTTACAGATGAATGCATGTGTTGGTGACTGGTTAACTGTTGAAATAATTCTGCAGTATTTCATTAAAGGGAACTCTAATTTAGTTTACTTAGTTACCAACTTTTCTAAACCATGAGGATTCAATGTTTTTGGAATGTGTATTCCTTTGTCACTCTTTGGAATTAGTTCAAAAGTTATTAATGATGTAGGCGAGGACAAGTAGTACAGTACTTTCATCTTTGTGTAGCAAAATGGGCAGTAGAAGATCCATTGAAATAATTTATGTATTTCAGATGACTTAGTAGTTATACCCATGGCCTGAATTCAGAGTATCAAAGCAAATGTATTTGCATTGTTTAATCATTTGAAGTTATCATGGATGAGAAAGTGGAGTTTCTAATCCTGTTTTTGTTAACTTAATTTCACAAAAGTTTTAATTACTTTAACCCGAATTGTAATATAGCACAGGAAAAAGAAAAAGGGTTCAAGCAATGGCTCTGCAAAGTCTGGTGCTCCCTTCTTACATACCGCATAATTTTTATTTCAGGTCCCTGAAATGTAGATAGGGAATGCAGATAAACAGTTAAGGACCCAATGGATGAGTTAAAACTTGTTGCTTAAAAGTGAATGCTAACCAATAGAAAACAGGTGAATGTGAAAATGAAACTGCCGAAAATAGAGTAGGATATGAAAAGGACATGTGGTAAAAGTAACATTATTACTAAAGATGAGAATGTTTATGTATTAAATAATATTTAGTATTGCTTAGTTGCAAATGATAGCTATACATAATGTGTTGCAACCCCTAAGGAGCAGCACCAGCAGAGTGAGGGAAGTGCTTGTCCCCTTCTACGTTGTACCTGTTAGACTCTATGTAGATCCTGTGTCCAGTTTTGGGCTTTCAGTATGAGAAAGACTTGACAAATTGCAGGGAATTCATCAGATGTGTACCAAGGTGGTTGGGGCTGGAACACTTGCCCTTTGCGGAGAGACTGAGGTCTTGCTCAGTCTAGAGGTGAGAAGGCTTTGAGGGGGTTCTAACAGCAGTCTTCCTCTGCCAATGAGAAGGCCATCAAGATGATGGGACAGTGGTGCATGGCAGGGGGACAGCAGTCATACATTGAAATCAATTTCTGTGCTGATATATGAAGCAGTTTTTTTACCCGAAGAACAGTCAGGGATTGGAAAAGGTTGCCCAGAGAGGTTGCGCTGCTTCCATCCGTAGGGACCTCAGGCACCTTCTGACTTCATAGCTGACGCTACTTTGAACAGGATGTTACCATGGAGGTCTCCTGAGTTCTATTTCTAACCTGAATTTTCTTACAATTCTGTAATCCTGTGTTATTAATAGATGGCGAATAGAAGAGGTTTTGGTTTTGTTGTTGTTCTAAACACTGCGGTTAAGAGGGCACATACTCATTTCATGGCAACTTATTTTAAAAGGGTTGATGGAGAGAGATGTTTAGCTGGCACTATTTTTATGTAAAACGCAAATGCCTTTGCGCAAAGGCTGAGAAGGGTTTTTATCCCTGCTGCTCTTTAGGGCTGAGACTAGCAAAGTCGTGACTGTCATACTGCCTATAATGCTACTCTGCTTCTAGAAAGATACTGTATAAAGCCAGATATTTTATTTCCTTTGCTGAAAGGCACTTTTCTTCTGTCATTCTGCCTGGCAGGTCTTAACTTCAGCATAGGAGCTTTTTGCTTCCGCAATCTTTCATAGTCTTATAACTTATTCTCTAACATGACAGTTTACTTCAATCTAATAGAAATGCTGAGCAGAGTGGTCAGAATTGAGGCTGGTCTTCTAACATATACAGCTGGTTTCTGTAATTTGTATTTTTTTTACTTGAAGGTAAGAGAAAGCTGTAGCAGTGCAGACAGCATCCGTCATTCAGCTTTGTCAGAACACAGACACTAGAGCGGGTAGATGGAATGGCCATAGTAAGTCTGGAAATCAAAATTGTTGTCATCAGTTTTGTAGCAATTCAGTTCAACTCTAGCCAGCTATTAACTGAAAACACACCAGACTTATTTAGAAGGTCTGAAAAGAATTTGTTGGGTTTGCTTTTTTTTCTAGCCGTACTTCCTGCTTGTAAAAAGAAACACTACGTACAAATTTCTGTGAATCAAAGCTGAGAACAAATGGATTTTCCACCCCGTGAGCCTCTACCCTAATTTCAGAGAACATGATTAATTGTGCAAATGGAAAGACAAGGTTCTGTCCCTGGAAGTTCTGTGGGACAAGTTTGGATGTAATTTATCTAATGAATGAGATTCAGACTATTGTAACAAATTTGCTTGCTCAGGATAGGTATGTTAACATTCAAGCTTAGTGTTTTTAATTTTTAAACCACATAAAACTGATTTAAAATCGTATTTCTAAAATAGCTTTAACATTTTGGGTTTTAATGAAAGGTGCCTAAAAAACCCCATCAAAATAACCAGTAAGTTGTGCACACAGATGTCATCCACTAGATGCCACTCTTCTCAAACTAGAGGCAGTTGGATATGTCTGCTTGAAGTACAAACAATTAAGTATTTTGTCATTAAAAAATAAAATCTTCATTTTGGAAAAATACAGTGCTCAGATTGTGACTACGAGTTTCTAAGTTAAATTCTTGTACCATTTATTTAAGGACCTGGATAAAATTGCATTGTATTCAAAGGAGTCGAACCTCTTGCAACTGACTTCCAGAGAGTGAGCAGACAGTCAGCAGTTCTGAAATGTATACCATTTAATGTCCTCGATTTTATGTATAAAATCTCACTTAACTGAAAATGTTGGTGTCTCATCAGTAAATCTTTTCGTTTTATATTTTTGTGAGAGTTTTTTTCAAAGCCTAGTTTCTGAATATAAAAGTGTTTTGACAACAAATAAAAATATCCAAATTCTTCTGACTTCTTCTGGTGTTATTGTGAGTTATCTGATATGCTTCCTTAGTCTACTGTCGTAATAAATAGTAGTGTGCTTAACAATTGTAATTCATGGTTTAGAAGGGTCATGAATTTGCTAATAAGGTAATAGAGAACATTTAATCATGGAACCCCACATTCAGTTCTGTCAGTGAAGCAGCCACTTAAACTGTTCAGTCATTTCATTATTTCAAATCATATCAGTTGTACCTGTGCTATCTGAATGGATGGATGTTCAGTTGTAGCTGCCTGGCAGCTGGAGCCTCAGTCACTTTGTGACACAATGCTGATTTTTTTGGTGTTGTGTTGTTTTTTTTTGTTTTTTTTGTTTTTTTTTTTATTATGCTCTAAAAAAGTATGTATTTTTAAAGATTTTATGAGCTCTTTTTACAAATACGTAACTGGCACAATGGAATAGTTTCAATGAAAGTCTCCCAACCAAATGACCTTGTTTTTGTTTTTAAAGAGAGATTATCTGTGAAAAGATTTTCACTTTTGCAGGCATACTTTCCATGCATGTACTGCTTGTATAAGTACTTGCAGTTGAGGTGGGCTCTGTTCTTTGCAGTCCCACTTCCATATTGGCTGGATCTTGTAATAGATCTTCTGTTTGTTGTTGGCTTGTTAAATTTCTGTGGTGACACAAGGTCCACTTTATGATTTCACTGCAAGATAAAGGTGGAAGGGAAGATGGTTTGAATTACTTCTGATTAAATGAAAATAATAGTTACATATAATAATTAAAATAAGAGAATGCTTGGCCATTAAGTGGAGTCTCTCGTACAAAACTCAAAAGAACTCTGCATTCAGTAACTATAAATTTTACAATTTCTTCTATATGAGATTCTTTGTTGTTTCTTTGTGTACAGACATGTTGTGTCTTTCTCCAGTGTACCACTGACTCTTAGCATCATTAGGAAGAAGACATAGGTGTTCTGACTTCCAGTATTTCAGTTTGACTGCTAAAGTATGCTTCTCTTTTGAAAAAATTTCCAGTGTTACTTGGTATCTGCTCATCATTCAAAGGTGTGCTTGGTTTGCTTTGTGAATACTTGATGCTTGTTATCCCACATTGTTCATTTTGCGGTGTTATGTCTTCTGTTTTTCTGATAGGTTGATTGAGATAGCAGGAAACAGATTCCCTACTTATTTTGATTCAGAAGAAAAGCTGTTTTGCATGACCCGTAGCATCCACCTGTATCGAGAGCTGACCTGTGACAGTGTACTGAAGAGGTATTCTTTTCCAGAGTTTAAAAAAAAAAAAAAAGACGATTTTGACTGGATTGTTTATAACAGTATTTGTTTGATATCAAAGTTTTGTGAAGAGTAATTTATTTTTTTGGAGGCATTTTCATGTTGATAACAGCACAGTCTCCAAAGTAAAATTGCTATGGAAAGACTGACATTGCTCTTCTCATTTCATACCATATGACTAATCCAGTTGATGTTTCCTAATTTCATATAGACAATTTCTATATGATCTGATCCTGGTAAGCCTTTAAAGGGGAGTGTTCACATGACAGGTCTTGTTGAGTCTTGGATTGTGGAGTCATGTTTTCCTGAAATAGGTGTTTGCTCCTCCAAAGCACAGTTTACTTCCAGGGGCCTGGGACCCCTCCAGCAGTGGGAGGGAGGAATCGTTTAACACTTGACAGCCTGAATGCTATTATTGGCAGTCGTGTTATTACCTTATGTTAATTTGTGAACACATTTTGCAATGAGAATGAATTATGTTATATTTTAGCATCATCTTGTGTGTTTTATGTTAGCGGGAGAATTATTCTAAGAGTAACTTCTTCTAGTGCAGCTTTATTTCAGAACAGCTAATAGTGTACTATCATTGGATTAGGTTTGGCATACTGTCTTTGGAATCAGATTTGACCTTACGCATATATAGACACCAACGATTCTGGTGTTGGCAATGAGATACTGTGAGCAAAAAGGCATACTTTCAGTGTCCACTTAACTTGCTGTCTGCCACTCAGGGGTTGTACTGCATAGTGTTGCTAACCAGAAGTTCTTCCAAAACTCTCTTTCGGAGAGGTCCTAGTTTTGGTTCTGTGGCCTACTGAGCCTCAGAATCTCTTAACACATGCAGATGTTAGTGGAGGTTGTGTGAGAGGGGGAAAAAGAGGGGCT